>NC_090313.1:29410000-30035000 GCF_039906515.1 Pseudorca crassidens | reverse complement strand
GCCAAGTTTGCTCTAGACTATGCGCAGGACTGTTCCACAGTTATGCAAGAAAGACTGGGCATAGAGAAGGTAATTGAGCTTTCTAAATGTTAGATATGGCCTTTGCACATTCAGACGCTATCACTTGCAACTGTGTCCTTCTGGGTGATGATTTACAGGATCCAGAAGTTTGCACTGGAACCTGGGAAAATGCTGCCATTTAACCGCAGTGCTTTCTGACTGTACTGTGTTTCTTCTGATTCCATTAGATATGATACTTTAGTTTTACCTATAGAAGTAGTCAAAGCAAGTGAAGAATTCTTGAGTAGTCAAAGCAAGTGAAGATGGTAGCAAGTGAAGAACGGTAGCAAGGGAAGAATTCTTGAGGATCTTAGAAACCATTCAACATCATTTTGTAGGTAAGAAATACAGAGGCCCAAAGAGTTTTATTGACTTTTTCCAAATAATAGAGCCAAACAGTTGGAGAGCAGGATTAGGTCCCAGGGTTTATGACTTCTACTCAGTGCTTTTCTTCATTTCACCATGGAAATAAATAATAATGAATTAATGAATTTTCAATAGCAAATATATTACTCTAACTCCTTCACAATTTTTTTCTCTACACATTTAATTTGCTGGCGTATTTGGTTCTCTTATGTCATATAAAAAATACATCTGTTCTGTCATTTATGAGCCAAGCACACAGAAGAAGAGAAAAATTTTTAATGATGCTAGTATCTATTCATTGAGCAGATTTTGTTAAATGTTTCGTATATTCTAGGATTTAAGATAGTTGTGGAAGTATTGTAGAAACAGAAAGCTAAGTAAGAGATAACTTCCTAACTTCCATCCCTCACCCAAAGTAGTTTCCAGTCTAATGAGAGATACAGATGTATAAACTTACTATAATGTAAGATATGTGACATAACTGGTTAAAAAGGGGATGTAAATCAAGTGTTGTCAAAGGGAATTGGAAATAATGGTAAAATCTGACTAGGTATATTAGGGAAGACAATCTAAGAGACGTCTTAAAGGTTGAATAAGAGTTAAATAATGCTCCATGAGGAGCTCATTCGATGTTAGCACGGTGCTAAATACTTTATGTAGGTAAACCAAACAACATAAATAAAGCTTTTACATAGATATAAGTTTATTGATGTTAAAATGTAAAAATGAAAAGTTATTTAACTTATAAGTTTAAAGGTGTTAACATTTAGAGGAGGGTTACAAATTTGCTCAAAGCTACTCAGTTATTACATGGCAGAACTGGAAGAAACCTGAGGACATCTACACTACAAACTTTCTGAGTCTACAGATTTTTGTATCTCAGGAGTGCATAGTTCTGGGTTTACTGTATACTCTGAAACTATTGGTTGATGGTAAAATGTACTTTATTTCACATCATTTTAGACCTTGGTTATGTTTGTTAAATTTTTCTCAGTCTTTGTCAAGGTGTATTTTCTACCTTGGTCTCCTTCAAAATGCTAATTCTATGCTTTATGCCTGCTTCATGGACAGCAGGAAACATTTATAGCCTTCAGATAAAATTACACGTGTGAAATGTTCCACAAATAGCAATAATTCACCATATCATTTGACAGTTTTTTTTCTGAAACATTGTATTCATAGATTTTTAAGTTACCAAATCAACAGTTTCTTCTAGTAAGGAGAACTATTTCATAACAATCTTTTAAAAGTATGTTTTTAAAGCAAAATAAATAAAACCCGAACTTGTAACGTGAAGGCAATAATGGTTATGTGATGCTATGCCTTTAACTGCACGTCACTGCATTTGTAATTCTTGTAATCACTCCTTTTGCTGAATTTCTGATCTAAGGTCTATATAGATGGTCTAGAGTGTATTGTAAGCTAAGATAATTAAAAGATGAACTAACATGCTTGTCATATGCCAGTCTACATCATAGCTAAGACATCACTAGAAACTTAACAACACAGGGAACTATTAGTGTCCCATTGCTGCTGTAACAAATTACCAAAATTTAGTGCTCACAACGACACAAATTTATATCTTATCGTTCTGGAGGCCAGAAGTCCAATATGGGTCTCACTAGGTGTCTCAGTCAGATTGGGCTGCCATAACAAAGTATCACAGACTCTGGGCCCCAAGCAACAGAAATGTGTTTTTTCACAGCTCTAGAGACTGGAAAGCCCAAGATCAAGGTCCTAGGCAATTTGATTTCTGGTGAGCACTCTCTTCTTGACTTGCAGTCGGCCACCTTCTCTACGTATCCTCATATGGTACGGAGAGACCGAGCGCTCTGGTATCTTCTTCTCATAAAGGTACAAACTCTATAGCTCCACTTTTATGACCTCATTTAACCTTTATCATCTCCCCACAGACTCTGTTGCCAAACACAGTCACATTGCAAGTTAGAGCTTTGACATATGTTTTTGGGAGTAACACAAACATTCAGTTAATAACATAAAACCTGAGGTCAAGGTGTCAGCAGGACTGCACTCTTTTTTGCACACTCTAGAGGAGAATCCATTTCCTTGCCTTTTCCAGCTTCTAGAGACTGCTCACATTGATTGGCTCCTGGCTCCCAGCTCCCTTCCTTCTTGAAAGTCAGTATATTAGTTTCCTAAGACTGCCATAACAAACTGTCACAAAATGAGTGGCTTAAATGAACAGAAATTTATTGTCTTACAGTTCTGGAGGCTAGAAGCCCAAAATCAAGATGTTGCCAGGGATCATTCCTTCTGAGGGTCGTGAGAGAGAGTCAGTTCCATGCCACTCTCTTGGCAATTTTGTTGGTTTATTGGCAATTTTTGGCATTTCTTGGCTTGCGTATGCGTTATTCCAATCTTCCACCTTCATGTGGTGCTATCCCTATGTTTCTTCACAGAGTCTTCCCTCTGTGCATGTCTCTCTGTGCCCCAATTTTCTCTTTTTATGAAGACATCAGTGATATGGGATCAAAGTGTGTCCTAATGACTTCATTTTAACTAGATTACATTTTTTAAAACTCTGTTTCTGAAGATCATATTCTGAGGTACAGGGCGTTAAAACTTCTACATATTTTGGTGGGGGACACAATTCAACCCATAGCCGTCAGCAATGGCCAGTAAAGCTCATCGCATCACATTATTCTTACCTCCTCTTCTGCCTCTGTCTCTCACTTTTAAGGATTCTCATGATTACATTGGGCCAACTCAGATGCCATGCAACATGACACATTCATGGGTTCCAGGAATTAGGATGTGGACATTTTGGGGAGGCCGTTATTCTGCCTACAGGGGAATAAGTGTTATTAAAACTCTCAGAAAGAGTCCTGGATGTGGCTTGAAGGAAGATTTAGAAAAGTTACTTATGTTTGGGGGGATGTGCAGGTGATGTGACTCTTCAGGAGGCACGGTTGCTAAACTGCCTTCCGAGGAGAAGGGTGTTTGAGTTTCTGAAAGAGCTAAGTCAGCGTTAAAGTACTGTGGCTAGATGAGCAGTTGAGCATTTCTATCAGCGTTCTTGCATGAAGCATCCTCCAATCCTGCGCCAAGCATCAACTTCTCAGCTAAATAAATGCTCAACAGATACTAAGATTAGGTTTCAGAGTTAATCAGCTATTTTGTGCATAAGTGTGCACTAAAATGATAAAAGTTCAATTTCAAGGAACAAGTTTTGGTTATAGGATACAGTTCTAGAATAATCGCATGCCAAAAACCTCCTGAACTCCCTTCCCATCCCTGAAAACACACACACACACACACACACACACACACACACACACACACACACAGAGTTATTGTTGCTATATTGGTGAAACAAAGGAGAAAGAGAATAGGGCTCTTTATATTGTACTTATTTAAAACCTATTCCAATTCCTAAGTCAGGTGAAGTTTTAGAATTCTGGTATGATTTTCTCCATACTCAAGCCTATCCTTATCTTCACTGAATATTTAGATTTTGCTTATGGCTTTCCCATAATTCATACAATTAATATTTATTTTATTTTATCGTAAATTTACTGAGACCCCTTCCATTCAATGTGTGAATTTATTTAGGAATGAATATATTCCAGTGCCCTGGACCCAAAGACTGAATTGAGTACCCCTTTGGTGCATCTGTCAAAGAAGAAGGATTATTTTAAAACATCCTGAATTCTTTCCAAAATCTTCTCCAGGGTCACTGTCAACTGACACAGATTGCAATTTTCCCTGGAAGTGTAAAACAGAGAGAAGGGATAAAACAGAGTGAAAGAGAGAAAGCAAGTAATTCAAGGAACATAAAGAAGAAAGAAGGATGGGAATAAGAGAAAGATAAGAAATCTTTGGAGGCTAAAATTTAAAAGAGATTATTAAACAGGGAAAGATTGAGACTCCTAAGGAAATAGAGATGACACTCTCAGGACAGAGGTATACAGAAAGCACTAAGGAGGTAATTGTAAAGAAAGGGAATTCTAGATATACAAATAAAGAGGAAATGGGGGACTTTCCTGGAGGTACAGTGGTTAGGACTCTGTGCTTCCATTGCAGGGGGCCCGGCTTTGATCCCTGGTCGGGCAACTAGGATCCCACAAGCCAAAAAACCCCCCAAAACATAAAGAGAATGGAAGAGGAATGATAACATGAGCAAGGAGAGAGGGGAGAAAGCATGACCTGGAGGCTAAGATGTTTTTCATTATTCCACAGAGTACATTTTCTTTCAATATAAAAAGAAAGAAAAAGAATGTATGATTAGCTTATGATAAAAAGTGAAAACAGGATGGCAGCCAGAGGGCCAGAAATTTCTCAGGCCTCTCGAAGGATGCTGCACTCTGACTTTCAACGTTGGCTGGAATTCATTCTTACTGACATGAATACAGGAATGACAAATCTCTGGGTGCTCTGCAAAGGCCCCAGACCCATTCATCACCCACGGACTCCACGCAGGGGGGTTTTATAAATGATTCCCCAGGCATAGTAATCACGGACTGTGGGAGAAGGAAAGCGGGATTTTGGCCTGCCAGGTCCTTTGTGGCAATTTTCTTCTGTGAAATTGTTGTACTCTTATTGTCCTCTGTCTGGAGTCCTGTCCCCTATGGAGGTGCTGCCTGTGTATCCCTCACAAGTCTGTAAGGCTGTTAGATCCTTAAGTGACTTCCAAAGCTTTCACTACATCATTTTCAGAGAATTCACAAATAAACATTTCAACACTGTATAAAGATTTAATGACGTGTGTGCTTAGGAGACTGGTCAGAGAAAGAAAAAGAAAAACCTAACCTCCTAAGGTTTGACTATCCAACCAAATGCCCCAGAGTCTTTCATCTAAATTTGATGTTCCTTTTGTAGACTCTGATTCCATGAAGATACACTCAATGTGTGTAAATATGCAAGTGAGGGGTGATCTGCATTACAGAATCTCCTTGCTTCTTTCTTAGACAGGATATGTGTGTGTGTGTGTGTGTGTGTGTGTGTGTGTGTGTGTGTGTGTGTGTATTGAAGATACCACCTAGATCCAGGATAGTTTTCTGAGTTACTTTTGATTTACTTCGTACTACAAAAGGAAGTCTCCTGTTGCAAACTACATGTATTTCCAAGGTTCTAGCCTTTCCTAATAAATATCTTCTCATTAAAATGCATAAGTAAAGAAGTATTTTGCTTTTCCTGATACCAACATTGGTATAAAATAAATAGAAGGTGAGAAAGTGCTCTTCCAATCATTCTAGGATCATCTATTCTGAAAGCTTTCTAGCACAAATTAAAGATAAATGAACTGGTGAACAGTGGACAAAGTCTTCTCAAATGAGTCAAGCTGCAGGTTCATGTGACACAAATATTGTCATTTTTGTGGTCGCTGTTGTTATTAGTAGCAGTTGTTTTGATGTTAGGTCTCTTCAGGAGCAACAGAAAAGTATAAAAGCCAAAGAATTCTAAACAATTTAAAGCAATTTAAATTCTGATTTAACACTAGGCACCATGCCCACAACTGTAAGTCAAAGCATCAAATTATTTGGATCTAAGCCAGCACAAAAATGGAGTTTGAAATCCATAGCTGGGAGTCTCTACAGAAATTCTTCTTTAAATGTTGGGTCATGGGGAAGAAAGTTCTGAGAAAACAAATGTGGTGAGAGAGGGAGAGGAGAGAAGGGAATCAAAATGAGTGCAATGAGACCCAAAAGTCACATTGCATCTATTTTTTTATAGTTATGAGTGTGGGAAAAAGGAAATAATAAAAACCTCCATCATTCGCCTGTCTTAATCTCAGTTATTTAAAATAATTTCTTGCAATATGCTTTTTATTAGATTATAAACAAATTGCTTTTGACAATTACCTCAAGAAATCTCTTTGTATTTTTCTTTCCTTTCCATAATGGAATGTCTCACCCATTATAAACATGATACTGCAAACAGACACTCCTTTGTGGAGATAAATATTAAAAACTGAAATTGTAAGAAGAGCTCCCAAGTGCTTCTCTTGTTATTTATTTATTTATTTGATTCATCTGAAACTCTGTGGTGGGAATAGCAAAAGATAAAACTGGGCTCTGAAACTCAGAATATTTTCAGAGACCTTGAAACATTTCACACAATTTTGAGACCAAGCATAATTGTTTTTAGTGTTATTTTAAAAAATTAATAGACACAGTTTTAGTTTGAGCTGAAAATACAAAGAGCTTTCATACACTCTCCTCCCCTAGTTTCTCCTAATATTAATGACTTGTATTAATATGATACATTTGTTACAACTGATGAGCCAATATAGATATATTAATATTATTAACTAAAGTGCATAGTTTACAGTTGGGTTCACTCTTTGTCATTTGTTATTTTTATTACAAAAAATATATAGCAAGGGTGAAGCCCTGATAGTTCCAAAGCCTCTGGTTTGTGGAAGCAACAGAACTGCAATAATGCCATTGCCATGTGCCCAAGAGAGAGTGGCTCACGTGATTGATAGAGGATGTGAAGGAGTAAGTGGGAGAGAAAAGACAGATGGAAGGAATGGAGGGCTGGTGAAGCCATTCAACTCATCATGGAATCCACGGGAGCCTGCTGCCAATTACTTTGTATTCTAGATAAAGGAGGTCCAGAACCTGCAGTGTGCCATGCACTAGATACAATCCAACCCTGGACTTGTACCTTTTTGTTCTCAACTTTATTGAGATACAATTAACATATAACATTGTATAAGTTTAAGGTGTACAGTGTGATGAATTGATGTTAGTAAATACTGCAAAATGATTACCACAATAAAGTAATCATAGTATCATCATATTATGAAATGCTCTTGACTTTTACTAAAGGTACTACAATGAAAGCCACCCAATTACTTCTTCACGTTTGGCTAAATCACTGAAACTTTGTGTAATGACCCTATATAAAATTTACCAACAGGAGTTGAACCCTAGGAAATCTATCCCTCTTCTAACACGCTAGTATACTTCTAATTATAGATAACTGATTGGTATAGCTACCTCTGCTAAGAAGATGAATTCTGACTAAATTTGGTGTTTAATTGCAGTAATTTTTCTTAGACAGTTTTTTTATATAACTATTTGCATTAGGTCGCTTTCTTTTTTCTTTTCTTTTCACTGTGAGTGCACGTGATGGCAAAGAATACAGTGACAACTAGCACAGTTGGGTAGCACTTTGATTCATATTAAGGTACCAAAAGTTTTGCCCATCACAGGTTTGCATCATTAGTGCAAATGTCAACATAGTACAAAAGGCAAATCTCTTAGTATTATTAAAGAAATAGCTGTGACTTAATGGACCCCCTAAAAGGGTCTCTGGGCAACGCCCAAATGGGCTCAGACCACACTTTGAAAATTGTTCATGAAATAGATAAAGTTTCTTTGGGTATTCTCCTTTCTTCCCTAGAATGTAAATTCCAGAAAAGCAGTTGCTGTGTCTGCTTTGTTCTCTCTTGTATCTTAGCACCTAGTACTAGAGACAGATTAACTGAATCTAATGAAGCTATATAGATATAGATTAAAAATATTTTAATACTAAAAATCTGGTAAAATAATTTTTCAGAATGCCCTCGTTTGTATGGCATAAACCTACAATAATATTTCTCACAACAAATAAACCTATGTTTAAAGTTTCATGTCCTATATAATAATAATAATTAAAACAAATTTGGATCAAACATATAGAGGAAAGATTACAGGTTTCCTACTCTTCCTGTAACATTGTAAAATTACTGCCATTTAAGAGATAATTAAAGCATCTGCAGCCAAAATATATAGGAAAAATATGCTTTAGAGACGTTAAGCTATTATTTCATGAAAATATTTTGTTTTTTCTGACTTCTGTGAAATTTTTCAGATTCAAAACATTTGTATTTTTGTTATCTTCTAACAAATATTCTAAACAATATTCTTTTTCATATCTAAATTGGTTATTATTCTTAAAGAAGCCTCACTATTACCTTTTATGTAAACTTTAAGGCCACAAAACTGGGATCTGCTCCTGACTAAAGTATATCTCACACAGTAAGTATTCACTGATTACTGACGGATTGACTGAATGGATCTATTTAAGTACTATAATAAAACCTAAATCCCTAATCATTTTTAATGATGGATGACAAAAAACAAAAAAGATACAGTCCATGTATTTCAAGAATGATCTTTATACTGAAAACTGTAGAATGAATATTGGAAAGAGACAACCGACACCCAGGAGAGGTGGTAGAACTCACAGAACAGAGCGGTGATCTGCACATATTAAATAGTTGCAATTCTCTCTCTCTCCCCATCTGTCTTTCCACAAGCTTTGAATCATCTCGTCTAGTTTTCCCTGAATTTGCCAACAACTCTGGATGCTTGCAGTACAAATTGTCCCATGGGGGATCAGTTCCCCGGAGATTAACTTTGTACTCTTCAGTTTTATCAAACCAAAGCCTATATTTATTTCACTACAACAGTGTTTACTTTTGAGATCATATCTTAGGAAATAAAGTGAAAGAACTTAAGTAGAAATGACTGACAAGGGCAGACACTAAATTATTTCATATATATATATATGTATAAAACTAGAGTACTTGGGCTTTAATTTAAGGAAAACATAATCAGAAATATGGAAACAGGCATGTAACCAAGGATTACAGAAAATATCATTGAGCTGTAGAGATAAATTCAGGAAGACCAAGGTCCCAGATGAAATGTGGTCTCCCCTCAATTCCTAACAAAAGAGGATGTGAAATATTCATCTTCATACACTTGATATGGAGATCAAGAGAGAGAAAGATCCTATGATCTTATTTATCTAGTAAAAGGAAAGATTCTAGTGGCAAATGAGGGACTAATTTATGTATTTAAAGGTCTATAATGTAAAAGATGGATCAGATTTAAGTAACCAGAGGTCAGCTTTAGCCTACAGTGGTAAAGAAGCTATAGAAAGACACAAAAGAAGGCGTTTTTTTCTTACTTCTCAATTCGTGGATTTGATTTTCTGATTTCAAAGGTCACATTAAAGGCATAAGAAGAAATTTAAAATAGCCTAAATTTCAAAAAAATTTGATATCTTGGTGTTTATCCTATTTGTCTTTTTTATAAATATTTAATTTAAAATTTAAAAATTACATTTATAGACCTATACTAGGTAAGTTGTATGGAGATAGTGGAAGAATTTCAATGACTGGATGGGAGATTGACCAGTGTGCATTAAAGATCTTTACCAAACCTTAGATTCTAGGGTTCTTTTTAATATTTTAGACTTCATATTATAAAATATATTTGCTGCATTCCTTAATATTACTATGAAAAATTTAAGACAAAAATCCAATGAACATAGAGGTGCATTTTTTAACAGGTTTGGTTATTAAAAACTTTTATGTTGATTATATATACAAAACACCTACACACACACACACATACTTTCATATATTCACTCAATAGTTACCATAGTTCGTGAAATTACCAGAAGGCCAATATGCTAAGAAAATAAACTAGTGGAAATTTTTAGTTGAGTTTCTATAGAATGTCTCTGAGAAGTCAGATTTTTATGGATTTAGGAAATCTCTGTTATATAAGAAGAAAAGCTCTTGGCATTCCCACTTTGTGTCTGACAGATTTCAAAGCCTGTTAGCTAAATAGAGTCAAGCCTTTCATGAGAAGATTTTGTCTTAGAATAAATTCTCTTGTTGTCACATGGTAATGTCCACAACACAGTCCCTCATCTGCCACACCTTTTTCTTTTTCTCTTAGCCAGTTAACTTAGTTTCTAACTCACCATTATAGTCATTATGTATATGAGCCATTAATAAAAATGTTTTTAACTTCATAATACTCTCTATTTTTTCACTCAAATATCCCCTTTCTAAACGAGTACCTTTTAGGTATATTTTAGAGGAGAAAGTTAACTATGAATGCATGCATCTCTTCCCTTCTTCTAGTCCCTCAGAATGATTCAAAGGCATAGACTACAGCAGAAAAACACAGATTCAGCTCTACAAACAGAACGGGGCTAAAAAAAAATGATCACCAGCTAAATGCTAACTCCATGAAACTTGGGAGAAGAACAGATTTGCTTTCAGTCTTGTCATTAACTTGCTCATTCTGCAGACTGGTGTTTTGAAGAATTATTTAAAAGTGAACTCAGCTATACAAACCAAAGAAGTTTTCTGCGACGACCACAGCTCTTTGTTCGTACATTCTCTTTCCATTGCCCCTACTTTCTCTGCACTTGTTAAATTCTTCTCTTTATAATTAATTTCGAAACTTTGTAAGTATTGGTCTTCTCAGGCCCTGCAAGAATGCTTAGTAGCTTCAAGCAATGTGACTATCCAAACCAAACCCCCAAATTTCAAGAAATCTACATTTCACACATTACCAGGAAGAAATTTTATAATGGCAGATTTGGGTTCATAATTATCTATGTGGTGCCTTGAGTGCTTTTATTTAGAAACCATTTACCTAAATATAGAGTAAGATTTTGGGGAAAAAAAAGAATAATATTCCACACAATTATAATTAGAACAGTAAGTGTACAAGAATACCTAGCTGGCAAGGAAGCAAATGAACTTTTAGAGAATCACATGAAAGTGTTTTTGAAGTTCAGAAAAGAGGAAAAATAAAGCATTTTTTGATGCAGTCCTCACATCAAGTACCATCTTTTCTTAATTTAGGGACTGCATTCTTAACCTTCCTATTTATTGGCTATGAGGTTGCTTCTGAGTTGAAGGTATTGTACAGAAGTTAGAACTGATCTAGAGGCAAAAATTCACATTTGAATCCTACTTCTTCCATGGGGCATTGACCAAATCATCTAGGCATTTCAAGTCTCATTATCTTCAATTGAAATATATGGGGACTCTACTGGGTGATGGGTAAAGATCTCTTCCCACTCTATTATTTTATGATTTTAAGAAGAAGCATCTCCTACAGACTACCTTGGACAAAAGTGGGTTGACAATAATCATTGAATAAAAGAAGAAACTGAGGAGAATGAAAGGAAATATAAAGGAAATATGAGAATAAAATAATCTGGTTGTATCTTTAGAAAGGATTTTATAAAATCATGAACTACTGCTCTAAAGACCTTGGAAGAAAATAGAAAGAGCTTTATATATGGCTATTATGGCTTTTCCTCCTATGTGCTCCTCTAACACCCTATATGTACCTACGTCATCGAATTTATCACATTCCATATTTTAATTTGCTTATTCATTTCCTCTATCTGTAAGCTTCTGGGGGTGGAGGGCTTAATCACTGATTCCCTAACACTTAACCCTGTGCTGGACACACAGCAAGGACTCTGTAAATATTTGTTGAATGAAGGAAGTAACTTCCTTCTTTTCTGTATTAATACCACCTAATCTCCTTTTTTTGATTTCGCACCAGGCGTCACTAAACTCAGTACACCAGTTCATTTATAGAGTCAGAGTGAGCAAACTTCAGCCTGTAGGTCAAATTTGACCTACCATCTATTTTTTTTTTAATAAATAAAGTTTTATTGAAACAGAGTCACATTCGTTTGCTTAAATGTTGTCCATGGCTGCTTTTGCCTTACATTGGCAAGGTTGAAGAGTTAGGACAAAGCCTGGGTTGTCTGCAGAGCCAAAAATGTTTAATCTCTGGACTTTTATAGAAAAAGGTTGCTGAAGCCTGGTCTGGAGTTGTAAGCAGATCATGACTAATTAAAATAAGATGACATAAATCAATAGTAAAAGCCTAATACGACACTGTTATTCTTCAAACAGTTTTGTAAATATAACAATGTTATAGGAATCTTTTTTGAAGTTAATAAACAGGTTCCTTTTTCATCATTTATTATTTAAAACTTTAGCCTTCTTTTTTCTCTGTATTTGACCTTTATGTTAAAAAGTGCACTGCACTAATCTGGCCTCTGAAAGTCCGTATCTCCTACACAAGTGATGCCTTTCATTCATCATTTAAAGAAATGTATTCTCCTCTCTGGCTTCAGCAAATCGGCTGCCTGATGTCAGCTTTCACACCAGGATGCCCAGCAATCTTTTCATTGTCAAAGGCATCACACCACTTTCTTATTATTTCTTCTGCAATGATGTTACATTTCATGACTCATAAAGAAAGCTAAACAAAAAATGACAGAGAAGAGTGGCATAGCAACTGGGCTACAGAGAAGAAGTGATATGATATATTCTTGTTTGGAAATCCCTAGACAGGTGATAAGAACAAGAAACAATAGAATTAAGAAACTGTTCACATTCTGGGAACAGGGTAAACGCAGTCCCAATTTTGTGCCCACAATTTCCTTTCTTTTTTGACATCTTTATTAGAGTATAATTGCTTTACAATCGTGTGTCAGTTTCTGCTTTATAACAAAGTGAATCAGTTATACATATACATATGTCCCCATATCTCTTCCCTCTTGCATCTCCCTCCTCCCACCCTCCCTATCTCACCCCTCTAGGTGGTCACAAAGCACCTAGCTGATTTCCCTATGTTATGAGGCTGCTTCCCACTAGCTATCTATTTTACGTTTGGTAGTGTATATATATCCATGCCACTCTTTCACTTTGTCCCAACTTACCCTTCCCCCTCCCCATATCCTCAAGTCCATTCTCTAGTAGGTCTGTGTCTTTATTCCCGTCTTACCCCTAGGTTCTTTATGACCTTTTTTTTTTCTTTTTTTCTTTTTCTTAGATTCCATATATATGTGTTAGCATATGACATTTGTTTTTCTCTTTTTCACTTACTTCACTCTGTATGACAGTCTCTAGGTCCATCCACCTCAAAACAAATAACTCAACTTCCTTTCTTTTTATGGCTGAGTAATATTCCATTGTATGTATGTGCCACATTTTCTTTACCCATTCATCTGTCAATGGACACTTAGGTTGCTTCCATGTCCTGGCTATTGTAAATAGAGCTACAATGAACATTCTGGTACATGACCCTTTTTGAATTATGGTTTTCTCAGGGCATATGCCCAGTAGTGGGATTGCTAGGTCGTATGGTAGTTCCATTTTTAGTTTTCTAAGGAACCTCTATACTATTCTCCATAGTGGCTGTATCAATTTACATTTCCACCAACAGTGCAAGAGGGTTCCCTTTTCTCCACACCCTCTCCAGCATTTATTGTTTGTAGATTTTTTGATGATGGCCATTCTGACCAGTGTGAGATGATATCTCACTGTAGCTTTGATTTGCATTTCTCTAATAATTAATGGTGTGGAGCATTCTTTCATGTGTTTGTTGGCAATCTGTATATCTTCTTTGGAGAAATGTCTATTTAGGTCTTCTGCCCACTTTTGGATTCAGTTGTTTTTTTGATATTGAGCTGCATGAATCGCTTGTATGTTTTGGAGATTAATCCTTAGTCAGTTGCTTCATTTGCAAATATTTTCTCCCATTCTAAGGGTTGTCTTTTCATCTTGTTTATGGTTTCCTTTGCTGTGCAAAAGATTTTAAGTTTCATTAGGTCCCATTTGTTTATTTTTGTTTTTATTTCTATTTCTCTAGGAGGTGGGTCAAAAAGGATCTTGCTATAATTATGTCATAGAGTGTTCTGCCTAAGTTTTCTTCTAAGAGTTTGATAGAGTCTGGCCTTACATTTAGATCTTTAATCCATTTTGAGTTTACTTTTGTGTATGGTGTTAGGGAGTGTTCTAATTTCATTGTTTTACATGTAGCTGTCCCACTTATTGAAGAGGTTGTCTTTTCTCCACTGTATATTCTTGCCTCCTTTATCAAAGATAAGGGGACCATATGTGTGTGGGTTTATCTCTGGGCTTTCTATCCTGTTCCATTGATCTGTATTTCTGTTTTTGTGCCAATACCATACCGTATTGATTACTGTAGCTTTGTAGTACAGTCTGAAGTCTGGGAGCCTGATTCCTCCAGCTCCGTTTCTCTTTCTTAAGATTGCTTTGGCTATTCAGGGTCTTTTGTGTTTCCATACAAACAGTGAAATTTTTTGTTCTAGTTCTCTGAAAAATGCCAGTGGTAGTTTCATAGGGATTGCATTGAATCTGTAGATTGCTCTGGGTAGTAGAGTCATTTTCACAATGTTGATTCTTCCAATCCAAGTACATGGTATATCTCTCCATCTATTTGTATCATCTTTAATTTCTTTCATCTGTGCCTTATAATTTTCTGCATACAGATCTTTTGTCCCCTTAGGTAGGTTTATTCCTAGGTATTTTATTCTTTTTGTTGCAATGGTAAATGGGAGTGTTTTATTAATTTCACTTTCAGATTTTTCATCATGTGTATAAGAATGAAAGTGATTTCTGAGCATTAATTTTGTATCCTGCTACTTTGCCAAATTCATTGATTAGCTCTAGTAGTTTTCTGGTAGAATCTTTAGGATTCTCTCTATATAGTATCATGTCATCTGCAAACAGTGACAGCTTTACTTCTTCTTTTCCAATTTGGATTCCTTTTATTTCTTTTCCTTCTCTGATTGCTGTGGCTAAAACTTCCAAAACTATGTTGAATAATAGTGGTGAGAGTGGGCAACCTTGTCTTGTTCCTGATCTTAGTGGAAATGGTTTCAGTTTTTCAACATTGATAATGATGTTGGCTGTGGGTTTTTCATATATGGCCTTTATTATATTGAGGTAAGTTCACTCTATGCCTACTTTCTGCAGGGTTTTTATCATAAATTGGTGTTGAATTTTGTCGAAAGCTTTCTGTGCATCTATTGAGATGATCATATGGTTTTTCTCCATCAATTTATTAATATGGTGTATCACGTTGATTGATTTATGTATATTGAAGAATCCTTGCATTCCTGGGATAAACCCCACTTAATCATAGTGTATGATCCTTTTAATGTGCTGTTGGATTCTGTTTGCTAGTACTTTGTTGAGGATTTTTGCATCTATGTTCATCAGTGATATTGGCCTGTAGTTTTCTTTCTTTGTGACATCTTTGTCTGGTTTTGGTATCAGAGTGATGGTGGTCTCGTAGAATGAGTTTGGGAGTGTTCCTCTCTCTGCTATATTTTGGAAGAGTTTGAGAAGGATAGGTGTTAGCTCTTCTCTAAATGTTTGATAGAATTCGCCTGTGAAGCCATCTGGTCCTGGGCTTTTGTTTGTTGGAAGATATTTAATCAGAGTTTCAATTTCAGTGCTTGTGATTGGTCTGTTCATATTTCCTATTTCTTCATGGTTCAGTCTTGGAAGGTTGTGCATTTCTAAGAATTTGTCCATTTCTACCAGGTTGTCCATTTTATTGGCATATAGTTTCTTGTAGTAATCTCTCATGATCTTTGTATTTCTGCAGTGTCAGTTGTTACTTCTCCTTTTTCATTTCTAATTCTATTGATTTGAGTCTTCTCCCTTTTTTTTCATAATGAGTCTGGCTAATGGTTTATCAATTTTGTTTATCTTCTCAAAGAATCAGCTTTTAGTTTTACTGATCTTTGCTATTGTTTCCTTCATTTCTTTTTCATTTATTTCTGATCTGATCTTTATGATTTCTTTCCTTCTGCTAACTTAGGGGGTTTTTCGTTCTTCTTTCTCTAATTGCTTTAAGTGTAAGGTTAGGTTGTTTATTTGAGATGTTTCTTGTTTCTTAAGGTAGGCTTGTATTGCTATAAACTTCCCTCTTAGAACTGCTTTTGCTGCATCCCATAGGTTTTGGGTCATTGTGTTTTCATTGTCATTTGTTTCTAGGTATTTTTTGATTTCCTCTTTGATTTCTTCAGTGATCTCTTGGTTATTAAGTAGTGTGTTGTTTAGCCTCCATGCGTTTGTATTTCTTACAGATTTTTTCCTGTAATTGATATGTAGTCTCATAGCATTGTGATTGGAAAAGATACTTGATACGATTTCAGTTTTCTTAAATTTACCAAGGCTTGATTTGTGACCCAAGATATGATCTATCCTGGAGAACGTTCCATGAGCACATGAGAAGAATGTGTATTCTGTTGTTTCTGGATGGAATGTCCTATTAATATCAATTAAGTTCATCTTGTTTACTGTATCATTTAAAGCTTGTTTTTCCTTGTTTATTTTCAATTTGCATGATCTGTCCATTGGTGAAAGTGGAGTGTTATGGTCCCCTACTATGATTGTGTTACTGTCGATTTCCCCTTTTATGGCTGTTAGTATTTGCCTTATGTATTGAGGTGCTCCTATGTTGGGTGCATAAATATTTACAATTCTTATATCTTCTTCTTGGATTGATCCCTTGATCATTATGTAGTGTCCTTCTCTGTCTCTGTAATAGTCTTTGCCTTAATGTCTATTTTGTCTGATATGAGAATTGCTACTCCAGCTTTCTTTTGATTTCCATTTACATGGAATATCTTTTTCCATCCCCTCACTTTCAGTCTGTATGTGTACCTAGGTCTGAAGTGGGTCTCTCGTAGACAGCATATATACGGGTCTTGTTTTTGTATCCATTCAGCCAGTCTATGTCTTTTGATTGGAGCATTGAGTCCATTTACATTTAAGGTAATTATCGATATGTATGTTCCTATTCCCATTTTCTTCATTGTTCTGGGTTTGTTTTTGTAGGTCTGTTCCTTCTCTTGTGTTTCCTGCCTAGAGAAGTTCCTTTAGCATTTGTTGTAAAGCTGGTTTGGTGGTGCTGAATTCTCTTAGCTTTTGCTTGTCTATATAAGTTTTAAGTTCTCCATCAAATCTGAATGAGATCCTTGCTGGGTAGAGTAATCTTGATTGTAGATTTTTCTCTTCCATCACTTTAAATATGTCCTGCCACTCCCTTCTGGCTTGCAGAGTTTCTGCTGAAAAATCAGCTGTTAACCTTACGGGGATTCCCTTGTATGTTATTTGTTGCTTTTCCATTGTTGCTTTTAATGCTTTTTCTTTGTATTTAATTTTTTATAGTTTGATTAATATGTGTCTTGGAGTGTTTCTCCTTGGATTTATCCTGTATCGGACTCTCTGTGTTTCCTGGACTTGGTTGACTATTTCCTTTCCCATGCTAGGAAAGTTTTCAACTATAATCTCTTCAAATATTTTCTCAGTCCCTTTCTTTTTCTCTTCTTCTTCTGTGACTCCTATAATTCGAATGTTGGTGCTTTTAATCTTGTCCCAGTGGTGTCTGAGATTGTCCTCACTTCTTTTCATTCTTTTTTCTTTATTCTGCTCTGTGGTAGTTATTTCCACTATTTTATCTTCCAGGTCACTTATCCTTTCTTCTGTCTCAGTTATTCTGCTATTGATGCCTTCTAGAGAATTTTAAATTTCATTTATTGTGTTGTTCATCTCTGTTTGTTTGCTCTTTAGTCCTTCTAGGTCCTTGTTAAACGTTTCTTGTATTTTCTCCATTCTATTTTCAAGATTTTCAATCTTAACTGCCATTATTCTGAATTCTTTTTCAGGTAGACTGCCTATTTCCTCTTCATTTGTTAGGTCTGGTGGGTTTTTATCTTGCTCCTTCATCTGTTGTGTGTTTCTCTGTCTTCTCATTTTGCTTAACTTACTCTGTTTGGGGTCTCCTTTTCACAAGCTGCGGGTTCGTAGTTCCCGTTGTGTTTGGTGTCTGTCCCCAGTGGCTAAGGTTGGTTCAGTGGGTTGTGTAGGCTTCCTGGTGGAGGGGACTAGTGCCTGTGTTCTAGTGGATGAGGCTGGATCTTGTCTTTCTGGTGGGCAGGTGCACGTCTGGTGTTGTGTTTTGGGGTGTCTGTGACCTTATTATGATTTTAGGCAGCCTCTGTGCTAATGGATGGGGTGGTGTTCCTGTCTTGCTAGTTGTTTGGCATAGGGTGTCCAGCACTGTAGCTTGCTGGTCGTTGAGTGGAGCTGGGTCTTGGCATTGAGATGGAGACTCTGGGAGATTTTCACCATTTGATATTACGTGGAGCTGGGAGGTCTCTTGTGGACCAGTGTCCTGAACCTGGCTCTCCCACCTCAGTGGCACAGCCCTGAAACCTGGCTGGAGCACCAAGAGGCTGTCCTCCACACAGCTCAGAATAAAAGGGGGTAAAAAAAGAAAGAAAGAAAGAAGAAGACAAAATAAAATAAAATAAAGTAAAATAAAATAAAGTTATTAAAATAAAAAATAATAAAGAAAAAAATTTTTTAAGTAATAAAAAACAAAAAAACGGACAGAGAGAACTCTAGGACAAATGGTAAAAGCAAAGCTATACAGACAAAATCACACACAGAAACATACACATACACCTCACAAAAAGAGAAAAAGGGGAAAAAACATATATATCTTTGCTCCCAAAGTCCACCTCCTCAATTTGGGATGATTCGTTGTCTATTCATGTATTCCACAGATGCAGGGTACATCAAGTTGATTGTGGAGCTTTAATCCGCTGCTCCTGAGGCTGCTGGGAGAGATTTCCCTTTCTCTTCCTTGTTCTCACAGCTCCCAGGGTCTCAGCTTTGGATTTGGCCCCACCTCTGCATGTAGGTCACCGGAGGGCATCTGTTCTTCGCTCAGACAGGACAGGGTTAAAGGAGCCGCTGATTCGGGGGCTCTGGCTCACTCAGGCCGGGGGAGAGGGAGGGGCACGGAGTGCGGGGCGGGCCTGCGGCGGCAGAGGCCGCCGTGACATTGCACCAGCCTGAGGCGCGCCGTTCGTTCTTCCAGGGAAGTTGTCCCTGGATCCCGGGACTCTGGCAGTGGCGGGCTGCATAGGCTCCCCAGAAGCGGGGTGCGGATAGTGACCTGTGCTCGCACACAGGCTTCTTGGTGGCAGCAGCAGCAGCCTTAGCATCTCATGCACGTCTCTGGGGTCTGAGCTTTTAGCCGTGGCTCGCGCCCGTCTCTGGAGCTCCTTTAAGCAGCGCCCTTTATCCCCTCTCCTCGCGCACCAGGAAACAAAGAGGCAAGAAAAAGTCTCTTGCCTCTTCGGCAGGTCCAGACTTTTTCCAGGACTCCCTCCCAGCTAGCCGTGGTGCACTAGACCCCTTCAGGCTGTGATCACGCAGCCAACCCCAGTCCTCTCCCTGGGATCCAACCTCTGAAGCCCGATCCTCAGTTCCCAGCCCCGCCCGCCCCGGCGGGTGAGCAGACAAGCCTCTCGGGCTGGTGAGTGCCGGTTGGCACCGATCCTCCGTGCGGGAATCTCTCCGCTTTGCCCCCCGCACCCCTGTTGCTACGCTCTCCTCTGTGGCTCCAAAGCTTCCCCCACTTCGCTCCCCGCAGTCTCCGCCGACAAAGGGGCTTCCTAGTGTGTGGAAACCTTTCCTCCTTCACAGCTCCCTCCAGAGGTGCAGGTCCCATGCCTATTCTTTGTCGCTGTTTTTTCTTTTGCCCTACCCAGGTACGTGGGGGGTTTCTTGTCTTTTGGAAGGTCTGAGGTCTTCTGCCAGCGTTCAGTAAGTGTTCTGTAGGAATTGTTCCACACGTAGATGTATTTCTGATGTATTTGCGGGGAGGAAGGTGATCTCCGAGTGTTACTCTTCTGCCGTCTTGAAGCTCCTCCCCACAATTTCCTTTCTTGATTAAATGCCTTAGATAGAGGCACTTAAGAAAGCTCATAAGGCAATCTATTGAATTCAAACAGGAGATGAGGGAAGGACCCTCAGAGACCTTGGATGTTGGCCAGTACATCAGTTCAAGCCATGGTGCCTGGGCTGGCTCCTGGACTCTGTGCTCCTTAGGTAAGATGTAACCCATCTAATGTAATAGATGTGCTCCTTAGGTAAGATGTAACCCATCTAATGTAATAGATGCTGTGAACTAATTAAGAAAGCAAGGGTAAACACGTGGGCGTAAACGTTTACAAAACAAAAAAGAACAGCCCTCTGCTTAAGTTTCAGGAAAAAATAAATATGCAAAAAATTTTATTTTGAAAAATTCCTGTAGTAAACCAGAACTGTGAAATGTCTCTCTGAATAAATATACATTTATGAATATCTTAGAAGGCCTACTGCTGAAACACACAACAGATATCATTTTAAGCTATAATTTATGACTTCTTCATCAGCCTCTTAAATAACTAAATTATTAAAAGAAGAAGAAGGAGAGGAAGAAGTCTAATGCATATAACAAGTAAGTCAAACTATTAAGTTTATTAACACGAGGAAATTTCTTATCTTTTTGGAGGAGTTAGGTGTTTGAGAAGAATTTTTGAATTAAAGTTAACTCAAAATTTTTGAGGTATAATTTTTGAGTTAAAATTTTTGAGTTAAAATAAAACACTTTATTAGTGTTAAAGATCTAGCTGGAAATAACTTTACTGAATAAATTCTCCAAGAAGAGTCTCTTATTTCTGATCTTATTTGCTTTCTAATGCGGGACTTTGATGCTTTCCTTCTACAAAGATTCAATGCATTTTCTGTGTAGGTAAAAATTTAAGTAAGATATGTAAAAAATAAAATATTTATTTGCATTCACTTTTGTGTTAGTTATTAAAAATATATGTGAGAATATCATCCATTATATCTCCCAGATCTCTCTCTAGAGTTTCCAGTGAGGAATATTTCCTTTGAGTTTGGGATAAAGATATATTTGTATTCACTGTTACCTTATAAGCCTTGAGTAACTTTCTATATTTCTCTCATCCCAATGTCTCTCAGAAAACTCAAGGCTAAATTTTATGGTCAAGTGTAATCACTGTATTTTTCCCTAGTGTTTGTCATGTTAGCTTTTATCTCCTTTCCAAACTTGATTTCTCCCTTGTCTTCCTCCAATTTTTTAAAAACAATTTTATTGTTATGGTTTAATAAGATGCTTTAAATCCTTTTTCTCTGTTAAGGAAGTAAATGAGTGCAGTACTGAACCCACACAAGCATCAATCAAATACCGTATGTGGGTTCTTTGTAAAGAAATTACTGTTTTCCACTCTGTGGTATCCTTCTTCTTATGAAACAAATGAATTCCTGCTTATTCTTCAAGGCAGAACTCAAGTGTCTCCCCTACTGTACCCCCTTCTCTCATCCAGAAAGCAGATTCCATCACTTTACAGTAGTACTGCCCTTGCCTCTGTGGATTCACTCATCACACAGCCTCTTTCTGTTTGCATCTGTCTTTACTCACAGATTATCTGGTTGTACTTTTTTCATGTTTCTATGCCCAATATCTAGTCTCCATGCCCTTCTTGAAACCCAGTACCAGGCAAACGGTAGATATTAATCATTGCATGTAGATGAGACAAATCAATTAATGAATTTGAATATTATGAAAAAATATGATAC
This sequence comes from Pseudorca crassidens, assembly GCF_039906515.1. NCBI lineage: Eukaryota > Metazoa > Chordata > Mammalia > Artiodactyla > Delphinidae > Pseudorca > Pseudorca crassidens. Next base: position 30,013,525 of record NC_090313.1, on the reverse strand, counting down.
CTTGGCAGCGTTTATGAGGATAGTGAATGCGTTGATGGACAAGTTACCACTGAGTTCCCTCTAAGTAACTGACACCATGCTATGTGCTACTGGGGGGCAAGAGGAGGACCCACCAGGGAAATGAAACTCCAACGTGTGATACCTTCAAGGAGTTAACTGTGCTGAGAAGGGTAAGACTAATATGAGTTTGAGTGAGTTGGATAATTTTTAAGACTTGGAATAGTCTTAACAATATACATCCGTGTCTTCATTCAGGATAGGGTGGCAGAACAGAATAAGCAACGATATGAAGACAAAACAATGAACATGACTTACTCAAGGAATGTTGAGAAAACCTGTTTAAAAGACTTGAAGGTGAGTGATAATTAAAGATGAGTAAACAGTATGGTTATATCAGTAGTTGTGTGGGAGGATAGAAAGTAGGAGTTGGATTACATGAAATTCTTAAGATTCATGTAGAGTGATATTTTATATGCATAAAAGGCATAGTTCACTTTTCAACAAGAGGATGGTTTAATGAAAAGTAGATTAATTTGGCAACATTATAAACAATAAATTAGAGTAGTGTAAAACAGAGGTAGGGAGATTATATAAGTAACAGTAGAAATACGGTATGGGAAGGAGAAGGTCTAGACTAAAATGCTTATAATATGAATAGAAGCAAAATTTCTATCTGGAAAACATTTCAAAGCAAGAATCTTGAGCCTTGGTAGATGAATAATAAGCCACACTTTCTTAGTTAGAAGTAAAAATCTCACCATACCAATATTGAGAAGTAATAAATTTAATATATGCTATACTAGTGTAGATCTTTAAAATCGTAAATCAGTAGAGAGAATGTAATTCCCAAGCAAAAGGAAGAAAATGATGTCTGATAGTACTAGACATTGATTTTTTTTTTCCTGGAATAGTTCAACACAGAAGATAATTCACACTCATCATTATTTTAATATTGATTATTTAGAAAGCTGTAGTTTATAGACTTTGCAAATGATTATAACAGAATTATTAATCTGTGTATAACATTGCCACCCAGGAAAGGGTTTGTATTAGTTTGGTAGGACTGACATAAGAAAATAATACAGACTGAGTAACTTAAACAACAGAAATTTATGTTCTCATAGTTCTGGAGGCTAGAAGTTCAAGATCAAGGTGTTGGCAGTTTTAGTTTTGTCCTGAGACCTCTCTTCTTGGCTTCAGATGACCTTGTTCTCATTATGTCTTCATGTGGCCTCTTCCCTATGTACCCACACTCCTGGTGTCTCTTCCTCTTCCTACATGGAAACCAGTCCTATTGGATTAGGGCCCCATCCTAATGGCCTCATTTTAACTTAATCACCTCTTTAAAGACCCTTTCTCCAAGTATTGTTACATTCTACTATACTAGGGGTTGAGACTTCAGTGTATGAACTTTGGGGTAACACAATTAAGCCCATAATATCCTGCCCTCTGGGCCTTTAAAATTCATATCCTTGTCATGTGTAAAATACATTTACCTGATCCCCAAAGTCTTAACCCATTCTTGCATCAACTCTTAAGTCTACATCTTATCTAAATGTCACCTAAATCAAGTGTGGGTGAGACTCAAGGAATGATTTATCCAGAGGCAAAATTCTTCTCCAGCTGTGAATCTGTGAAACTGAAGAAGTCATCTGCTTCCAAAATATAATGGTGGCACAGACATAGGATAAGCATTCCCATTGCAAAAGGGAGCAATGAAAAAGAAGAAAGGGGTCACAAGTTCAAGCAAGTCCAAAACCTGGCAGGGCAAATATCATAAGATTTTACAGCTTGAGAATAATCTTCTTTGGTGCAATGTTCTCTCCTCTGGGTCCACTGGGGTGACAGCCCCCTTCTGGGCCCATTTTGGTGATGTCATTGCCTATCAGCCGTGGGCAGCAGTCTAACCTTGCTGTAAACAAGGAGGTGGCCCCTACCTCTGAAATCTAGCAGGAGACAGCCTGGCTCCCCAGACCTGTGATGGCAGTGGCAGCCCTACTGATCTCTGAATCACTTTTAGGGTTATTCTTCCCTTTTATTTTTTTGAAGAATACTGCATATTTGCAGCTGGATAGCTTTAATGTTCTGTCCTGTATAATCCCTGACGCACAATAGCATTCCTTCATTCTGTCCCATCTCTGCCGTCTTAGATCCAAGCTGGCAGTGTTGATGCTGGTATAACCTCTCTCTGCTCCTGGCTTCTGCTGAGACCATTGTATAAAATCATGAGTCACACCTATAATCTCTTTATGGAGTGATTGTCTAGCCACACCGATGGTGTTCTCTCTAGAACCTTCTCATTTTTCTGCAATACAGTCAGGCTGAGAATGTCCAAATCTTCAAGTTCTGGTTCTTTTTGCGTTACAATTCCTCCTTCAATTTCTCTCTCTCCTCTCACATTTTACTATAAGCAGCAAGGAGAAACCAGCTGCACCTTCAACACTTTGCTTAGAATTCTCTTCAGCTAAATATCCAGTGTCATCATTCACAAGTTCTACTACCTTCCACAAAATACCGGAATACAATTCAGCCAAGTTCTCTGATGCTTTATAACAAGGATCATGTTTTCTCCAGTTTCCAATGACATGTTCCAGATTTCCGTCAGAAACCTGAGCAGAATCACCTTTCACATCCATATTCCTGCCAACAGTCTCTTCAAGGTAATCTAGGCTTTTTCTTTTTCTTCTTCTTCTTTTTTTTTAATGTCTTTACTGGAGTATAATTGCTTTACAATGGTGTGTTAGTTTCTGCTTTATAACAAAGTGAATCAGTTATACATAGGCTTTTTTCTAACACACATCTCAAAATTCTTCCAGCCTCTACCCATTACCCAGTTCCAAAGTCAACTCCACACATTTAGGTTTTTGTTACACAGCATCCCACTCCCCAGTACTACATTCTGAGTACCTGGGTACCTTCCGGGGATATGGGTGGCTTAAACAACAGAAATTTATTTTCTCACAGATCTGGAGACTGAAAGTCCAATATCAAGGAGTTGGCAGGTTTGTTTTCGCCTGAGGCCTCTCTCTTTGGCTTGAAGATGGTGGCCTTCCGTGTCCTCATATAGCATGTCCTCTGAGCACCCACACCCCTGGTATCTCTTTCTTTCTTATAAGGACACCAGTCCTGTTGCATCAGGGCCGACCCTAATCACCTCCTTTTAACTTAATCACCTCTTTAAAGAACTTATCTACAAATGTGGTTACATTCTGAGGTACTGGGAGTTGAAACTTCAACATACTGTATTAATTTGGGGGACAAATATGGTTACATTCTGAGGTACTGGGGGCTGGGAATTCAACACATTAATTTTCGAGGAACACAATGTATCCCAGAACAGGGTTTATGCTGTATATTTTCAACACAATAGTCTGTTTCATTTCTTCTTTGATTTCTAATATCTACTAAAGTCTTCTTCATATGATATAAAATTGTTTTCAGAAACCCAAAGAACCTCAAAATCTATGCTTATGTTACCCAATTAATTTTGTTCTTTTTCCTTCTCTGTGATAGCTGAGCCTTTTGAGTTTACAAATTTTTACCTCTAAGTTAATACATATTTTATCCTCTCTTTTTATAGTAACCAAAAAAAGTTCCATATTAATTGATTTTTTTAGATTATAACCATACTCCCTTTAACTTTTTATTTTGTGATAAAAAAATATCACTTTTACAAAAGACAGACCTGTTCATTTTCATGTATGGACTTGGGCATGTTACTTAATTTTTCTGTACCTCTGTTTTCTACTCTATGAGGTAGAATAAAATTACTAAACTGTTAGAGTTGCTGAGAAGACTAAAGATACAATGTGTGGATGTATATGCAGAGAGTTCGGCTCCTTTCTCACTTTATGCCCCGAACTATTCTTATGAAACCTGAGAACATGAACAGGGCCTGTTCTCTGATCAAAATCCAATAGCACAATATCTCTGTTGAGAGCATTGATTAGTGTACTGTATTATAATAGTGATTCCTCATCCCTTTGATGTTTGTAGGACTGTTTGTTGCCGAAGTAAATGTCCCAGATCTCTATGTAGCTTTATCACATCTTATATGTGTTTTTAATTTTTCTTGTATTGCTTTTGCCACATCAGTTTACCGGCTGTCACTTCTTAGCAAAATCAATAAAACTTGTTCTAACAGCCTCCCACACTTTAATTTGCTGTTTCAAATAACTTGCAAGCTGGAAAATCAGATGATCAAGCCTACTGGAATTTGGGGAGATGTAAAAGTGTTGTCCCGACTCTGGACTTAGTGCTATGCTGCATGATTTACCTAATTATATCATTCAATCTTTATAACAACCCAGGGAAGAGGTACGATGATTACTTTCATTTTGTAGATGAGGAAACTGAGACTTCAGGAAGTAATTTGTTCAAGGACAAATATGTAGGAAGGAGTAGAGATATTACCTGAAATCAGAACTTCCAGGGCCTGACTCAGTACATTTACATCACATACCCTGAAGTGAGATATTCCTGTGATAGATTACTAAGGGTCCTAAACTTGTTGTACCATATTGATTTAATAGTTATGATTCTGTCTCATACTACTTTTCTCAAAGATCATAGGTACATTCATATTTAACTAAACACCATAGCACTTTAGTTCTCTGTCAGTTTATATACGGTAAAATTTAATCACGAGGTACAAAGATTACTCCACAAAATCTTATTCAACAACAACAATAATAAAACAGCTGATGTGTACTGAGTGATGACTGCATATGTCTCCATCCCATGTTCTTTACATTTACTTTACATGGATTATCACATTCAATCTTCAGAATCACTCTGTGAAGTAAATACTATTATTATACCTATTTTGTAGGTGAGGAAACTGAGGTCATGAGTAATTAAGTTTTTGGCCAACCAGCCAGTAACTAATGGATCTGGGATTCAAATCCAGGCAACTGAGACCAGTAGAAGAACTGGAAACAGAGATGGTACCTTTAGCACTCAGCACTGAAAAGACAGAAGAAAGTTCCAAAAGTGTCGCTAAATATTCATTAAAGGTTCAGGTTCATTGAGCAGAAAATATCTTACCTTGATGGAGTTCAGTCTCAGGAAACCAAGCGTAGGGATATAAAGTTGTGGGTAGAAATAGAGGACTGGGAAATGGAACCTACGCGTTCATCTTTAGATTAATATACATATTCTCCCCTGAGACTGCTGAATGGTAAGGTTTCTGAATTTCATTAGTAAGTCACCTAAAGGTACAGCTTTCCACTGTCAACCCCAGAATTGTTGGTCAGACCTAAATTTTCCCCCTGTGTTTCCTTAGGGAAGAAGGATTCTGAGGCTTGGTCTGTTTGGTCTGTTTTTTGCACTCTGTGGTTGCTTCCTTCACTGGTTCTACCTTTTGCTTTGGTAGGTGGGCTTTCCTACCATTTCCATAGCTATTCCCTTTCTTCCTTTTTCTCTGCTTTCAAGATCATTACATCTGTGTGACCTGGCTCACAGTCATCTTCTCTTTCCCATTTTCTGCTTAGATCTGTTGAAGTTGAACAGCCCACTCCACAAAGGCTGCTGATCTCTTTAATTTTAGCCATCCTTTGCTAACCTAAACTAGGACCTTCTTATGTGGCACTTTCTTAATTCCAAATCTGTAACCATACTTATTATCTTTCTAACATTATTATTACCCTATCCCCACTCTATTGGCTCATCTACCTCAAAAAACCGAGCCCCTTAATCTTTCCTTTTTTCCCATGTCCAATCCCCAGTCATTCCTTTTAACCTCATACTCCCAATTCATTCCTGCCTCTTTTCCTTCTCCATCCAAACAGACCACATAGTCCAACTTTTCCATTCTTTGGTGTGGGGGGGATGGTATTGGGGGATGGTGAAAGAGGACAGTGCTTCCTTTGATAAGAATAATCTAGAATCATACGGGAGGCATCTTTCCAGCCTTGAGGTCCCAATAGAGCAACAGCTTGAGAAGCAACAGGCAGGATTGAATATTCCCCTGAATATGCAGCATAAGGAAAACCTGAGTTGTGAGTCAATACAGTCTCTGTCACTTGTAAAACAATGACCCTTATCTACTTGTTTTACACCCCAAATCTCAAATGCATTCTCCATGTCACTAGGAAACCTGAAAATTGCTCCTGTTGAGGAAGGAGTGGGGAAGACAGCAAGAACTAGCTGTTAGCCGTAGAGAGTGCATAAATCATGGACAGGGCGATCAGCTCATGGAACAGGGAGGGAGGTCCTCTAGAAATTCAGGCGCATTGAGGATCATGCCCACCCCACGCCTCTGCCGAAGTACCCATGGTGCCAGGAAGAAGATAATGGGGCACACACATTTGGGTCAAGGAGTGGAGGAGGGGCAGGGGGACAATTTACCAGGTGGTAAAGTATGATCCTGGCCATTTCATCAAATGACATTTGCAAACGCTATAACCTCTCTTCTCTTGATTCTGTTCAAAAAGAAACGCTATAATCCCTTCCCACCAAATGAAACTGGGAAGATGATTGATAATATGCTTTTCATGCTTGCAACTCAATTCTGAGGAAGTCTGCATATAAATAGAATTTATGATTATTATCAATACAATTCTGGTTGCCCAGGTTTCTCAATAAAGTTCAGAAATTGTGCTAGCAGCACTGGGGTAAGGGGGTTGTGAAAAGCGTCTGGAATACTTCAGGCCGCCCATGGAGCAGGCTTTGGAAAATATTTTTATTTCCCTTTGTCCTTTATTCATTTTCCTGACACTATAATGAACTTTGTAAATGATGGCCTCTGTCGTCCATCCATCAAAAGACTGGGCCTCAGACCATCTGTGAGATTTTTTTTGCTAAAATGAGATTTTGTTTGAAAACTTCGGCTTAAATGCAAAAAAAAAAAAGAAAAAAAAATTCCCTGCAAAGGTTAAAACCATAGCGAGGCACATCTGGTGGCTAAAATTAGGCTTGTTCCTATTAGCAAAGGCCAGAACCCATGATGGGGAAATGTGGAGGCACCTTTGTTGAAAACATCCTAACCTTTTCATCCTGGCTGGATTCTTATGCAGCAACAGCCGTAATATGTTCTGCTTTCAGTTATGCTTTCTCATTTTCTGCAACATCTTCCTTTAATGCATGGAAAGGCCGTTAGAAAAAACTGTCTAACTGAGGTTCTCCACTTAAGCATATCCTTTTAATGAGATTTTAAAACAAAAAAATGTAATCCTTGGTAATATTTTATGTCAGTATTGTTTTTTTCCCCTGTCATAATTAGAAATAAAAGTGTGGCCGCTTCTCTGAGCCATTCCCTCTTGAACAACTGAAAACCTGAGGAAAATAATTTCAGTGCTTTCTCACTTTCCCAAGGTTCGGAAATCAGGAAAACTGAGATTTTAGAATTAAACCACTTCTGCATAAGAAAAGGATCACTTTTATTTAGTGAGGGTCTCCAGTCAGGGCTGAAGAAAGCCAGTTTCTGACTTTGCCTCAATTTCTCCGTTTCTTCAAAATAGAGAAATATGACTAAAAGTCACAGAAATAGCAGCATATGAAAACAAAGTTGGTAAATTTAGCATAATAGACTTTAATGAAAGTCTTTCCAGCTTTGTCCTTAAAGATATGGTAGTCTTTTTTTTGCAACTTTATTGAGGTATGATTGACAAATAAAATTGTATACATTTAAGGTGTACGATGTGATGTTTTGATATATGTATACATTGTGAAATGATTACCAAAACCAAGGTAATTGACCTATCTATCACCTCACACAGTTCCGTGTGTGTGCCTGCGTGTGTGTGTGTGTGTGTGTGTGTGTGTGTGGTAAGGACACTTGAGATCTACTGCACATTTCAAGTAACTATAGTCACCATGTGATACGTCAGGCCTCCAGACCTTATTCAACTTAGGTACCTTTTGACCAATACCTCCCCATTTTCCCCAGGTGTGGTAGTGAATACTGCAAAATAATTTTCCTCACAGTACAGTGAGAAGAAGAAAAAATAAACATATCAGTAGCATATCCCTGCAAGCAGAAAATAGCTCCAGGGAAGAAATCAATCTGCAGCTTTGATACAGGAGGAAAACCAATGGTATTTATTTCATCAAGGCATCTTTATAAAAATGGAGAAATTCAGTTTGTGAATCTTGGCAGCCTCTCCCAAATAATCAGAATATTCCGTGAGCCTGTGAGTTAACCAGAGAGGAGTTGCTAATCAAACAGCCATTCCAGCTTCAAGTTCTAATTTGGGAATTTTAATAAAGTTCAACCACCTGAAATGCTTTTTTTAAGCAGTGTTCTCTTTTTTTGGAGCCTAAGAATTATGATTGCTACCAGAGTCTCATTAGAGAATTAAAATCAGCCTTGGTTTGTGATTTCCGTGGCAATAACAATTAATTTAATTTCAGTTTTATTTAAATTATTTCATAGATCATGACATGGAAACTTTTTAACAAAATAAATTGGGGTGTTTTGTTTTTTTCAAATATTGGATGCATGCCCCTGTCTCCTTCTGCCCTCTAAAATAACAAGGATAACAAGAAACAGAAGTGCGAACTCACACTTCAGTAAAATTGGACACACCGGTAACCAGAACTACATTGTATGTAGAAACACTGCCAAACGTAGTGAAGGTCAAATAAAGATGAGGGAAGATGCTGAGAAAGCATGCCTGAAACTAGAATTTCAAGCAATGGGACAGAACATAGTTCCCCCAAGCAGGTTTTATGAATTTAACCAAATGATCAGAGTTAATGTCAACCATAATGGTGAAAGTCAACATCACAGGTCTCTTGAGAAAGGCACAACATCACTCATTCCTGTTCGTACCCCCTAAAAATCATAGCCTAAAATGAATTTTGAGGAAACCATCACACAGTCTAAAGTGAGGCTGTTACGGACATCCAACAGCATTGAAATGGACCCTCACCCAAAATTTGGATCCAGCATTGAGACTGATGATCACACACACACACATGCACACAGGATGAAAGGGAAAGGTTTAGTACTCACCTAATGAAGCTTTCTGGGTTAAGTGGAGTAGATCCTAAGAACATCCAAAAACAGTTTAAAAGAGAACAGGAGCCTGGCTTGGGGATTTTACTGTGATTAGGAGGTGGGGACAGGGCAGGTGGTTCCTCCCCAGCGTGGATAGGAACTTGCACGGTTTGAACCTCCAAATGCACCCAAAAGGAAGAATCTGGGTTTTCCTACCAGCTTGTCCAGACGTGAAGCAGAAAGGCAAGACGTAGAGAGGACTCTAACAGTTGTCAGCAAACACCAAAAAACAGAGTACAAAGGAGCATATTGAAAAAGAATTGGCCCATGCTCTTCTAAAATGTCAATATAAAGAGGTGAAAGCACACAGAACTGTTCCATATTAAAGAATAATCCTTTTTAGAGACATGACAACTATATTCAATGTGTGATCTTAGATTGGAAACTGGATCAGAAAAAATGCTCTAAAATACATTATTGGGACGACTGGTAAATTATGAATATGAATGATATAGTTATTTTGTATCACAGTTAATTTCATGAATTTAATAATTATATGTGATTTTCTAATATCATTTTATGTTCTTAGGATATACATAAAGTATTTATGGGTAGAGAATCTTGAAGTCTGCAACTGGTTCAGTAAATAATATTTATATATGTATATTGTCAGTGTGTGTATACTTATAATGTACAGAGAGAGAGAAAGAGAGCAAATGGTGAAGAGTGCATACACGTGAACTTTTGTAAATTTTTACAGTTTCAAATGTTTTCCAAGATAAAAAGATGAAGTGAAGGAGGTAGTATGAAATCTCTTTACTGGAAATAAAGGAACAGGATTCATGGACTAACAGATGGAAATTCGTTGGGCCCTTCGTGCCAGTAATGAGAAGAAGGAAGAACCAGGTGAATAAAGGTCCACACAGGAGACCACCTTTACGGGATGGAGGAGAGAAAGTTCAGAGATACGAATTTTTGTGGACAGTGGAGAAAACAAAAAGCATCTCACACTCTCACTCTGGGTTATACCAAAGAACTTTCTCCATACCAGGAAGAAAATCTACTAACCCAGAATTCACTTCATGCAGTCAACACAAAGAAACCGGCACATTACCCACACAAAGACCCAATAACCAGTCTCAGTACTGTGGAGTGCAAGTCTGAGCAGTTTTTACTTTTTCTTCAATCACTGCCTTCAGCCAGACCATGTCAAATTCCCTTTCTAGTTCCTTAAGGATACCTTGGGGAGATTTCATAAATTTTCTTTTATAGTTAGTCATTAACTCTTTAGTCTAATATTAATATTTCAGGCAAACAGTCACATTAAAGGTCTCCTTCTCTCGCACTCAAAGTAGACCAGATGTGAACTAGAGGGACCTGAAATGAGAAGGATAGGAACAAAGGACATAGCACTCCTCTCCCTCTCTCTTCTGGATCCAACTATTCCAGCAGTGGGAGTAGACAGAAGGGAAGAGGGGAAAGGCACTTATTCTTTATTTATTGGAACACAGAAGTAATCCTCACTTCTTTGTTATGAGTGTTTTCTGGCTCATACTGAGTTGCTATAGATACCTCTTGTGCCTCTGGAGTCTAAGTGCTAGCTCACCCATAATAAGTAATACATTAGACACACATGTGACTTTGGCTCAACTTCTACTACCTGCTCTTCATAACATGGTATATTTAGCAGCATCTTGCTGGCTGGGTCCCTCCTCAACCAGGAAACAGCTGTCTCAGAGGGATGATCCTAGCCACACAGCTCAAACCCAGCTACCTCCCAGAGTGCCCTGGATATGCTGTAAATTTTGCCTCCTTGCCACTTGTAGCAGAGATTGGGAGAGAACAGATGGCTCTTCCATCCTTCTACCCCACCACCTTCTTCTGCTGCCTAAGCCAAGGGCCAACCAGGAAAGGGAAGGTCAGGCTTTCCTATCATGTTCTCTTTTAGAGTTTCCCTAAAACTTGGCCTTAAGGTGGGTTAAGAAATAGCTTTCTACAGCCAGTAGAAGCTGGACACCCTCTAGGGTGCTTTTTCTTTTCAACTCTATCTACTCGTCCTCCCTCTGGTCACAGAGAAAGACACATAAACTATGTATAACTGAAACTGAGAAAGAAAGAAAGAAAGAAAGAGGAAAAGAATGTGGAAGATGAGGTAAGTATTGTGTCTTCTTCATTGTGAAGAACCAAGGGGTACAAGAATTTCCAGTTGTTAAACAAGAATAAAGATATGGGGCTTCCCTGGTGGCGCAGTGGTTGAGCGTCCGCCTGCCGATGCAGGGGACACGGGTTCATGCCCCGGTCTGGGAAGATCCCACATGCCACGGAGCGGCTGAGCCCGTGAGCCATGGCCGCTGAGCCTGCGCGTCCGGAGCCTGTGTTCCGCAACGGGAGAGGCCACAACAGTGAGAGGCCTGTGTACCGCAAAAAAATAATAATAATAATAATAAAGATATGGGGAAAAATAATAGAGATGTGAGTATATGTAAAGATAAAAATGATAAATACCAAGAAAATGGCAAAAAGTGTAATACAAAAATAATATTAAATAGTGGAAGGAGAGAGAAGAGAAAAAAGCAATGAAAATGTACTTATTTATCAATGCTGATGCTGGCTACAGAAATAGAAGTTTAAATACATGAAGTTATGAGGTTGTATCTAAACTATAATAAAAAATAAACATTCTAAATTGTAAGCACAAACATAACAAGTTAAGGAAACCACACCATGTAATTAAACAAGAAAAACAAAAGCATTAAAAACAAACAATTTAGCATAATGTAAAAAGACATAAAAAGTACACCATATCAATGAATGCAAATGGGTTAAAACTTTCCCTTTGGAATACTAAAGGCCAAATGTTTTCTGTTTACAGCAGATCTCCAGTCTCCAAATCAAAAGGAATTCACAAAATTTGGAAATAAGAGGATGAGCCAAAAAAGCAAACCAAAACGAACAAAATGGACAAATACAAGCACAAATAAAACAAAAATTAAGATCTTAATGTCAGACAAAATGAACAAAAGTCTTTTCTTTTCTTTTTTTTTTTCGGTACGTGGGCCACCCACTGAGGCTAGTGGAACGGGAAGAACAGAGGAGCCTGTGTTCTGAATGACATCCTTGAACAGCTTCACCACACCTGGGCCGCCATCTAATTCTGAAGGAATAAAAATCCTTATCTATTTAAGCTGGTGGTAGATCTACCTTCCGTCACTTTAAGTAAAAATCCTTCCTGGTTGATATGCTTGCGAATTTTCTTACTTTTAACAAGAACTGTCCATCAGAGAGTTAGGCTGTTGGCAGGTAGCCAGGGGACACTGGGGTACCTCCTAGATTGTTTTTATCCCTCTGATATTCGGTTGGTTCATCATTCTAGGCGCCCATACTTTAACACTGTAGGCAGTATATAAGGGGATATGGTTTATTTACTCCGGATTCATTCACTGAAATAAAGTTTGGACTTGGAACCCGGTGCCTCTGCCTCTTACTACCTACCGTGCCTCTGCAACTTTCACTACGGTGATAATGATTAAAATAGGTATCTGAGTTTTCTCCTAGAAGCTAGAGAACTAGTCCTTCAGAGACAATGCATCAGTACAATTCTATATCACTTAGGGAAATAGAGTTTCATATATGAAAGCAAAAAAAAAAAAAATCACCTTTTTTTTTTTTTTTTTTTGCGGTACGCGGGCCTCTCACTGTTGTGGCCTCTCCCGTTGCGGAGCACACGCTCCAGACGCGCAGGCCCAGCCGCTCCGCGGCACGCGGGATCCTCGCGGACAGCGGCACGAACCCGCATCCCCTGCATCGGCAGGCGGACCCCCAACCACCGCGCCACCAGGGAAGCCCAAAATCATCTTTTAAGATGAGTTTTCGTATGTCTTTTTTGTCATCCACTTTATGCCCTCATGAATTCTAAAGGTGCTCAGTAATTCTAAAGGTGTACTTCAGTAATCTAAGACACCCCATGTGCCCAACAGATAGCAATTCTAGATCTTTCTAATGTAGTGCTTCATGCCAAGCGTCAGCTGCCATCTGATGAAGATGGTCTTAAAGAAGTGGGATGCATTTTATGCTTCGTGTATTTTTTAAAAAAATTAAAAATATGTTTTAGAGTTGCTCAGCCCTCAAGATGGAACATTTTGTATCATTTTCTCACTTTTAGTTACATTATTGTTTTCATCAATTTTCACATATCTATAACTCCTTTTTATCTACTACTGTTTTCTTAAAAACAAAACGGCATAGAGGAAAATCAGTAAATACTGAGTCAAACACTTGACTTCTAGACCCACCTCTTCAGTGATCACCTTAACAAGGGATCTCTAGGAATGCTACTTAGGAGAGGCATAGGAGCAGCAGCCTGGCTGGCAAGGGTATGGGAGATGGAGATCTATTGGCACAATACCCAGTGGTATACATAAATTAGAGATTAGAGGAGAAGCTAAAGCCTACTGCTGACGCTCTGCATCTTCATTTCCTCATCTATAAGGCTGATTTAAATATCAGCATTTTAAAGTTCTATCTTGGGCCTTCAATTACTTTATTTCCTAACTTTCATCACGTTCCCACCACTTACATACCTGTAATTCCAATTGTTACTTTCCTCTAGCAAAGCCAGTATCCAGCTTTCCCTCACACACCTAATCTGTACCATATCATTGCTACGCCAAAGTCATAAGTTCCTCCAAGCTTTTCTTATCTCATGAGATTACTCTAGGCCAATTATACATATTTTATTTTTCATAATGTTTGATGAGTTCCAGAGAAGTCTGTCACATAAATATGTTGTGCAATGGCTCTGGCCTAGGAAGATGAGCTGAGTTTCGAGAATAAAAATCATGCTAAAACTTGTACATCACTAAGTAACAAAAATGACCACTTCTTTGGCTTTTGTATGTGCCAGGAACTGTTCCCAGCTGGTTTTATTCATTGTATCTAATTAATGTTTCCATTACAAGTATTCCTAGTTGGTAGATATGATTCTCTTTTTTACAGGTGAGAAATCTGAGGCTTGGATGGGTCGACTATCTCACCTGCTGTCATAGGCATAGTGAGTGGATCATTCTGATTCAAGCCCGGATCTCTTTAACTCCAACACTCCTCTCTTCCAGCCACAGGATTCTGCTGCCCAGCAGGTTATAGCACATTTTTAATGAATGCAACCATGTCTGCTAGCTTTTCTCCTTGCTGGGTCAGACTCCAAACAGATATAGCTTTAACCATCTGTTCACATACTTTATTACCAAACTACCAGACAGTATACCATTTTCAAGACCAATTCTTCACTCCACAGTCAAATAAAATGTTTCAAGAAACCAAGGAGACAATGTCCATCCAGATTCCCACTCTGACTTTGTGCTGTGGCGTGGAGTTCAGGGCCAGGAGCAGTGCTGATTTTAGCAGTGGTCACAGAGGCCTTGAAAGGGAAGGCAATTTTTTTTATTAGATAGCTGATATGGAATGATAAACTTTAACCTGCATACTTCCTAAAAGTGACTTAAGGTGATTTCAAATAAAAAAGAGCAGATATAATAAATCTCAAAAGAGATGTGATAAAACACAAAGCTAATTGTTAAAATAAAAAATAGGGCTTCCCTTGTGGCACAGTGGTTAAGAATCCGCCTGCCAATGCAGGGGACAGGGGTTTGAGCACTGGTCTGGGAAGATCCCACATGCCGCGGAGCAACTAAGCCCTGCACCACAGCTACTGAGCCTGCGCGCCACAACTACTGAAACCTGCGCACCTAGAGCCCGTGCTCCACAGCAAGAGAAGCCACTGCAATGAGAAGCCCGCACACCACAACAAAGAGTAGCCCCGGCTCGCTGCAACTGGAGAAAGCCCGCACGCAGCAAGGAAGACCCAATGCGGCCATAAATAAATAAATAAATTTATAAATAACAATAATAAGATAGGTGTCACATACCAGAAGGGAAATAGGAATGAGAAGAGAAAAATTGTGACAGAGAAGGTTTTTAAGCAAGAGAAATTGCTGCAAGTGAGGGTAAAGCTTAGTTCAGACATATCTGCAAGCCCAGCTGGAGAGCGAAACACGATGAAGCTACAGCAGCACTTCTCAAACTTGAATGTGCAGGTGAATAGGCTGGGAATCTGGTTCAAATACAGGTTCTGATTTAGTAGGACTAAGGTTGGGGTAGAAACTCTGCACATTTAACAAGTTCCTGGATGATGCAGACTACACTTTAAGTGGAAAAGAACTACATTCATAGTCCGATAACTGAACATTTACCATGACCCAAAGAAAGGCTTTATTTCTTTTATCTCTGAGTGTTATAAGTTGAATTGTACCCCCATCCCAAATTCATATGTTTAAGCCCTAACCCCAAGTACCTCAGAATGTGACCTCATTTCAAAATAAGGTCATTGCAGATGTAATTAGTTAAGATTTGGTTATTTGAGTGGGCCCTAATCCAATATGACTGGTGTCCTTCTAAAAAGGGGAAATTTGGGTACAGAGATACACACACATGACAAACACTATAAAGATGAAGGCAAAGATAGAAATGATGCTTCTACAAGGCAGGGAATACCAAAGATTGCCAGAGGACACACAAGGTAGGGGAAAGCGTGGAGCAGATCTTTTCCTGCAGCCCTCGGAAGGAACCAACCCAGCCCGTATCTTGATCTTGTACTCCTAGCATCCAGAGCTGTGTGACAGTAAATTTCTGTTCTTTAAGCCACCCGGTTTGTGGTCTTTGTTCCAGCAGCCCTAGCAAACTGATATGGAAAGAAAATATGTCTCTGTAGAAGGAATATTGCACCACGTGTCACCCTTAACTGTGATTTAATGAGAGGTTCCTAAAGTGCCTCTTAGGTCTGAATGTTTGTTTCCCAGACTGTATCCCTGGATATTTTGATTTCATAAGCTTGAGGTGGTCCAAAGAACTCGAGTTCCTATAAAACATCCCAAGTTACAAATAATCAGATATGTTTGGGAACTAGTGGTTGGAATTAACATTATGGGGGCAATATGAGATAATTGTCAGATATAATATAGAATTTGTTCCCTTCCATACACTGCAGTTTCTACAGTGATTTTTTTTTTATTTTTAATGGAATTAATTGACTGAACTATTGGTACACTGGATGAAAGCAAAAACACTTTAGGACAAATTTCTTGCCCACCGTCTATAATCACTCTAAATGGTTTTTGGTTTTACCACCTAATACTCCCAAAATAGAATTTATCAAATAAACAAGAAAATTCACCTACTGACTTTGTTATAAATTTACTAATATCTTTTTAAGCAGGAAGAATGAATGACTTTGACCTGTGTTTCCAAGCCACCCAGCCTGGGCCTTTTGGTTTGGTGAAAAAACCAAAGAGTGGTATCTTTAGAGAAGGGCAAGGTTTCCAATTCTTCCCCACAGCCTCAATTCCATTAGCATGAGACCTTGAAACCGCATCTGTTTTTACTTATGAAATTCAAACAATTGCCTAACCTCTTGGCTCTTAAGTAAAATGTTCAAGGGCTCACATGACAACACTTTGTTGTATAAATGAATCTTGTGTATTATGAGTCTGTTGTAATTATATAATCTGTTGTGTATAATTAAACTGTTTTTGCAAAAAGAGGGAATAAATGCCTATAAAACATCTGGTTAGGATCTGCAAAAGGTTACACTTTTTCTGTGTCTCCAAAAGCCTTGTTCTATCTGTCACCCACTGCTTTGTTTGAGTTTCTGCAGGCAACAAAATTATGGAGAAGTCCTGTGGGTAAAATTACAGTGTCTGGAGCCTACTATGCCTTCCTGTTTGGCCGGAACTGAGCTAGTCCATGGACAGACAGAAAGCGGCTGTGTAAGAAAGTGTTTAGAATAGGGCCACTTGATAGACTCAGAGGAAACTCACAGCACCCTGCAACACATCTCTATTGAAACATTGCACAATGTGCAAGATTGTTTGTCCAAGATTCAATTGTATAAGTTTAGTAGGTTGTATAAACAATAGAGAGAGGGGAAAGATAAGGTGAGAAGATTCATCAAAAAAAAAAAAAATCAATGCTTTATGGTTTGCTCAGATGTAACTAACTATGTGCCAGAAGGACTTACTTTGTTTTGATTTGGGGTGTGTGTGTGTGTGTGTGTGTGTGTGTGTGTGTGTGTGTATGTGTAGACACAGTGTAGGTCTTTGCAACCAAGGTGAAGGGGACACTAAGACTCTAAAGGATGAAAAAAATTTCACTTAAAACTGAGAAACCTATGTATATGAAGCATGATACTTTTAAAATTAATTACATGAAAATAAATATTGATTAGTTTCATCCTGTAGATAATTCTTTTATATTTGTCAGCACATGAAAGTGAACACTAACATACAGGGGGAAATGTATAGTTAGGGTAATTTAAGATAGTTACCTAAGCAGGACCTCAGAGAACACCCTTGAAGGATAATAATACTTTCACTTCAAAGTCATAAAACTTTAGAAATTTAAGTTTTATAAGCCTATATGTTCTTAACTAATGTATATTGAATATTTACTACGTCATGGAACTCTGTTTTATGTACATTAATTTAACTCTCATTGCACTGTATTATAATGGGATTATTGTACCCATTTCACAGGTGAGGAAATCAAGGCTCAGAGTGATTAACACCTTGAACAAAATCAAAAGCTTGTAAGTGACAGAGCTGGATTCACTCTCCAGGCTTCTCACCCCTCTCTGTCTATAACCTGATTTCCGTGCCTGAATTACGTAAATTCATCCCTTCATTTTAAGTGTTTAAACCCAACCAGGCCTCCCGAAAGGCAAACTATGCTTGTTGTACTTCACGCTTATAGCAAACCAATACTGCTTTGACTCATGTTCTGTCCACCTTGTGTCTATTAATATTGGTGGAAAATGGATGACAAAAAACTCACATATTTTTGTATGACAAAAGTTTTCTATGAAAAACTGTCAGAGAACAGATTTAATTATTTAGTGAGCAACAATTCATATGGGGGTGTCTAACTTATTGCATTCTAGATTAAATGAGAAGTGACACTGATGCTTAGCATATCTAAAATTCAAAATGAGAAAGGGAAAAATTTTAGTAGGTAGACATTTCAGTAAGTTATTTGAGTTGGCTGGCTTTTTACATGGAGTTGCCATGTTGATTTATTATTTGTGCTGGTGTGATATAAACAGGCTGAGTGTTAGTATACAATAACAGCTAAAATTTAGTATAGTTTTAAATGTGTCAAACCACAGCAATATAAAGATGGAAGGGTCCTTATCAATCAATGAACCCCACTCAACACAGGAACCCCTCTACAATGATTTATGGTCTAATCATTCCATTAAACACATGAGGAAGCTGAGGGTAAGCTCAGTTAAGTGATTTAAGTTTAGAAAGGGGTTAGGTCTCAGACTTCCCAATTCTCAGCACACTGTTCTTATTTTAATTGCATTCCTTCACAGTGGCCTCTGCTTTACCGAATTAGTGCCTTATACCATCAGCTGCAAAATGGTACCAAAATATGAAAGGCAAAATTATCTCTATGTGAAGCGAGGTAGCAAGGTGGATTCCAAGGGGCATCTCATGTGATGTTAGAGAGTACTTAGTTTGAATGACGCCCCATGCATGCTCGCAACGCACAAATCATAAAACTAATCTCCCATCCTGTATTCAACCTGCTTTTGGTTCCCAATCCCTATATGTAATCCCCATTGCTTCTTCCTTAGGCACAGTGGTACTTTTCTAAGATCTCTGAATCCATATTTTCTTCCTGGTCATAAGGGATAGGTGCTAGCCGAGTAAGGACAGTAAGCAGACCATCATATAAGACCCATGATAGGAAACATTGGGGTTGACCAGATACACAGTCAACATGAGTCATGCCTCTCAAACTGTGCAAATAGTGAGGACGGGCTCCAGCACATAAAAGCTCAAAGCCTCTCAAAAATTCTGACTCCCTCATTCTTTCCCTCCAAATTCCATCCTGCTGAGGCTGTTACAATTTGCTAAAACTTAATTTTATACAAGACTTAAGTAATAAAAGTGAGTTAATAAAAAAATAATAAACCCTTACACTCAAGTCCCTATCATTGTTAGACTCTCCTTCAAGTTGATGGCTTTGCTTTGATCATTTATGATGCAGAACTACTCTTGTGGGAGGGAAAGCTTAAACTGAGCCTGGTGTCCTGTAGTTTTTCTTTGTAGCCAAAGATGCTGTTGATGCTGGCATTGTTTCCTGAACGTTGCTTCTTACCATTAGCTGTATTTACACATGATCTGTTTTTTTGTTTGTTTGTGTTTTTTGTGGTACGCGGGCCTCTCACTGTTGTGGCCTCTCCCGTTGTGGAGCACAGGCTCCGGACGCGCAGGCTCACGGGCTCAGCCGCTCCAGGGCATATGCGATCTTCCCGGACCGGAGCACGAACCCACGTCCCCTGCATCGGCAGGCGGACTCTCAACCACTGTGCCACCAGGGAAGCCCAACATGACCTGTTTTTTAACAGAACTTGGATGTAATTTCCAGCACAGTTTGCATTAACTTGTTTCACTGGGAATTTAATGACAACTTGAGTAAATGTTAGTCTCTAGAGAAAGGCATTTTAAGGCAATCATAGCTTCTAAAGCTACATTTTTCCTAGGGTCTATGTCACAGTGCGGGGCACCAAGGGCATCATTTATACTCACAGGAAAGCTCATTAGCAGTGTTAGGACTTCAGGATAATATTGGATGTCTTCCTGTTCCCTGAGTATTCAGCCTCTTCTTTGGGAACCAAGTCCGCCATAAAGCCGGTGAGGTTATTGATTTCATTCTGTCCTCAGCTACTGTGGCAGCAAGGTGCTATCTGTTCCAAGGTATTATTTCTCTCCTACTTGTATTCACTTTCTCTCCAGCGGTCCTTTAGATATCAGTACTTTTTGAAGTAGTTTTACATAGGATACTACAGACAGTTTAGTGGTTTTACCACTGACAATTTCTGAAGGTCTGTGGTTGTAAATTATTCATCAAGGGGCTCACTCAGAATACCTGAGATGGATGTCCATACTTCCCTGCTCATCCTAAAACTGACGTGACTGGGAAGTGTGCCCGAGTGGATGAAGGGGGTCTGGGGTGGAAGCCAGCTGGGATTGCCCAGTCTCTGCAATGCTGCTCACTAGACCTGTGGCCCTGAGAATCCTACTGTACCCATCTGAGCTTTAGTTCTCCCACTTACTAAACCCGTCTATCAAACACCAACTTCACGGGAGAGATGGGAGGATAAAACTGAACAACATACGTGGAAGTACCTTGCACAAAGAAAGCAATTAATAATTGCTGCTAAATAAGTAATGATAGATAATATTTAATAATACTCTCTTAGTTTACAGCCCACATTTGCATACATTATATTGGTCCTCTGTACAGTTTGAGGCAGGTAGCTGTCATTATGATTTCAACTTTATGGTGAGGAAATTGAGTCTAAAAGGAGTTAAAGGACTTGCTTAAATTCATAAACACCCAAAACTAAAACTTCTGACTTTCATTTCCATGCTCTCTTGAGGCTCAAGTAAGCAGCTAGTAAGTGTTTATTGAATAGCCACATCTTTTCTTTCTTTATATTTTTTAATTTAATTTAATTTTATTTTTTTGCGGTGCGCGGGCCTCTCACTGTTGTGGCCTCTCCCGTTGCGGAGCACAGGCTCCGGACGCGCAGGCTCAGCGGCCATGGCTCACGGGCCCAGCCGCTCCGCGGCACGCGGGATCCTCCCAGACCGGGGCACGAATCCGTGTCTCCTGCATCAGCAGGCGGACTCTCAACCACTGCGCCACCAGGGAAGCCCTTTTCTTTCTTTTTTAAAAAAATCTTATCATGGAAAATTTCAAACAAACACAAAAGTAGATAGAAAAATACCATATGATCTAGCGATCCCACTCCAAGGCATATATCTGGAGAAAATTATAATTCAAAAAGGTACATGCACCACAATGTTCATAGCAACACTATTTACAATAGCCAAGACATGGAAGCAACCTAAGTGTCCACTGATAGATGAATGGATAAAGAAGATATGGTATATATACACGATGGAGTATTAGCCATAAAAAAGAATGAAATAATGCCATATGCAGCAATATGGATGGACCTAGAGATTATCATACTAAGTGAAATAAATCAAACAAAGACAAACATCACATGGTAGCACTTACTTGTGGAATCTAAAAAAATGATACAAATGAATTTATTTACACAGCATAAATAGACTCACAGACGTAGAAAAGAAACTTATGGTTACCAAAGGGGGAAGGGGGAGGGAGGGATAAATTAGGAGTTTGGGATTAAAATATGCACACTACTATATATATATATATATATATATATATATATATATATATATATATATATATATATATATATATATATATATATATATATATATATATATATATATATCATAATCAGGGACTTCCCTAGTGTTCCAGTGGTAAAGAATCCGCCTTCCAATGCAGGGGACTCGGGTTCGATACCTGTCAGGGAACTAAGATCCCACATGCTGCAGAGCAACTAAGCCCATGCCTTACAACTACTGAGCTCTTGCGCCTTAATGAGAAAGCCTGCGTGCTGCGAACTACAGAGCTCACCCATGCGCCCTGGAGCCCGCGCGTCACAGCTAGAGAGAAGCCCGCGCACTGCAATGAAGAGCCCACGCGCCCGCAACAACAAAAAAGATCCCACGTGCCTCAACAAAGATCCCGCGCGCCGCAACTAAGACCTGACGTAGCCAAAAAAGTAAAATAAAGAAAGAAAGAAAGAAAGAAAGAAAAAGATAACCAACAAGGACCTACTGTATAGCACAGGGAACTGTATAGTCAGTATCTTGTAATAACCTATAATGGAAAAGAATCTAAAAGAGAAGTTACAAATATGTATAACTGAATCACTTTGCTGTATACCTGGAACTAACACAGCGTTGTAAACCAACTATATTTATAAAATTGTAAACCAATTTATATTTATAAAAGTTTTTTTAAAAAAAGAAAAATGAGTCCCCACATACCTATCACCCAACTTCAACAATTTTTAATATTTTTCCAACCATTTCTGTGTATTGCCCCCATCTCTTTTCATTTTGGCTGTTTTAAAGAGATTCTCAGGCATAATTTCATTTTGCTTATAAATACTTGAGCATGTACAATAATTTTAAAGGAAATTTTTACTATAGCCACCATTCCTTGATCTTTACAAACAAAAAAATTTTTAATTCCTTATTGTTATTCAAATTTTCCTGAGTTATCTCAATACTATCTTTTTTCAGTTGATTAGCTTGAGATGAAATTCAAACAAGGTCCGCACACTGCACTTATTTTTTATATCGCTTACGAATCTTTCATTCTCTAACTATCCTCCTTCCTTTTGATTTCATGTCATTGGTTTATTACAGGTATATTATTTTTATTTTTACATCATAGAGAATGGTTCATATTCTGAATTTAGCTGTTTGCTTCTTCATGGTTCCATTTAACCTGTTCTTCTATGGACCCAAATTTCCCAGTAACCAGAGTTTAGATGTAGATTCCCGATTAGATTCTGATTCAGATTTTTAGGCAAAAATATGTCATAGGTTATTAACACTCCCTTATTCTTAAGCTTGGCTTCTATCACCCCCTCCCTATACACCTTTTTTCTTGCCTTCCATTTTTCAACCCTTATTCTATCCTGACTTCATCTGGGGATGGCTTTACTCGTTGTTAGAATATCCTTTCTTCTTCACTTCTCCAGTACCAACCCTAATTGTGCCAGTACCCACTGCAGTTTTGGCTTTCTTTGGCTCTGTGTTTTGCAGCCTATGTCACCCCTTTTGCTCCATGAAGCATCTTGGAGGATCTTCCTAAGGTTTTCACCTAGGGCCTCAATTATAATGGAATGTACACTGACTCCTGAAAGTTCAGACTATATATTTAGAATCTGTTCCTCTGGGAGATATCAATTTGTGTTTTATTCTGTATTTGTCTCTCACATCTTGCCCTCTGCGGGACTCCAAAAATTTCTGTATGTTGCCCTCTCCTGTGCAGTGCTCTGCCCTGACAACTCTATCTGCCTTAGTCTCCTTGGACTCCCAGCTCCATCGCTTCAATTCAGGGTGTCCCCTGGACTTTGTCCGAATTTCCCCTCCTTGCATCACGGCGTGAAAACTCTTTCCAGGCAGTAAGCTGGATGCAATTGTACGTACGGCTCATCAAATTTGTTTCCCATATTTAAGGAATTCTTAACTTTCCCTGTCAGTGATATTCAGTGTCCTGAAAACCAACGCGCTATTTGTTTTGTTTGTATTTTCGCTATTTCAGGTGCGTGGGGAAATCTGGTCCCTGTTAAACCAGATTTAAAGCAAAAGTCTATAGTCTATTATTTGAAGTCTTCTGAATCAAACTTTGGGATAGTAAGGGGATATTTCACTGGGGATCTAAATCAATAAAGAAAATGTTATTTTGTTGTATTTTAAACCATGGGAACAAGACATACAATAGCAAGGATAAGATTGTAAAGCTGGGTAGAGCACTAGAATTTTCCTCTCCTATTTTGATAAGGTTGTGTTCGTTATCCTTGGGTGTTGCCTGTTTCAGATTAGTGGTGGAATTTAAGCCCAGTGTGAAGGACTTGGCAGATAATAAAACTGAATGTAGCAACTGACTATTTGGAAACAGACAATACCAGTGAGGATCTGGGAGATACTGAAGACTTGGAAAGGCAGCTAACCTCAAGCCACAACACAGAAGTTCTGGGGGCTCTAGTGCATGGCTCCAAGTCTCATCACCAAAGGAATGATGTAATGACATTCAAAATCATAACTGTGTTCTTCTCCATAGCCCCAACATTTGCTTCTGTTTTTTTCTACACAGGGAAAAATATGTACATGTCACAAATTAATAGTTACATAAATTGTGAAACATAGCAATGATTTTATTTGTTCTGTGGCAGCGCAAAACAGACGAATTTTTCTGCATCAAAATAGAAAATGAAATCACAACAAACAAAAATAATGAACAGGGCTTCCCTGGTGGCGCAGTGGTTGGGAGTCCGCCTGCCGATGCAGGGGACACGGGTTCGTGCCCCGGTCCGGGAAGATCCCACATGCCGCGGAGCGGCTGGGCCCGTGAGCCATGGCCGCTGAGCCTGCGCGTCCGGAGCCTGTGCTCCGCAATGGGAGAGGCCACAACACTGAGAGGCCCGCGTACCGCAAAAAATAATAATAATAATAATAATGAACAATAACACAATTAGCAATATTTTAATTGCACCATCCCATCCACGTAAACCTGTTTATTCATTTCTACATTATATGTCTCAGAAACACTTTGTTTGCTTTCCTCTGTTCCTTAATATTTAGACTTTTTGTCTAGCTTATTTGTAACTGTGATGTATTTTCTAGGCAGCTATAATTATTTGGAAACAAAATTAGAAGCTTTTAATAAAAAAAGAATTCCTAGAAAATTAGAACACATGGAAAAGTAATATATACTTGAAGTGATTGCTTTTGGAGTCAAAATGGATTTTGTGATGGAACTGTTGCAGATAAATGATCTTCTCACAAAAACATATTGAAGGAAATGGAAGAAACCTGAAATTCAGAGTTCAAAATATTTATTTGTCGGGAAATAGTATTTACTGTTAAAAGAGTATGATGAGTCTGTTTCATTTGTAAAGAAAAGAGATTTTTTTTAGTTGTTGAAAATCAGAAAGGTAAGAAAGAGATGTTTTTATGTATGAGCTCACAGAGTGATTTGAACAGTTCTGTAGGCAGAAAAATAATAATGTAATTCAGAATGTGTGAAAACATTGTTTCCATTAGATGTCAATCAACAAACAATGGAGCAAAAGTGGTATGGCTATCAATTAGTGTAAAATGCTCTCAAAGGGCATCAAAGTTTCTCTTAAATAAGGGAGCATTTTGATTTTCATTACATTGGAAAGATGACTGAGACCAATCTAAACAGAGTGATAAAAATTTACCTGCAGCAAATCAGAGTTCATTTTAACATAATTGAGTAGGCAGAAATATAATCATGCTGATAACATGGGTGGAAGGTTTAATAGTTTTGTCAAAGTTTAGGAAGAGAGAGAGAGAAGACCTTTTTATATGTACTGTCATGATCACCATTTACTGTTAATTTGGAGGATGCTCTCTCAGCAAGTGGCACTCCAAAACTCTGTGAATATTAATAATTCTTTGAACAACAGTACCAGCCTTCTGCAAAAAGACTGCAGCATTTCAATACACTATAAACCAGACAAATGTATTGAGAAAACTATGTGGCTTATAAAAATAGGTTTGATTGAATGTTAACGGACACTGGAGACTGTCTAAAAATGTTCAGATAGTGTTGAAATATTGGAAGTGGAATCAAATGAATATTTCAGATACACAGGTGGCTGATGAATTAAATGGTTTGCTGAATTTGGTTTCCAAATTGGAAATTATTATCTCTTGAAAAACAATTTAGCACATGTTAAGTACAAGTATTAGGAAAATTCTTTCTGAGGAACTTCAAAATAAACTATGTATTTTTCTTTAAAAATGAAATAATTTTGTACTGTTCATCATCTTAGAAAAATGGTGAATATTTCAAAACAATCTGTGGCAGGCCAGAGTAGGAATTATACTTTCTGATTTCCCTTTCTAAATCTAAATTGTTTAAGATTTAGAAAAAAAAAAAAAAAAAACTTCAGAAGAAAGATTTCTGAAATATTTCACAATGTTTTTTCTTCATCAGAATATTATACAACTCATATTCAGATTTCTTGATGCTTTAAGTGGAATGAAGATA
This sequence comes from Pseudorca crassidens, assembly GCF_039906515.1. Classification (NCBI taxonomy): domain Eukaryota; kingdom Metazoa; phylum Chordata; class Mammalia; order Artiodactyla; family Delphinidae; genus Pseudorca; species Pseudorca crassidens. Next base: position 29,987,823 of record NC_090313.1, on the reverse strand, counting down.
TATTTTAAGCAATAATTAGATGTGTATAAAATTTTTATAGACTTCATGCAAATAAGATCACATATCTTTGACTCTTACAGGAATTATGCAAAGTTGGCTTCATCATAGAACTTGACCAATAATAATGCTCTTTGCTTCTGAGAGCTATTGCGTGTTGTGTTGTCTTGACCAATCTCTACAACAGCACATAATGTTCACTGTCTACTTTGTGTTGCAGAAGAATGCCATTCCCTACCACAAAGGCAGAAGAGAGAGTCAGTGGTTGGAACTGAGGATTATCAAGTAGAAATTGGTAACCAATTTATTCAGCCTGAAAGGCTGTCTGTTCCTAGAGGAAAAAACTGCAACATCAGTTTGAACAGGGATAATACAGTATTTTTCAAAGCTCAATCATAAAAATTTTGCACAGACTTCAGATATTACCCTGTTTAAATTTCCAACTGTTAATTATAAGTTTAAAATCTTCTGCCTTGTTTTTGGTTTTATGCAATGATGGCTCTTTTGGGGACTGTGTACTGGAATTAACATGTTATTTTATGAAAACAACACTTTATTATTCAAGATAACCAATTTGAAAAATGTTAACATGAAATTATTTGCAAAGCTCCTTGCTTATTAGTGGTCATTCATAGAGAAATATTTCTCTACCTGTCTATATAACCTGCAACTCCAATTACCATTTCAATAATGTTAGGCTTTTGGTCCAACAATTAAAATTTAGGCAGCATTTGCTGTTATGGACTGAATTGTGTTCCCTGATAATTCATATGTTAAAGTCTTAACCCCCAGTGGAACTGTATTTGAAGGTAGGGTCTTTAAAGACAGAATTAAGATTAAATGCTGTAATAAGGGTGGGGCCCTAATCTGATAGGACTGGCGTCCTTATAAGAAGAGAGACACCAGGGATGTGAGCACATGGAGAAAAGTCCATATGAGGACACCTAGAGAAGGCAGGCTTCTGTGAGTCAAGGAGGGAGGCCTCTGGAGAAACCAAACCTGCCAACACCTTGATCTTTGACTTCTAGTCTCTAGAACTTTGAGAAAATAAATTTCCTGCAGTTTAAGCATCCCAGACTATGTTATTTTGTTATGGTAGCCCTAGCAGACTGATACATGTCCCAACAAGTGCTACCATATTTTCTGTTAATTAGATTTCTTTCTATCATATGTTTGTTTTATATAAATAAAGAATATGTGAGGAGAAATAGTTCTTATTCATTATAATAGATATACCCAAGTGTAAAATGGGGATACACAAACCAAACAAAGTGGGCTATTCCCATACTTAATAATTAGATGTTTTATCTCAATCTGGGTAAAATATAGTTGCTTTAAAATTGATCTTCTTCAATTACCTCTTTTATTTCCTTAACCGGGTGCTACAGAATCAAAATCTATTTGCCAGGACTGCATTTCCCCATCACATGGATTGAATTCACAAGACGTCTTGAGTGTCTCATGCATAAAAATTACCAAAAATGATCCTGAGTCTTGTTCATTTTATATCTCCATCATAGAGTGTACTTTAAGCAAGTTCCCTTGGTATTCTTATATGAGATTTGTTATTTGTTAGCTAGTTGGAGGAATCTTCATATTTCTCTCTATGTCCATGTAATTTCATTTCATAGCACAAAAATATAAATAAAGGAAAGAACTTTTATTAATTTATTTAGTTTTGCTGTGTTGGGTCTTTGTTTCTGTGCGAGGGCTTTTCTCTAGTTGTGGCAAGCGGGGGCCACTCTTCATTGCGGTGCAAGGGCCTCTCACTATCGCGGCCTCTCTTGTTGCGGAGCACACGCTCCAGACACACAGGCTCAGTAGTTGTGGCTCACGGGCCTAGCTGCTCCGTGGCATGTGGGATCCTCCCAGACTGGGGCTCGAACCCGTGTCCCCTGCATTAGCAGGCAGATTCTCAACCACTGCGCCACCAGGGAAGCCCCAGGAAAGAACTTTTAAAAATACATAGTACACAAGGTGTGCTGAATTGGCGAGTGGGATTGACATGTATACACTGATGTGTATAAAACTGATGACTAATAAGAACCTGCTGTATAAAAAAAAAAATAAAATTCAAAAACTAAAAAAGGGCTTCCCTGGTGGCACAGTGGATGAGAGTCTGCCTGCCAATGGAGGGGACACGGGTTCGTGCCCCGGTCCGGGAAGATCCCACATGCCGCGGAGCGGTTGGGCCCGCGAGCCGTGGCCACTGAGCCTGCGCGTCCAGAGCCTGTGCTCCGCAACGGGAGAGAGGCCACTACAGCTAGAGGCCCGCGTACCGCAAAAAAAAAAAAAAAAAAAAAAAAAAGTAAATATATATATAGCACACAAGAAAGGAAACTACAGAAATAGCTTCTTCCCAATCCCATTGATGCCCCTCAATCCCATTCCCCCATATTTGGTCCCAAAGCAGGTTACTCTGAAGTGAATGGCATTTCTTCTCTTAAATGGAAGTTGTCGATAATGGGGTTTTTATTAAATGTTCCTTTTGTGTGAAGACTTGCCTAGGCCTTACCCTCCAGTATGGTCTTCTTCTAGAGCAGGAGTTGACAAACGAACCTGCAGACCATATCTGGCCTACTGCCTTTTTTTGTAAAGAGGGTTTAATTGGAACACAACCGAGCCATTCTTTTTTGTTTTGTGTAGGGCTGCTTTCTCTGTATAATAGCAGAGTTGAGTAAATGTAACAGAGACTTGGGACCCAAAAAGCCTAAAATACATACTCTATGGTCCTTAAAATAAAAGTTTGCAGCCCCCTGTCCTATGGTATGTAAGGGGACTAGAAAGGAGTTGGAGAAACAGGATTGGGTCTCAAGGCGTCATTCAAAGAAAAAGGGTAGACGACATTTGCAAATGACTTGGATAGCATGCCACTAGACTGCATCTGAATATGCAGGGCCCGCTTCCTATTGGCCTTTTAATCCCAAGATTCCCATAATCCTGGTAGTGGTTTATTTCCTCTGAACACCCAGTCAGCAGACAGGGGTTTAATTTTAATTTTTATTAGCTTAAGGATTTTGTCTCATTAGAGAGTAAGAAATTATTAACTTGCCATTAAAACGATTTGAGCTCTTATTGAAAGTGCTTTTAAACTCAAATCTGACAATATGAGTATCTGAACCTCAATAAGTATGATTCTAAGTTTTTCCTTCACAAAATAATAGGACTATAACAATACATTTTAGAAAATTCACCTTACCTAGGCTAACACTTGCTCCCACTTTGTAACTTTTCAAGGGACACACAGTCAAACAAAATTTTAAGAAGCTTCTTAGAAACCTACTGAATAAACTGAATGTAGGAAATGTAGGAGAGTGGTTAGAAGGCCGGGAAGGAAGCCAAGACTTTTGGATATTAGACAAATTAAGTCACATTCAAATGAACTTGAGTTGTATGCATTTTTTCCTACTACCTGCAATGCCAGCCTCCTTTTCATGCCTGAAGCATGAATTTTGCATGCTATAAAGTTTAGAAAGAAAATCTACACAAAGGGAAGGGCACTGAGCATTAGTTCATAAAATGGTCTGAAAATCTCCTATCCTTACCGAGCGCAAACCAAGCAGTGCGTAAATTTATTTCAGTCCTGCAGAGCTAATTAATGAGTTACAAATTGGCAATCCAAATTGTTAACTCAGTCTACCAGAAGTCTGGAGTTTGTTTTGTGTTATCTATTGTTGTGGTTGTTTTTTACCTGCTTAAACTTAAACACTTACTAATAAATCTGTAGCAATCTGGAAAGACGGTAGTAGCGGTGGCATAGTTTTTAAATCTACATAAATTGTACCTAAAAACAGACAGCCATTAGCACAGCAAAAATGAAAACCTGGAGTCAACATGTACAACAAAGTTAGGCAAAATGTATGACAGCAAACCCCAAATTCCATTGGACTGAAATAAACCACTGACAGAAGCAAAACTCACAAGGAATCAGAAAATGAACAGGAAGAGTCAAAGAAAAGGCAACATAACTACAACCACTTTGAAACTGAAGAAAAAACTACGTACTGGAAACCTCAGTGAGCCAATCAGAGAAGAGTAACAGAAACTGAGAGGGAGGTGGACAGTCATCAGTTCACAGCTGATTTTAAGGACCCATAAGAGGTCAAATGGCACTGAAGTTACCTGGGCTCCTGAAACACAGAAAACTAACTCAAGTTCTCTTTTAGGATAGAGTCCCATGGAAAGAAACTGCTAACAGAATAATTCCTACTCTGGAGAAATTGCAAAAAAGAAGAGCCAAGGAATATCAGGGAAAAACAAGAGGTTTTACCTAAAATTGGGAGAGAAGAAGCCAGAATAATTCAGAAGTTATAGAGTCATAATGTTATTACCTGTGATTATATCAGAAGAGAAATATTAAGAGCTATGAAGCTAGGAAAACTATTTAGTTCATTTTCCTCCTAAAATTACCCCCCAAAAAAAGTCACCTAAAAAGGAAAAAAGGCAAATATTGCTGTTGAATCCCGTACAAAACTACATTAGGAAAAAAGAATCTAAGAAGCAGAACAGTCATACTATGGAAATGAAGGCAATCCAGAAAGAATACCCATTAGCCAGTGAAAACAGTAATCTAATAATTTATAAAGCATTAAAAGCAAGTTCCAAAAAATAATAATAATACAAGCAATGAAGGAATAACATAAACTAGAAACAAAACTCAACTATAAGGCAAATAAAGGAAAGAAGATTTGAAAAGGGCAGGTTACCTAGAAACAGAGCCTAAGACAGAGATTTCTATGTATGTGATTTTATTGCGAACGTGTTATTTAGAAGAAACAAAATCTGTGAGGGAGTGAGGGGAGCTGGGGAGGAAAGGAGACAAATCTGAGAGAGGATGTGGTCTCAGGTCAAGCCTCACCTTGGTCTAGTCCAAGGTGTGCAAGAGGAAGAGTACTGAGAAGGATGTACGCACAGCAGAGCTGCCTCTACCTTTAGGCAAGAGGTCCAGTCTTTCATGCCCCATGTCAGACAGTCATGAGCTGTTGGCCATTCCCCAAGAAGTATGTGACCTTCCAGCAAGATGGTCCCCATCAGCTAAGAGCAATCTTCTGGAGAAAAGAACAGTTGTGAGTTTTTAGTAGCCAACATTCATAGTACCAGGGGATGGGTGCACCTGCTTCTTAAAAGACATCCAGCGTCTACTCTAAAGTTAGTTGTAAGAAAAGACTATCGGGTTTATATTATTTTTTGACAATAACACTTTACTCCAGAGGACAGTGGAATGACATATTTAAGATACTGAAAGAAAATAAGATTTGATAGTCAGACAAAATGTTCTTCAAGTTCAAGGCTCCTAAGAAACTGTTACGAACATAAAGAAAGATAGAGAATATTGTTCCAATGAGCACTTCCTAGTATATCTGAGCAAAATGACTGGAGGGATATCAATATTATGTACATGTGGCAAGATCATATGATGGCTATAAGGGTAAACGTATTACAGGTAATAGTACCATAAAACATAGATACAGTAGAACAATCTGTGGAATGAAGAGAATGTATGGAAAGAACAATTTTACCAATTAGGATTTTAAAATATATTATTTCAAAGAAGGAAGGTTGAGGAAAGAAAACATTACTAACTAATAAAAATATTGTACAGAAGAAGAAAAAAAACACAAGAGCTTATAAAAGAGGCCCAATGGTAATATATAGGTAAACAGACTAAAATGCAAATATATATGTGTGTATTACAAACATATATTTTTATATGTATGGGTGTGTGTATTAAAGTACATATACATGTTTGTGTATCTATATATATAAATATATATATATGTTTGTACGTGTATCTATACATAAAATACTCTAGAGGTCAAAATTTTGATAATATCAATAAATTTAAATTGATTTTATTAGACTATTAAGAAAAATACTTCAAATAGGATACCAAACAAATGTAACACTGCACTGTAAACAAGGGACATATCTAAAACAAAGAGACTCAAAATGTTTAAAAATGAAAGTATAGACACAGATATAAGAGACCAAAGGAAATAAAAAGGAAACAGAGGATGTCAATCTTGGTATCTGACAAAGTAGATTTCAGACCAAAAGGCATTAAAAGAAACAAATAAGCACGCTGAAAATGATATATTTAAGAGTTTGTAATATTTATGTAACTTAGAGCAACCATATACATTACAGCAGAAAACAGATGCAAGGAAACGAATATTATACACCTCTCTCAATACAAGACAATCAAATGGAAAAAATTAGTGAGTAGACAGAAGATTTAAAAAATATATTACATTGAAATTTATAAAATCATGAACCTCAAAAATAGAAACTATACCTTTTTAAAAGCACATGGAATACTTGCAAATATTGACCTTTCCTTAGTCCACAAATAAAGCTTTAATAAATTCCAGTGAATTGGAAAAATATGAACAAAATAAAATCAAGAAACAAAAGAGCCCTTTTCACACCAAAAATTTGAAACATGCTGTTGAACAATTATTGTATAAAACACAAAATTCAAAACCAAAATGCCAAAATACTTGAAAACAATAGTGGAAAAATATCAGAATCTCTGGAATATAGCTTAAATAGTTATCTGAGAAATTGCATAACATTTAATACCTATATCAAGAAAAATGAAAATATATCAGTTGGGACTTCCCTGGCGGTTCAGTGGTTGACTCTGTGCTTCCACTTCACGGGGCACGGGTTTGAGTCCTGGCTGGGGAACTAAGATCCTGCATGCCGCATGGCATGGCCAAAAAAATATATATATCTATATATCAATTGATAAATAAGTTACAAATAAAAATTTTGATTAATTCCAACTCAAAAACCTAAAAAGAAAAACATAGTAAGCCAAAAGAAAGTATAATTTAGGAATCATTAAAGAAAAACAGAATTTAATAAGTTAGAAAATAGTCATAAATCTAAAAAAGCAACATGATATATAAATATCTTTTAAATATTTTTCATACATTTTTTCATATTTTAGAAAATAAAGTCAAACTTTAAAAAATCAGCATAATATGTGAATTGTTAGCAAAATTAAATAAACAACTATGCAAATAAATGTGAAAGTGTAGATGAATTAATACTTTTCTACAAAACTACAACCTGTTAAATTTAGCTCTAGTAGAGACAGAGATTCTAAACAGACTAATTGCTACAGAAGAAATAGAAATTTTACTGAACCTCTAAAGATCAGATAATCCTAATGCTACTTAAACTATTCCAGAATACAGAAATGAAGAAAACTTCCTATTTTATTGTATGAAGAAACCCCCTGAAAGAGATTTCAACAAAAAAGATGAAAAATAATACAACCCAAACTCACATATGAACATCAATGCAAAAATATTAAATTAAAAAAATAGCAAACAGGACTAAATGATCCATTTGAAAAATTGTGGGGTTTTATTCCACAATTGCAAGGGAGATGCTACATAAGGCAATTCATTAATACTAACTACTCATTGTTTTAGGTCTAAGGAGAAAAATCATTATATATTGCCATACATTCTGAGAGATTTTTTAAAAGTCAATTCCCCTTTCTGTTGAAAACATTCATTAAAGTAGGAACTGATGGATTTTATTTGCTCTCTTTGTCTCTGTCTTTCTTGTCTGTCTATATCTCATTCTCTATCTTTCTCTCTCTCCACATACACACAAATATACACACATATTGCATACATATATATACACATATATTACATGTATTTATTTATTCATATTTGTATGTGTGTTCATATATGTCAAGAGCCAACAATGTATCTCAAAAGCGACTTTCCTGTTAAAGTCAGGATGAAGAAAGAAGAAAATACACCCATAACATCCACACTATTTAATATTGTATTGAAGATATCAGCAAATGCAATTGACAAGAAAAAGAAATCAACTGCATTAAAATTGGAAAGGATGAGGTAGAACTATCTCAATTTTCCAAAGATTTGTTCAATATTGGGAAACCCAAAATAATCAATGGTAAAATTACTATAATAATATGAGATTTAAAAATAAAACCACAGGTTAGAAATCATCAAACAAAAACTAATAATCTTCTATACATAATCGAAAACTAATTAGAAGATGTAATGAAAATCAGACATCATTTTTGAGGCTCATAATTTAAAAGAATTAAAAACTATAATACTCACTCTTGAAAAAATCAAAAGTGGAGTTGACAAAAAGGAAAAAGGAAAATTCTCACTGGAGAATGCTAGGCACCGACACATTATTTTGGAAATTGTTTTATAAAAAAATGGTAGTGGCAGAAGCAATTACTCAAGCATTTATCCTGCCTGTAAGAATTATCCCACAGGGTAACCAAATAGATGATAAGGAATATTTTACCTTTATAGAGTTCTCCACTTAAAAATAATGAATGATATCTACTCTCCTGTATATGATGAATCATTTTTTTCCTTTTTTTTTTTTTTTTTTTGCGCTACGCAGGCCTCTCACTGCCGTGGCCTCTCCCGTTGCGGAGCACAGGCTCCGGACGCGCAGGCTCAGCGGCCATGGCTCACGGGCCCAGCCGCTCCGCGGCATGTGGGATCTTCCCGGACTGGGGCACGAACCCGTGTCCCCTGCATTGGCAGGCGGACTCTCAACCACTGCGCCACCAGGGAAGCTCTTTTTTCTTTCTGTGTTCAATATTTTACTTTTTGGCTTTAAGCAGATAGATTATGATGAGTTTAGGTGCAGATCTCTTTGTATTTATCCTACTTGGAATTTTGTTAAGATTTTGGATGTAAATAATAATATTTTTCATCAAACTTGGGAAGTTTTTGGACATCGTTTTCACTCTTTTCTCTCTTTTCTGTCTGCCTGGGACTTCCACCATCCATACGTTGGTTTGTTTGACCATATCCCATAGGACTGTGAGGTTCTGTTCATTTTTTCTTTAGTGTTTTTTTCTCTCTTCAAGTTTATTGATTTTTTTTTCTGGCATCTCAAAACTACTGTTGAGACCATCTGTTGAATTTTCAGTTCAGTTATTGTGCTTTTCAACTCTAAAATTTCTATTTGGTTCTTTTTATAGTTTGTCTTTATTGATTCTCTACTTGTTAAGCCATTGTCACCATAGTTGCTTTTAATTCTTTGAACATATTTTAAATGGCTGCTTTGGAGTCTTTACTAAATACAACTTTAGGTCCATGCAAGTCAGTATGTACATTGTCTGCTTTCTGTCCTGCCCCTTGGTGTGTCTGCTAATGTTTGATGAAAAACTGGACACTTTACATAATACTTTATATTAATCCTAGGTCTTGTTTTTATTTTTTCTGACGTTTGATATTTCCCCTTTCTTCTTTTTTACCTTCCTTCCTCCCTCTCTCCCTCTCCTCCTCTCCCTCCCTCCCTCCCTCCTTCCTTTACTCCTTTCCTTCCTTCCAGACTTAATCTTTGGCATTTGTCTCTCTTGTGGTGTTTAGCTGCTGATGTCTCTACACAATTTTGAAAAATCATTTATATTTTCAAGTCTGATATCCTACAGCTCACTCAACCTTCTGTCTGAATAACCAAGTGGTCAGTCAATGATTTGGGCAGAGTTTACATTTCAACACCGTGCACTCATGAGCCTTCCACTCCTTGTAGATCAATCTGTGTGGAGTCTGGTGAGTACATTAAAATTTTCACCCAGTTTTTAAGTCTGTCTTGGTTTTATTTTTCCCCGACCTTTCTAGGATCTCCTCCATGTACGTGTGTAGTTTTTCAATCTGCCAGGGATGGATGAAGAGCTTATCTCAGCACTTCCATTTCTCCCTCATTTTCAGGATATCTTGAGACCACAACTGCAACTAGCAAAGTTGCGCAACTGTCAATTTTTCTCATTCATTTCCTAACAAGTTCATCATATTTAGTTGTCAAAGTCTGGGCTCCAAATATAGCCCCTTCTCTCTGGCAGCAAATTTGTTACTTTTCATGGCCAGACCCACACTGGAAAGCTACAGTTCTCATAAATCAACACTAGGAAGAGATGAGAGCAGCTGCAGGCAAGAACACATGTTCCTGCTGTTCTTATGTGAAGCCCTAGCAGTTATTAAAGAATGAATGCTTCTCAATTTGTTGTTTGCATTTCATTTATTCCCACAGCTTGAAATTATTGTTTTTGACAACTTATTCAATTTTATACGGGTTTTTCTTTGCTTGGTTGGGGGTTTTTTTTCCAAAAACGATTTGCCAGTCCCTTTATTCTTCCATAATCAGAATCACTTAGTTTTTAAATTTACTTATTTTTAGGTGTGATAATAATACTGTGGGTATTTATCACCATGAGATACATATTGAAATATTTATGGTAAAATTATATGATGATAATATTTGCTTTAAAATAATTTGTATCTCAAAGAATAGATGGAGATATAGATGAAACAAGACTGGATGTGAGTTAATAGTTGTAGAAGCAGCGTAACGGGTACCTGGAGGTTCATCACAGTTTTCTCTAGTTTTGTGTATATGTGAAATTATTCATAATAAAATCTTAAATGAGAGAAAAATAAACGTTTGGAATCCTCTTAGTTATGTGCAGCATCAGAAATAAAATGAGACAAATAACTTGTTCTGATGCAGTGTATTATAACGAAGGTCTACACAGGTAACTCCAATTCTCTTAACATATTAATCCAAACTCCTTTGAAAGGCAAGGTGTCAGCCTACTGAGATTGCAATAGAGATGACTACCGTCTCTATATTTGCTTTTTTCTTTATCAAAAATTATATAATAAAAAATGACAGCTTTACATTTTTTTAATACTTACTTTTGCCCAGTACTATATTTAGCATTTGGCCTACCTTGCCAAGAGTCAATGCTTGGTGTTCAGAAATTCTGATAGACCTGTGGTTATTTCCTGCTCTTCTGTCTCTTGAAGTTTAGAGAGAAAAAAGCAGCAGAAGATTAAAAACGATAAATTTGATCAAAATTGTGACGGGAGGGTCCAAGCACAGCCCGACACCTCCCCTGTGTTCCCAAGAAGAACCATGTGCTTTGTACAGGAAGTGCTGGTAAACTCACAAATCGCATAGTATGAAGAGAGTCAGAGCACGGGCAGTGGGTGTTGCCTCTGTATTAGGTATATGTAAACTATTCTTGAAACGGCTTAGTTATGCATGTCTCAGTGACCATCAGGCATGCTACCAACTTTCTGTGTTCAGACCCCACAAGAGTCCTTGTACTGTAGCACTAGGTGGGATTCACGGGGCCATATTGCCTGTCTGGGCTGCAGAATGGATCCATTAGCCATGGGGCACCACTGTGTTGCAAGGGACTGATTCTGTATACGTTCTCTCCTCTGCCTATGAGTAAATGCTGGGTTACTTCAGCCCACTGTACATGTTTTCTGTTCTCAGTGACCCTGACCTGGTAGGTAAGTTCCACCCAGGGTGTCTTCCCTGGGTGGGACTTACCTACCTTTTGACCCTGGCCTCACTCATGTTATAGTCTATATTGTGGCACAGCCTGACCACTTAGTGAAACAGTAATCTTACATTATATGTTTGGTATCGGTTAAGGATGCTTTGGGGAACTTTGAACTGCTATAGATTGGGACAAGTGAATAAGGTAAAGAAAATATTCTAAATCACTAGAGTAGGGGTCCTGGGATTTCTGCAACTCCCTAGGAGTCTTCTGGATTTGGAGGACTTTTCCAAAAAGAAATCAGGACCCTAGAAAAAAATTTATAGACAGATACAGGCCCTCAAGGTCTATCTCTGACTCACTCTATACATCTAGCTTAATCCTGGGAAACTGCACCTCCAATATAAGCCATGGTATCTTGGTATGGTGTAGACATTGCATGTCAAGGAAACAATGAGCTATTAGCTGAGCTCAGGGCTTTCAGCACCTACAGTGGGATGTCCATAGAATGAAGGGACAGCTCTCATGACTACTGATTCATGAGGCAGTTCAATTTTCACCTTTATCAAAAACGATTCAGCTCTTTCAGAAGTTCTGAATCTCTTACAGTGACTTTGGACATAGACATCTTTGAAAATCTCTCTGCTGAAACAGAACATGATTCATCAGTCTATATAAGGACACATTGTTATCTTCATGTGAGTATTTTGACTTACAATTTGACAGCTAATATATTATGGAGCCATTTCAACATTATTACCTCTGCTCATACAGACCTGGGAACTTGTCCATGAAGTACTCAGCTGGATGAGGATATGCCTTTGTGTACCCGACAAGGTCCTTCTAAAGAATCATGCCTGAAAGCATAATGTGAATGGAAAAGTAAGGCAGGAAAAGGACTAGACTTATCTGATAAGGGACACTAGAAACTAAACCTTCTCCCTATATGACTGTCTTTGTCATATTTCACCAAATGAACGAACACTATCTAATAGCCTTGATCATCGATCATGTGATTTCTGGACTTCAGATGAGAAAACAGGGAGGGAAGTAAATGGAATTCAGACCTGCTCAAATTCCTCAATAAATATACAATCTTCTGCATTTATTTAACCTGGCAACCTGACCCACTGATGTTTCATTTTGTTTTTCTTTTCTTTAGTGGTAGAAGAGGATTTTTCTTTAAATTCATAGTAATGGGGAATGATATCCTTATAACCTGAGCTTGTGAATTTAAGATTTAATGATCTTTATTCTTTGAAAGGGAGATTATTTTGTTTCTGCTTGTATAATCATCCCATCTCCTGCATTCTTGACTAAGGCCCAACTGAAAAATTTAGTGTTAGTTCTTATTTTTCGGTGTACTCTTTGGGTTAGCAGATGCTGTCCAGGAGAAATGAGAGGGCATTCGCAGCAATGTGAAACCGTTTTCTTTGCACACTGCCAAACAGGCATTATTGCATAAAAGATTCAAGAGGGATGGATGATGGAAAGCATTTACTTTGCTTTTTAAGATCTGCTGTTTTCATCAGAGTAGCATATGAATTGCAGTTTGGAATATGGGGACCTTCTGGTATAAGCATACTATGTATTTTCTTTGGAGTTTACTTTCAGCTATTTGAATTTAATGCACCAAACTCTGTTTCTTTGATTCTTTGCTCAAACAACACCTCAGTGAGGCTACCTGGCAAACCTGATCCCCTTACCCTGCTCTCATTTTTTTTCCATAGCCTTTGTTGCCTTTTAAAAGATATATAGTGGGGCTTCCCTGGTGGTGCAGTGGTTGAGAGTCCGCCTGCCGATGCAGGGGACACGGGTTCGTGCCCCAGTCCGGGAAGATCCCACATGCTGTAGAGTGGCTAGGCCCGTGAGCCACGGCTGCTGAGCCTGCGCGTCCAGAGCCTGTGCTCCGCAACGGGAGAGGCCACAACAGTGAGAGGCCTGTGTACCGCAAAAAAAAAAAAAAAAGATATATAGTTTACACTGATTTTAGTTTTATTGTTTGTCATTTATTTTCTGCTTCTCTGCCAGAATGTAAATGTCAGGTAGGCAAGGATATTTGTCTGTTTTGCTCTCTGTTATACCTTAACTCCACAGAAAAAAAAAAATCAGGCACGTAGTTGGTATTCAAAAATAAGTTTTCAATTATTGAAAACATCTATGATACAAACAGCATAAAGATGATTTTCTATTGTTCCAGACTTGGATGGTTTTACATAACTATATAAAAACCACCAAATTTCGAAGTCTAGTTAGTCTAACACCTTTAGATTTCCTTAGTCCTTCTGAATCAGGCTAGTTTATTCAGAGCACATGCAATTAATACGGCTTACATACCAGATAAATTATTCTTCTGGGACTTCTCAACTTGTCCTTTCTTTGATGAAGTTAATTATTTTAAATTCTTTATCAAGTCCATTTAAAAAAATCTCTGAACAATAATCATATATGAACTTTTTTCCTATTTTTGTATTCTGTTACATCTGAGAAACTTAAAATATATTCATGTATGTATTTGTGTGTGTGTGTGTGTGTGTGTGTGTGTGTGTGCATTTTACAATGTAACCTCTAAGAATTCCTTATTGGAAGAAATACTAAATATTGGATGTTTTATATTAAGTATACAAACACTGTATCACTCTATTTTCCTGGTAATATTGGACTGTCTTTCTCAGCCACTTTGGAGACTGAGTCAGGAAACAGCAGCGGTAGCTTTGAATTACTCTATAATCTCATCCTGTTTTGATTCAAATTCCCTAAGACTTCAATATCAGTCTCTACTGGCTTCTTTCTCCCAACAGTAATTTAGACTCTATCCTCAAAAATGTCTCAGTAATGTTTTGGATATCCACAGTGTCCTGGGACAATGTACTTAAGAACAAATCTAACCTTGTTCTCTGACTCTGCCCTACTAGTTAAGATGCCTTGTCACTGCTTCCTTGGGGAAGATTGTTACCACTGCCTGCTACGCATCCCATAGTATGTGGGGAGGAAAAGAGTGTATCGCTCTTTTTAAATACAAGGTGGTATTTTACTATCTGGGCCCCAGACTACTTGGGCTTATAGTCTCCAGACACTTTAATGAACACAGCTGGTTTAAAAAGCAACCCATCATGTTAGCGTGGGACTGTGGAGTAGCTGTAAGTCTCACTGAGTCACCTCCATCTTTCTCATCTATCTTTTGTACTCTTTTCATGTACCCAAAGTTGCTAAATTTTGTAATTTATTCTTCAGGAAAGAGCAAAAGTCCCATATATATCTTCTGGGTCACCATTTTGTAGCAGTTGCAAAAACAGCCATCTAACCTGAGCTTAATTAGGACACTAGAAACTCTACCATGGGCACTCCTGCTTATGAAGAAGTTAAGTCTGGATGCAGAGGACAGTTTACACAGGATGAAGGGCTGTCTTAGTTCAGGCTATTATAACAGAATACCACAGACTGGCTGGCTTAAACAACAAACATTTATTTCTCACAGTTCTGGAAGCTAGAAAGTCTAAGACCACGGTGGCTGCAGCCAATGTCTGGTGAGAGCACTCTTCCTAGCTTGCCTATGGCCATCCTCTCAATGTATATTCATATGGTAGAGATGACAGAGGTGATGCAAGCTCTCTCATGACTCTCCTCATAAGGGCACTAATCCCATTCTTGAGGACTCCACCCTCATGACCTAATTACCTCCCAAAGGCCACATTTCCTAATACCATCATACTGTGGGTTAATATTTCAACATATGAATTTTGGAGGGACACAAACATCAAGTCCATGGCAAAGGGTGCCAACCTACCAGTCCAAGAGAGGAAAAGCCAAAATGCTATTTTCGAAGCCTTCAATTCTTTATTTTTCAATAGAAATTTAAAGTTGTGAAAATGTCAAGCAATGATAACTTTTAGCAAAAATTACTGAGTTAGTCATGGGTATGCAACTATATGAATGCAAGACAACACTAACATGAACTCAAAGTAACAAAAACCTAAGACAAAATTATGGCATTTATTTATTGAATACACACACTGAGTGCTTAATATGTCACCAGGTAGCAGATGATTAATAAAACTATCTATCTTTGTCCTCACAGATCTATTTATAGAGGAAACTATGTGTCTGTCAAATATTTATTACCAGCTGGCCACTGCATTTGTTGCTTGCAAAGTTAATACACACAACAATAGTCCTGAACACCAAGAAATACTTATTTGGTTACCTGTTACTTGACAGACATTGTGCTAGGCCTTTAGTGGTACCAAGAATGAATTAGCCATGGTCATTGCTCATGAAGATGGTGTAACATAAAATAAGAGAACAAGTAGTTACTAATAAGGCTGAATGGATATCAGGTTTCTTAACTGAACCCAAGAGTAGTGGTTAGGACTTTTAAAACAAAATAAAAATTAAATGGAAGGCAAAGAGGTATGATTCTAAAAACTTAAGAACTTTCTCAATTTTTTTTTTTTCTGAGTTGTTTTGAAAGAATATCAGAAGCTACAGAGTAAGGCAGAAATTGTCAGGTTGATATGTGACAGGCTGAAAAAGCCCACAATGTTTCTTCACAATCAGTCATTTAAAACACAAAATAGCCTGAGGCCATCTTTTAAAGCAGCAATAATTTAACTGAAATTGATCACTTAAGGAAGACAAAGTATTACTGAGCTCAAATGTGTCTATCCACACTTGCTGAACTATCTCCAAACAAAATCCACAAAGGCAAAGGATGAAACTGTAATTGATATATACACAATCCACAGTCACATAAATCTTCAGTCAATCCAGAGACAAAGAACAGACGATTTCACAGTTCTCTAAATTATTTAAGTATCAACCTGGAAAGGAAGTAAAGGACTGACAAAGATTTTTATGTGTAAAAACAATTATTTAAGAAGAAATTTTTAAAAGGGGCTGTGAAAGTAATATTAGCCATTAAGAACACTCAGTTAAAATGTCATTGTAAGTTGATTAATAAAAGTGGTATGAAAAGCGCATGAAACTACGTCTGTGAAGGTGGCATTACTCTCATTATGATTGCTATTGTTTATTTGTCAGAAACACAACTAATTAAAAAAATGCCTTGAAAATGTGTTAGCTGAGGCAACTTTAAGACTTAACAAAGTACAGAATTATGCAATATAAGTTTTTTTGTTTTTTGCGGTACGCGGGCCTCTCACTGTTGTGGCCTCTCCTGTTGCGGAGCACAGGCTCCGGACGCGCAGGCTCAGCGGCCATGGCTCACGGGCCCAGCCGCCCCACGGCATGTGGGATCTTCCCAGACCGGGGCACGAACCCGCGTCCCCTGCATCGGCAGGCGGACTCTCAACCACTGCGCCACCAGGGAAGCCCTGCAATATAAGTTTTAAAAATAAAAACCATTCAACATAAATTATCTTTCAAACCATAAAGAACAGTCAATATTGGTAGGTGAATGAAGAAATTCTTCTCAAGGCACAAGCATGACTGATATTTCTTCAGAATTCTCAGGTATGTCACAAAAAGAAGCTCTGATGGGCAGGGTGAGCTTGAAGTCAAGAACTGAGATAAATATCCTCAAGAAAATTCTTACTGATGCTCCCAAATTAAATAATAGTTCTATGAAAAGTGTGTAGATTATTCAACGGACAAAAACTCAAACATAAAAAGACAGTTTAAGATGCGTAAGTCAAGATCACCTGACCAAGATGGGGCTTCATGCTTTATATCATTTTTGTCTCTCTTTCAAAATTGGTATTTTGTAGTTCTAAAGTAAAGTCAGGTTTCAGATTACATTGTCAAAATTTCAGAGCCACCTCCCCAGTGTGGTGGGAGGAACTAATTATAGAGCTGTGCACAGAGGAATCAGAGGTTCCACCTGGTCCTGCAAAAGGCCAACTTGTCCTTGGGTTTTGTCCCCACCACCTGAAGCAATGGGTTGGTGGAGGAATGGTCAAGGTTGGTGGAAAATATCTTGTGGGTTACATTTAGGAGGAACAACAACATGAGCAAGACTCACAAACCTTAAGAAATAGGTTACAAGAGCAGATAGGTAAGTGGTAGTGTATACCCACTCCATTATCAAACCATGGCGGAAAATGAACCTCCCAACCAAAGGTCAAACAGCAAGTGTTTATTACTCCTATGAACAAACTTTGTGCTAACCACTCGTATAACGTATCTCACTTAATTTAAATCAATAAGCCTTGTCTCTTTGTAATTCTACATTAAAATAGCCCTATTCTTTTAAGTTTCACCATGGCGAATGCCTGATTCATGGCTGGATGTTATACTGTTCAATGCTCTCTAAAAGGACTAAAGGGGTCTTATGACCCATCTAGAAGGATGGATTAGACAACTCTCAACTATCTCTTTGGACAACCAATGCAATTTTAATATTGTACAAAAACAAGTTGTACTTTTTAATGAAAGGGAAAGTTTTTAGTTTAAAAACTAAAAATCAGTCAGAATCCTAGAACAGCCTCAGTGACATGGAAAGTCCTCAGAATCATGATGACATCTCCCTCATTAGCTGTCAGAACATCACCAAGTGTCATTTGAGAGTCTTTTCTCCTTTTACAAAAGAATAATGTAGAAAGAGCATCATTAAGAAGGGTTCAATAAATTACTTTTTCTAAAATTTTATATCATGAAAGACTCAGAATTTTTCATCTCACTAAAAGAAAAAAAGAATCAGTAATATTTTTAAAGCTGTCTTTGCTTTGCTGAGATCTGTAGAGGGAACGTCTGGAGTGGGTGAGGAGGAGGAAACAAAGAATAATGCTGTCTGGCTTCATCACCTGTCTAAAGAAGCACAGCAACAACTGGTCAAAGGGAATAAAAAACATTGCATGGAAGTTCCTAAGATATCTCTCAAAAAAGTTGCCCGTGATATATGGACAACAGGAAATATGATATGAACCAAAAATGCTGCACAGTCAAAATCTGTATATACAACTTTTCTTAAGAGAAGAGCATATTCATTTAGAGCTTCACAATGAAAGAAGGTTTATAAACCTGCATCTTGTTAATAAGAATGTATAAATAGCTATTAACTCCCCTGGATGTTTGGCTTTATTGATGGGAAGAGTGCCAAGTTCAGTTAATAACACAGGCATCAGTGTGTCAGCTGCCAGCCTGGGGTGGGTAATGACTGGCTACAGCAGTGAGGAAAGCCTTCCTAGAGAAAAATCAGAAATAAATCTTGGTTTGAAGATGAGTGCTAAACATTGGGGAACTGAACACAGAGATCAGTTAAAACTGAAGATGTGCTTATAAGGTGACAAAGTTTGCTCGTGGAGTTCATTAAACCTTCCTCGCTGTGCCACAAAATGGAATTGGGCTGATGAAAATGTACATTAACTTCTGCTCGAGTGCATCTTAAAAAACCCATTATTACCCTGTTAAGAAAAATGTGGTAAGATCATTTCTTCCTCTTTTAATAAACAGCTATGACACATTCCATCAGATTGTTTGTATTTCTTGAATATGCATTCATTATTCATGCAAAAAAAGATCATTTTGAAAGTCTGTCACTCCTAAAGAAAGGTCATCGCCCTTTTATTGGAAAAAGAAAAATGTATATAATCCTTTGCATTTCCTTTTGTTGCTTGTTCAGGTTCCTTTTACTCATAATAATGATATAACTTAATGATTTGGTTTTACTATACCCATTGTCTCCAAATACAAGTTTTTTAACTTCTGTGTTGATTTTAATGATCTAGTAAAATAAGTCTAGAGTTATAGGTTATCTCAATTTATTTTCAGAAATAAAAACCGTTCAAACAGTAATTATTGTTTTATCATGAAACTTCAGGGTATTTGGCCTTTCCCTACCCACCCAAATTTATTGAAGAGAAATCACTAGTGTTCTGCATGTATCTTTCAATAAATTTCAAATTCTAAGTTGGCTTTTTCCCTGGGAAATTTAGGCATTTCTGTGTTCATTCTCAGAGCAAGGAAAAGCTAAGAAATATTTGTGAAAGGAATAATAATTTCAAGAGAAGTAGAATCTAGTGTAGAAACTAACTACATCTCATAAAGTATACCGATTGGTTTTTAAGATTAATTTTGACAACCACTGTTTTTAACTAGAGCATGTAGTCCATTACAGGTAATCTAAAAGTGATTTTTAAAATATATAACATATTATTTTACATTTCCTACTTACGAATCTGTCTTATTTTGTTTGTCCCATTCCCTATTCTTGCCTTCTGAAATTGTTTCCATCATCATCTCTCCTCTGTTGGTTTGGAAGAAATATACCTGTTTTTATTACTTTAGTGAATACTCTGGAAATTACAATGTGCATACTTAACCTACTAAAATCTACACTCATCAATATTTTTATCAATATTTTTATCTTTCTTCTTCTTCCTCCAAAATACAAAGATATTAGAAAATTTAACTCCATGTGGCAGTCATAGAAATATGTTTCTCAGATCTTCCGCTGGGGGGAGAATAGTTGACACTCAGCCTCTCTGGATCCTCCACCTTGAGGATGGTGCAGCCATGCTTCCCCTAAGCTGCTGTCATGCTTTCCCCAGAATGACCACAGTGAGGACTAGAGTATCAGACATTCCTGCCCAATGCAAGTTTCCTCTGAGTGACAACTTTCACTGGAGAACTCTCCATTGGTCTGGATGAAATATTATCCAATCTATGCTGCAGCCTGATCCTCTTTTTACCCAATGTTCCCTCCTCCTCTCTTTACACATGTGGGAGACCTGTATTGTGGTCCCTTTCTCAGCTCTCCTCCCTTTATCCTTCAGGTAGTCTAGTCAATCCCTTGCACATCTAATCTTCTTTGACATATGCCTCTTGAGGTCCTAACTTAAAACAATTCATTTATTCACTTCCTAACTTATAGGACGTTGTTTGATAGTTTATTTCTCTCTCATTTTAATCCCTTGGCATGTAATTATTATTCTTTTATACAACAAAAGTTCAGCAAGACAAAACCAATATGTACTGTTTTCTTTGATTTTTATTCCTTCTTGCATTTAAACCCTTGCATCTGGAATAATTTTTCTTCTGAAGGAACTTTTGGGGATTCATTGGGCTTCTCCAATATTTGGAGTTATTCATCCTTTGAACACTATGATTATATTCTATATCTTTGATTTGTATCACTTTGCCTCACCATGTGGCATTCTAGGTAGTTTCTTTTGACCTACCTTTCCAACTCATGAATTTTCTTTCTAGGTATTTCAAAATGGCATATATATATATATATATATATATATATATATATATATATATTTTTTTTTTTTTCCAGTACGCGGGCCTATCACTGTTGTGGCTTCTCCCGTTGCGGAGCACAGGCTCCGGACGCGCAGGCTCAGTAGCCATGGCTCACGGGCGCAGCCGCTCCACAGCATGTGGGACCTTCCCGGACCGGGTCACGAACCCGTGTCCCCTGCATCAGCAGGCGGACTCTCAACCACTGCGCCACCAGGGAAGTCCCAAAATGGCTAATATATTTAACCATTTTGTTTTCATTATTAGTTACAGTTATCATTTCTAGAGTTTCCATTTTTTTTAATCTATATAACATTTTCTTATAGATATATATTCCTTGCTTGCTTTTAGTTTTTGAATGTAGTAAGAATATTTGCTTTATCTTTTTTTGATACTTCCAGTACTTGAAGTCTTTTGGGTCTATTTCTGTATCTATTGTTTCTGCTGTTTCCCACAAAAAAATGCTTTGCTTCCTTTTAAGTTCATAGCTTAAGGGGTTTTTTTAAACCAGGAGATGGAAATTTGGGCTGTGTGTCCATAGGAGAAGTTTCTAGTGATTACAACTTCTTAGCGATGATGTCTCCCACACTGCATCTTGGCCAGCTCTGTTCAGTGTCAAATGTTTGAAGTTTTCCTTCATGCTCAAAACACCACCAAAACCTTCAAGTTCAAGTTCCTAAGTTCAAGTTTTGGCAGCGTGCCCTCAGCACAAAAGCAGTCACAAAACTCTCCTTGCCTATTTGTGTTCCCACTTGCATTCATATTTCCTTCCTCTGTGGTCATTTCTTCAATACTTTAAAAAATATTTTAAAAACATATTTCATAAAACATTTATAATTGTTTTCAGTAGGGTACTTTGTCTAAATAAGCTAGCTCATTATGTGACTGGAAAGGGAATTTCTAATGCCTAGATTATAAAAGTACTATGGGAATGATTAATTTTAGAATCATATACATTGAAGTTTTTATAGGGTATGGTTTAGTATGGGCCACATCAGGATTATCAAATAAAACAGATATGTTATTTTCAGTTGTCTCCTAAAGAAATCATAGCACTTAAGTTTGTGAACACCCAATTGATTATTTAGATATTGAAAATATAATAATTCCTATTCCCTTGCTGGCACCAGATAAATAGAACTATAACCTAAATTGAGAGAGTAAAGTGTCCTTCATATTGTAGCAGATATCCTTATTTTTTAAACCAGCACAGTTGAATAACAAAAATATCCCAGACATTTCAAGAAAGAAATACTGACAAACTCAAAATGTAAGGTCTGAGTCTGCCACACAATAAGCTTAATTAGCACATCTTAAAGCAAAATTTAACATATTAATGTGGACCCTCTCATAACAATAATTACTAGATAATGCATAAATTTACTATATCCAAATCTCACTGTGAAAGAATTAACCTAAGTCAATATGAGTTGAGCAAACAAATGTTCATCAGCTAAATTATGCCTATCAGACAGTAAATGAGGTAGCAATGAGCTTTGCTTAGGATATTCATAATTATTATTTGGCATGTGATTGGCTTTATCCAGGAAGTTAGTCTCAATAGAAGAATCTCCTTATTAATTTAGTAATTGTTGGGCTTCCCTGGTGGCGCAGTGGTTGAGAGTCCGCTTGCGGATTCAGGGGACGCGGGTTCGTGCCCCGGTCCGGGAGGATTCCGTGTGCCGCGGAGCGGCTGGGCCCGTGGGCCGTGGCCGTTGAGCCTGCACATCCGGAGCTTGTGGTCCACAACGGGAGAGGCCACAGCAGTGAGAGGCCCGCGTACCGCAAAAAAAAAAAAAAAAAAAAAAAAAAAAAAAAAAAAAAAAAAAAAAATTTAGTAATTGTTTAGTAATCTTGAGAAGGAAGAAAATAGCAGAGGTTACTCTACAGAAAATGTAAGACAGACTATTTGTTTATTTAATCTAGTTGTAGGCCTATTTATTTTAACTTTACAATCCATTGTACATTGCCTTGGAGGGAACAAAGGAAATATGGTTCCATCCATATTTTCTAAGTTTTTCTTACCAGCCTTCTTTCTTCTCTTGTTCAAGTTTTTATCCTCATAAACATTTTGGTTCTGTTGAGATCCTAGTCTCTATCTGCACAGAATTCCTTGTTCTTTTATTTATCTAATCATTTATCTATTTAATATTTATTGAGCAAATATTATTTTTTTCTTTTTCTAACCATATATTCGTATCATCAACAAACATTTTCTACATATTTACTATATTCCAGCTACAACAATTAGCAGTGGAGACATTCAGGAACGTGCCATGGAAGACTGCCCTCAGAGAGCTTACATCTAACCTATAGTATAATGATGAAGCCTGTTGTGACATTTATTCCAAGGCAGCCTTATCTCATACCAAAGGCTGCACCTACTATGTTTCTGAGAAAGTCAAGACCATCCCATAAGAGTGCCATCACCTTCTTTCCTAACCACATACATTTTTTTTTGCCTTTTGATTGTATTGTTTAGTTTTATTTATTTACTTTTTAAAACATCTTTTTAGAGTATAATTGCTTTACAATGGTGTGTGAGCAAATATTACTTATCCAGCAATGTCTAGGAGCCAGGGTCTTGTGACTTAAAAGACAGACCCAATCCCCATTCTACAAGCTTGCTTTCTAATGTGAGAAAAGAGAAAATAAACATAGAAAGTAGTAACTAAGTAAGAATTTCAAAGAATGAAAAAGTGCTACAAGGAAAATAAGAGAGCCTTGATTAAGAGGTAGGAAGATAGGGAGAGGACTTCTGGATTTAACTATAGGGATAATGGAAAATTTATCTAAAGAGATA
Organism: Pseudorca crassidens; assembly: GCF_039906515.1. Lineage (NCBI taxonomy): Eukaryota > Metazoa > Chordata > Mammalia > Artiodactyla > Delphinidae > Pseudorca > Pseudorca crassidens. The sequence continues at coordinate 29,964,505 of NC_090313.1, read as the reverse complement.
ACATTTGGGCTGAAACTGTAGTGATGCAGAGGAAACAGCCATGCAAGGATAAACTTAGATATTAAATGGAAATCACTTGTGGCAGGAATGGGCACATGGTACATACCATCTTACCTCCTCTTCTCTCTAACTAAATACCCTATGTCTTGCTGTCCTCGTTGTTCAAAGGTGAAAATAATATCCAAGGAAAACAATTGGGAAAAGAAAATAACATCCAAGGGAAACTGGGGAAAAGAAAAAAGGTTACACACGCAAGTGCCAACAGAAACGTTAAACTCTTTCAGGAGAGCACAGATAATGAAAAGGGATCTGGGAAAAGGTTAAAGGAGCGATACAAGCATTTTTGCTTTTAAAAGTCCTATGTAGAGAAGTAAAGGAACTAGAATGGTTAACTTTGTAACAAAATGCTGATGTGTGCTGTCAAGCAGTTATGATTACTATTAGACAGAGTACTGTGTTCTCTTTATCTCAAAGATACTTACGTTTGCAGTGGTGCATGGGGAATGCGCATGTGGACAAACGCCCTGACTAGAAACTGCCTAGACTTTTACTAGCAAAAATACTTGTGCTTCTCTTTTAAACTTTGACTACATTCTTTTCCAGCTAGAAACTTTTAGCTGTCTATTTTAACATGTATTTTGACTCATGAGTTAAGCATCAAAATCATGAGGTTCTCTATGACCTTTTTGAGGCCAGGTGTAGCATCCCTCTGCAAGAGCACAGTTGTGGGGCTTCCCTCGTGGCGCAGTGGTTGAGAGTCCGCCTGCCGATGCAGGGGACACGGGTTCATGCCCCGGTCCGGGAAGATCCCACATGCCGCGAAGTGGCTGGGCCCGTGAGCCATGGCCGCTGGGCCTGCGTGTCCAGAGCCTGTGCTCCGCAACAGGAGAGGCCACAACAGTGAGAGGCCCGCGTACCGCAAAAAAAAAAACAAAAACAAACAAAACAAACAAAACAAAAAAAACCCCAAAACAAACAAACAAAAAAAAGAGCACAGCTGTGAATAGTGCTTTCAGATTCATTTTTAAAGGGTTTACCTAGCACTTAGGAATGGACTAAACAGAGCCAACTTCAAATATAGGTAACAACCGTTTCTATCTTGGTGACTTTCGGCAAATTACTTAACCTCTCTGGGCTTTCATTTTGTCATCTGAAAATGTGATACTTACCTCGAAAGGTTTTCTGAATGAGAGATAAAGGAATAAACAGACAACACCTGCTTGTGGGAGTATGCTATATTAGATACAATGCAGATTAAATTTCTGGGAGAGAAAATATCATGAGAGAGTCTATCACATTTTAATCTACTCAAACTCTTTCATTAAAACAGACAGAGCAACTAGGATAGCAAAGGAAAATATCTGTGTACAACATGTTAAACAATGTTAGATGAAAAATGTCCCTCCAATACCAGAGCACAAATCGGTGGTGGATGGGGGCAGGAAATTACCTGAGTGGTTTTAGCCTCCACCAGAGGAGGAAAAACAGGTAATTATTTTTGTTCTGTTTGTTTGTTTTGTAATTTCAAGAGCTTGGGAAACCAGAAATGCTTTCCCAAATGAATAGGAGCCACTGTGAGTGCAATTCTTAGCAAGTGGATCAAAGAAAAAACTGAGTAACAGAGGAAAGTATAGAAGCTTTGAAAGAATACCATTAATCAGAAAGCTCGGAAATGACATTATTAAACAATAAGAGAAACATAAAGAAGGTTGACAGCAGTCAGTAGAGTTGCAAAAACAAACCAACCAACCTTAGAAATACTCAAAGTTTTATTTCTTTCTGGTGGGAAATCTGGAGGCAAGGCTCGTATGGAACCGCCATTATACAATCAGAAATCTAGGCTTTTCTATTTTTCTTTTCCACTAGCCTTGGTGAGGGATTGTCATTCAACATCAAGGTCATTCAGTCACATTGTTACTGATGCTTCAGCCCCTATATCTTTATTTTAGGCAGGATAGAGCAGATGAAGTGACAACTAGGTCCATGCTAACCTAATCTTTCCCATTTTCCCTGAAGACCAAGCCAAATTTTGCTTGCTTCTCATTGACCAGAATGTGCTTATTTAATCACCTTATCTGGAAGGGTACTGGAGGTGTTTTGGGTTTTTTATTATTATTATTATTGAGCATATTGCTGTCTTCCCCCCAATGAATCAGAGTCCTATCAGTAAAAAAAAAAAAAAAAGAACTAGCAAAAAGACAAGCAACTAGCAATGTATTCAATTCTCAGTAAATGTCAACTCCCTTCTCAGGTAAGAATTATAGGTCAATGCATGGCAGGTAGCAAATCTAGAAACCTATTTCTTTTGTGGACTTGTGCTGGAAACCACAAATTTTCCAACCTGGTAAAATGTCACATGAGCAGAGTGGGAAAACAAAGGTGCACTTGAATTTAGACTTAGATGCTGAACTGGATGAGGTTTGTTCTGTGGTCCTACCTATGTTCATTTTATCTCATTCTAAGCTTCCTTTTTATTCACAGACCCCATATTTGAGAATGTGCCTAAATGCTAACATTTATTCGTAACTCCCAAATCCATACCCATGGTGTTTTTATAGTCATTTGCAAACACACGAAGAGCAGTGAAAAATTTTAGTTGCCTGATTTGCATGTTCTCACCTGATTTTGAACAAGGTGAAGCTCTACCTTCTCATTTCAGCTCTCATACTATAAACAAATGCCCTTTTCACAGTCTGTTTATTGCCACTTTTTTCCCCTCATTTTTTTGGTAATTTTGCCCTTTAAAATGCCCCAAGTAGAGTGCTGAAGGGCTGTCTAGTGTTCCTAAGCTGGGATGTACCTTAGGAGGAAATGTCTGTGTTAGATAAGTTTTGTTCACTCATTACTTGTAGTGCTGTTGGCCACTGAGTTCAATGTTAATGAATTAACAATATGTATTAAATTAAGTATCTTTAAACAGAAACACATGTAAAACAAGGTTATGGATTGCTCAGTTGATGAAAATGTTGTTACCAGAGACTTGCAAGAACGTAATCCTGTATGTCCTGGTTCAGTATTTACTAATTCAGTGTTTGTCGCAACTTTATAGAACATTAACTGCCAGGAATAATGAGTATCAACTATATATCCCTACCTCTTTACACTGTAACTTTGGAGGCTGAAGTCCAGAGGAATATTCATGAGCCAGTCGGTAGACTGGGCAGCAGCATGTTACACAGAAGACTATTCAATATCCTACATAAATGCAAGGAACTGTGGTGACACCAGATGCCCAAAACCCATCTCTTGCCCTTTAGAAGCGTATAGTTTACTGGGACCTATAATGCAAAGCAGACTGTGATAAATGTGATGCTTTGAATGTCATAAACTTCTGCCTATTTAACCAACTGACAAAAGTGGGGCTGCTGCATTTCCTCTCTTTCTCATTTAAAAAAAAATTAAAGGTATTATTGGATACCTTTAACAAAAATTCGTTTTTCTACAAGATTCATACTGCTGACATTTATCCTTACAAGTAACAATAGGGCTCATTGTTTAGGAAATATAAATCGAGTGATACATTTTGGTTCTTAAAATGCTTCTGTAGGTGTACTTCAACAAAAGTATGACTCTTCTTTTGTTAAGCTAAATTTTGGCTCTGGTATTGTCTTTGATTTGTTCAAAATCTATTACATTTTACAGCATTTCTAATTCCTAAACATCTTCCTTTTTTCGGTAGTTTAATTCTTATTTATGACTTCCATTTGTCCCTACTTCCTTCTTATCCTTCCTCAGTATATTTTCGACAACACCAGAAGCTTGTATCACCTTATGATATGAATCTAGCTATTCCAGTTACCCTCCAACCATTTCAGATACTTTCCCTTGGCAACTTAATCTTCTATATAACCAGCAAAATGTCAAAAGACATCCTTGACTATGTGTCGTAATGAAGTAAGTACCTTAAATAGGACTCTGCAAATAATGTTCAGAATGAATCTCAATTTATTTGCTGAATATCTTATAACGGAGTAAGTTTTTAGCTGAACAACTGCATTAAAATGTTTTTCCACATTTCTTTAGTGATATTTTGAATTGAAATGAATCATTCTACTTTTTGTAAATTTCCCATTATAAGTGAAAGAAAATCTCGAAGTAAGTGATGATCCATTATAGCTGTGTTTCGAGCATTAATTGGACTGTGATAAAAATTGCCTCCCAAAGTATAAGTTTTGTTTTCTGAGATATGTTCTTTTTCATGTCTTCTAAACACATGAATGCCTAGCTAGAGAAGGCATTTATCCACCAATAACAGTGTTTTCTATTTCACCTAGAGCATAGGTCACCACTAAATAGGAATGACATCACTGTAGAGAGGATATAAATTGTGACCAAATTAAATATCTTATTTTGCCTTAACTGTTAGAGACATGAACCATATGGCCCCCATTTGAATGTCTAGATTGTTAAAATAGAAGCCTTCAGATTCCTCAGACTGTGTCCTATTGACACATAGACATATGAAAGAGTTCTCAGAGCTTACAGCAGAAACACAAAGACAAAGGTTTCTAACACTGAGTTAGAATCCTTAACTAACAAGCATTGGTATTGAAGGATGAATCCAAAATGAACATCCTTCCAACTGAATCCTAACAATTGGATCTCTGTTTTTCAAAGAGTACAATAATGCCTCAGTTGTTAAGCATTATCTGAACCACATATTTCTTCCAAAGTGTCCAAGTTTAGTGACACTGTTGCCTCTACTATGGGTTAGTTCACACAAGTAAATTCTCTAAATTATGCATTTAGACATTTTTGCTACGAAGGATAAAAATATACTATACTTTTCACTATTTTTTAAGCAGAACATGGGGAAATATCCTTGGGTCTTTGTGAAATGTGATGATTGTGTGACGCAGAAAGGCAAAGATACCCCTAGCTCTTAACACACTAATAATGTGTTTCATGTATCTACTCCTCCTTTGCGGAGTTGAGACTGGGAAGCTTAGACTGTGCAGAGGAATGGAAGGCTATTACATAGAACTCACAGAAAGTTTGTCTTGATATTAAGCACTCTGAATGTCTATCAATTAGCCCAACTATTTGAAAAGCACTTTTCTAGGCATTCACACAAGAAAAGTAGGGGGCAAAGAGGGTAAGTTACAAATAAGAAAAGGACATGATCCCTGTTCTTAGAAAAACTAAATATATAGTAGGAGAATCAAATATGTACAAAATCATAAAAATAGATAGGAAAAAAAGGGAAATGTCAAAATAAGGTTTAAATATAGAATTGTGGGAAGAGACATAGGTTTTCAATCCCATCCTAGTGGCACACTGGGGAGAAGGGTAGGCAAGGATGGAAGAGACATCAGCTAGGCAGTAAGTCAGGCCTGTTTCCAACATCTCTGCTTTGTCTTCAGTTTCCAAGTTTCTAGCCACTGCTGCTTCTTCTACTGCCTCCTCTTCTGTTTTCCCATGCTTTTTCTCTTTTCTTTTATTTTCCACCTGGCTAATTAGTCTCCTTTGACTAGTTTCCTTTTTCCTGTAGACCTGCCTACACAGTGAGAATCTTAATTTTTCAGAGCCCTTGAAGGCCGAGAGAGGAGCTTCTTTCTTTCCATCATAGAGCATCAGGTATACCCTTAAGCATACTGAGTTATCGTTTCATACCCAGAGTTTTATTTGTTTTCCCATATCTAATGAAAAATGTCTAGTTTTAGCATTCTTTGCATGTTTGACTTTGCCAAGGGCAGTCTAGTGGATAACTGCATTACTGTTGACTTTCTATTTTAAAAGAAGGCAAGAAAGAGAAGAAAGGAAGATGTATTTTGAACTTAAGAGTAAAGTTAGTTGTGCTTTAAACTTGAGGGAAAAGTTATTTTCACAGTTAAAGCTTGGCATTTTTTTTTTACTTAACAAAATTTTTACCTTTTATAAAGATTAAAATTACATATATCTTTTACAAAAACTTTAATAACAAGGTAATAAAGAAAAAGCTTCACTCCTGATGTCATTATTAAAATTCAAGCATATTTTATTTCGGTCTTATTTTGTGTGATTATCTGTGGTTAGCTATGTATTGCATTTTTATATAAATGGAATTAAACTACCAACATTTTATATTTTGCTCCTTTTAAACAGCCTTTTAGGTACATACAATAAATTTACAATAAACTACATGTTAAAGGTGTACCATTTGAAATATTTTGGCAGGTAGATACATTGGCAAACCATCACCACAATCAAGATAATGAACATATGTATCACCTCCCCCCCAGTTCCTCACGTACCTTTGTTATCCTGCTTAAATCTCCTACCCTCCCCATCACAAATGATCTGCTTTCTGTCACTATAGTTTATCTTACATTTTCTAGAATTTGATATAAATAGAATTATGCACCACGTGTTCTTTCTTTGGGGGGTGGAGGGTATTGTTCTGGCTCTGTTGCTCAGACAGTCTAGCCAGTATGTGGTTTTATCTTATTGTGGTTTTCATTTGAATTTTCCTAATGGCTAAAGATATTGAGCATGTGCTTTTATTGTCATTGATATATCTTCTTGGGTGAGGTGTCTATGCAAATTGTCCATTTTGTAGTTGGGTTGTTTTCTTACTAGTGAGTTTTGAAAGTTCCTTTTCTATTTTGGATACAAGTCCTTTTCCAAATATGTGATTTGTAAATATCTTCTTCAAGTGTGAAGTTTATCTTTTCATTCTCTGAACAGTCTTAAAAAGAGCAGAAGTTCTTAATTTTCATGAAGTCTAATTTAGTGGTTTATTTTTAATTTATAGATTGTGCTTTTGTTGCTAAGAAATATTTGCCTAAGCCAAGGTCAAAAATTCTCTCCTATGTTTTCTTCTAAAAGTTTTATAAGATTAGATTTTTAGCACATGATCCATTTTATACTAATTTCAGTATATAGTACAAGGTATTTATTTTATTTATTCTTATTTTTTGCATATGAATATACAGTTGTTATTTCCATTTGTTGAAAGACTATCCTTTCCTCCACTGAATTTCCTTTGTACCCTTGCTCAAAATCAGTTGTCCATAAATATGTGACTCTACTTCTCCATTTTCTATTCTATTCAATTGATCTGTTTCTTTGGTTTGACACCATTACCACTTTATATATATATATATATATATATATATATATATATATATATATATACACACACACTTGAGATTATTGGTATTGTTAGATTTAAATCTACAATATTACTATTTGTCCTTTTTAAAAAAAATGCTTTCTGTTCATATTTTGTTTTCCTTCATTTTTTGCCTTCTTTTGGATGAACTGAGCATATTTTATGATTTCATTTTATTCACTTTCTTGGTTTATGAGCTATAAATCCTTTGGATGTTTTTGAGTGGTTACTTACTTATTGTTTACAGCATACATATTTATTTTATTACTGTCTACTTTCCAGTTCATTATACCATTTCTATATAGTATAAGAACCTGACAAAAGTATACTACTGTTTCTTGACTCCAAGCTTGTATGTTATTAGACATTTTATTCCAATGTGTCATAAACCTTATAATACATGATTATTTTTGCTGTAAACAATTAAAATTCTTAAAGATTTAAATAATAAGAAAAAATTTAATAATGGCCATAGTAGTTTCCATTTTGCTTCTCTTTACTCCTTCATGTAGACCCATATTTCCATCTGGTTAATTTTTCTTTTCTGTGTGAATGACTTCCTTTAGCATTTCTTGTAGCACATTTCCTCTGGTGATGAATTTTTTCAGCATTTGTGTGTTTCAGTAAGTATTTTGCCTTTGTTTCTGAAATATCTTTATGCTAGGCGTGGAATTTCAGGCTTCCAGAGATTTTTGTAGACAATAAAGATGTTACCTCTCTGTTTCCAAATAGAAATTTGCTGTTACCATGTTTTCCCCACTGTACCCACTGTTTATTTTCTGTCAGTGTTTTTAAGTTTTTTTTTTCTCTTTATCACTGGTCTTAAGCAATTTGATAATGATGTACCTTGGTACAGTTTCTTCATATTTCTTGTGCTTGAGGTTCATAGAGATTCTTGGATCTATGCACTTACAGCTTTAATTAAATTTGGAAGCTATCCAGTCTTTATTTCTTTGAATAAATTTTCTCCCCTATTCTTTCTCTTCTCCTTTCAGGACTCCAGGTGCGTGTATATTTAACTGCTTGAATTTATTCCACATTTTATTGATTTTCTGTTCATATTTTTTTTCAGTTTTTTTCTGTGTTTCATTTTAGATAATTTCTATTGCTATGTCTTTAAGCTCATTAATAATGTTTTTCTGCTATATCTAATCTCTCATTCATCCTAGCCAGTGTACTTTTCACATTAGACATTATAGTTTTCATCTCCACAAGTTTAATTTGGGTCATATATATATCTTTCATGTTTCTACAAAACAGGTTCAATCTTTGTTCCAGCTTCTTGAACATATAGTCATAAACTGTCTTAATGTCTTTATTTATTAATTTTCCCGTGTGTCGTTTCAGGGTCAGTTTCAATTGACTGATTTTTCTTCTCACTATGAGTTTTATTTTTTGCTTATTTGAATGCCCAGTAATTTCTGATTAAATATCAGACTTTGTGATTTATTCTTGTTGAGTGCTGATTTTTTCTTCATATTCCTAGCAAAGCTATTTATGAGCTTTGTTCTGGGACATCATCCAGTTAGTTAGACAAAGTTTGATCTTTTCAGGTCTCCTCTTTAAGCTTTGTTATGTAGGCTAGTATTTAATTTAGTCAAAAGTTAATTTTTTCCCACTACTAAGACAGGATACATCTTTGTACTCTAACTGATGATCCGTGAATTCTAAATTTTTAAAATCTCACTGAGAACAGACTTAATCCTGGTCTTGTCCAGTCTGAATACTATTTTTTCAAACCCTTTCATGTGGTTCTTTCCTCCAGCTACTAGAATTTTCTTCACAAGTATGACCTAATCCGGACTCAACTAAATACTACTGAGAGGGACCATTTGTAAGTCTCAGAGTTGACTCTCTGTGCTGCTTTCTCCTCTATGATACTCTGTACTGGATTTCCTTAAATTTTAAAATCTAGTCAATAGACAAGAATTAGCAAACAAAACAAAATAACAAACTTAAACATGCTACTAATTATTAATTTATTAATGAAAATAATAGTGGTCTATATGAAAACAGAAGCAACTTAATTCAGATTGGGAGAAATGGCAAGGGTTATCTCAGGAAGTGAACTTTTTTATAAGCTTTAAAATATGTTATAGTATTTTACCATTCCCATTCTCTGAACTCTTTAGTCTCATGCTGGTACTGCTCTGGATTAGATACATGTTTTCTTTTTCAATTGTCTCTTGACCTTTCTTTCTAAATGAACTTTCTTTAGCTTACTTAATTTGTCTCTCTTTTCCAACCTGCTTTTACAGGCAAATGTTTTAAAAGCATGTGTGCCTTTTCTAAAAGGAAATGAACTTTATCAGCAAATGTAGTATGTATGCCTTTCCCAAATTGAGGTGAACTCTATTAGCAAGTGTATTTTTAAGAGCATTTGTCCTAATGTCTCTAAAATATTAGCAAACAGGAAGAGTCAGGTTAATTCATAAAACTGCATATTCACTGACTATTCCCACTCACATTTCTGTAGGTGTATCAGGGCCTGGGTATAACTTGAACTGGAATTTAGAAATATCTGCACAATTTTGCATAATGTTTGTATAATTTTCTGTTGAAGAAAGCCACCAAGAACTGATTTACATAAAGATTTACATAAAGTAACTGGATACCAATGAAAGTGTCAATCCTGGTATTGGAGACGGGAAGATAAGAGATGGGGATGACAAAATGGTAACTGCTTCTTTTTACAATAACTGTCAGTGTAGTACTGCTCACATCATCCTATTTCTGAGTCTAAGGAAAACTGGGTTACCAAGGTAACCAAAAATAATTCAGATATATTTATTGAACAATATTTAATAACTACTCTATTCCCAGTACTGGGGCTTGCTAGGTATTAAATAATAGTGTTGAAAAAAGGGCCTGGATCTCCCAGAATCTTAAAATCTATTCAAGAGACAAGCATGAGAAAAACAACAAGCAAACAAACAAACTTAAATATGCTATTAATTATTAATGAAATTAATAATGGTCTATATGAACACAGAAGCAACTTAATTTAATTCAGATTGGGAGATATGGTAAGAGTTATCTCAAGAAGTGAACTGTAGGCTAATACCTGAGGAATGAGTGGACATTTGCCACTCAGGAGCAAGTGGAAGGAAGGGTATTTCAGGTAGAGGAAATGAGGGATGGAGACACTGATGCAAGAAAGAGCTTGACACATTTAAAAAATTAAAAGACAACATGACTGGAATATAGTAATCAAGAGTAATGAGATTAGGTTGGAGAGCAGGGTAGGGGTATGATCCTGTAGGACATTGCTAAGGCATGTTTATAATTTGGGATCTTATTCTAAATACAATGGGTAGTAATTTTAAAAGTATATAAAATAAGTGTGGGACATGGATAATTGATTATTACAGAATGGATGATAAAAAACGAAAGAGGAAGCAGATAAGTCAAGAAGAGAGAGTAGCAGCGGTTGCTGTGGGGCAAAGTATATAGGTTCCAAATATATTTTTGAGGAAGCAGTGGAACCAGAGGAAAAAAGAGGAACCATTTTTTGAATTGATGTGTCAAGTGAAGAGAGGCAAAGGGAGATCTCAAAGAGCTTCCTCTTCTCTGGCCCAAGTAATGGGGTAGATTGATACCAATTACTTATAATAATAAGACCAGAATAAGGTTGTTTAACTCAAAGGTGGAGAGTTTAGTTTTAGATATGTTAAGGAATTTGTGTTGCCTGTTTGATATCTGTGAGATGTCAATGAGAAGCTGACTATAAAAGTCTAGCTCACAAGAGTGGCCTGAGCTGGGAGCACAAACTTGAGAGTCACCACCATATAAATGTCACCGAACACCAAGGAAATAGATACTCTGACCCAGTGAGAAAATCTAGGATAAAAACTGAAAACAGTTCAAGGTCAACCTCAGTAGCACTCCCAACTCCAAGCAATTGCTTAGAGAAGGAAGCAACAGTTAACAGAACTGGGGAGGAGAACTCAGAGGTCAGAAGACAACAGTGGACAAGAAAATATGGTGTCTGAAAGATAAAAAAAGAGAGATCTAGTGTGCTAAGGGCTAAGAGGTCCATTGCATTGTGGCTATGGAGAGGCTTCTGTGGCTTTAGCAAGAGCTGTTTCTTTGGAAAAGTGAGGGGAGAATCCCAAATGGTGTGAGTAAAAGGGGGAAATAGGTAAGAAGGTAGAAACACTACAGCAGATGATTCTTAGGGGATTCTGGGTTATACAAAGAAATGGAAAAACAGAGTAGGTCTAAAAAGGGATGTGAAATCAAAGAAAGCTTTGGTATTTGTCTTTTTTTTAAAGATATGAATTATCAGAGCTGGTTTTCAAGTTGTTGGAGAAGATCCTATAGGTGAAATAGACTGGATATGCAAGTGGAGAGGAAATACCCAAAGAATAGAAGTTAGAATATAAGACGTATCAGCATTTGACAGGAGTAGGGCTTTCCTTTTGTCATTAAAAAGAAAAGAAGACTGAAATGGTCCAGATAGATGGAAACTTGGTAAAGGAAGTTAAGATGAGTATGGAAAAGAATGCAGACCAAAGATTTTCTAATTCCTTTCAGTAAATGTGATATGATCTCACTAATTATAAAATATTTTAAATAAACTATACTTTATATAATTTACATTTATAAAAGTATATTATATTTTCTATAAAAATAAAATGTAAAAATACAGTTAATATATACAAATACAGTTAAATATACAACAAATTTAGCAATGGAAGTTTCCCCTTTTACACTTTGTCTTATAAAGCAATTGGTAGGTCTTGTTGTATAATAGCACCCAAATGGCAATCTTGCCTTAAAATTTAAGGACAGAAATAAAAGCTCAACTTATGTGAATGTCTGAGAGTACATTTGATAAAACATCCTGCTAGAACCCATCAAAAGTTGAAAGACTTATGGCTCTGATATAAAGCCAGCTTTATTCCATCTGCAGAAATCTGGTTAATACATGCAATAAAATACAACAGCCCCAATAACGGATTGTTTTCCATTGTTTTCCTCCCCAAAATCTTACACTTGCAGAGATTTCTGTTTGGTCTCTCTGTTTAGTAAAATACATTGGCAAGGAGCCAATGTATTTTTTAAATTACACAATATTTATCATGACAAGCCAGAAAAAGGTAGCTTCTTCCTCTGTTGTGTATTTTAGTGATTTATTTTATCCTTTTCCTTTTCATCTTCAGATTCTGACTGAAAAACTCTAAAATCCAGTTTTAGTTCCAAGAACCAAATGACTCATTAGGATTAGGTGTTGTAATAAAAGGAGTCTTTCCTTCCTCCTTTCCTCCTTCCCTTCCTCCTTCCTTTCTTTCCTTCTTTCTTTTTTCTTCCTGCCCTCCTTCCTTCTTCCTTCTCTCCTTTTCTTTCTTTTTCCATTCATTTCTCTTTTTGACCTGACTGCCAGCCTGCCTGAAGATTTGAAGATGAAAAGATGTTTATTCCAAAATATTGTACAGAAAACTCTCATTACCGCAATATTGGCTACCTAAAAAGCAAGCATGAATATCCTCCAAGGTCACTGTTAATTCTCTGACTCAACATCATTGTAAAATGATTAATATTCTGTGAAATAAGTTTGAAACCAGGAAAAAGAGAAAATTTGTCAGCAACTGTGTGTATAATGCAATTAGCCAAGGCAACCCTGTTACCTTCCAGTTGGATTTACTGTCTGGCACTTGTTCAGGATGCCCATCCACTAGCTTTATTTTGGAATTGCCCTTGGAAAGCCGCCCAGAGTAAAAATCCTAATTATAGATCCAGTGGCAGTGGTAATATCAGGAAATGGCAGGATGGTTTTCAGAACAAGAGACACAATAGGCCTGTACTATGGTTTGGAGAAATTTTAAAAATAAGTAACCTTTGAATTATAGAAAGGAAAACTAATTTTCTTCCATCTCATTTCATTAAACTTCAATCACTACCAACTTACATCAAAATGAATTTCAAAAAGTTATCTAATCTCTTTCCCTATTTTAAACATATTCATTAAACTATATGCTTCTGTGCAAATGGCAATTATAGTCTTGAATTATATTAGCGATATTCTTATGTCTTCAGAAATGGTAATCATGCAATTTCCTTTTCTTTCCTGCTCCAGAGATTCACAGTTAAGGTATTTTCCTACTTATATTTATCAAAACATTCCTTGTTACAACTTCAAATGACTCCTTGTGCTGACTTTAATGAGGTTTATCTTCCTTAAAAATTATGGCCCATTTTACAGATTCTCATCAGAACAAATTCAAAGCCAAGCCAAATTAGAATAGTCAAAATATTTCTATAGAGATACAAAGGAAATGTTTTAAAATGCTTTTCTCAGCTTTTATAAGAAATTGCATTGAAATTTCACTAACTGTCAACATTGATAAGGAGGAAATTATTACAATCTTATATGTAGCTTATGATTTCTCTGAAATGAAATAATCTCAGACTTTAATATTCTTCTTATCAATTAACAACTTGGCATCAGGATTAAATACTGGGATAAATTATACTTTTAGGGAAGCTAAAGCTTCAGGAAGGAAAGGGTTCTTGAGCTAAGTTTCAAAGAATGAGAAAGGTTCAGAAGGTAGAAATGCTGAACGCCATTCACAGCTGAGGGAACCATGATGATATAGGGTCATAGTGACTATCTCTTAAAAACCCATTATCGTGATTTGCTCCGGTTTCAGAATTACTATTATCTCCTTGGCCTCCTGTTTCTATTATATTTTCCTTGTACTCAATGTCATCCTGCCTACTTTCTCACTTCTATATATCATGGTGCCTGAAATCAAGAAAATAATTTAGAAAGTTGTTGTAGTAAGTTTTAGGATTTTGCAGTTTGGCATTACCACGTTGCTCTGCGAGGACATGCATGATGGAAAGCAAGTATTTGCCACCAAAAGCAACTCATGTCATAATTTCACTAAAAAGAAAAAGACCAAAAGAGATACAGAACTTTTAAAAATTTTGTCATGAACGCAAGAAGACTTGCCATAAGCATTTTACCAAACATCTTCACATACCTTATCTCAAATGTCATCTTTCTGGTAAAATGGGATTTTCATCAGTAGAGATAAATAGTACTAAATAAAATGTGTGTGCAAGGAAGAAAATAACTTTTATAGAAAAATAATTATATGTGCTTATATAATTATTTATGTGTATAGTGTTATGTATAGAATATAAGTGGCTACTTACACACACACAAAAGACTATATATGGAGTGTATGCACAAATATAGATATTTAAAATGATAGCCTAAAAATTATTATCACTTCCCTTTTCAGAACACAAATAAATTAGTTCCTTTTTATACTTTAAACACAAAAACGGAATTTTCTTCCTCACTCTAAGCAGAAAGTATTTCACAACTTCCCAGGAGAGTCTTAGCAATGACAAGCCAAATCTAAGTCCACAGCATATGATGATACGATTGTCAACAAGCTGACTTTTGACCATTTATGTCATATTGTAAATAAAACGGCTGCTTGACGGGCTCTCTGAGATGAAAACCAGCTGTGACATGGTTGGTTACTTATTGAATTTTAATTCTTACTTGGTATCCGTAGAAAGGATTAAAATTGTTGTACATGTTTGCTAACGAACTAAAAAATATGTAAACCATCTTATTCTTGGAAGCATTTTTGACAGAGTGTGTGTTGACATCAGAGGGGGGAAAAAAAGTCCCATATGACAATGTCCTTGGGCTATTGCCTATTAAACTTCAATTAACAATGTGAACAAAGATACTCTGAGTTTAAATTACAGAATTACTTTCTTCATTTCCAACACGTCTTGATGTTTACAGCTTACAGACTCCTGATTCACATCTCAGCAAAAAACACTCAAATCGTTCAAACCATTTCACTGAGGAATTAAAATGGACTTTTGTGCGAACTAAAAGCAACTAAATTGAAAATTAAAAAACCTGATATGTATATTAAAGGCAGGGATAGGTTCCACTAAGAATGGTTTTGCATTGCAGAAACTGAGGAGCGGCCAAGATCTGTTTCTGTTTCGTTTATCAGGTCTATCACAGAGCAATTTGATAGTCCCAAACAATTACACACTTTTTTTTTTTTTTTTTTTTTTTTGCAGTACGCGGGCCTCTCACTGTTGTGGCCTTTCCCGTTGCGGAGCACAGGCTGCAGACGCGCAGGCTCAGCGGCCATGGCTCACGGGCCCAGCCGCTCCGCGGCATGTGGGATCTTCCCGGACCGGGGCACGAACCCGTGTCCCCTGCATCGGCAGGCGGACTCTCAACCACTGCGCCACCAGGGAAGCCCCATTACACACTTTTGAAAGATACTTTTTCTCTTTTATTTTTCAAATTGTGAGATGACTTGAAGAAAAGTTTTGTTAAGAAAACACTCTGAGTGTAAAGGGAAATGAATTAAAGTTCAAGAAATCTGAATATACCTCCTAGCCTCTCCTTGACTTGCTCTGGATCATATGGAAAAGTCTTTAGGTGATTTGCACTTAGATGATTCCTCAGTGAAAGGCCAGATATGCTCTGTCCTAGTTTAAAGAAATATTTTAGATCTTTAGGTCTGACTTAATTTATGTGGACTGAATAAACCCTTTCCTGAT
The DNA here is from genome assembly GCF_039906515.1 of Pseudorca crassidens. Taxonomy (NCBI): domain Eukaryota; kingdom Metazoa; phylum Chordata; class Mammalia; order Artiodactyla; family Delphinidae; genus Pseudorca; species Pseudorca crassidens. Next base: position 29,948,856 of record NC_090313.1, on the reverse strand, counting down.
TAGAAATATTATTATAGTTAATGTCTCAATGTTTTGCGTTTATGTTTTTGTTATTCATATAGAAGTGTCTTTATATTTGTATTGATATAGGGTTTCTTTGTATTTGAAATGGCCCTAAAGTTTTCCTCCCATTTTTTATGTAATTTTGTGACATCAAATGGTGATACGTATATGTGGATGGCTACAGGCTATATTAGCAGAAACACAACTTGATGTTTTGTTCATTTTCACTTTGCTTAACTGAATCATAGAAAATTAGGACCCCAAAAGAGTAATAATGATCTAGTTCACTTTCTTACATTACAAAAGAGAAAATACACTCAGGAGATTTGATTGGCTTATCCAAGGAGACACACAAAGATGGTGAGCAGAGGACCTATGGCTGAGGACAATTTCTAATGGGTTTTCCACCATCTTATAGCATCATTCTCCTGAAAGAGATCTTTGCTGATAGGAGTCTCTCTTAGTTCCAATATGACCAGTAAAATTATTTTATTGAAGCTTTCAAATCCTGTGGAAGTTCTAATACACGAATATTTGGACACATCTTTCTATGAAGTTTAGCTTCAAGATAAGACTATGGACACTTGAAGTCAGCCCAAAAGCAGTTTAAACAATGGCTCTCATTATAATTCCCAGAATATTAACTCATAAAGCCACTGGTTCAGATAGGAATCTATAAATAACTACAATAATGTCACAACTTTGAGGAGAGAGACCTTCCCTTACATCCAGCCAGCTGTTGTCACAAAGAATCAAACCTAAACCTGCAGACATGTGAAGGGTGGACTTTGATGTAGGCCAAGTTTTAAATTATCACTGACAAATTAGATGTTCAATTCAAGAAGATTTTAGTAAAATGGCCCAACACTGTGTATTAGCATTCAACAGGCATGACCAAGTTCTAACAAAATATAGGGAGTATCCAGAGAAATATGAGAAAATGAAATGTTATTCTGATGTTTTTCAAAAGTACTCTTTAACATATAACTGTCCCATCAGAGAGTTGAAAATAAAAATAATAATGAGCTTATGCTCTTTAATATTTGATTGTGTGTCTTGATATTATTATGCTAGAGAACTCTATCTTCTAATTTATAAGTTTATGAAAAGTTATATTCAAAGAAACAGTGGTGTTATACTATTCATTTCTTGTGAGGACATTTAGCCATTCAATTTCCATTTAGTAGCTTACACTTTTCCAAATTATGACTAATGATACTTAGATCTATTTGTTAAATAAGCAAATCTCTCTGCTTCTGACTTGAGTTTGAAAATACTGTTCTTGCCTTTTTCTCTTGTTTCTTTTTCCTGATCAAATAATTCATACAAACTACTGTGATTTCCCTTATTAGTATATATTTACAATTTACAATTGAAAACATTAGAATTCAATAAATAATAATGAAATATTTCTACTTAATATTTAAGATGTGGGCATGTACTTGGAGTTCTATATATGGCATTCACATACATTTTAAAAATCTCTTTTAAATGGCTCATGTAAATTTAAACCTTAAGCTAATTTTGTGTCATTTAATATTTATTAATCGTTCCTAATTTAGACCCTGAATACTTCCAGAAATGATGGAAGACACCTCATAATGGAAAACATATATTAAAAATAACTATTAAAATATAAAAATAGACAAAGCGAGAGAGTGGCATGGACATATATACACTACCAAACGTAAAACAGATAGCTAGTGGGAAGCAGCCACATAGCACAGGGAGATCAGCTTGGTGCTTTGTGACCACCTACAGGGGTGGGATGGTGGGGTGGGAGGGAGGGAGATGCAAGAGGGAAGAGATATGGGAACATATGTATATGTATAACTGATTCACTTTGTTATAAAGCAGAAACTAGCACACCATTTTAAAGCAATTATACTCCAATAAAGATGTAAAATATATATATATATATATATATGTAATACAATGTCAGAGTGAAGAAGTTATACATTAAGCACAAAATCAGGGGAAAAAATGTGGCCAAAAAACTATTCCAATTGAATACTAAGTTTAATCTTGACTTGTACTATAGGCAAGGTAAAAGGGTATATAAAGCAATTCCATACTGAGCATTCTGTCACCAGCATCTTCAGAAATTCACACAACTGGACACTTTTCCAAAGAATCGTAAGTATGAAGCAATTGCCAGGGCACATTAGTTCAGATGAAATCCCAGGCTAGAACTATCCAGGGGCAGGTTCTCCTGCCTCAATGGGGGCTATGAGGCTGAGAAATATGGCTCTGGATTAAGCTTTCATCAAAAGGAAGCGGCATCATCCATAGCACAGTGACATGGTCTCACCCAAGTCCACATTAACAATATTAAAAAAAAAAAAAAAAGACGGTAGGATCAAAGCCAGATAAACCAGTTATTGGCTTCAAGTATGTTTTATGTTGCCTTCCAGTTAAATGAGACTTAAAATTCAGGGGCTTCCCTGGTAGTGGTTGAGAGTCCGCCTGCCGATGCAGGGGACACGGGTTCTTGCCCCGGTCCGGGAGGATCCCACATGCCGCGGAGCGGCTGGGCCCGTGAGCCATGGCTGCTGAGCCTGCGCATCCGGAGCCTGTGCTCCGCAGAGGGAGAGGCCACGACAGTGAGAGGCCCGCGTACCGCAAAAAAAATAAAAATAAAAATAAATTATAAAATTCAAAGATGACTGATTTCCTTTTATGTCCATATTTGCACGAAACTCTGGTCTAGCTTCATTTGCATATACATGAATAGGCATAGATAAGCTACAGAAAATACCTCTTTGGAAATAATATAACTTTAAAACATCTCAAAAGCTATTGGTTAGTGTGAAAATAATAAAAAGCAAGCTTCCCTTATCTCACAGCATATGCAAAAATCAACTCAAAAATGGATTAAAGACTTAAACACAAGACATGAAATGGTAAAACTCCTAGAAGAAAACATAGGGACAAGCCCTTTGATTGATTTTAGTAATGGTTTTTTGGAATTGACACCAAAAGCACAAGCAACAAAAGCAAAAATAAATAAGTGGGACTACATCAAACTAAAAAATTTCTGCACAGCAAAGGAAGCAATCAACAAAATGAAAAGGCAACCTGTGGAATGGTAGAAATATTTGCAAGCCATATATTTTATATGAGCTAATATACAAAACATATCAGAAAGTCATACAACTCAAGAGGGAAAAAATAATTCAACTAAAAATGGCAAAGAATCCAATAGACATTTTTCCAAAGACACACAAATGGCCAACAGGTATATGAAAAGATCCTCAACATCACTCATCATCACTCATCATCAGGAAAATACAGACCAAAACCACAATGAGATATCACCTCACACTTGCTAGAATGGCTATTACCCAAAAGTCAAAGGTTAAAAAGTATTACAGAAGTTGTGGAAAAAAGGGAACTTTTGTGTAGTGCTGGTGGGAATATAAATGGTACAGCCACTATGGAAAACAGTCTGGAGGCTCCTCAAAAAATTACAAATAGAACTACAATATGATCCAGCAATCCCACTTTTGGGTATATATCCAAAGGAAACTAAATCAGTATCTTGAAGAGATAACCTGCATTCCCAAGTTTATTGCAGCATTATTCACAGTAGCCAAAACAAGGAAACAACCTGTGTCCATCAACAGATAAATGGATCAAGAAAATTCTGGACGTTTATATATAATGGAATATTATTCATCCATGAGAAAGAAGAAAATTCTGCCATTTGCCACAACTTGGGTGAAACTGGAAGACATTATGCTAAGTGAAATAAGTCAGGCACAGAATGACAAATATTACATGATCTCACTTGTATGTGGAATCTAAAAAAAAAAACCCAAAAAAACAAAGCCCAAAAAACTGAAACACACAGTAACAGAGAGTAGAATAGTATTTACCAGAGGCTGGAGGGTAAGGGAAATGGAGAGTTACTGATCACTTTCAGTTATAAGATGAGTAAGTTCTGGAGACCTAATGAACAGCATGGTGACTATAGTCAATAACAACATATTGTATACTTGAAATTTGCTAAGATCCCCTGTGTTCTTAACTACAAAAAAAAGGAACTATGGGAGGTGATGTTTATCTTAATCAGTTTGATTGTGGTAATAATTTTACAATGTATACGTATATCAAAACACTTATAGACCTAAATATATAGTTTTTATTTGTTACAAAAATAAAATTAAGTAAGTACAAAATAAAAACCAGGTTTAAGTTTCAAATGCCAGATCCATACATTATTAGTAAGTATTGAGCAGTATATTTAAACTCCCAGGGTCGCTATTTTCTCATCTGTAAAACAAGGATAATATCTACCTCCTAGGAATTTCTTAAGTATGGTAGGTAGTTGCTAAAAGGACACTTGGTAGTCACACCCTTGTATAATCTCTTCCCCTCGAGTGTGGGTAGACATAACAATTTATTTCTAACAAAATATAGCAAACGTAATGGGAAATTACTTCTGATATTAAACTACAAAAGACTGTGAGTTCCATCTTGCTTGTTTCTCTCACTCTCTTACTTGCTCTGAGGGAAACCAGCTACCATGTTTGGGTTGTCCTATACAGAGGCCGTGTGGCAAGGAGGTGAGGGAAGCCTCTACCTAGCAACCAGTAAAGAACTGAGGCTTTCAGTCCAATCACCCATGGGAAACATGGTCCAACTACGTGAGTGTGTGTGGAGACTTGAGACTGCAGCCCCATCTAACACTTTGCTTGCCTCCCTATAAAAGACCACAAGACACATGGCCCAGATAAGGGAGGCCCAGATTCATACCTAGAGAAACTGTGGAAAAATAAATGTTGCTGTGAGCCATTACGTTTAGGGTAAATCCCTACACAACGATAAATATATAACACAATACTGTTATCCATAGAGCTGTTGAAATACAGCTCTGAGTCTTAGGAGAATGCACTGAAATTAGAAAGTATATCAAGAAATAGAGTCTGCCTTAAACTGAGTAGAAAATATACAGCAGAAACTAACACAACAATGTAAAGCAATTATACTCCAATAAAGATGTTAAAAAAAATTAACAACAACCAAAAATTGAGTAGAAAAGAGGGTAAGCCAAATCCTTAGAAATAACCAATCTTTAAGAAAAAGAAGACCCATCAGTGGAAGAGAAACCCATGGTGAAGGTCAAAAGGGGCAGTTCTAACACTGAGATGACGGATGCCAAGTGAGGAGAGAATTTCAAGAAGGAAGTTAAAACCAAAGTTTAATTAATATTGAGGCAGAAGGAAGAGGAGTAATATTTGCTAAAAACTCATTATGAGACAGGCACTTACAGGTGCTTTGCAAGTACTAACTTATTTTGGTGCTTATAATATTAAAGCATATTTTTTCCCATTTCACAGATACAAAAGATGCTCAGATGAGGGAGATACCTTGCACAAAGTCACACAGTGTGCGAAAGTGTCAAGATTCAAATATAGATCTGTCTAATTCCAATCTCTGGCTTTCTCCATGAATACACAATGACTCATTGACTTGTATAGAAGAGCTTATAAAGCTGTCACATATAACAAACCTACTTAGACTAATATAAAATCCCTCTGAGGTGGTTAGGAAGTTCCTCTCCAACCACTGGATGGTGCTCAGGCTTTACCATTTAACATTCCTGAAGGAACTATGTTCTCTCAGAACCCTGCCCGTGTTGGTAGGGCTACTCTTCCCCCCTACCTTTGTGACTCCTTCCAGATACCATTTAAACATTACCTCCTCCAGCAAGGTCAATGTCCTATCTTAGGTGGAGTTGGTGACTCGAAGTTCAGATGCATACCTCCATAGTAGCACTTACTATGCTCTGTTTTAGTTGTTGCTTTATGTCTCTATCTCTCCCATCATAGGCTGTGTCTATATTTCCTGTCATGATGTCTATATGCCTGACTTATAATAGACAATAGATATTTGTCAGATGTAGACTGAATGAATCAATGAATGAAAAAAATCCTGAAGACTGAATAAGATGAGAAAGGTAGAGGAATGACAAGCAGAAACAAGAGCATATATGAAACTCTGAAAGCATAAAAGAGCATGGGGTATACAGAAGAGAAAACATTGCCATATGGAAATTTAAGCTCACTTCATCACACATATACGAAATTCAGAACCATATGGTTATGGAATTCACTAGGAGGAGAAGAAAAAGAGGTGGGAAAGCTAAGGGTTGTAACAGACAACTGCTGGCTGCTGTCTAGTAGCCAAACTGTAACAGAGAAGAACAAACCTGACTCCATATTAGATCTATTTCTTTAGCTCTAACCCTTGTGGTCTGTTGCCTATGCTTAGTCATGCTGGCTCTGCACCTTTTGTAAAAGATGTTGCCTCTAGCCTGAAATATACAGGATAGCCCATTCTCAAGGCTCTGACCTTCAAAGGTATAACTTTTTTTTTTTTTTTTGCGGTACGTGGGCCTCTCACTGTTGTGGCCTCTCCCGTTGCGGAGCACACGCTCCGGATGCGCAGGCTCAGCGGCCATGGCTCACGGGCCCAGCCGCTCCGCGACATGTGGGATCTTCCCGGACCAGGGCACGAACCCGCGTCCCCTGCATCGGCAGGCGGACTCTCAACCACTGTGCCACCAGGGAAGCCCAAAGGTATAACATTTTTCCATTTATATGGAGATAAAAATTTGCAGAACAGAGAATAACAATTGTCTTGTTGGAAGTTTATAGGAACATTGTGAACAGACCTACATGGACAACTAACTGTAGGAACAAAGGATTCCGACACCAAGAAGTTTGCACAACGAGCCACACCCTCTCATCTTTTAGTATAAAAGCAGCCTGAATTCTAACTCAGGTAAGATGGTTCTTTGGGACACCGTCTTATCAGTATGCTGCCTTCCCAAATAAAGGCACTCTACCTTGTCCCAATACCTCCTCTCTGGATTTACTGGCTTGTCGTGTAGCAAGCCAGCATGAGCTTGGACTCCGTAACAATATCTCTTCTCCACCTTCCTAACAGAACTCTGAGTTCAGAAGTTCACCTGCATGTAACCATGTGCTTCAGGGACTGCTTATTCCCAGGCTTGGGAAGGAAGAGCAGGGGTTCATGTTGTCTAAGGCAATCCTGACAGGTACATACCTCTTGCCCAGGTTGGTGTAGATATGCGTATGTGATGCAACATATCCAACCATGTGCTTATGCCCGGTAGAAACTTCCTTTGTATTGATTGGTCACTACCTACTAATTGGGGTGATCTCAAACCACTATTATTACCACATAGTAATAATTGTCATTTATTGTGCATGTGCTGTGCTAAGCACACTAACAAGCGCTTTAGACACCTCATGTATAAACAAGCCCTAGGAGCAATCTGTTTGCTGGGGGAAGGGTTCAGGACTGACGTAATTTCTAGACAATGTACTTCAATTTGCATTAGCTAATCCATTTTGTTCACAAGAACAAATCACTCTTTGACCCCAGTGGGAAGAAAAAGATAAGGCCTATTTATTACACGTCAATGTCACAAGAGAGAAGATTCCTTAGACCAGATATTCTTCCCTGGGTAGATGCAGTATTGATTTTCACGAACCTACCTTGGAGAAAGTCCAGCTGCTGCAGGATGGTCATTTGAGTCACGCAGGAATGCTCAGGGAGGCTGGGCTCTGGCTCTCCAGTCTGCTAGGAGGCCGCCTTCTTCTGATTGGCCGGGCAGAACGGAGCCCCGCCCAGCCGAGCTGCGGGGGCCCACGCAGCGCTGGCCGGCAGCGCGGTCGCGTGATGCGTCCCTGCCTTGTCCGCTGCAGTCTCCGCCAGCAGCAGGCTGGGAGTTGAAACGCCAGGCGATTCCCCCCGCTCCCCACCAGGCCTTGTATTCTATCCCACAGGACAGTATGCACCTTAAGGTCCTAAAGAAAAGGCACAAAATGTTCAAGGAATGTTTAGAAATAATTTGAGAGGGTGCGTAGGGAAACCATGCCGTCATCAGGACACCAGCTCTGGGATGCTGAACATCATCCTCTCCTGAGTGACAATGACTGTTATGACTCTTCAGCCTCCTCTGCCTTCGAGGCTGACGTGACAGAGTCCAGTTCATCCACTTGGGCTGCAGCAGGATCTGCGCCTGTGTCACGTGGCTTCTGGTCACCTATGCGATCTTTCTGGTGACATTGGCCTTGCTGCTGCCTTCCAAAGACTTCTGGTACTCCGTGGTCCACGGGATCATTTTTAACTGCCTGGCGGTGCTTGCCCTGTGGTGTCTCACCTGAGGACCGTGCTCACCCAGCCGGCGGCAGTACCCAAAGGAAATGCTACTAAAGAAGGCATGGAGGTTTGCAGCTGAAGCCTGGAGAAGGGATCTGTACAAGTGTCCCAAGTGCTGCTGTATCAAGCCCGAGCGCGCCCACCACCGCAGTATTTAAACCCAGATCCACTCCATATACAATGACAAATCGGAAATAGAGAGGCTGAAGAGCGAGAAGCCCACGTGGGATCAGTGGCTGCGATAGAAAGGGATGAAGTCCGTCTTTGGGGGGGCCCCGTCGAAGCTCTGGATGAACCCCTTCCGCTTTAGGCAACTGCAGACAAGACCCAGGAAAGGGGGCCCCCCCGTTCTCAGTGTGAGGCCCTCTCATCATGCTGGAACTTGTTAACGGACTTTATTTGGGGTCGGAAAGGGTATCAACAGCTCATCTGTGACCAACAGGGCAAATGGAACCTACACAGACCAACTGCTCGGAGCAAGCAGAGTTTTATATATTTATGGTCACGGATGGCAGATTTTCCACACTAGTAACTGGGTGGCATTCTGATCAGTGTCACTGTCCAGTAATGAAGGTCTGTGGCCACACGAAGAAGCCAAATGTCATTATCTTCCAGTACAATTAGGAGTTTTGTTAATGTGCTTCACATTTTCTAAGAAGGTGTGTGGGATATTACACTGTTTATTAAAAATCCTGTGTGCCGAGCTGCTTTTCTCAATCATGAAGAAAAGAAGCCAATCCAGTGAACAAGAATTCTGCAGCTGGTGGTTGCAGGGAGCTCCCACTGACCCTCTTGCTCACCAGCGACCCCCTCGGTCAAGCAGGAGCCCGTGGAGGCTTCCACAGCTCCCACACTTTTCACTGAGCAGCAGGGGGGCTGCAGCCACGCTCCCCTGCCAGTAAGTGGCGGTCCCTGACCCTGTGGGCAGGTCTGTGCGTGTCTGTGTGTGTGCACGTGTGTTTTGAAGTGGGCAGTGTTGTTCAGGTGATGTAACATGTAATGGGCGTGTGCAGCAAACAAGCTATGTTTCAGAAACCAACGTTTCAGGGAAGAGGAGGGAGTTGTGTGGAGTCCTCCTGCCCTGGGGTTTACTATGAATGTATTGCATATTGGAGAATATCTCGATCCAAAAAACAATCATTCCTGTGTGGTAAAAAAAAAAAAAAAAAAAAAAAAAATTAATGCTCATGGACAAACCATGAAGGTGGCAGTGAGTCTCAGAGCACGATCTAAACACACACGCAAGGTATGGGTTATAACAGACCCTCTTCTTGACCAGGGCCCAGCAGGCTCTCCTTCCAGATCTTGCCCACAGAAAGGTTAGCATCTCAAAGGTCCTTCTCCCTGAAAGTTGTTTCATTTGAAAAAATGAGGGTTCATTGCTCATTGGCTCCACTACAGTCTAACCACCAGGACCTCCTTGCACTTTTCAACCTGCCAAGATTGTCCCCGCTTCAGTCCTCTGCATTCCATGTTCCCTCTGGCCAGATGGATCTTCCCCAAGATATCCCATGACTCATTTCTTCATATCTTTCAATTTACTTAAATTTTATACTCTCAAAGTAACCTGATGTCTCTATATAAATTAGCAGTCCTGTCACTCTATCACCTTAGTTGAGTTACTTTTCATAATAGAACTTGTTGCTATGTGGTCTTGTACTATTATATTTTTACCCTGGGTCACCCCAACTGTAATGTAAATTCTCTGAGGCTGAGGGCCAGACTTTGTCATTTTGTTCCTGATTTCCCAAAGCCCAGAAGAAGTGTGCCTGGCACAAAGTTGGCACTCGATAAATAGTGCTGAAAAAGCAAATGAATCATATTTATTATAGAGGTAAAATGTATTAAACTAAAAAAATTAGATTCTTAACTGATCAGTACATGTTTTAAACGACTGGATCGTGAATATTAGTATGTTCTGCGTTTTCTTTCTCAAGTGTGTCTATAGTGGGGGAGGAGAGAATGTTCTTAAATTTTTTAGGCTTATTGTAGAGATCAGGACCTTGAGAGTCACATTCTTCTTTAAGGCCCGTCTAGCACTCCTCCCACTCCCCCACTTGTTAGGCTGCCTCTGGCATTTCAAGGTTTACATGGCAGATAAGAAGAGGGTTGTAGTGCAAGAAATATCTTACTTAACTCTAGCGTTGACCTGGCCTTGGTACTTTCTGGGCTTGGAGGGTGTTAAGACTACTTCTGTTTCTTAGGGAGTGGCTGTAGTTTCTTCAGACGTCACTCCTTCGCTGCTGGGATCTCTCGCTGCAGATACTTAGTGCAGGTAAAGTCTTCCCCTGATGCTACTCGCAAATCTCTGCCTTTTCAGCCTCTAGTTCCCTTGGTCCGCTCCTCACAGGATATCATCCAAATTAGGATCCCATCATCCCTCTAGGCAGCCCTCTTCAACCTTCTTTTTAATCACTCTCGCTCAGCCTTCAGAATAACTAGACAGCTATAGCTTCTCACTTTTAAGCTTAGTCAGACTTTGAACCAGCCTTCTTTGCTGGACAGACTCCGGGTAACACAAGTAAAGCTGTCTGAGTGTTCTCCTTGAAGCACTGTCCAAAGCTATACATGGGGAAAATGCAAAATATCTTCTAAATTTCTGAAAATTCCTGAAGTCTTACTTTCCATAGTCCCTTCTTCTTCAAGCTGCATTGTCTTTGCATCTGCCCTTGAACTGCACTCTAATTGACTCTGAGTTCTGCCAAGAAATCCACTTATACCAAAGCTTTCGTGAATCATGTAGACCTTTTTCAGGAACTTGTAGGGGTGGCAGAGGCAATATTGAAATCATACCACTGACAGTAACCAAGTCAAACCACATCCTGCACACAACCTTTCTCTATCGTGCAAAGCAATCCAGGCTTCTCAGACTCTAGCTCCCTAATTTGCCTACCCAAGATCAAGATTTTTCAACCTAACAAATACCATTTCTATAAGAAAGGATCTGTCCTCAAAAAAAAGCAGTCATGTTTGTAAATATCAAAGTTTCTTTCTTGCATAAATGTATATGTATGTGAATGTACATGTCTATTTACATGAACAGAAAACACTACATGACGGATTTCTTTATACTTTAATTTGAATAATATTAAAAATGCAAAATGTTGAAAGTTACAAGGTCATCACTGCTTTAAATATTATGTGCGTGCACACACATAGGAAATATGAAGCAAATGTCAACCTCAGTTCCCACACTGTCTCAGATGGGACCACTTTAGCAGTTTGATGTATTGTCAAGTGTTCTAAGGCTAATGCAGACATTTGCATGCGTACGTGTAAAGGTGTGTGCAGTTTTTATAGAAATATAATTGTGTGAAACACATTGATCTGTAGGTCTTTTTTTCTGTTAACAATATATTCCCAACATCCTTCTGAGCAGTACGTACACCAGTCTGTTTTTTTGGCTGCAGTACATTCCGTTTCATGAATGCAGCGTAGTTGACGCAGACCATGCTCGCCACACCTCCTCACCCCCACAACCACATCTCCAGTCTCTTATAGCAGCTAATCAGGGATGAGCACATCTTTTCCCAAATGATTTGACTATGTTGTCTTTTATTCTCCACGTGAACTTTAGAATAATGTTTGAAAGGTCAAAGAAAAACAAACATCCCCCTGAAATTAACATTACAGGAAATGGAGATATCAATTTGAGGGTGAATTAGCATCTTAAAATGTTGTCTTTCCATCCAGAAACATGACATCCTTTTACATTCATTCATGTTCCAGTTGTTTGTTTGACTGATTTTATGGCCCTTGATAAAGCTTTGTGGTTTTTATCTTAAATGTCAGACATGAGCAACGATAAATGGGTACTTAATATGCGTCCCAGGAAGTTTTGCAATTAAACCTATAAAAGAATTTCTAGATAAAAAAATTTTAAAAGCTGCCTTTGTGTTCTTACTTCTTAAATAATTTCAGTTTTTAAAATTTTAATGGCTTCTATGGGGTGTCAACTTTTTTCATTGCCAATATTTCATTCAATAATGAAAATCTAAATCGTAGGAATGTATCTTTTTTTTCCCCTGGAAGGTTCAACAAAACTATTAAAATTTTGAATGAAATGTGTCAGCTAACATATATGTAGTTTATTCTCCTGAATCGATATCATGCAACAAACTTTGCTTGCCTGTATTAGAAGTCCTAAACATTTCTTTTAAATTGAGTCTTCCTAATGAAGTATCCGTGAGGGGTCAATCAGGGCAATGATAAAAATTGGTCCTGTTATTTCAAAACACTAATCTGTGTTTTCTATTGTAGTAAACCATAAATGCTTGCTTGGAGGAAGAAGCTGGTCATTCACCTCCTTACTCTGGACTTACACTTGAAACTTTAAGTGTGTACACCATACACAAATGCTGAGAATTCTATTGTGTAATCTTAACATTTAAATGGTCTATCCGTCCATTTTGGTGGGAAAACAAAAACTACTCTACTTGTTTTAATAGGAAGGGATTTAATAGAGGGAACTGGATACTTAAAGTGCTGTTCATAAGGGCAAACAAAGGTCAGGGTGTGCCACTGCTGGTTTTAGGAAATCAGGAAGTGTGGAGATTCAGAAAAGTGTTGCTGAATCTCTCAGTTGCCTACAGCACTGAAGCAGTGATTAAAAGAAGCTCATCCAGAAGATGCTGCAAACCTTATGTCTACAGTCAGCTGAACACGTCACCTGTTACTGCCAGAAACAAAAAAATGACTTCAGTCTGTCCTTCATATCTCTTGTGACTAATCCTCTTGTAGGAATTAAATTTAAACCATGTGGCTTGTGGCGAAGGAGTTTGGGAAATGCAGATATAGGGAGGATCTTAGAAGGGCAAGGATCGTACTCAATATTAATAGACAATATCTCACCCCAATGTTCATTAGCGTCATTCCTAAGATTGTAGTGTCCCATTAGACACCTATAATACACATACTCATTTCAGGTTTGATCAAACACTATAATTTTCGACTTGATCTGAACTCATCTGGATACCCTGATTCCCTACTTGCAAAATCCTAAGGTAATACTTCCTCAGCCAGCAACCCCTGTTGGCTGTACCCTCTTAGACTTAGAAAATGGTGTAAAAATCCCTTTCCAGAACTGGCCCAGCCGAGCTGATTTATATCCTCTCTATTTTCATTTCCTTCTACTACAACAGTGAGAGAATGAGTTATAAAACTTGGCTAGCACTTCCCCTAGCAACAAACCAAATTAATACTGCCTCATTTCTCTTGGGTCACATTTCTACTCAAGAAGATTAACGTGTTTTCAAGACTGGCTAGGTGGTTTTGAACAACCGAAACTGTCAGTTTTATGGAATCATTCTTGGAATTGGTTTGAGTCTTGTTGAGAATGCTATCTTTAAAGGCTTAATTTGATTATTCACAGAAGGACTTCATGCAGTTTTTGAAATATAGTATCCGTCTCCATGTCAATGAGCCGAAGTTCGTATAATCCTGGATAGGTTCCAGCGACATCATTCTGAGTGACTATGAGAATCGAGGTCCAAAATCTTTAGACAGCAAATTTCCATTTATATCCCCTAATTTTCAGCTCCAGAGTCCTATAAAATGATTTCATGTGAATTCTAAATATTTATTAATATCAAAATCTCCACTATGATAAAAAGAACTTTGTACCAAAACTATTTTTCTCTTCTCTCAAAAAGAAAGAGTCATGAACAATTCAGTCAAATTGTTAGCATGGAAAAATCCAGAAATGCAGACAGAAACTAACAGAAAAAAGTCACAAGTTAATGTCACTTTGCTTTGAATAATTTAAAGAAAACTTTCAAATTAATCATCATTATCTAGCTTTTAATTTTTTTAGACTAATAATTTTCTGAATTTGGTTGGTACACAGGAATATATTCTGCCTCTATATGAATTTTGTGGTCATCACTATGGTTTCATTAAAAATCTATACATGTTATACCAAATGTAAGGTAGATAGCTAGAGGGAAGCAGCCGCATAGCACAGGGAGATCAGCTCGGTGCTTTGTGACCGCCTGGAGGGGTGGGGTAGGGAGGGTGGGAGGGAGGGAGACGCAAGAGGGAAGAGATATGGGAACATATGTATACGTATAACTGATTCACTTTGTTATAAAGCAGAAACTAACACACCATTGTAAAGCAATTATACCCCAATGAAGATGTTAAAAATTTTTTTTAAAAATCTATACATGTTATAGGAGATGTTAATAATATCAAAATTATTTGCCATACAGTGATATGTAAAGCAGATTTCAAAATAATGTACTCTGACCCCATTTTTACTAAAAAGTTAAAAAGATGAATTGTATTCTTAGAAAACCATTAATTATCTATGGCCAGTGATATTATGATTGATTCTAATATTCCTGTGTGTTTTCTGCATTTTCCTATATAACTTTTGTTATTAAACATAGTTATTTTCAAATAAAAGAACCAGTCTTCATCTGGAAGTTTCCCCCAGAGAATCAACCAATCCTCTCCTCTTAAATTTACATATTACAAGTAATTTTTGACAAAAATACAATCACATTTCTGTGGAAAAGGGTCTTCTTTCCAACAAATTATGCTGTAACAATTGTATATACATAGGCAAAAAAATGAACTTTGATAAATTCACTCTATACAAAAATTAGCTCAAAGTGAATTTTAGATGTTAAATCTAAAATTATAAAACTTCTAGAAGACCACATTGGGAAAAAAATCTTTGTGACCTTGGGTTAGGTAAAGATTTCTTTGATATGATTGAAAAAACATAATCTGTTTTTTAAAATGAATTGATAAATGGGATTTCATCAAAATTTAAAGCTTCTGCTAGTTTATGACACTACTAAAGGAATGAAAAGCCAAGTTACAGATTGGAAGGGAATATTTGCAAATCATATATGATAGAGAACATATAAAGAACTCTCAAAATTCTAACAACAAAACAAACAACTCAATAAAAAATTGGGCAAAATACTGAGTCGAATCTTCACAAAAAAACTTATGGATGGCAATTAAGCACACAAAAAGATGTTCAGAATGATTAGTCATTAGAAAAATGCAAACTAAAATTATAATAGTATGCAATTACATATCTATTAGAATAACTAAAGTTAAGAAATCTTATCATACCAAGTGTTGGCAAGTATGTGAAAAAACTGGAACTCTCTAGCAATGTAAAATGAGGCAGCACTTTGGAAAAGAGTTTGGCAGCTTCTTAAAATGTTAAACATATACTTATCATATAACCCAGTCATTCCCTTGCTAGGTATTTCATAGAAGCTTTATTTGGAAAAGCCTCAAACTCTAAACAACCCACCTCTCCATCAATAGGTGAATGAATGAACAAACTGGTATATCCAATGCTGAATATAAAATGGATTACTATTTAGCAATAAAGTGGAATGAACTATTGATAGATGCAACAATGTGAATGATTCTCAAAATAATTCTAAGTTAATGAAGCCAAACAAAAAGAGTCCATACTGTGTAATTCTATTTACACATGATCCTAGAAAATGCAAAGTCATTTATAGCAACAGAAAGTAGACAGGATTGCTTTGGGGTACGCAAGCTGGGAGTGTGAAGGAGGAATAAGCAAAGGCCCTCAGCAACTTTTGGGGGGAATGGTTGGTATGTTTATTATCTTGATTTTAGTGATACTTTACAGATACAGTTACATATCATACCTATATATTTATATCATATACAGTTAACCCTTGAACAATACTGGGTGGGTCCACTTATACATGGATTATTTTCAATAAACACAGTACTACATGGTCCGCAGTTGGTTGAATCCAAGGATGTGGAACCCCAGATATGCAGGAACCATTATACTGAGAGCTGACTAAAATTTATAGGTAGGATTTTTTCAACTGGGTGAAGGATTGATGCCCCAAACACTTGCATTGTTCAAAGGTCAACTGTATATATAAAAACTTATCAGATTGCATTCTTTACATATGCACATTTATTATATGTTAATTATATATATTATTGTATATAATATATATATAGCTATCCAAAAAAAAAAAAAAAAAAAAAAGGAATACATGCTGTTTTGGGTATCTATTATTATGTAAATAATTCCTCCAAATCTTAATGTCTTAAAATAACAAACATCTCCGGGAATCACAAATCTGGAAATGGCCTACCTGGATGATTCTCTCTCATATCATGAGGTTGCAGTCAGGATGACAGACAGGGCTGCAGTCATCTGAAGGTTGGGCTGCATCTGGGGGATGCTCTTTCAAGATGGTTCACTCACATGGCTGTTGGCAGGTGGCCTCAGTTCCTCTTCATATGGACCCCACCATAAAGCTGCTTTGTATCCTTTAAAATAAATAATTCAGATGAGAGCAAAAAGGAAGCCATGTTGCCTTTTAAGGCAGATCATCATTTTTGAGATATTCTATTGGTCACACAAACTAACTGTGATACAATGTGGGAGACAAATATACAAGGGCATGAATCCCAGGAAGTAGGGATCCCTGGGGGCCATCTTGGAGCCCGACCCTTACATATGTTCATTGTAGACTATGGCAGTATTTAAATTTGGAAGTGAAAACTCTTTGTATTCCCACAGCCAAAGTTAACATTTTCTGCTTATAAGTATTCCATAAAAAATATCATGCCTACTGTTTCACATTTTTTTCTTCACTTAATACACTATAGACATCCTTCCTTGTGAGTGTGAATTTGATGAAAGGGATGTCTCATCTTTTTTGTCTTTTTTTAAACAACTTCATTAAGTTATAATTAACATAAAATGAAACACACATATTTAAAGTAAAAACAAAACAAAACCAGTTAACATGCCTATTTGAAAAATAATAAATTGACCTATCTCAATAATTAAATTTATGCACTTTGTTTATTAGCACCCCCTGCCTAATAAATTGGTATATGATAACAAGCATTTGAATCTAAGAGTTAAAAAAGTTTAGGTATATTCTAGACTTACCTTTTTCCCTCTAGTCACTTTAGATCTTCTTGGGCTTCTTTGTCTTGACGGAAAGTTCTGGAGATTATATGTTTGCGGCATTTGAGCTAGGCGAGAGATGAGGGGTCATTGCAACTTCAAGGCAGGATGAAAGAACAGGAAGAATTTTGGGTCTCAAATTCCTTCCCACAATGCAGGTAGCTAGTAATTAGATATATTCATAGTAATCATTCCATTAATAGTACTTATTTAAGCTTTAGGATATTTATGGTAATAGAAGAGTTATAAGTTTTTAACAAATGAAGTCATGCAATACTATTATATAAGAAAAGAAAAAAAATTTAACCTCAGTATTTTTTCTTGTACACAGTCTTCATAATGAATTAAGCAACAAACAACCTCTTTTTAAAAATAGACTGAATGGAGTATGAATTTGGCAAAGTGGCTTAATTTTCTTAGTACTTATTTTAGCTACAAAATGGGGTTTATAAAAAAGGCTTCAAGATTTAGATGAAATATTTAATATTTCTAAATTTAATATTTATAGTTCTATGGAAAATCTTTCACTCTCTTCTTTGCAGTTCAATTTATTATAACAAAGTTGCTTTTAGAAATTTTCTCTTGGAGACTTTAACAATACATAGCTTCACCAAAATGGAGAATTAAAGAGAAATCAACTATAAGCTTGGTGAAGGGAGGCTTATCATTCTACCACCAAGATCTGACACACTGCAGGTGCCCAGGAAATAAGAGTCAAAGAACAAAGCTTAAGAGAGCTGGACATCGAGCATAGCTGCACAGCAAACCAGCTGTGCGTTAACTTAGGCAAATCATGCCTCATTTTCCTTGCTTAAAATGGAGTGTTTCTGATCAGTCCTATTAATTGGGACTTTTAATTGTAATAGAAATTCATATAAAAATAGTCCAGCTAAAAAAAAAAAATTTAAGTGGCTGGGGGCAGAATTTAGTGACACAGAGTTCTTGCTTCTCTACATTCAGGAGACTTCTTGTACACCATCTTCCTTATCTGGGACTGGCTGAAAAACCTCAGAAATACCACTGCTTCTGTCACATGTCCGTCCACAAATAGTCACTGCCTCTAAGGGCATGTAGTCTTCAGCTGGGAAGGCCCTTAATGCTGGTGGGACATGGAGTGAGGGAGAGTGATCACTCCATCCAAATCTCATGGAATGGATTTCCTTAGAAAAAGAGATTTTCTTACCAAAAAGGAGAAAGGGAAGCTTGACATATACAGCCTATCCATTACAAGTATCATGGAATAAATAGCGTTCCATATTTTAAAGATGATTAAATACCTGGTTCTGTTTTCAGGATTTCATGCCTCCTAAATTATCTTTATTACGTAATCCTTCGCTGTTAGGACTGCATATCTTAAATGTGAAGGTCAATCTTGTCAAAATACCATGGGCAGCTATTAATCGTTTAGTGGCATGTTCTTTTCTAACTGAAAACAAAAACTTTGTGATATCTATATGCTTTTAGAGAAGCTTAAGGAAAGTTGCTTTGCAGAATAATCTCTCTTGTCACAGACACAATCCCCCAGACTGTGTTCCCAACTGGGCTTCATCAAACTTTTACTGTTTCTTTGTTTAGCTCAAACTAACCACACTTGCACACGTAGGGCTGCTTCCAAGCGGTGTCTCTGGCAATAACACTCCTGTCTACACAGCCTGTTCTTAAAATTGTGACCATATGAAAGAGGAAATTTAGCCCAGGAGACCAATGTTTATGTTTTCATAACACCAAAGTCAGCCTGCAATCACTTTTGAATTACCATGATATCTGCTTTGGTTAATTTGAATAAAGTTGCAATTTTTAAAGGCCTACAAGTTTTGAGTATGTAAGTACTGAACATTGTAAATGAGGTTTATAAAGTGTGATTGAAGTACATGCCTAGTTAAAAAAAAAAAGTATAGCCAGAAAAGCAGAAGAAAAGCTTCAGTCAGGTCTTATTTTACCAAGAGAAACGTAATCCCTGGAACCCAATCTAAAAATCATTTCAGAAAGATTTTTGTCAGGGCTGTTTAGGCTAGAGAAGAAAACTTGAAGTGGCTTAATCACTGTCTTGAAGTGTATGAAGGGATTTTATGAAATTGAAATTTATTACTTTTTCCCTTTCCATGCTGAATTGAATGAAATAAAATAGCATTAAATTAAGTCAGAGGCAATTTAGGTTGGACATAATGAAGAACTTCTTGGCTACCAGAATTGTAACACAGCAGAATTCCTCCAAGGGAAACTGGGAACTATTTGTTCTTCATGGTCATCAAAAAAAAAAAAAAAAAAAAAAAGCAAAGAAAGGAAGGAAACAAAATGATAAAAGACAGAAAAGGAAAAAAGAGATAGAGCTTTTCCCAGTTCTCTCAGCTGAAATTGTTGTATCTGCTCCACAAGTAATTAGTGTCACTTCTATTGTGTTGATTGTCACTCTCACCCTTTGTGTTATTCATTTGTCTTGGACAAGAGAGACTCTGCTTTAACTTTGACCACGAGATTTCTAAACTATTGCCAAGGAGAGGCTGAAAAGAGATTAAATGGAGCTTGGAGCTGTATATCCAGAGCTGCTGATCTCCTGCATGTGGTGGAACTTAATACCTCAGAATCCGGGACATGTGGTGAAGCCAGACAATTGTATAATTTGGGGACCACATGGCTGGATCGTGTCCTTCTGTGTGGAGTGAAAGTAATATCAGGACAGAAAATGAGGACATGGGGGAAGGATACACGTTCCTCCTTTTTCTGGGACTGATGTCAGTATGGTGTGGATAACAAGGAATAAGCTTGATAGAACACTCCTGGTATTAGAGAGAGGATGGAAGGAACCAGGTTCATCAAGAGAGGAAGCGGCCCAGAAGACCCTGTCCGGATCTGGTTATAATCTGTCCTTGCTGTTTTAAGACACTCCACTAGAAGCTGAATACTCCAGGTATATGCACGAACATGACGGAAGCCTCAATGAAACCGAATATCTTAAGATGTGCGTACTGACAAGAATCAAGACGATTCACTCCTGGGAACCCAGGAGTTTTAAGGGTTGTAGGCAGAAGGTGTGCTGGAAAGTGGGTTAAGACATGAGAGACTGAAAACAGGATTGGCTGACCCTTCATATGTGGAACAATCAGAGGGACTGTCCCCATTCAACTAAAGCAACAGCCCCCCTCATACTCCTGCTAGAGATGAGAGATTTATTCCCTGCAGAAACTGTACTAGGAACGCCCTGGCTTAGGGACACCAGGCAGTGAGATACAGTACACATGCCAAAGAGTAAGTCCTCTTCACTCATCCAGAACTAGCTGATGGGCTGCCCATCAAGGCAGAAGATTGAGAACTTTCTCTAGAAGGAAAAGAAAACTACAGATTTGGGGATCCCTAGCTGACCTGACAGACACACAACTTTACTGTGTCTCTTTTAAGTCAGTCAGAAACCAACAGACATTTGAGGAAAACTTCTAACTCTAACAAGAAGACTAAAATACACCACCATCCATATACAGTGTAAAGAGACAATGTCTCAAAATAAAAGAGACAATGCAGGAAGAAAAAAAAAAACTTTAAAAAACTAAAATTTTTATCCTTAGAAAAAAATAGAAAATATTAAATTCATGAAGTAAACATGATGCCATTTTTTAAAGAATAGTTAAACAATATGGAAAAATACATATATAGATGGAAGTTTAAAAAATTTTTAAAGAGTGACAAGATAAATTTAAGGAACCCACACAATAGGGTTAAAAGACACAGATAAATAATAGGAGGAAACAAAGATAAATTATTCTGAATGTGGATTGAAGTTGCTAATCCAGAGTCATTTTCATTTCCAGTATCCTACCTTTTCTTAGTTGCCTTGGACTTTGGGAGTCCTAGGATAATGTGAAAGAAAAACAAATATAAATCAGACTGGCTGCATCTTGATTTTGTTTTTTGTTTTGTTTTTTGCGGTACGCGGGCCTCTCACTGTTGTGCCCTCTCCCGTTGCGGAGCACAGGCTCCAGACACGCAGGAACAGCGGCCATGGCTCACGGGCCCAGCCGCTCCGCGGCATGTGGGATCCTCCCGGACCGGGGCATGAACCCGTGTCCCCTGCATCGGCAGGCGGACTCTCAACCACTGCGCCACCAGGGAAGCCCTAGCTGCATCTTGAGATCACTCAGTCATAGGTGAGGTGGGCTGCTCAAAAGCTACCTTTGGCTTAAGATGTCTATGGGTCACAAGTAGCCCTTCCAGCGGGATGGGTTTCTCACATACACAGCCCCTTAAACAAAATGCAGGATACAGTAACTTGCCAGTGAAATCATTCATTCTCTGCCTTCCATCCAGTGCTTCTGAAGGCTTAGAGCCCTATGATACTATCCCCTCTTATGAAGCCAAACTGCATAGTCATCCTGACACTGAGGTATTTTCCCTGACTATATTAGAAGCAGAGTTATATACATCCTAGGAAAAAAGATGAAAAGTGTTCTAAGACAAGGAGAGTAGGAGTTACACACTAGATGGCTCTGTTTAATAGATAAGGAAATTGTGGGTGGAAAGCTGTAACATTTCTTATTTATGCAGTAGTTATACTTTTCTTATTTGTAAATGACAGAAGAATAACACCTCCCAGCAAAGAGTTCAGAACACCTGTCTGAGGAACAAGCATAATCCTAGACTCCAAATCCAGCATCTTTCCGAAGAGCTAGACATACATGTTTTCAAAGGTCAAACATTTGAACTTTTCACTGTACTAATCATTGTCCCTCTGTTGATATATTCTTCTTTTAAATGCATTATTTGTTATTACAAATTAAATAGAGTCAAGCAAGTCTAAATTAAGACAATATAACTCATAAAGAGTACCTCTGTTTTCCTTATTTCTAACAGTTGGAGAAGACATCCACATATATAAGTGTAAGTTCTATTCTGCAAATATAATCTGTATGCTAAATTGTTCTTTGGTTAGAAATACTAATTATGATTTCTCTAAAGAGGTTTTATTAAATGTATCTTTTCATCACTTAAGTTTCCAAAAAAAATAACATGATTTGACACAATAATTTTTAAATAAAGGCATTTAAAAAGTTTTAATTCTAAAAACGTTTTAATTTTTGTTGTGGAGGGAGGAAAGCCATTCAGAAATGTACATCAGAAGGGTAGTGGAGTCTTTCATTTTTCTTTTCATAAACTCTAATAGTGAGTCTGTACTGATTTATGGTATGAGACTTGCATAAACATAAGACTTTATTTTAATCCACTGAACATGGCCTCCAGAGTTAAATAAAATATTTTAAATATTGAGACACATACTATAAACATGATTTATAGAGTTTTATAATCTCAACATGCAGATCTTAAAAATCCAAGCCTAATCTTTATGCTATTAAACTCTGCAGTACACTCTCTTTGACTTGAGGGAAACTTGAGAAAATTTCTTAACTTGTTTTTTTTCCCTCAGTTCATTTCTGTGCCTTATTTAACAACTCTTTTCAAAATCAGAAACTTGGCATTGTTCTTTGTATTTCTGAAAAGAATTCTCCCTCCCACCATTGTTCTCTGGTTAGAAATGCTGATTATGATTTCTGTAAAGAGGTTTTATTAAATGAATATTTTCATAGCATTTAAAAGTTTCCAAAATAAAAATAACATGATTTGATACAGTCATTTTAAAATAAGGACATTTAAAAAGTTTTACTTATGGGACAGAGGAGGGCCATTTATTTTTTTTTAAAGATTATTAAACTCTTGTTGGGCCTGTTATTGTTTTCCACTTGGGGGCCATCAATCACAGTAAAGCCAGGTTCCCCTGAACCTGTCTTCTGACCATTAATCTTCCTGGTTTCTTATTTGCTTAGTCCACTTTGCAGACTGGAATAATTCCCCCTGCTTAGAGATCAGTACACAATTTATCATCAGCTAAAAACCTAGAACTATCTTCCCTAAGACTGCCCAGTTTTGTACGATCTTAACCACTGAGGTACCTCAAGTTCCTTGGCCAAATTACAGCCTATAGCTCTGTTTCAAAAGGATCATTTTGATCTTTTGACTGGAAATTTTAATACTTTGAAGTATATTTGGTTGCACTCAACTATATGGTGGTACTCACACGAAACTAGAAATTACCTAAATGTCCAAAAATAGAGAAATGTTTACATAAAGTGTGTTACATTCAAATGTAATAAGCAGTTATTAGCCATTAAAATAATACTAAGGGTGAATATTAAACAACAGGGAGAATGTTTAGAATATGGAGTTACATTTTTAAATAATGAAAGTATTAAAACTGTATACAAAAGAATTCTATTTTTGTGGAAAGTAATAAGAATGTGTATGCATAGTACGTATGACAGAAAAAAATGACAAGGGACTAAATACTAAAAAATGTTAAAGTGATGAAGGAAAATTCCCTATTCTTCTTCCTGTATGATATGTTTTCTCATGTTTTGCAATGTATATACATTACTTTGTAATAACATTGAAAAACCATTTATAAACAAGAGGTCCTCTATATCTTCATCGGAGATTCGCTATTTGTTTGTTTTGTCTTAGGATAAAAATGGAGAGGTTCTTGTCTAAAGAGTGTGGTGAAGACCTGCCTAAAAACAGTAGGAATGAGAGGCAGACTCTTGCAGGGATGGCTTCAACCCACACAGATCCCTCTTTACTCTGAATTTCCAAGCTGGAAAGAGTTCAACCACACCAACTGGCAAGCATTCACTCTGGTGTTCTTTCTATCGTCTGTTACAATTACCATCTCATTTTCAGCTGGGGAACCACTAACTTGTATTCCATCCAAATAGGGAAAAAAAAAAAAAGTATGATGGAACTAAGAAGAATAGCTCCAGTGCTATAGATTGGCTCAGCTATGCTCCAATATCTAGCTAGGCAGCACAGTTTCATCCCTGACAAGACACAAAGTATTTCCTCCCTGGTGTCAGTTATTCTGTCCCCTGTGTCCCTAATATGGCCTTACAATGCCACGTGACAGTTTAGGGATTCAAGTGTGACCTCTCAAAATGTCACCAGTGTCCAAGTGTCCCAAGTTCAAAACTTCAGGGTCTCCTAGTGCCACACTCAGCTCATGTTAGAATCATCTCCATGCCTAATCTAATGCCCCTTTATATCTGTTTATATCACTGCACTCAGGTGTTTGTAACCTCCTTTGAGAATGTGTCTGATGCGCCCTAGTATTTCCAATGATGCTTTGCTTAGTACTTCGCTCATCATAGATGTTTAGTAGTTCTCTGTTAGAGGGAGGATAGATAGACAGACATGGATGATAGATACTGATTCGGTATAAGCTGGTATAAGCCATCTACTCCTGGGCTAAAAGAAGAGAATACTGTTTATTCGTATTTGAGGGTTTGAAGTCGCCCGATAAATGCTATTCCTTTCTCCAACACATGTTGGGACCCACTGAAGGAAGTTAGGAAAACAGAGATAAAGACATGTTAGAGAATGTGGATGGCCATAAAGGATATCTTAATAACGTGCTCCAGGGCTGGACAGACTTATCACGGGCCCAGCTAGGCAGCCGCCCCTAAGAGAAATCCAAAGGCGTCAATAAACCAGTTGTATTTGGAGAGGACTTTATGCTGAAGTCCTCTAAATCACTGATTCTCAAACTTCACTTTGCTTAAGAACCACCTGGAGAGCTTCTTTAAAAACCAAACTGGCAGCTTCCTTCTGTCCAGTCATTCTGATTGAGTGGTCCGGATAGAGCCTGTTACCTGTACATTTTGAGATAGGGCTCTATATTCTATCAGAATTGTCATTATAAGGTCCCAAACACCACAGCTGAACAAATAGTATTCTCTTTCTTCATAGGGTAAAGTTGCCTCTTCTAAGAGCGAGCGCATACATAAAATTCAATAAGCAATTTGTAAAAATAAAATAATCATTACTAGCTGGCAGAGATGAATATGTAGCCAGCCACTCAAGTTCATACTGCCTCTCAAAGGGCTTTATTTTGCCAAGTGGCAGAGCATACTACTTGGCTGGAAGAACAGCATCTACATCAGGACATCCTGGGAGCACAGATGTGTGCTTTGGCTTGAGAAACAATGAACCACATCAGAAGATTTTCTATGACGTGGCCACGGTAAGAATTCTGTAAGCCATATGAATCTGACTGGGCTTTTGTTTCTTTAGAGAATTGACTTTTCAACCTGAAAAATTAGCCATTTTATTTAAAAAACATTAGTTGTATAAAAGTAAAATCTTAATTTCTTCAAGCTTTCCAAGTGAGAAGGTGGATTTTTAAAACCACTTCTCCCCTTCTCCCTACATACATGGAAATACCATGAAAAAGAGCTGAGTGATGACAGGGACTAAGTGAGGGTGACTGATAAATTGTAGTGAAGAATTCTCCCAGTCTCAGTTCCCAGGGGTCACATTTGGTGCTGGAGATGATGTAATCCTAAGGTTATTGCCACTTCCACTTGCCTGTTCATGAGGAAGAGTTACTGGGATGTGAAAACTGCTAATCAAAGCAAAAATTGTTCTTTGTTAAAAGCAAAATATTTTAAACAAAAGACAAAATATTTTAAACAAAAGATAAAGTCTTGCTATTATTAGAAACATATTTGAGCTGGCAAAAGCAGGGAGCTAACATTTATTGTGTCGAATTTCTACTTTGTGCAGACTTCAGTGGTTACGATCCATTGAAGAAAATGAGGAATTAAATATCCCAGGTACTCACAGGAGCATCAATTATACTGATTGCTGCAACGTAACAATTTACTGATTCTTTTTCTCATAGATGTTAGTCATGCCATAGTGGCTAACCTTTAAATTAGCTAGCAAATGTTTCTCTTCATAATTGTTCCCATTAAAGATAAAATGCTAGTTAATTTCAATAGCAGAGAAGAGCAATTAGAAAATTAAAGAATCTTTCTCTTCATGTTTCCGTTTCAAAATTTGTTAGTTTAAGTAGTGTTTTATGCTTTGATCAAAGCTATTAGCAGATGGCTCTATTTTATGAAAGACAAGAGTACATCTAAAATGCCAACACATTTGTAAAATCCAATTCCAGGTTGCATTATTTAATGTCTATTAATAAGGTATAAATTTGCAGTTAAATACTTATTTTATCTGAACAAAAATGATTATTCATTTAGTCCTTTTCAAGGCTCTTTTGATTATAGTAGCAGAAACCCATCCCAACTAGCAGAAGCAAAACAGAGGAGTTTTGGGGAGACAACTAGGTTGCAATTCCATAGGGTTCCTTTCTCTGCTACTATGTCTGCTTGGGCCATACAATGTTTCTCCTACCCCCAAAACTCCCTCTCAGTTCTACCAACCTCAAGATGTACCACTTCTGAGTTATTAATTCATGTTAATAGGAAAGAGAAGCTCATGAGTCCACCAAGAGTCAAGTATCTGCTCCACTGTCCAATCAGGACTTGTTTAAACAAGGCTATGCTTTCTCGGGAAAGAGAACTGGACACAGTGGCAGAGACTCAAGCTGTCATCAGAGCTGTTCCTAAATGGTACTGTGACCATCGGCCACCAATTTAGCCTCATTGCTTCACCAAAATCTCATTTGCAGAATCAACAGGTTAGAATCGGTTAGTTCTTTGTACTAGTCAAAGTGTAGTTGATTTACAAAATTATATCAGCTTCAGGTGTACAGCATAGTGATCCAGTATTTTTCAGATTATACTCCATTATAGGTTGTTACACGATAATGCCTATAATTCCCTGTGCTATACAGTATATTCTTGTTGCTAACCTACTTTATATATGGTAGTTTGTACCTGTTAGTCCCATACCCTTAATTTGTCCCTCCCCGCTTCCCTCTGCCCTTTGGTAACCACAAGTTTGTTCTTCTCACAGATATAGAAAATAGTTCATTTCTAAACATCCCTTTAAATCTATATTTTAAGCACCAACAACAATCATTTTTCTTAAAATAATATCTTCCAGGTCAATGATAAAGAACATTACATCTGCATGTTACATGAAAGCAAACTCAATGGTTAGCTAAAAATTTAAAAATCTGAGAAGAAACCTGAAGGATAATCATAATGAATTTCTTTTTTGCTTTTTATTTTATTAAAACAAAATAATTATTTTTCTATCAAAGGAAAAATAATATTAGCTAGCATCTATTGCACCCTAACAATAGCCAAGCAGTATACTGAACATTTAAATGCATTAATGAATTTAATTCTCATATTTATATAAGTTTGACATCATTACCTTCATTTGGAGACAAATATTTTAAAATTGGATTAAATAACTGACTCAAAGTCAAACAGCCCTGAAGTAGCACATTTGAGAATCAGCTGTGATTCTGAAATGTTTGCCCCATGGTGCTCGTCTACTGGACTTTCATTTGACATGAGTTTGCTTCTGCTAGTGTGGGATTCTGAGTGAGAGAGATGCAGATTTCATTCAAAACTAATTCTCTTATTCTGCTTTCATTATTTTGACCATCTACCACCCACTTATGGCTCTATGACCGTCACTACCATCCCAGGTCATACACAGAAGGAGAAGAAAATGAAAAGCAATGTGAAGGAATAGGATGCTTTCTGTTTGTAAGACACCAAGGGACAGAACCTTTAAAAAAGTCATACAATGCATTTTATGTCTCACCTCCCCATCATCGTATTCCACACCCCTTTATAAAATTATAGACACCAGAATATTTTATTCCTACATACTAATGAGCCATGTTAATTCAACCATGATCCCAGAAGAGTCTCTCTAGTCAAAGGAAAAACAGCACAAAATCTTGATAATCCTCCAAATAGATAACCAGTCCTTGAATCAATGAGAGTTGACATAATGTTCATTGGATTTACCTTTAAATCATTATTAATGGAGGCAGGGAACATTTTTCAATTCAATATCCCAAGTGTATATCGAACACAAACTACTGATATATAATGCACATTAAATGCATTTGTCTAGTCGCATCTTAGATTGTGTCATGGACTAAAATACTGCTATCTTGTTTAACATATCTTAGAAGGCTGAGAACACAAATAAGCATGAGTCCCCAGAGAAGCAGACATTAAGGCTGAAACAGAAAAGGAAATAGACTTAAGGAACGCAAGACTACAAGACTGGTCACCATTTTCATATACTTCATTTTCTTTACTATCAGTAAAATCTTTGTCATTGTCATTCATTCATTCCTTCATTCAAGAAATATTTATTAACATATACCAGAAAATATGCTAGGTCCCTTAGAAGCCAGTAATAGAAACAAACAGAAGGGGCTGCTATCTTTGTGGAACTTAGATGCCATAATCTTCATTTCCTACCAAATCTGTGGAGATGCTTGAGTGATTTAAAACACAGGTAACATACAGCTCATCTTCAGGTATGTGTCTTTTTGGCCCTTGGTCTCCGTTGTACCTTCTGTGCCTGATTTTTTTTTTATCCTGAGATCATTCAAGCTGCTCCAAGCCTCCTTTCCAAGAGAACATATTGAAAAGGGGAGAAGAGGGTCCAAAAAAGAAAAAGAGAGAAAGCAGAGCATTCCCATGCACTCTCTGCAACCCCCACCTCTGGGTTTAGAATGTTTCTTTTGCACTTTCTGTGATGAGAAGGGGATTAGTCTGAGTTACCCCAGGAGTTATGTCTGCATGTGGGAAGAGGGTGCTATCAGCTTGTCACCACACGTAAGTGTCCAATTTTGGTGCTTCCTTTAGCTCTCAAGCAGTACACGTTTTGTTTGTTTTTTTCCTTCATATCTAGTCTTCAGAGTAAGCCTTCATTCCTGCGAGAGAATTTCAAGTTACTCTTCTTGAATGCAGCAATAACTGATGGATACAAACCACAAGTAAGGAAAATACTGTTTGTTCATCACTGCATCCTTAGTGCCTAGAAGAGTGCATGATACGCAGGAAGTAATAATCTTTCCTAAAGGAATAAATGAGTGGATCCAGGAATCATCTATAAACACCTACTGAAGCATCACTTCCTAACCTCCCACTTATGTGGGTAGCTCTGTCAAGTCCCTCAATTCCAATTGACTTTCCATCCCATCTCCATCCTTCTGTCTGGTTCCCAAGATTTTTTTTATTTTTTGTTCCAAGACCTGTAATGTACAAGTTAAACTACTAGCTGGATTCTTCTTCTGTATTGTATCTGTCTGGTTCCCAGTCTCTACTGACTGTCACCTTTGGTTTTTGTTGTTGTTTTGTTCTGGTTTTTCTCTGTGAAATCTCTGTGCTTCCCTTTGATTTGTTGCTCTCTTATTTGGTTTCTCCTAGTGATAGCCCCTTTTAAGCCATCAGTAATTAATTCTTTAAAGTTAAACCTACATACATATGTTATATGCATAGTACATTATCCCATAGATAAAATATAGAAAATCAAGTGAAAGAGACTGAGGTATAGAGAATGGTATTTGTTCACCATTGGAGTTTTGCAGATTGATTTGAATTTCTTCTCCAATCAAGAATCGTGGCAGGAGGCATCACTACAGACACTCATCTGGCAGCATGGATCCAAAAAACCCTAACTATGACCTACAGCTTGCCGTCTTCCAAACATACAGCCAGTTGTCATCCCTACCCAGTGGCCGTACAGTTAGAAAAGGCCATTATTGGGCATCTTCTTCCAGAGGAGAGAAAATGTCTAATGCACCCTGATGGTGATGGGAAGTAGGCTTAAACGGAAAAGTGGGCTATCTTGCCTTGAATCAAAGTAGGAATATCTAAAATGGATTTGCTTCTACAAACTGCATGTGTGTTTCTTTCATTCACTCTCTTAGTGGTAAGGATTATTTCCCTCTGGACATAACCATCTGTAAATATCAAAATACTGAAAAAAAATTGATTCTAATAGGAGTTTTTAAAAGATACTCTAAATGAGGTAGAGTCCAAGAATTCAAGTACTCTGCTGTTTTAAAAGTTTTCCACTGGCTTTCTTACCAAAACCAAAAAATCTGAGTCAAACACATGAACCTATTTTATTGGTAAAGATTTCAGCATGTGACTCCAAATGAATGGAATTTTTTGTTTTAAATATCATCACACCTGAATAAAATTAACAATAATTCTTTAATATTATCAAATATCCTGTCAATGTTTGCATTTTCTAAATTTTCCTTGTAAATGCTGTGCAACTTTGTCTACTCACAATTTGATTTATTTGAATCAAATTCCAAATAAGGTCCACATATTAAAATTATACTTTTACTTAGCTTAAATCTCTTTTAGTTTATAGGTTCTCCCCCAACTTCATTCTAATGTCTTTTATAGAGAAAAACGAATTAACTTGTTTTGTAAGATTTTTTCAACCTTCTATATTTTGCTAATTGCATTCCACTGGGACCACATTAAATTTTAAGTTTCAGTTTTTTTTAGAAAATAATTTCCCAAGTTAGACGTCTACATATATAATTTTTAAATTATAATCCCCAAATCCATGTCCTCTAGAACCATCTTAGCGAAACATTTTCTTTAGAAATTATTTAATAAACCATTTCATTGATGAATTAAATACTTTCACGTAGCTAAAACATTTAACATTTCCACTAGACCCTTTTTTCCCTTTAGAACATGCATAGGAGATGGCACTGTTTGTGTGAAATGGCTTTATGCCATACCCCAAATTTTCTTACTACTCTGCCTTTGCATTTCAACATAGCATTTGAAAGACATACTGTGGGTCGTGAATTAAAGTGCTTGAAATGTGATAAGTTCTTCCATTTATTGACAATATATTGCCTTGTCCCAAATGATCTCCTTTACCCCTCCTGTCCTAAACATAAAAGACTGAGCTTTGCCATTTTTCTTTGAGTACACCCTGACCGAATCCTTGTGGCTCCCCATCTGAAAGTACTCATGACTTTAATTAGAGTTGAGCCTGTGTATTTAAAAGCAAAATTTAATCATATATTTATAGAGTATTTTTATACAAACCTCAAAATTATTGCTCTGGCTCATGAAATGTTCCTAAGGAAAAGGCAAATAAAGAGTCTGCCAAGACGTGGCGTTTGAATGTGCATAAGTTAGCTGTGGTGGGCCCAGAGACACCAAAATGCTTCATTCAGCAGGAGACCAATCTGGGTGGATGAAACACACGCTGGGCAGGAAAATCTGATTTCAATTGTTGGTTGAAGCCACTTACTTATTTTAGCAGCACTTTAACTGGTGCTTTTGGACTCTAGATATTATAAAAATTTGGCAACCTGAAAGTGAGTTAACCCACACTACGCATGTTATTTAAATTTAAAGATGGTGTGTGATTCTCATGTTAACTTTAATATCTTCTGAGTAAGGTCAGTAAATTCCTCCTGCAGGATTGTCTTCATCACCGTCTGTCTCTGCTTCATCCAATGCATCCCCTTCATGCTCCAGGCCAGGGCAGATGCCACACTGTTCTGCCCCATCTTATAACAGAATGACTCTTTCTTTGTATCAGAATTGGCACACTAATTGCAGAAAAGTGTCAGGTTCACTGCAGTTTCTTGGTCCTGAAAGAGTAATCCTTAAGGGTTTTCTGTTGTTATTGCTGCTACAGTTTATATCTCTTACTTTACAGATTGGTGTTGCACACACTATCAAATATTCCTTTTGTGGGTGCCTGGGACTGTCCTAGGGGAAGAGATTTGAGGGGGGAAGTGGTAGGAGCAGAAGGAAATGCCAATCACTTTTGATTTCTGTAGGCAGAGGATAACTTCTTGGCTAAGCTCTAATTTAAGATTTAAGCTAAACTCTATTTCAAGATGCACTTGCATTGGTAAGGTAAATGAAATAAAACCCTAACGATACTTTAGGAGTATGGTATAGATATTATCTTAGCCTATCCAGAAACCATGTGCATTAATGACTTACGGTCACTATGGAGTCAACCCCACATGCCAAATCTTTACAGACTTTGTATCAGCAACTAAATGGTCAGTATGAAGGCAGCCTCTAAAATAATAAGAAAAACTGGCAACTACCAATTCGGGTGAATTAGACTGATGTGAGAATGGTAACTTTTAGTAGGAGCTGGATCAAAGGGGCAGGAGCAGATGAGCAGTTTAAATGTTATACAGGTTTCATTCGAGTTGATACCAAGACATCCACATGGAAATGCCAGTCTTGTTTGATCATAGGACAGGCGACTTGAGAATCTCAACTCTGTTCTTCAAAATTCTGGACGCTCTCAAATTTGGTCAAATGGAGAAGAATAAAACCAGCAGCCTATTAGCTGGTTTGTTTTCAATTCACAAGGTAAGGGGTAACATTTATCCAGCTCCTCCTCTTTAAATACCTTGAATGCACCTGGCAGTTCTTCTTCTGAGCTGTCACAGTGCCTAATGTTAAACCTCTTGTTAGATTTTATGACCAAGGAAGCATTGTAACAAGAGGGAGACAGCAGAATGGTCTGATTATTCTGGGCTCATGAAGGAAACCACTCATTGGCCACTTCTTGTTGCCCACTAAGCCAATGTACCTTGCTCACTTTGACTTTATTTGTCCACGCCAAGCTAGGAGAAACTCCTCTTGCTGGCCTATTGTCTATATAATATTCTTGATCTGTATGGACACTGAATTAGATTATTGGATTATGCAGAAATCAGAACTCTGAAGACATTACTGTTAGCCCAGTGTAATAAGAAATAAATGATGTTCAGCAAAAAAGACGGATGAAAGAAGATGATTACAATAGCAAGGAAAAGCAAAATGTAGATTCAGTGAACCCAAAAAGAAATATGAATATATCCAGTGGGGTTGAAACAACAGCCTGTAGTCATTATTTTTCTCTTTGCCTTGAAAGTTCAAATATGTGTTTTTCTCTGAGATTGCTGATATACCTTGCAATGGCTGAGGCTCTTTCATTTAAATCAAGAACTGGCAACCCACTGATGGTATCAAGAATTGACATTCTTCTCTT
The DNA here is from genome assembly GCF_039906515.1 of Pseudorca crassidens. NCBI lineage: Eukaryota > Metazoa > Chordata > Mammalia > Artiodactyla > Delphinidae > Pseudorca > Pseudorca crassidens. The sequence goes on along the minus strand of NC_090313.1, from coordinate 29,915,912 downwards.
TTTTTTTTTTTTTGCGGTACGCGGGCCTCTCACTGTTGTGGCCTCTCCCATTGCGGAGCACAGGCTCCAGACGCGCAGGCTCAGCGGCCATGGCTCACGGGCCCAGCCGCTCCGTGGCATGTGGGATCTTCCCAGACCGGGGCACGAACCCGTGTCCCCTGCATCGGCAGGCGGACTCTCAACCACTGCACCACCAGGGAAGCCCAAGAATTGACATTATTTTCATACAGACCTCAAAGATAAGAGTCACAGATAATGACAGCTGGAAGGCATTTGGGGTTCATGGAGTCAAGCTTCCTATATTACAATCACTTCTCCAGGGAGGATAGGTGACTTGCCCAGCTAATCGGTAAGGGAGGCAGGTCTCACAAACGGAAATCCAGACGTCCAGGCTAGTGCTTTCACGGGGATATTTTCCAACACTCTTTTTTTTTTAAATCCCTTATACATACGGGGGGGGGGGGCGGGGGGGGGGGAAGGAAAGAAGAAGTCAAAGCCTCATTGGAAAGAACAGAACACTAAAGGAAAACTGAAAAATATGTTGTGATGACCAAAAGCTCTATGCCTTCCCCTTGATGTCTAGGTAGACTGATCCCAGGACGGGACGTGCAATAATGCATCTAATTTAAACAACTCCTGGGCATACCAGTGCCTCTAGCAAGCACTCCACAGCCTGCTTTATCCTGCCCGGTGTGCCACTTCCTATCTCTGCGGTATACAGTGTGAGGTCACACAGGTTTGTTTGTTTTTCTTCATAATATGTCATTGCTTCAGTGAATTTGTTTGGGTACATTAATCCCTTTAAAATGTAGGAGAGAGGACAAACTTGGTTAGCCTTACTCTACCCAATTTCTTTAGCAAGACAGGGGCACAAGCAGCATCTCAGAGACCCATGCAAGGGCACTGAAAGGAAATAAGGTAGATTTTCCAACCATTCCTTTCCAAAATCCCTTCCCCACCCCCATCCCACTTTACCATATAAAAATCGAGTCAGTTCTTCTAGGGTCTCCAAAGTCTGTTCCAAATATTTTTACTTTCTCCATCTCCATCACTACTCTCATGGTCCAGACAATATCATCTCTCTCTGAGATCACCATTTAGTTTCCTAATTGATCTTCTTGCATTTCACCTCATCTTCTCACCATCTGTTTATCACAGAAAAGTTCGATTCCTCTCTTCTAAACACAAATTGAACCTCCTTCTTGTTTAAAAACTTCCAAAGGTTTCTCATCACAGTCAGAATAAAATTCAAACCTCTTAATCTAATTGGGAGAGGAGGTTGAAATACTTTAAAGTTGGAAGAAGAACTAATTAATAACAAGAAGAGAATATATTACTCATCTCCTTTGTTCTTGGGGTCTATCTTGGATACAATGAAATTTATGAGTCTGGAAAATAGACCCTATCTTGTACAAAATATTATCTAGAATCATAAAAATGCCCATGTTTATTTCCCCTCTTGTTATTCCACATTCTTTACTCAATTCTTCTTTAAGCACTGTCGATTCAGCTCTAAGATATAAATGGAAAGACCATATTTTACACTTGATTTTGGAAGACTAAAAGAAAAAGTTACCACCCCTAAGTTCGGCATAATAAGAGCAGAAGTAACCTGCAAGAAACTCAACTTCAAAAAACCTTTATATCTAAGAGAATCAGAACTATATGCTCTAACCACCATTAATGATTTTAGTGTAAATACTAGGAGCTTAGAAAACAGTTAACTGAAGAAGGAAGTATTTTGTTATTTGAGTGAATACTAAAAGCACTGACAGTTTAAAAGCATGGGAACAACTTCAGTTAGAGAGCCAGAGCAAACGAGAATAATCAGAGGTTTTGTGGGCCAATTTATATCTGAGTCAAGCCTAATAAACTTCACCTCAGTGGATACTCTCTACCAGTTAAAATGTGAGTCCTTAGGGGACCTGGCAAAAATAGTTCAGGTTGCTTCACCCTTCCTCCTATCAAGTGACTAGAGAATACAAGACTGAATATCCCCAGATAAGTTACTGAAAACCCAGTAGCTGTGGTCCATGTTTCCAGTTCCCTAAGGTCAACCCAATGGGAAAGGAGGCAGTCATCTTGAGATCCTTCTTATCTTTCTCACTCCTCACCTGTTCTTATGCATGAGAATAACCAGTAGCTTTTGGAAACTACACTTCCGCAGAGATTATGATTCAAAACTCTCTGGAACATTCTGATGTGCACTCCCAGCTAAGAGCCTCAACTCGGCAAAAATGGAGGAAGAGTGCGAGATTGTACCTGTTTTAGCCAGTAGAGCTACTTCCAGGTCTTGAGATCCTACAGCCTCTGCTGCCCCCTGGTGGTAACTGCTAAACTTACTCCTCTCTAGAGTCATAGTTCTCCAATAAAACCAAGATACTGAGAACTAACTGTGTCAAAAGTATTATGTAAGGGGTTTGGCACAATGCCATATATTTCTTCATTCATATTTTAACATTCAAGAAAAATAGTTATTCTCCTTGAAAGACGACTCCAAATACCTAAGCAAAAACCTATCAACTACCATGAAAAATTTGATTACAAATGCAGAGTAAGAAAAACTAACCTGTTTTAACCTGTTATATTTATCAATATAACTATAGTTAAAGTAAAATGATTCACTTCATTTTTTAATAATTAATAGTATTTCTCTCTTTTTAAATCACATACTACTTAATTCCTTAAATCATTTAAGTAAAAATCTGTTTTGGTGCTTCTAACCAATCAGAAGTAAATGTACTAGGGTCTGAAACTGAACTAAGAAGGATGAAATCTAAGCCCTCTTTCAGTTGTCTAATCTTTTCATCAACTATTTCTTGTTGTTCATCAAAATGTTCACAAAAAAATGCATTATAAATGAATTGCAAAGTTTTATTTGCATCCCAGGAAAAATACCTCTAAATTGCTAGTCTCTACTTCTGAAATTTGAAGTCCATGGCGGAGATTCCAACCTATCTAATATTTCTTTCCCTTTGACTGGGAGTCTGCTAAAGAATCATTTTTGTCATTGTGTGTTTCATTTAAAGAAACATTTACTAATAAGATCATTTTCACTGTGTGGTCAGACATCTGTTCCCAATTTAATTTCTGGAAGCCAGGCAGAATTCCAAGCAACTCACAATTATTTGACAGTTTTCCATCTTTGTTTCCACTGGTAGCAAGTCTTCTTAAATGTTCAACTCTTTCAAATAAATTAATAATGTCTCGAATTTATGTTCATGTCTAATCTAATGTTCTCAAACTAGGATAATTTTTAGTCAGAGAAAATTATCCAAAGCTGTTTTGTAGGACAAGGTGTTCTGTACATTATTTTTTATGTGGCTGCATATCATTATAAACATAGAAACCACATTTTAATGTATCTAAATCTGTTTTCCTTTGATGCTCATAAATTGAATATGTGTTCAAGACCATGTGGGTGTTTTTTCACTGTAATAAACTATAGTGAAATCTGAGGAGTTAACCTTGGGCTATAAGGGGATACTTTTGTCACATGAATGTCTCTAGAATGCTGGAAAATTCAATCTATTTTATTGCCTCTCTCAAAAGTTCTAAAAGTTTTGGAGAATTTTAAAACTGTTTGACATACTTCTTAGAAATCTAAAACCTGGGACTGCTAAGAATTAAAATGTCCAGAGCTTGTACAACATATAAAGACACTAAGAATAAATTAATTAGAGTTGGAAGCAAATAAATAAGACTGGCACTGACACAGAGTTTTTAAAAAGCAGCTCAGTTTCTGACCATTTTTGAGGTCAGTACAAGTTAGGATCAAGTTCCCCCCGGCACCAAATGGATTAACTGTTATTTTTTATTTTCTGAGTCCACATGTCAATGTATTTTCAAGACTGAATTTTCTTTGTTTAATGAATGACCTTATAGCTCCTCTGCCTGGAATGTTCCACCCTCTTACAGTCCCCCTCATCCCCCTTTTGCCACCACTTGATAAATCCCTAGTCATTTCTAAGAGTCAACTTGGGCACACTTCATCCGTGTATTGCTCCCTAATCTAAACCCAGTTGTTAGTGATTGAATTTTGTGTAACTTGATCACACTTGACTAGATGATGATAACTGTTCACTTTTCCATCATTCCAATTGGACTAACGAACAATTAGTTCATTAGTCCAATTGGTGACACATACTTTGTTTAATTTTTAAATCTCCACCTCCAGGAATTGTGCCTGACCTACCACCAGAGGTAAAGAAATGTTGGTTGAATGGATACAGAGAGTATACCATAGAGAAAGAGTCAATTTCCTCTACACATAGAATTAAGGATTATTTCTGTGAAGTTTGGGCATTGCTGCAATAAGAAAATATGCTTCTTGTTTGTTTTTACAAGGTTAATTCTGGGAACAATTTTGTTTACGTACATATTTGCCTCTATTGTCAAATTCTAGCTGAAACAATTTTCCTTATCTATGGTCGATACACAGAATATAACTTCTGGTTATAAAGCAAAATTAAATTAAAATTAAAGCAAAGCAAATTAAATAGAGCTGAACAGTTTTTTTTCTTTTAATTTGTAACATGTTTAACCACAATTAATAGTTTCTGACCTATTGCTGTTACTGCACTTAATCCTCGGATCTTATCTCCTTAAACGTGTTAAGTGTGCAGACATTTACTAATTACTTAAGATTAATAGAAAAGACCAGCTTGGATAAATTAGTTCATTGCTGTCTCATCTGCAGCAAGTTTTGCCTTGCTCTACTGATTCTTTATTAGATTAAAAAGTCCTCAGTACCAAATCTTATAAAATTTGACTGATGGCTATTCTGTAATAATATCCATCCTCCAAAATTCCCGCAAGACAGAGCACTGGAATCTAACATTCAGCTCTTGCTTGTCTGCCTAGAGGGTCACATTTATGAAAGAGAGTAAGGACATAAAGTAGCTTAAAATAAATTCCACTACAGCACAAGTTTTAAAATCTGACTATTCTACACACACCCTGATTCTCATCTTCCTTCTCACTTCTGGAAATTCAAGAGACCTAAACCAAGATCAGGTGAAGAAAATGCAACCGGGGGACAGACGGGGGCTCATAGAATTTTTGTCAGAGGGCCATTCCTCTTCTATGAGTAGAAAAATATGTACTTTGTTTTTTTTTTTTTAACACCTTTATTGGAGTATAATTGCTTGGTGATTAGATGGGACCACCGTTTCGCTTGCCGGTAGATCTCAGATTGATGCTTCATTTCAAACTCTTGTAAGCTAACCCAGGTGGGAGTAGTCATTGCATGTGTTCCAGGAGTTGAGTCAGATACTCTCTTCTGGATCTGGGGGACTTCGAATCGTAAAACACAGGGACTAAGTTCCCTTGCACTGAGTTATCTTAAAGGCTACACCTCAGGGAGAAAATCCATTTTCCTGTGTAGGTGGATATTTGGGTTGTTTTAATTTTTTGCCTTTATGAAGGGGGTGAGCGTATCAGTTTGCTGGGGCTGCCATAACAAAATACCTCAGACCGGGTGGCTTAAATCACAGAATTTTATTTTCTCATAGTTCTGGAGGCTGTAAGTCCAAGATGGAGGTGTCATCAGGTTTGGTTTCTCCTGAGGCCTCTCCCCTTGGCTTGCAGATGGCCCCCTTCTCCCTATGTCCACATCTGGCCCCTTCTCTGTGTGCACGCATCCCTGGGTGTCTCTCCTGTGTCCTAATCTCTTCTTACAATGACAAGATATTGGATTAAGACCCACCCTAATAGCTTAATTTTAGCTTAATTACCATTTTAAGGATGTATCTCCAAATACAGTCACATTCTGAGGTACTGGGGATTAGGGCTTCAACAGGAATTGCGGAGATGGGACACAGTTTAGCCCATAATAGGAAGTATATACATTTGTGTTCATGCCCAGAATATTTTTGGGTACTTTGAATGTTCTCGTACTTGCCTCCCTTTGCATGTGAGAAATATTCCTTTAGATAGAGATCTAAAGTGAATTGCTGAACTGTCAGATACTCCCTTGTTCCTCCTCATTAATGTCTGAAATTATCAGAATTTTCAGCATTTCCCAAGCAATGCAAATTCTTTATATGTTCTGTAAACGAATATAAATAATCAGCTACATCTGCTGCTAATATCTTCTTCCAACTTGTTGCTTATGTTTCACTTCCACTATGTCTTAACAAGTAGGTGTTATTTTTGCATAAAAATTTATCAGGATTTTCCTTTATTTTATTTCTTCCCCTGGTGTTATTGTTATTGGAGTCTTAATTTAAAAATTCTTCCCTGCTTCAAAATCTTAAAATATTCACCCTAAGTCTTCTCTTCAAATGCTTTAAAGTTTTGTCTTGCATAGTTGAGTCTTTAATACACCTGGAATTTATTTTAGTACATGACACGAGGTAGGAATCCAATTTTGTCTTTTTCCTAGAGGGATAAACAAAAGTTCTGGTCCCATTATTGTTTAGTCTATTCTTTCGCCAGTAGTTTACAGTAGCACGTGTCATATGTAATTTCTGTATATTCTTGGACTGTTTCTGGCCTCTCTTTTAGGGTCAATCAGCAGCACGTCTCTTTCTGGGGCAACGCAGTAGCTTTGTAATGAGTCTTGCAATGTTCCAGGGGATGTTCCCACAGTATTCTTCTTCGGGAAACTCCTGTCTTTCAGCTTTTCCTATTCCAAAGAAATGTTAGAATCTGCCTGTCGATATTTAAAAATAAAATCTGTTGGGATTTTGACTGCCATTTCCCTGAACCAGTAAAATGATTCTGTGGAGAAGAAGCATGATATTGGATTTTCCTTTATGAGGACATGGAATACTTATCTATCTGTTAAATCATCTTTATGAGTAAATAGTTATGGGGGGTTTTTGCACCAAAAAAATATATATATAAATAAACAAGTTGTATTTATTTTAGATTTTTTAAAGATTTATTCTTGGTTAATCTATATTGTGATATTAATATAACTACACATTTTAAAATTTGTTCATTTTATATTTTCCTGACATTTACATATATATTTTTCCAATTGTTTGTTTTCAACTTTTTACGTCCTTATGCTTTATATGTGTTTTATATGGTTAAATTTGATTTATTTTAGCCAAAGTGGCAATGTCTATCTTTTAATGAACAAATTTATTCTTCTTGCATTTAATGTGATTACTGATATAACAGAACTGATTTCTAGCATATTTCACTGTGCTTTCTGGTTGATCCATTTTTGGATGCTTCTTGCATCTTATTTCTATTCTCTATGACTTTTTTTTGCTTCTTTTGGTCTTTTATTTTTCTATACAATTCATAATTTACATAGCCTATTCCAATTTTTTAACTGATTACCATTACAATTTTGCCATGGGCACAAAACTATAAATCAGTTTCTTTACTCTCTTCTTGAAAAATTAAAAGAATTTAACTCTGATAGTGTCTCTCCTGGTGATAATGTCATTCTCTAATTTTGCTTTTCTTTTCAAAATTGACATATCATTATTATCATGTTATGAAGACAATGTTGGTTTGCCTGTAACTCTATGTGTGTGTGTTTCTGTAATCCTTTCTCATTCTGAATCATAACTGACCAGTGTGACTAATAAGATATAGCATAAGCAATGGAATGTGACCACCAAGGCTAGGTCATAATGACATCTTAACTTTCACCTTGATGTCTTGAGTCATTTGTTCTGAGAGAATCTGGCCACCATGCTATCAGGACACCCAAGAACTATGACAGAGGTTTGGTACCAGTACCAACTTTAAAGCCATGTGAGTGAGTCACCTTGTGACTCTAGCTACAGTTATTTTTTCATATGACTGCAACTCCAACTGGCACATGATGGCAACCTCATGACAGACCCCAGACTAGAACCACCTATCCAAGTCATTTCCAAATTCCTGATTCACAGAAGCTGTAAGAGATAAATAAGGATTATTGTTTTAAGCCACGAAGTTTGGGGCTTGTTACACAGCATTAGATATCTAATGTATTATCCTTATCAATTTCTTTTCTCACAATTATTTTTTGCATTTTCCTTGTAAGATTATTTTCTTTCTTCTTGAAGAAAATCTTTACATGTTTCTTTAGTGAAGCTGATTAGTGGTAAGTGAACTCAGATTTCAGTATCTGAAAATGTATTTGTATCAACCTATCCTCTTTTTTTTTTTATTTTTTGGTGGTACGCAGGCCTCTCACTGCTGTGGCCTCTCCCGTTGCGGAGCACAGGCTCCGGACGTGCAGGCTCAGCAGCCATGGCTCAACAGGCCCAGCCACTCCACAGCATGCGGGATCCTCCCGGACCGGGGCACAAACCCGTGTCCCCTGCATCAGCAGGCAGACTCTCAACCACTGCGCCACCAGGGAAGCCCCCTCTTTTTTTTTTAAAACAAGTTTGCTGAATATTCAATTCTAGTTAACTGTTATTTTCTTCAAAAATTTTATTCTGCTATCATCTGGCTTTCAGTTTTTTAAGAAGCCTTTGTAAGTAATTTGTTCTTTCTCTCTGGCTACCTTTTCCCTCAGGCTTTCTACAGATTTACTGAGTCTATATTTCTTTTTAAATTATCCTGCCTTGAGCAAGCGGTGCTCTCTGTGTCTTTGAGTCTGTACCTTTCATCAGCTCTGGCAAAATATCAGCCCCCTTCTTCATTCTATTTTTCCTTCTGGGACAGTGATGTATTATATTGTTAGACTGTCCCCTTCAATTATTATACTTCCATCTTCTTGTTTTTCTATGTTGTGACTTGGGTAATTTCCCTACCTCTATACTCCAGTTTTACTAATCCTTTCTTCACTTATGTCTGTGTGTTGTTGAATTCATCCATTAAATTTTTTATTTCAATTATTATTTCCTTATAAAAGTTCTATTAGGTTTATTTCACATATGCTCGTTATTTTGGTTTCAAAGATTAACTTGAGGTGTTTACCCCTATGTTCTGTTTTCAGGAAGAGCAAAATTGACATTTCCTACTTTCATGTTTGGTATGAGTCACTAATGGAGGCATCTGGACTAACCAACAGTTTTCTTTTGGGAAAATTTTAAATCACTTTGAACAAGTATAGAATTACAAAGATTTTCTACCTTTATTTACATTTTGGTAAGTTATATGATTCTAGAAATGTCTATTTTATTGGATACATTGGATTATTTCTTTAACCAACTTCTTCGTACACTTTTCTAACCTATTAAATGTTTTCTTTTAAATATCTGATATTGATTACTTTTGTCTTTCTTCTTTCATTCTTAGCCAATCTCACCAAAAATGTATCCATTTTATTAATCTTTTATATTTCTTTATTTATGGACTTATAATAGTTTTGTATTCTACATTCTTTGGATTTAGCTTGCTGTTCTCTTTCTAAATTATTAAGATGGAGACTTAGATGATTGATTTTCAGTTTTTCACCTTCTTTAGTATATGCATTTTTTTTTTTTTTTTTTTTTGCAGTACACGGGCCTCTCACTGTTGTGGCCTCTCCCGTTGTGGAGCACAGGCTCCGGACGCACAGGCTCAGCGGCCATGGCTCACGGGCCCAGCCGCTCCACGGCATGTGGGATCTTCCCGGACCGGGTCACGAACCCATGTCCCCTGCATCGGCAGGTGGACTTTCAACCGCTGCGCCACCAGGGAAGCCCAGTATATGCATTTTTAAGGATGCACATTTCCCTCTAAGCACACTTTAACAGAAAACTGCAAGTTTTGAAAATGGTATTTTATTTTACATTTAATTAAAAATATTTTCTCTTTGCCACTGTGATTCCCTCCATGACCATGAGTAACTTAGAAGTATATTTCTTAGCTTTCAACATATGGAGATTTTCCAAACTGATTTTTTTCCAGATTTCTAGGTTAATTATACTGTGATTAGAGAATACAGCATGTATCATTTCAGTTCTTTGAAATTTGTTGAGATGTGCTTCGTGAGGCAGCATCTGATAAATGTTTTAACTGCCCCATGTGTCCTGGAGAACTGTATTGTACTGTTGTTGGGTGGAGTTGTGTGTGTGTGTGTGTCTATTAATGAGTATTTCAAATGTTTATTTTTTACTTAATTTTTCTCCATGTTCTGTTAATTATTGAATGGTTTGTGTTAAAAAATCATCCATCGGGCTTCCCTGGTGTCGCAGTGGTTGAGGGTCTGCCTGCTGATACAGGGGACGTGGGTTCGTGCCCCAGTCTGGGAGGATCCCACATGCCGTGGAGCGGCTGGGCCCGTGAGCCATGGCCGCTGAGCCTGCGCGTCGGGAGCCTGTGCTCCGCAACGGGAGAGGCCACAGCAGTGAGAGGCCCGCATACAGCAAAAAAAAAAAAAAAAAAAAAAAATCCATCATTTTGAATTTGTCTATTTCTCATTTTAGTTCTGTCAATGTTTGAGGTTCATTCAGATTATTGTTACATCTTCCTGAATTTTAGCATTATGCGTGTCTTCCTTTACTGCTAGTAATGCTTTCTGACAGCTATTTTCACCTTTCTTTTGGTTACTATTTGCATGACATATCTTTTTCCATTTTTCTTGGCTTCCCCCTTCACGTGGGTCTTGGACCAGGAATTCTTAGCTGCCTTTTTGGTTCTCTCATTCCTATAAGCTGGTACACATGCATACTTACACACACACACACACACACACACACACACACACACACACATGCACACAGCCCTGCAGCTTTGCTTCTTATCCTCTCCAGGATAGTGGACCCAAATCACCTGGGAATTACCAGAAACAAAGCTATGGATTATTTTTCATGGTTCCATTTCCTTTTTCCTCAATCATTTTTGCACATATTTTACTTCTTAAACATTTTATACAGTTACTTTGTATTTTTTATCTAATAATTCCAATATATGGAGTATGTAGATCTAAATATTTTTGCTGCTTTTGTTGACTCACTATGGTGAATTGTTTTCTTGAATTTTACATAATTTTTAAACCTACATTTATATTTAATTAAGCTTATTTCATGGATTCCTAAAAAACTGTAATCAGAATGCTTTCTTCCAAAAAGAATACACATATTTCTCTCTAAAGCTACTTGAGACGCCTTTGTGGATTCCACTTTATATTACAAATGTCAGAAAAACCTTCACTCCCGACTCCTAATATCTGATTCCTGATTCCATTGTTTGTTTGGGCATCTGACTCAAAAGCGAGTCCCACTTTCATGTGTATTTTTTCCCCACTGCTTACTCTTCTAGATTCCAAATTCCTCAAGCCGAGAAATATGTATATTAAACATACAAACACTTTATTATAATTTATGCACGATTTGCTTGCATCAAGTAGGTGGGTCCTTGAGAGTCAGTCATGTGCCATATCACTTGGACCCTAACCTCTCCCCTCTCAGTCCTCAGTCCTCAATTCCTTTGTCCCTGCGTTTTATACCAAACAGGTCCATATTTCTAGGGAAATTCTCATTAAAAGAATTAATTCCAAAAAATTCTTAGGAATTTCCCAAAAAGTGCCCAGGAATTTCCACATTGAAAACATTCAAGAGCCCACTTGTACTATCTCATGCAAAGACTTCAGGTTCTTCCTACTCCCATCAAATATGCCATTGATTGATTGTCCAACTTACAGTGGGAGGATTCATCATTAAAGTGTAGCTAAGGTTCCGTATTGGAAGGGTACAAGAAAAAGGGCAGTCCGGGAAGCTCAAGTATAAGTTCAATGCAGAGGCTATTTCATATTGCTAGGCTGCCTCTAGCAGGAGGATGGACTGTTTTAAAAGTCTGAGTGAATTGGTAAGATTTTAGGCTTGTCTTGAAAGGCAAGTTACTATGACCACCTGCTTTGAAATCTGTGTTAACACTAAAGGAAAGATTTGAGCTAAGATATTCTAGGAACCAAATTGTCCCAGTGAAGCGGGGGGACTACTTATACATCTTATTTCCCTGAAAATACAGAATGCAGCCTTGGTTTTTGGTAAGACACCCTGGGCAGTTTTCAGGGAAAAAAAAAGCTAGTTAAGATGACTTAACTAAAGAGGTCTCCTCCCTTAGTAACCTGCCTCACTGCAATGCCTATTTATGTCTTTCTTTGGAGTGGTTTGAACAGAATTCCAACCTAATACCATTTCTGCTTTCAAAGGACATTATCTATTCTAGACCTCATTTAGCATGAGGATAGAGAAACACAGATAAATGTCTTATCAGGCAAAAAAGTAATTTCATGTTCTTGCAGTTCTTTTCTCTGTCTATTCAAATGCTAGATGCCCTTTCATCTTCTACAAATGATTTTCTCTTAATCCGCAAAAAGTAGTTCATTCTTTCTAACAACATCATTATATTTTGAGTGAATTATCCCAGAACAATTAAGAGCTGTTCTCATGTGACACACTTATCTTTGGCTGTTTGTTTCAAAATTTGATTCAGCTGTGCCCTCCACTGTTTTCTCATTTTGTGGAATGCCTTTGTCAGTGTGGAGGAAAGAAAATAACACAGTAGGGGGCAGGGCAGAAGTCACTGTATTGTAAGACATTATTGCCTTTGGAAACAATGTTCTCTATTCTAGTTCAATGAGCTAATAACAATGCATTACTTTATCAAAAGGCAGTTGTTACTATCACTGCAACAAAACATCCTGTAATACTAAGCTATTACTGTGACACTTTCGGATAAATGAAGAAAAAGATTTTTTTCATCAAATCTTATTTTGTCATGTGTAACATTTTCAGGCTTTCTTTTAGATATTGTATTTTATAAGAGCCAACCTATAAACAAAAGCGTGGACGGTCCTCAGTGTGCACACTTAACTCTATTGTTTGAACAAATTGTATGACTTTAGATAATATAATTTCTGTAATTCACAGCTGCAGCATCTACAGAATGGAGATTTGTGGAGTTGACTAGGAATATAAGTAATGTGGCTAGCTCAGAGCTTCACACCAGGAGACACTGAAAATGAGGGAGGCATTATTACTACTATTAAACAATCTTAACCTACATTAAGGTTTTTGCCCCAGGATTCCATTAAACCAGGGCAATAAACAAACAAACAAAACCTTCAACCATGCTGGGTGCTGTGTTTCACAGGTTTACCTATAATTAGAAGAGTAAAACTCTTCTTTTTATCTTGTCTTAATGGAAGCCTTGAGCAGCAAAGGTATATAGAGACTATTTTCTAAAGTCCTTTGAGAAAACTATTTGCCCACTCAGACATTCTCTGATGCTTGTGACATGATGTATTACTGATATCCTTTTCTGACATCTTTTAGTTGCCTGCAATGGAGGTAACACTAAAAGATAAATGTGAAGTCAGCTATCCAAGCGCAGAGAAAAAAGTCACATTTTTACATTATTAAGCAGAGCCCTAATCTGGGTTTGTTGTCACTGCTGAGTAACATAGCACAGAAAAATCTCCTGTTCACCGTAGTAAAATAAAGGCAGAGCAAATTCTGTATGTTAATTCATTAACACTTCCTTAAGAAGTGCCTGCCATGCGTCAGAAACTGAATTAAACGCTGAAGCCACAACTTTAAGATGTGGTGTCTTTCCCTAGCCCTCAGAGTTTAGCTGGGGAGACGTGCACATTAAAAGAACATTAAAGATTTCCAGTCTGGACAAGAAAGAGGCTGTAGATTCATTTCTCCCAGCTTCTTTTTGCCAAGTATAGCTATAAACCCTGGAAATAATGCAAGAGGCAACGGAAGGAGAACTCTGGATGGTGGAAAGAGGAAGACGAATTTGTTTGTGATCCTACAACTAAGGGAAAAACATAGTGGCAGGGGTCTTACAACCCTCCACCCAACAGAGAAAGGCTACTCAGCCCCTCGTGCCAGATCTCCCATCAGAGAAGAGAAGGGAGCCCAAATGAGCTCATTCCTCCCCTGGATTAAATAGGAGTTCTAGGAACACCACCAGGCAAGCAGGGCAATGTATACAAGGGTGAGAGATCAAGACCCACTGTGGAAATCATCAGGCAAGGGACAGGATCTGCTTCCACATAGACAACCTGGGCAGCCAGGCGACACTGCCGGGGAAGCCACAGCAGGCAGCCTGGTCGGAAAGTCTCTTTGTCCCTGTAGACCTGAGACTCCCCTCCCCCACCAAGAGATTGGGTGAGTGGGCACCAATGGCAAAAGGGATCCAGATACATTAAGAGTCTGTCCCAGAAGAACGTTCCGTCCCTTGGGGAGAGGGGGAGACTCTCACCATCTAGAGGCACCAGGCAGCCCAGCTTTGGGGGACTCCTATCTCCTCCTCAAGCACTGGAAGGGCCCAGTGGGAGCCCCAGTGACACCAGATAAACCAAGCAGACAAAATGGCACTCTAAAGGCTCTAAAAATTAAATTGTCCAAAAGAAAAAGAACATAAGTGTGAGTGAGGATGTAGAGAAATTAGAGCCCTATACGTTGCTGGTGGGAATGCAAAACGGTGCAGACACTGTGCAAACCCGTCTGGTGGCTCCTCAAAGGGTTAAACATGGAATTACAGCATTAAATATAGGATTACCCAGCAATTCCACTCCTATATATACACCCAAAAGAATTGAAGTCAGGCGTGCAAACAAAAACTCATACACAAATATTCATAGCAGCACTGTTCACAATAGCCAATGGGTGGAAACAATCCAAATGTTCATCAACTGGCTATCCATCAACAGATAAATAAAATGTGGTGTATCCGTAGATGGAAAATTATTTGGTCGTGAAAAAGAATAAAGACTCATACATGCCACAACATGGCTGAATGTTGAAAACATTATGCTAAGTGAAAGTGCAAGTCACGTGTTTGAATTCCATTTATGTAAAATCTCTAGAACAGGCAAATCTATAGACACAAAAGTAGATTAATGCTTGCTAAGGACTGGGAGATGGGGAGACAGGGAGAGGATTTCTAAGGATACAGGTTTCTCATTGTGATGAAAATATTCTAAAATTGACTGTGGTGATGGTTGCACATATCAGTAATTATATTAAAAACCACTGAAGTGTACACTTAAAAAAAAATTGAATTGTCCTTGGAACCACAGTCTGCAAAGGTAAGCCAGGAGCTGTGTGCTAATCCTAAGCAGGTGACTGTCTGCTAAAATAAAAGATTTAAATAGGACCTGGAGTCTCCTAACATAATTGTTGAAAGGTTGATACAATTAAAAGTAACTATCATACTGAGAAAAGATGATCAACCAATGCCAACACCAAGATGAATCAGATACTGGAATTATGGGACAAGCAGCCTTCATAAAAACGTTTCAATAAGAAATTACATATTCTCTTGAAACCAGTGAAAATCTTAGCTGATCTGTCACAAAGATATTTAAGAATATAGCAAATGCCCTTAACTCGCGGAAGTAAGGCAAGGAGGAGTGACTTTTCCCCCTATAACTTTCTGTATGCTTTGAATTATTTTCAATGAGCATGATTTTTAATAATAAAATTAAAACTAAAACATCATAAAATTAACTAAATTCCATTTTGAAAAGTGAGAGAAACAGCTACCCCATGCCCCAGTACTGAAATGCCTTCCTTTTCTGGTAAGTAGCTAGTGTACTTTTTAATGGTTTTATACTGAAGTCATGAAAAATTGAGTTGGTGGTTTTCCTTATAGAAAGATTTATGAGCCACAATTTCAAAAAAAGAAAAAAAAAGTACATCACTTTCTAGGAGCAAGTAAGTTCTATGAAACTGGCTGAGTTGAATTCTGATAGTGCCTGTGTACTGCACTGAATGACCACGTTCAATGTTTGAGGGAATAGAGGGTTAAATACTTTTCTATTTTTATTTTTAAACAGTGTCTTTTGGCTCTTTACTATTTTTGTATGTCTAATTTATTAGAAATGCTGAATATTATGATTAGAGGAATATTTGTCCTCTGCATCCTATTGTGATTTAGGTAACAAACAAGTGTGGCAGCAACATTTTTTTTTTTTTGAGTTATCACCACATACAAGGCTATAGGTACACTACATTCAGCTTTAAGAAATTATCGTGTTTTTTAAAAAACTACCACCACTTGGGAACAATTTTTATCTAGTTAATGATGTTGAACTCAGAATAGAAAACATGGCTAGAAGTGAGCAGTATTTACCCTACTCTTTTTCCTGAAGAAGCTTCAAGCTGAGTTCCACACTTTTGACTTAAATAAGTGGCATCAGCAGAAATCCTGGGTATCAGCGCTCCTACAGAATAAAAGGACAATAGGAAGGGAACCCTCCATGTTTTTTATTTTGTTTTCTCATCTGTATTTGTTACCTTCGAACTTTCCAAAGATCTGACCAACCATGGTGTGATATTGTGATTTATAATAAGAAATACAAATTTGGTTTTCACCCCATTCCCGACACACAGCTCTTAAAACCCTCGAAATTTCCTGAGTGATGAGAGAGATAAAGTGTCATGTGTATGTTCATTAGGTGACTTTTGGAAAGTATCTAGGTCACCTAAGGCTGGGGGCTGGTTGTCAATGGAGCTAACAATGTGATTAGAGGGTTGAAACTTTCAGTCTCACCCACTGATTGAATTCAATCACCAATGGCCAATGTTTTAATCAATCATGCCTATGTAATGAAGCCTCCATAAAAACCCAGGATGGGATTTGAAGAGTTTTGGGGTTGGTGAACGCGCAGAGATGCGGGGAGAGTAGCGTGCAGAGAGCATGGAAGCTCTGAATTCCTCCCCACACCTTGCGCTACACATCTCCTTCCTCTGGCTGATCCTGAGTTATATCCTTTTATAACAAACTGGCGATCTAGTAGGTAAACTGTTTCCCTGCGTTCTGTGAGCCATGCTAGCAATTAATCAAATATTCATCAGAGGGGGGTTGTGGGAACCTCTGATCTATAGCTGGTCGGTCAGAAGCACAGTTGACAACCTGTACTTGTCACTGGTGTCTGAAGAAGGGGTTGTCCTGTGGATCTGATGCTATCCCTGGGTAGATGATGTCATAATTAAGTTCAATTGTAGGACACCAAGCTGGTGTCAGAGAATTGCTAGGTGGTGTCGGGAAAAAAAAACCACACATTGGAACTGGGTACAAAACCACACGTAGTCATCAGAAGAGCCACTCACCTAAGCAGTTGTACCTGTAGTTACATGATTGAGAGCCAAGCTCCCATGTCTGGCAATTAGAGCACGTAGAAAGGCAATATCTATCCCTCTTATTTTATCAGGAAGCAACAGAGAAAATAATAATAATGCAAAATCTATTTTTCTACTAACCTGGAAGGCTGTGCAGAAAGCAGAGGACTAAGAAAATGTATGATGTACGCAATGCCAAAATAAGTGAGGTTGTTCATCGCCAGCGAGCTGCCACTCCTGTCATAGGCATCCGTTCTTTCTTCACGGCGGCAGCAAGAGCCTCTGCTTGTGCCAAAAACATCCTAGCTATGACACGCACATGCAGATTTCAGCGTTCCTGTTAGAGCAAAGTATAAATGTAAAAATTAACCCCAAAAGGGACTTGTCACCATCAGGGAGCATGAATATTTCAATTTCTGGATCCATCAGTTACTGGGAAGACACATGGTGTCTTAGAATAAAAAAGTTATTCCGGAATAACTCTCTCAGTCTAAAGTGACAGAGGTAAGAAGAGTTGTCATTTTTGGAACTTAGAAACCTATGAAAAACAATCTTTTGTTAGGTTTATAAAATGATTCCAATAATACAGAAGTGTTGAAGGTTATACTGTCCCCTTGCCATCTCCCCTCCGGCTCAGTTGTTATTCCCCAGATTTAACCGTGTTAGGTTTCATGACTTCATGTCTGGAAAGATATATGTACTATTCCATGTAAATGATCCTTTCATTTACACAAACATCTGTGTTTTACAATTTTTTAAATTAACTGATATGTTGGTCAACTTTCCATTTAAATAGTTAAATCTACCATTTCTAATCACAATTGCAAAAATAGCACAATGTATGAATATTACTAATACTTCTCTTTTTGATGAACATTTTGTTGTTTCTGGATCTGAAAATCAATGAACATCTTTGCATTTAAGTAAAACTGTTAGATAAATTCCTGTGAAGGATTCTGGATCACAAGAAATCTTGGTATTTTAAAATTGCCTTTCAACATGATTTGAGAGTACTTACTTATTCTAGCCAACACTGGCTATTATAAAACATTCTAGTGTTTCCAGTAAGATAGGGGAAAATGGTGTCTTCTTGTTATTTAAATTTGCATGTATAGTTACGTGTTAATTTTAGCATTTTACCATATGGCTGGCTATTCACTATTTGTTATTTTTTTCTGTGAAATGTTTCATTTTTATTCATTTTTCTATTGTGAGAACACTTTGTGTAGTAAGAAAATATGGCATTTGTCTGGCATAGATTTTATACTTTGCATACATTTTCCATAGTTGTCATTTTTCTTGCAACATGAAATTTTTTTGTAATACCAAATTTATACTTTTTTATGTGGTCCAATTTATGACATTCCCCTCTCAATTTCTAAGTTAGAAAGAGTTTTTTCCATTCTAAAGTTTTTAAAAAGTAAGGTTATTTCTTCTGGTCTTTTTAGAATATCTCTTTTTAGTTTAAATGCTTGTATATCTGGTATTTATTTTAGACTAAAACTTCCAGTAGGGATTTAGCTTTAGTTTTTTGAGAAGAGTTATCCAAATGGCCCAATGGAACCTTCTGAATAATCTATCAGATGCTCAACAATTTTAAATATCCTCTTCACCAATATCTTGATTATTTCTATGTGTCTGTTTCTGAATTTCTTTCAATTTTCTTGATCTATTTATGAACTTATACCAAATTACTTTAGTGTAGCTTCATAGTACTTTTAAACCAATAAAAATGACTTTCTGCTAATTACTTTTCTTTATCAGACTATCCCAAGATGTTCTCACATGCTGATTATTTTACATGAATTTTTGCTAAGTTAAAAAAATCTGTTGTTAGTTTAATTGAGATATAAATGAGTTTATTGTTTAATTTTGGGAAAAATTGCCAATAGGAATTCTGTTTTTCTGTCTAAAAACAGGGTATGACTTTCCTTTTATTTAAGGCTTACTTCATATCCTTTAGTGAAATATTAAAATTCTCTTCATATAATGTCTGGATATCTTTAATTTGTGTTTATTCTTAGATATCTTATCTCTGTTATTTTGATGATGACAGTCTCTTCCCAAAATGCTGATAAAAGAAAAATGGAGAAGATATGACTTGTGAACTTGAGAAGATCAGAGTTGAACTAGGAGTTTACAAACAAGTAAAATAGGGAAAATAAACACATGCACCAAATGATGGGAGGATTCAGAGGAGACAGTGTCCATCTCTGCAAAATAAGTTTCCTAATAAAATGCATCATTTGATCTAGATGCTTAAGAATGAGTGGAGTCTCTAAGTCAATCAAAGATTAAAGAACTTTGCAAGTAGAAGGCAGGGGAAATGCAAAAACAGGGCAATGAGAGAAGAAGGCACTCCTAGTGAGATGCTCCTGCTGGAATGGCAGGATGGCTGGAGCTAGAGATGTGTGGAAGGGGATTAGAACTGAACTCCCAGGGCCATGGTCTGGGCTATACATGCATAGTCAAGGGTCTTTCGTTTCAAGTTAAGGAATTGGAATAGATTAAATGTGTCCTATATTGCAAGAGGATTTAGGTAGCTGTGAAGAGGTTTATCCAAAACAAGGAGAGACAGGTGGCAGGGAACGCCAGCAAGGGGAAGAAAGGTCAGGTTTGGACAGAGAATTTGAGGTCTTGGAAGCATATCCCAGTGGTAGCAAAGCTCCTAACATAAAGATGATTCTCATCAAATATTGAATGAATTAAAGAAAAAATAAATGGAAAAGCATGAATGCTTTGAAGTCAGGTATTTCCAGAAGTGCATAATGTATAATAATTTAATCTCAAGGTTTAAACCACTCATTCTATAAAACCAACAGACTTCCAAGAAGCGTAGTATTTTGCCTAATAAGCATGACAATATTAAGGAACTAGAATCTGGAACAGAGCTCTGTTTTGACATACAGCAGTAATTAAGTAAACTCATTAATGTTTCAAAGCACTTGGGACAGTGTTTGCACAAACTAAGTGCTGTGTAACTGATATAACTGTTAAGTAAATACTGAATGCCTGGATGCACAGGCCCTGGATTAAAAACAGTAAAGTAGCCAATGTTTAAATCAGACCTCAGTTCCCTCTTTCTGAACTACTTACCTCTCTCTGGCTGTCCCCTGAATTTGACTCATGCCATCTTTCTAAGTTCCAAACATCTCCATTAATCTGCCTTTTTTCCAAAATATCTCACAGAAAAGGATGTATTTACTGCAGGAGTGTGTTCAGGAACAGAGGAAGGAGGGAGCTTGTGTCATTTGACACATGAAGGAAAGCTCTGTGCAGCTGGACCATTGTGAACTACAGCAGGATGATGGGCAGAGACGGGCAGGGCTCAACTCAGGCCACTTTTAAGGAGTTCGGACTTTCTTAAGAGCAATGAGAAGTCAGTAAAGGGAATTAACTAGAGAATTATGTGCTTAGACTTTCATGTAAAAATGATCCTTTCAGTTCACAGCAGAGAAAGAGATCTGAAGGAATCGAGAGCAAATGAGGAGTAGCTGTTCCTGTAGTCAAAGTAAGAGATGATGATGGTTTATACTATAGGAGGCTCTGTGGAAAGGGAGAAAATCACGAAGAGGAACTGGGGACCCATTCAGATGGAGAATTGAGGAGGGGGCAACCTCAAGAATGATGACTAAGTTTTGTGCCATGAGCAACTAGGTACCATTTCCCAAGATGGGAAACTTTGGAGGAATTTCATGGAAAGGAACATGAGTTCAGTTGGTTATATGAATCCAGAGTTCAGTAAAGTCTGTGATAAAGAAATATGCTTGGGAGTTGTATCAGGCCCGTCTCACACATCCTATTACATCCTTTCAACCCCACCTCTTACTCTAACCAAAGCTGCTACAACCACCACTGCTATCCCCTCTCATCCAAGTTCCAACCAGATACTTGCAGGTCTAATTTGACAACGCCTCCCCTCAGCCTTAGCCTTGTGTCTCTTGAGGGCTGCCTGAGGCTCGTATAGGAACCCCCCAGAACGTGAGGGAGTTAACTCCCGTGACGCCATCCTTGATCAATGGGAAATAGAAGCTGATGAACAAATACTTCTTTTTCTTCTCCCCTGGATGGGCAAATCTGAGCTGCATTTTATAAGGCTGCTCAGAAGAGCTCAGAAGGATCCAGCACCAGTTGCCGCTGCAGAAGTGGTTAACCTGATAACGCATTTTTCTGCTGGTTTTCCTCCTTCCCTGTCTTGCTCGTCCCATGCATTTCTGCCACAGCCTGGAATAACTTTCAAACAAACTACAAACTTTTGCCTCATTCTGCTTTTGGAGGAACCTAGGTAAGATAGGAGTTATCAGTGGGTAAGTGGTAATTCAAGTGCCAAGAGTGGAGAAGATCACAGAAAGAGAGAGAAAAGAGTAAGCAGTCTTCAAAATCTGATATTTACTGATTGGATAGAATTAATAAAGAAAACTAAGCAGAGAATCCAAAGAGGAGGGAGAAACAGTGAAAGAGAAAGGGAGAGAGGGAGAGAGAGGAGAGGGAGGTATCAAGGAAGGCACAAGAAAGGAATATCAAAGTAGGGAGTGGTCAGTTTTGTCAAATATTTCTGAGATCAGGAAAAATAAAGACCAAATGTGTACAGTAGATCTGGCATCGTGGAGGCTAATGATGCTCATAATTGGGACCAGCATTTTATTTTATTTTTTTTAACAGAACACACGTTTAAAAGAACACATGGAACTGAAAAATATCATGAAGAACCTAGGGGTAAGACAGGAATAAAGACACAGACCTACTAGAGAATGGACTTGAGGCTATGGGGAGGGGGAAGGGTGAGCTGTGACAAAGCGAGAGAGAGGCATGGACATATATACACTACCAAACGTAGTAAGGTAGATAGCTAGTGGGAAGCAGCCGCATAGCACAGGGAGATCAGCTCGGTGCTTTGTGACCACCTAGAGGGGTGGATAGGGAGGGTGGGTGGGAGGGAGACACAAGAGGGAAGAGATATGGGGACATATGTATATGTATAACTGATTCACTTTCTTATAAAGCAGAAACTAACACACCATTGTGTATACTCCAATAAAGATGAAAAAAAAAAGATCTTCTCAGACTGGAACTCTCGGTATTGATAACCTGTGAATAAGCAAGTAAGCAAGGGGGCTTTAAACACCCCTGGAGTCACATCGTGCTGGGGGCTCTCTCTTTGTGAGATTGTTTTTTTCTGATGGCTTTTGGCACCACAGTGCTTGGTTCTGGTTGAGGGATACTTGAGAAGCTGGACTGATGAGTCTACTGCTGATTTCGACATTTCCCAGCATACATTTGCTAACACCTGTTCCAAATTTAGGACAATGTTTAGCTCAGTTGTCATCTTCAATCTTGTAAACATATGATGGGCTTCTCATCTGCAAGAGATTAACCCGAAATTGAACCTGCAATGCTGTCTTAAGGTAATGACTGTATACCAAAAGGAAACCCTCTTGCACTGTTGGTGGGAATGTAAATTGATACAGCCACTATGCAGAACAGTATGGAGCGTCCTTAAAAAACTAAAAATAGAACTACCATACGACCCAGCAATCCCACTACTGGGCACATACCCTGAGAAAACCACAATTCAAAAAGAGTCATGCACCACAATGTTCATTGCAGCTCTATTTACAATAGCCAAGACATGGAAGCAACCTAAGTGTCCATCAACAGATGAATGGATAAAGAAGATGTGGCACATATATACAATGGAATATTACTCAGCCATAAAAAGAAACGAAACTGAGATATTTGTAGTGGGGTGGATGGACCTAGAGTTTGTCATACAGAGTGAAGTCAGAAAGAGAAAAACAAATACCATATGCTAACACATATATATGGAATCTAAAAAATAATAATAATAATAATGGTCATGAAGAACCTAGGGGCAAGATGGCAATAAAGACACAGACCTACTAGAGAATGGACTTGAGGACACGGGGAGGGGGAAGGGTAAGCTGGGACAAAGTGAGAGAGTGGCATGGACATATATACACTACCAAATGTAAAATCGATAGCTAGTGGGAAGCAGCCGCATAGCACAGGGAGATCAGCTCGGTGCTTTGTGACCACCTAGAGGGGTGGGATAGGAAGGGTGGGAGGGAGGGAGACGCAAGAGGGAAGAGATATGGGAACATATGTATATGTATAACTGATTCACTTTGTTATAAAGCAGAAACTAACACACCATTGTAAAGCAATTATACTCCAATAGATGTTAAAAAAAAAAGATGCACATTTCACTCAAAAAAAAAAAAGCATTTTGTGGGAATTTACCTGGTATTTTAACCACTCCCCAGTTGATGTGGGTTACCGATACCAAACACTTTCTGTTAGAGCAAAGGCAGCAGATTTGCTAGAATTCCTCCACGCGTGTTTTACAGCTAAGGTGACTTCAAATTCTAGCTTGACACCACCACAAAAATACCACCTTTTGATTCCAAACAAAATCCTGCCTGATTATCATTTCTAACAAACAGTTCATGGTAATTTTTCCCTGATTTCTACAAAAAGCTGGCAGAGTACTTGGAGGAAACGCTCATAGAAATGTAGACATATTTTGAAATATAAGATTTCTCAGTGTCTAAGGTAAAAGAAAGAGCTCAGTATTGTATTCTAAGACTATGGTTATAACTTTTGATGGAATATAATGCTAATAAAGAAAAATTAAATTTTGGACTAAGAGAAATCGTTTTGATATTTCACATGAACACATCAATGATGAACATGTCAACTCTTGAACTGAAATGCTTCAGTCCCACACAGACATGTTATTAGGATGATCAGGCATCCTTAATAAGAACAGCTAATACTGTGTGCCCAGCATGGTTTTAATGCTTTACTTATCCTGAGTCTAAATTTTTAAAATAATTGTATGAAGTAGGTATCATTCTCTCTATTTCGTAAGTAGGGAGACTGAGATATAGGAAGTTTAACTAACTTGCCCAGGTGAGCAGAGCTAAAATGTAGCAGAGGTAGGATCCAAGTTCTAATAACCTTGCCTCAAATCCATATTCTAAACCCTGAGAGTAAGAGTGAAACATAAGGAAGCAAACAGACCACTTAATTCCTCCTTTATGTATGGGAGCTTTTCATATTCTTACATGTCCAAAGCTAACAGTCAAAAGCAAGAGAAGTTCAGAAACCAGTCTAAGGTAGCCCATCACTGAACACACAGAATGGAGGACCCAGTGAGATGACTGACTGATGGTTAATTTCAGCGGTTATCAAATCTACATGGCACTACATTCAACAGACTAGAAAAATCAAACTTTGTAACCTGAAATGCACCCTTCTCATGCCATTCTTCATCGGATTTCAAAGTCTCTAGCGAAAAGGAGAGTCTACGCAGACAAAAATTCAAAGAAGAGGGGGAATTACCAGTCGGAAAGAGTAATGTTTGCTTCTGCCCTTTCTGCACTGCTGCTGAAACAGTCCTGTCTGGACTCTGTCTGCTCTGAGCCACCACCCTTGGGGTGATGGGCAAAACCTCTTCATTGCATTTGGTTTTACTTCTTGCAATAATGTTAATGTGAGAAGGCTGTTTAAAGGTTGTCCTAAATTTAAAAGCAGTTTCTAACCATTAAAATTTGTCTATGCTGAAGCTTAAAAAACTTTTTACGCTCAAAAATTAACATATAATACCAGGAAGATTTAACTGAGCATAAAACTAGTTGCATCTCATTTCAGAAAAAAAAATTCATACTGAACATCTCTACTTATTTTCCTGTACTTTACAAGGCCAGAGATTTCTGATATAAAATATCATATTCTTCTGTGTCTTCAAAATCTGTTTCTTAGACATATTTTCCTTCGATGATGCTATGATCCTCAAAGTGATTTGTACAAGAAACGTTCTTTTTTTTTTTTTTTTTTTTGCTGTACGCGGGCCTCTCACCGTTGTGGCCTCTCCCTTTGCAGAGCACAGGCTCTGGACGCGCAGGCTCAGAGGCCATGGCTCACGGGCCCAGCCGCTCCGTGGCATGTGGGATCTTCCCGGACCGGGGCACGAACCCGTGTCCCCTGCATCGGCAGGCGGACTCTCAACCACTGCGCCACCAAGGAAGCCCAGAAACGTTCATTTTGAAATATAACCATGGCTCCAAATCCCAACTAAACATGTATGCCAACATCTTATTTTATTTTATTCATGTATTTTATAAATTTTATTTATTTATTAATTAATTAATTAATTTATTTATTTATGGCTGTGTTGGGTCTTTGATGCTGCGTGGGGCTTTCTCTAGTTGCTGCGAGCGGGGGTTACTCTTCGTTGCGGTGCGCGGGCTTCTCATTGCGGTGGCTTCTCTTGTTGCCGAGCATGGGCTCTAGGCACGTGGGCTTCAGTAGTTGTGGCTCACGGGCCCTACAGTGCAGGCTCAGAGGCCATGGCTCACGGGCCCAGCCGCTCAGTGGCATGTGGGATCTTCCCGGACCAGGGCTCGAACCCGCCTCCCCTGCACTGGCAGGCGGATTCTCAACCACTGCGCCACCAGCGAAGCCCCAACATTTTACTTTAGACAACATTTTAAGCTTCAGCATTCTCACATGCAAAATAAAAATAACAGTACTCACTTTATAAAGGTAGTTAAGACCACGTCTGTGAAAGTGCCCGTAGGATGACTGTCACATAATAAAGGCTTAAAAACAGTGATTACATCTCAAATTCAGTTCTTCACACACCAATTCACTGGTTTCAATCAACTGTTTTGTCATTCAAAAGATGCTCATTCAGTGACCCCCATGGGTCATCAAGAGACTCTGCAGGATTCTTAGAAATAATTGAAATTGATGGTTCTTGGAATATTTAAGCACCACACCTCCACCAGGCAACAATGAAGAGGATTATCTGCTTCAGATGCTCTCCTTGGCATGAAATGCTGGTTTAATGTCACAGAGGGAGATGAGAAGTCCATTGGGAGGTTGGGAAATATATCCTTCCTCTTTTGAAAGTTTTGGACATTGGGATTGATGATTCTTGCCTCTAAATATGCTGTGTGCTGGTTGGCCTCTTACAGAGCAGAACCGATCCCATGAGGGAACCTGGATGAATACACTCAGCCTCCTCAGGTCAAGGTGGCAGCTCTCCTAGGGCACCTGACTTATATGGTTCAGGGCTGGGCTGAAAGCTACCATCTCTGAGCATTCAGGAGGCATTCCTTTCAGAATGTGCGGGACTTAAAAATGTTAAGATGGTTCTTTATTCTTTGGGATACATGGAAAAATAGTCCTGAGGATGTGGGCCATTCTGAATCTGTTGCATTACTTCCATTAGGTTGAACCTTTGGCATAGGGATGAGTTAGTTTATAAAAACAAAACCATGTATGAAACAAACTTTTCCATTTTC
Organism: Pseudorca crassidens; assembly: GCF_039906515.1. Taxonomy (NCBI): domain Eukaryota; kingdom Metazoa; phylum Chordata; class Mammalia; order Artiodactyla; family Delphinidae; genus Pseudorca; species Pseudorca crassidens. Next base: position 29,889,616 of record NC_090313.1, on the reverse strand, counting down.
AACTGGTTTCTGGAGTAGTATAATCTAGAAATTGCATTTTATATTTCAGCCGAAAAGAAGCAAATAAAAAGTTTGTGTATGACTGTCTCCTATCAGAAAATTTCCTGTGTGGCTCAGTAATCTGCTGACATGAAAGGAAGGTCAAGTCGATTAAAGTATCATCCTAGAAAGGAGAAGATTTTGTCAGATACAGAGACGATTTCCTGGGACTTAGTTGTATCTTGGGAACATCTATTTAACATTCCACACGTGTGTATGTGTGCATCAAAACGTAAGTATCAACAGCTTGCATGTGTCACCTTGATGGTCTTGAAATAAAGTTAAGAACAGAGCAAGATTAGAGCAAGGAAGAGCTGTACTACAATTTCTGAGCTTTGTGAAATGGCTGGTTCTATCCCTTAACCATCTCAGAGGAGATGTGGTGAACACAGCAAGGTGGAGATTTTTAGGCAAGGGTTTCCAAGAATAAGGAGGAGAAAAGAGTAGTTTTAGGGGGAAAAATGTAGCTACGGAAAAGTTGACAGTCTAATGTTCATGTAGATGTCTTTTTGGAGGAATGAAGAGATTTTCCTAAAAAAATATATACAGCTATTTGCAACTTTTATCTTCTTGAGTAAAAGTTTCCTGGAATGGTAAAGTTGTACTAGTGAAAATAGCTCAACAGAATGAAGAGATTTTCCTAAAAAATATATATACAGCTATTTGCAACTTTTATCTTTTTGAGTAAAAGTTTCCTGGAATGGTAAAGTTGTACTAGTGAAAATAGCCCAACAGAATGAAGAGATTTTCCTAAAAAAATATATACAGCTATTTGCAACTTTTATCTTTTTGAGTAAAAGTTTCCTGGAATGGTAAAGTTGTACTAGTGAAAATAGCTCAACAGTACAATTTTCTAAAGGTATATAGTAAGCTGTATGTGTGTAAATGGTTTTGGTTCTCAAATGCATCTAAATTTTAAGAATCCAAATTCAATTAGGATTAAGGATTCCAAAATTGGATTAATGATTGAGGCTTAAAGAAATTAAATAACTTGTATAAATCCAATTAGTTTCAGAGCCAGTATTTTCACCCAATCTATCATGTTCTTTCTACTTCCACGTTGCCCCTTGTGTAGAAATTCTTGTTATAGTCATGTCACCACAAGGTAGAGTGAAATGTCTAGTTCATAATTGAATTAATCATGATAATTTTTATATATTCTAGTACAACTACCTTTGTAAAATATCATACTTGGATAGTAGAGTACCCTGGTTAGTGTAATCATTTATAATAAATATCCCACCCAACTCCAGAAACTAATTCAAGGTGTCTCAGTTACTGCCTAACACCTTATGGAAAGGGCCTTGTGGTTAATTTAATTTGGATCACGGAGTCTAGTATAGCAACTTGTACATGCTAGGATAGATAAGATAAGGATATGATAAAATATTTTTAGCACGTAAAGTACATTGAAGATAACTGCAATAATTTACTTCCTTAATAAATGAGTTTTAAGGATCTCTTTTTTGATTGAAGTATAATTGCTTTACAATGTTGTGCTAGTTTCTGCTGTACAGTGAAGTGAATCAGCTCTATGTATACGTACATCCCCTCCCTCTTGGACCTCCCCATTCCCTCATCTAAGTCACCACAGAGCACTGAGCTGAACTCCCTGTGCTATAAAGCAGGTTTTTATGATGCTTTATTTCAGAATTCTGTCCTCCAGAATGCATCTACCCTCATTTAAATTAATGAACAAAAGAGAACATGAAATGCTGGAGGAATGAGTTTTACAAATACTCTGTCAATAGTCATAGGAAATTACTGAGATTGAATTTCAAGACAGCATAAAGTTGGGAAGAAGGGGGAAACTTTATTTTGGAGAATATGATTTCTCATATCTGTGGCTCATTTTTTATTACTTCTTTTATGCTAGTTTTACCCTTTTCTACAGCTCTTCTTTGAAACTCATATTGTCCTCGCAGGAATGAGATTTACTTTTTCTCAGGGTTCTCAAAATGGAAGCCTCTAAATCCATTTATATAAATACCCTAAACCTTAATTTCTAACTATTATTACAGCTCTTTCCTATTACTTCTCTAATATAACCATTTATTCTAGAGAAATCTGGTTTTCCCTCTATCTATCCTCTCACCTTTAATTTGCTTCTTTGAAAAAAAAGAATAAGAGATACTTTCTTGTTGATCTTATTTCTTCTTGAATCTATTAAAGAAAATTCTTAAGTTAAACTTTCAGCCTCTTTATTCAAGTACCTCCAGAAATGGTCCTAGAAATCACCTGAAGGAAGAGTAAGCAGAGTTCCCTCAGGATTTGCTTCTTTCCACAAATCCATCACCACTACCATCCTGCAAGCCAGGGTCATTTTTACATTTTTTTTTTTTTTCTTTTGCGGTACGCGGGCCTCTCACTGCTGTGGCCTCTCCCGCCGCGGAGCACAGGCTCCGGACGCGCAGGCCCAGCGGCCATGGCTCACGGGCCCAGCAGCTCCGCGGCACGTGGGATCTTCCCGGACCGGGGCACGAACCCGCGTTCCCCACATCGGCAGGCAGACTCCCAACCACTGCGCCACCAGAGAAGCCCCGCCATTTTTACATTTTAAAAATGAATTCCACTTCTGCTTCAAAAGAGGAAGTAGACATAGTTTTCCCTATTCCTCCTGCTAAGTACAACTAAAAACCTTGGAAATATATGTAAAACAAGCATAAGGAGGCTCTCAAGGTTGGAGAAATGAAAACTTTGAGCCCAAGGAATAACATGGTGGTGAATTTCCAGAGTTTTCTTTTTGTCTCACATACCCCAGACTGGGTTCCAAAGAAGCCAGAATCCTGGAAACCCTCAGGCAGAGACAAAAACAAAACAAAACAAAGACACCAAAAGAGGCTGCTCTCTCTAGCTGAAGTACCAAGAGTAGGCAGCCTAGAAAGACAGAATACTTTTACATGATAATTGTTCTTCTTCAGGCAAATGCCACAGACAAATAAAAAGAAAGAAAAAGAAAAACAACTGTAAGCCAGGGGGAAATTAGGTTTCCACCCTCAACAAGCTGCAACAAGGCACCCTAACACCCTGCAGGGAGCTGTGGCATTCTCACCAGGTAGTAACAAGGTAGCCCTACCTTGAGATGGTTCAGGGGCTGCACAATGGAGAGTCAGGACTTTTATCATCACTGCTCAGTGATAATGTGATAATGAGGGATTATTATCAGTGATAATGAGGCAACACCCTCCTATGGTTTCAGTGAAGGCCACATGGGGAGCAGCTCTCCTCCAGTTCCCAGAGAGAATGGTACCAGTTGAGGACTGGTGAGGATGAGGATGAAAGCCTGGACCCCCAGCCCCACCCAGCAGTAATAAGAAGGCTCTTTCCTGCCCCTGCACTTGAGTCACAGCAGATGAGCAGTAAACTTGTACCTCCTCCACTTCTTGGCAGTAGTGAGGCAGCACTCTACAACTCCTGCTGGAGCAGTTTCAGATAAACTCTGCTAAAACACAGAACTGAAACAAGATGCGGAACCTCATAATTTAATGCCTTAAGTGTCCCAGTGTCAGTGGAAAATCATTCATCATACCAAGAACCAGGAAAATCTCATCGTGAGTGAAAAAAGATAACAGACACCAACACCAAGATGGTATAGACATTAGAATTATCTGACAAGAATTTTAAAGCAGGCATCATAAAAATGTTTTAATGAGGAATTATAAACACACTTGAAACAGATGGAAAAATAGAAAGTATCAGGACGGGAAACAGAAAATATAAAGAAGAACCAAGTAGGAATTTTAGAACCGGAAAAATATAATAACCTGAATTTTAAAATGAGTACATGAGCTCAACAGTAGAATAGAGGAGACAGAGGGAAAAAAAATCAGTGAAATTTAAGATAGAATATGAATTACCTAATCTGCAAAGCAGAGAGAAAATAAACTGAAAAAATAAAAAACACATAAACTGAACAGAACCTCAGGGAAGAGTGAGACTATAACAAAAGATCTAACGTTTGTTATTAGATCCCAGAATAAGAAGAGAAAGAAGACAGAGGTAAAAGTGCTCAAACTTTCTAAATTTGGCAAAAGACATAAACCTACAGATTCAAGAAGCTGAGTAATTCCCCAAATTAAAAGTACAAAGAAATCCACACCAAGACAAATCCTGGTCAAACTTCTGAAAAATAAAATGCAAACAAAAAGTCTTGAAAGTAGCAAGAAGGAAATGATACACAGAGGACAAACAATTGGAATGGAAGTGCATTTCTCTTTGGAAACCACAGAGGTCAAAAGAAGTTGCTTGATGTTTTCAAGAGGTGAAATAAAAAAAACTGTTGACAGAGAATTCTATATCCAGCAAAAGTATCCTTCAAAAAGAAAGGGGAAATCAAGCAGTCTCAGATGAAGATGCTAAAGAATTAGTCACTGGAAGACATACCATAGAACTACCATACAACCCAGCAATCCCACTACTGGGCATATACCCTGAGAAAACCATAATTCAAAAAGAGTCATGTACCAAAATGTTCATTGCAGCTCTACTTACAATAGCCAAGACATGGAAGCAACCTAAGTGTCCGTCATCAGATGAATGGATAAAGAAGATGTGGCACATATATACAATGGAGTATTACTCAGCCATAAAAAGAAACAAAATTGAGATATTTGTAGTGGGGTGGATGGACCTAGAGACTGTCATACAGAGTGAAGTAAGTCAGAAAGAGAAAAACAAATACCATATGCTAACACATATATATGGAATCTAAGAAGAAGAAAAAAAAAAAAGGTCATGAAGAACCTAGGGGCAAGATGGGAATAAAGACACAGACCTACTAGAGAATGGACTTGAGGCTATGGGGAGGGGAAAGGGTAAGCTGGGACAAAGTGAGAGAGTGGCATGGACATATATACACTACCAAACGTAAACTAGATAGCTAGTGGGAAGCAGCCGCATAGCACAGGGAGATCAGCTCGGTGCTTTGTGACCACCTAGAGGGGTGGGATAGGGAGGGTGGGAGGGAGGGAGACGCAAGAGGGAAGAGATATGGGAACATATGTATATGTATAACTGATTCACTTTGTTATAAAGCAGAAACTAACACACCATTGTAAAGCAATTATACTGCAATAAAGATGTTAAAAAAGAATGATTAAAGGAATAACTCTAAGCAGAAAAGAAATGGTAAAAGAAGGAATCACCAAATAATAGAAGAAAAATGGAGAGAGAAACTATGGGTAAATTGACCTTCTTTTTCCTCTTGAGTTTTCTCAATCATATTTCACAGTTGAAGCATAAATTGTAACAGTCTAATGTAGTTCTCAATGGATACACAGGAAACATTTAAGACAACTCTATTACACAAGTTACACAAATTGATAAATGTGATGAAATCATTTAGAAATAAATATATGAAGACACAAGTGCATGTAAAACTGGGAAAATCTGAGTAAGAATAAAATTAGATCAATTTCCTGTTGGTGACATTGTACAATAAATTTTGCAAGATGCTATCATTGGGGGAACTGGATGAAGGATACATGACATCTCTGTGTATTATCTATTGCAATGACCTATGAATCTACAATCATCCCCAAATAAAAGTTTTAATAAAAAATGCATTCCTGAAATGGAAATTGATAGGAACAAGCCCCTATAAACAAAGGCAGGTATCTTCAAAAAGAGAGAGAAATGTTAGCCAGAAAACACTGTTTAGCTCTATATAGTAACTGGTGTGCTGGGATAGACAGTAAATCAATCAATCAGTCAATTAGTAAGTAAATAAGTCATCTAGGAAAGACAGGTAGTAACTTGGGAAGGATCTCATTATGTGGTCACAATTTGACTCACTTATCAGAGTTCATGGTAGGGTCCTGATGTTTGCAAGTTCAGAGTCTTCACTTAAATCAAAGCAACCCAAATTTATCCATCTCTGCAGACTGACATATTAATTCAACTCATAAGAGACTGACGTTTACATGAGCAGGAACATTTGGGTGCTTTCTTTGCTGACCCTCTCTCTTTAATCCCCCTCCTTTTTTCTGGATATTCTTCATCCGAAGCCCCCAATCAATTACCCCATCTTCATTTGGGAAACATATCTCCCTGGTTCCTGCTTGAATTCTTTGAGATGAATTCTTTCAATGGAATATTAATGGACCTCATTCATCCCTAAAGGCAAAAATTGAACAACAGTCCTGTGATGGAACAAAAGTGGGTACTCTGATTTCACTTTAAACTGAACTATAATCTCAATTATAACCAAACTGTAAACGTAAAGTGTTTATTTCTTCATTAAAAAATTGGTACACCCCACCCAAGTGAGCATGAATTTTTCACAAAGACCATACACCATACACTTTCCTTCTCTGAGGAAAGGAAAATTTCTCCCAGGAATTTGACTCTGCCCTTTATAAAACAGCAATCCCTGCATTATTCTTACTAAGAACATCTGTTTCCTTCCTGGGATTGACCTGTATTATAAAGTCCACAGCTCTAGCCCCCTCTTTGGCATCCAGTACAAGCTCAATAGGTACTTTATTTTTAATTTCACAGTAAGTGGGAGAGGAAATATAGAAGAATGTGTCTTATTACATTAACCTCAGACATCCTTTATTCCTTCATTGCTGAGCCTTACCTCAATTTTCTCTTTCCCTACCTAAGTACTTCCTTTATGTACTTTTCATAATTACAATTAATTAGTTAGTTATGCAATAATTATTTTAATTATACCATGCTTGATTCCATGCTGGACTCTAAGATCCTTGAGGGCAGGAACCATGTCTATCTTGCATGTCCGTCTGTTCCCAACACCTGTCACAGGCAAATAGTAGGAACTCAATAAATATTTGTCAAGTGGATGGATGGATAGAGAGGAAGATGGCAAGTGACTAAAGCTCTCTGTGCCTAGTGTTCTTATATGCAAAATGGAGATGTTATGAAGATTAAATGTGACACCATAATGCACATAGAAGTGTTCAGGGCCCTTCTTTCCTATCTCCGTATCCATCCATCATCCAGCTATATATTTAACCTGCATCATAGAACACAAAAGGATGATTAAGGTCTAGTGAAGGTTAAAAAGTAACTAGACTCTGCATTTGTTATAACCTAAGATAAATATATAATTATAAGCATTTCCCCAGCTATTAAACTTTTTTTTTTTTTACCGGTACGCGGGCCTCTCACTGTTGTGGCCTCTCCCGCTGCGGAGCACAGGCTCCGGACGCACAGGCTCAGCGGCCATGGCTCACGGGCCCAGCCGCTCCGCGGCATGTGGGATCCTCCCGCACCGGGGCACGAACCCGTGTCCCCTGCATCGGCAGGCGGACTCTCAACCACTGCGCCACCAGGGAAGCCAAGACTATTCTTTAAGTAGTAATATTAAACATTTCTGAAACCACGTCATTTGAAGAATAATCTACTGTTTTAACAAGCTGTAATTAAGATTATTTTATATTGTTGAATATTTGTTATATATAATTGTTCAATATTATGACATTATAAGGGTAAAGTTAAGGCTTTTTTTTTTTTTTTTATGAGTTTTTCCTTGAAAGAGACTCTTGTACTTTGAATTATGGGTCAAAGTATATGAACTATTTTTTTTACTTTGTCTAATAAAAATATGTGGTTTTTATGAGTTTAAATATTATAGATGTGTATAAAGGTAGAAAGCCTTCCGTAACTTTTCACGCCACAGTTCCCAAAGCTAACCACTGTTGGTAATCTGGTATGCGTCCTTCTAGATTTTATATGGGACTTTGCTTTCCATGTTATTTTGTACCTGATTCCTACTTAACACCAAAATACAAGGAAGAAGGCAACAAGAACTTATTGCAAAAGTCTTGGTCGGGGTGGGGGGGATGGATATTTATCTATCTATAGATACATAGACAGATACATTTTATGTTAATGATAAAACTATATACTCTCTGGCTTTGAAAGCTGGTGCTCTGATTTTATTCTTTATATGGTTTCTTGGGGATTTTCTTAGCATAAACACTATGTTAACTTGGCATTTCCTCATGGGAGATTATGAGTTCATGAAGCAAGAGAGAAATGGTCATTAAGATTACTTTTTCTTGTTCAAAATATGAATATACAGGGCTTCCCTGATGACGCAGTGGTTGAGAGTCCACCTGCCGATGCAGGGGTTCGTGCCCCAGTCTGGGAAAATCCCACATGCCGTGGAGCGGCTGGGCCCGTGAGCCATGGCCGCTGAGCCTGCGCGTCCGGAGCCTGTGCTCCGCAACGGGAGAGGCCACAACAGTGAGAGGCCTGCATATCGCAAAAAAAAAAAAAAAAAAAATTTCAGTGTAAATTTTTATTAAATAAGGGATGATCTTAGCCAAAACATCTCTTCTGTCAATATCTATATTAATGATGCTGTGTGTTTATATTTTTCTCCTTACTTAATCTTTTCGTCTTAGTCATACATGGTTAAAAGATTTGTCGAATTCTGTTTTCAGTCTAAAGAACCAGCACTGTACAGATCTGTTTTTGTGGTGGTGGTGGTTCTTACCTACTTCATTAAATTTTGCTTTTATCTTTACCTTTTTAACTTTACTAATTTCTTCTTTTGTCTCTTGTTATCTTTTCTAATTTCAGTTTTGTTCAATATTTCCTATTCATTAATGTACATCTTAAAACCATAAAGTTTCCTCTGGGTTATAGATTTGGTAATGCCCTATAGGTTTTGACATATAACATTTTCATCCACATTGATTTTAAAATGTCTTTTATTTCACCTTTATTTCCACTTTAATTCAAGAGTTAAGCATGTATTGTTTATTATTATTATTTCCAAGAGATAATATTTGAAGGACTCTCTTTTCACTACAACTTGTAGCATTTTTAACTATGAATTTATTGGATTTTCTGTTTCTCTAGTATGGGATCAGTTTTTTGTATATTTTCCATGAATATTTGAAAATCATGTATATTTCTTGGGTTTGGAGTCAATGTGTCTATATTAAAACTCATCTGCACCTTTTATATTTGTCAACTTCAGCCATTAAAGTCTGAAAAAGATACATTAAATCTCCCACTCCGGCTGTGGTTTGGTTGAATCTAAGAAAATGTATATCTAGACAGATAGATAAATAATATCAGCGGGTACGTACTTCGATGATTATGCCCTGTGTTTACTGAGAACAAGCATCTTCATGTGACTTAAACCATTAACTTCCACTTTTCTGAATCATCACTGTGTTTTTTAGCATTATATTTGGCAAAGGACCTGGGTTCAAAATCTATCTTCTCTTTTGTCATTAGAACTTCAGACTGTTTGTTTAAGCTCTTTGAGCTTTAGTTTCCTCATTGGTAGAACCGAAATAATAATAGTCCTTCCTACCTTAATAGATTATTGTAAGGAGCAAATGAAAGTCAATAATGTAAAAGTTTTTTTAAAAGTTGAGTCTTTTCAAATATGAAATTATTTTTATTATTACTTTGTAAGTTTCAGACCTATGGCTGATATGTCTCTAAGACTGCCTTTGGGTGGCATAAATAGGTAGAATATAAAAAATGTTTTAAATTTATTCTAAGGTATGAAGTATTTGCTATGAACCTGGACCAAAACTGTGAAAACCATTTTTATATAACTTTTCACTAAAAAGTCACCGATAAATGGATGCTAACTCTTTAGCTTTCTTAAAATGTTATTTCATTAAACTATTTTATTCACCAGAGCATTATGGAAGAAGAGATAAAATGCCACTCTGGAGTTCAGAAATAAATTCTGCTCTTTTACACAGCTAGAGCATTGAATGTGAATCCTCTTGAAAGTTTATTTTACCTCCTAAATTAACTTTAGTGCGTTTGTTTTAGAACATTATGCTCTTATATGTGAGTCAAGGGGCATATGGTCTCTTTATCGGAAAATAAAGAACAGATGTGTGGTTTAGATAAGTACACATAAACATGTGAAGGTCAATGGCAGGTGACTCAGCGTTTTCACCATATTGTGGAAGGGATATGAATAATTTCCTTAGAGGAAATGTAATCCTTGATACAGTGACATCAAAGAAACCATTATTTATTTTATTAGATAAGCATAAAAAGATCTAATAAAAAGACAGCTTTCTTCTTTGAGTTGTTAATAATACTCTGGAAGCCTGGGAGATGAATTTAAGAAAATGTGCTGAAAGTCAATCCAAGTACTGAACACACACATCAACAGAGAGCCACGTTCACTAAGAACAGCAACTTCTTAACTATACCTTACCTTTATTTCTTTGAATATTCAGTTTACTTTGCATGAGAAGACTGTGGGTAACTTGGCTCAGCAGGGTGTTTTACTTATCTTTAAATATTAAAACCCTTTATTGGAATCCCTTGAAATCAAAGGAAAGAATCTATCTTCGGATAGAAAAAAATTAAACCATACATTTTTGAAAACTTTTGACATCTCTTTTTGTAATTTTGCCCTTCTCTGCTAGAAATTTCCATTTTGGTCAATTCAACAGTTTTCTGGATAACAGAGCAAGTCTTAAATCTGAAAAGCTGCATTCATTTTGCCTTCAGAGTGGATCACTTTCATGTTCTCTCAATTGAGGCCAAATCCTTTCCTGCTCCACATTTTTTCCCACAGCTTTAGGAAGCTAGTTCAGACTCGAAACCCTTGAACCTAGACTCCAGAAACATTTTTCTTATTAGTTCCCCATGTACCAATTTCTAACTACACCAAATAATAATAATAATACAAAAGTAGCAAGTGTATCTTTAGATTCAACTATTCATTTACATCTCACTAATGTGTGCATTTATTAATTAATTTAATAATCCATCACTTATCATGTCTATGCTAAGAACCCTGTTATGTGCCTGGAGAAATGGAGATAATATTGTTTAAAAGACCTGTTTGGGGGCCCTGGAGGATCTCGGATTATAGTGCAGAGGAGAGGTGTAAACAAACTATTAAAAAATGATGCAACATGGAATGAAATGAATATTTTCTCAGGGATTAAGAGAGCACCAAAGAGGAAATGAAGATTTGTATCTGCTTTGGTCGCCATTATATTCCAGCACCTGGAAAGCTAAGACCTGTGGCACTTGGTGAATGTATGACAAAAGCATGGACGAATAGATGGATACATATATGGATGGAAGGGTCAAGGATGGCTTCTTAGAAGAAAAATCAATTCATTTGTGGATTGAAGACTATAAAGGTATACATGGAAGAGATAATTCCACGTGGATGGCATGGTATAGAGAAATAAAATAGCTTTAGCTTGTTCAGGGCACAGACAAGTAGATAAGCATGATGGAGAAGAGTGTTTAGCGAAATGACAGGGAATGAGATTACAGATGTTAAAAGAAACTAGAACGTGAAGAACATGAAAGGCTTTTCATACATCACCAAGAAATGTGGTCTTGGTGAGTAATAAAAAAATACTAAAGATTTTAAGTAAGAAATTGATGTGATCTGATTTGCCAGGTCATAAGAGGGACAGAGCTACAGGGAAGCAAAGCATTTGAGAGTTGTAGCCGCAGAGTGGTTGAAATTACCACTCTGGAATTCAGATTGATAAAATATATACTTTCTCCTTTTAGAATTACTCAGGGATTCCAATAACCTTGAGAGGAAGGATAGCATAGTGGCTAAGATCAATCATACTGGACCCAGACTGCATAGGCTTAAACCCTAGCTCTGCCACTTGCCAGCTGTGTGACCTTGGACGGGTTGCTGAGCCTCTCTGGGCATCAGTTTCTTCAACGGAAAATGAGGATGACAATAGTAGTGCTTGTGTTGTAAAGTTGATCGTTACGAGGATTAAAGAAGTTAGTCTGTAAAGTGCTTGGAAAAGTGGCAATAGAGTTTGTTAAATTTGTAAATTAAAACCTTATATATTGATTCACAACTATTTTGTCTACAATATGCATATACGTTTTAATTTTGTTTTCATTTCTGTAAGACTACACATATATGTTCATTATTTTCTGTGTATTGAAAGTTTTATCTAATTTTTGCCCTAAGCTAATTCTAAAATGGGTTGTGGGATAAACCAACAGTAGAACTTACAAACATTTAGATGCTCAAGATCATATTAAATACGGCCTTCCACACTGAGCATGTAAAAAGATCCAGAGAGAATTTGTGAGAATGATCTTGAAGAAAGTGTTATTGGTATGCAGTGAGCCACTCACCACCACCCAGGAGAAGAAATGGGGTGAGTGACCTCCTTCACCTCAACTTCCTCAGGACCAATCAGAGAGCTTCCACTGTTTTCCCAGCAGTTGAGGGATTTCACTCACTTCTTGAGTTTGAATCCTTCCGGAGAATTGCAAAAGGCAGAAGACAGGCTGGCCAATTCTTCCAGGGGCAGAAGTAAGAAAAGGGGTTTTGCGTAACGCTCACAAAACGTACCATAGCGACGTAAGTATGACTGCTCCCCAGGGTCAGGACAGGGGCCACAGTTAAGAAAGGGTCTCATGGAGGCACACTGGGGAACAGGCCTCTGCAGAGGGAAGCTCAAGTTTCCTAGGTACTGTGGAAGGAGAGGAAATGAGAAGCCAGAGGAGTGTCCCTTATCTGCATCTAGGGAATTGCCACTAAAAGATCTCCAGCAACGGGGAAAGATACCATCTCTAAGTCAAAAAGTGTGTTTGAACCTAGACCTGACTCAGACCTAGCATGAAGATGGCTTATGAGAGCAAGCACTTTCTCATCCCCCTACATCCCTTCGCTCCCCACTTTCCAATCTCAGGGCCATTGGACCAGAAATCAGGGTTAGTGAGTTGGGGAAGAGAATCAAAGCAGGAGGTAGTCCATGTCCCCCCGACCCACTCCAGCAGAAGTTGGAAGCATTGTTGGACATTTTAAGTACCAAAATGAGACAACTTTGTGACTTAAAGTGATCTTAATCTTTGGCATGTGTTCTACAAAGTCCTATAGCTGCTTTTTTTGGTTCATAGGCAGGGGGAAATCTAGCTCACTGAGCACCAAGACGCCAGTGAGAAAAGGAAATAAATGTGCTCTGTGAATTGCATCCTACAAATTGTACTTGTTCTGGGTACTGGTTATAACTTTTTAATTCTGCCTTCTGTCTTATCCATTTGCACATTTTACTCCAGACGAAATAACTCACTCTATCTGCCACTCAGTAATTTTATTTCCAGCCCTTTCCTCATGTCTTCTCTTCCAACTGACATGAAAGCACTCATCACATTCAGGACTTCCAACAAATCCCCCTTCTTCTTGTGATGCCAACAAACCCTTTGATCAGTGCTTCTCAACCTTCCATCTTGGATGAATTTCAGAGAGTCTTTGAATCCCTGAAAATTTCCTCCAGTACTTGGATGAATGTGTGCATGTACATTTTTTTTTTGGTGGCAGAATTTATAGCTTATACCAGATTCTCAAAAGAGGAGTAGGAGAAAAAAGTAAAGAAAAATCTGTCTTTATTCCTTCCTCTCCTAGAGCTGAAATAAATTAAAAATATGCTGGTCCACGTCTGCACAAAATTATAAAGGAGGTGAAGCTTTCTTCTCTGAACTTACTATCCCTAGGGCTCTTTGGTCTTTCCTTCCACCTTTTGACCCTCTAGTGATAGACAACATTAGTATCAGGCATATATTCCTTAAGTTACTGATTTCCCCAGAAATTCTCATTTAAGCACTTCGCCTCATAAATCAATTTCAAGATGTGGTAAACTTGGGGGAAAACTTCCTTGGTTACTAGTGGAGATTTCTTAACCCCTCTAAACTGCGTTGTGTAGACTGTGCCTAAGGCAATCTATAGAATATATTTGTTTTCAGGTGTTATTATAAATATACACATACATTAAGATTTTTAAAAGTACGCATGTTCTTCATTTCTTCAAGAGTCATACATGGTGTTTATTACAGAGGAGCTGAGTAAATGCTTGATTATGAGGATGCTGGCTGGTTTCTAGAAATTGAACATAATGAGTGCCAGTGGTTGTCCGATTTTCAATGATGATGTCTCCATTTCTCTCTCTCTCTAGGCTCTTTTTTGAGTTGTTATTCCGAAACTTTCATTCATTTGCTTTTTCCTTCAGCCCTTATTTATGATTTTGTTTTTCAGAGTTGGAGCAGTTATTCTGGGTCGTATTTGATTGTGAGTCAAAATGATAACAATTCAAGTTGCTTCAAGCTCCAATTTATAACTATTTTCCACCATTGGCAAATAAAAGAGGTGATTTCCCCCTCGTTTAATAAACAGCAGATAAATTGATTAGGTTCAATTCATAATTTTAAATAAATGCCAATAAATATCTAGTAATAAGAGGGAGAGTGTCTGGAGGGAAGAGAGTTGACAAATATAAGTGGTTATTTATAGATTTCCAGATGTTTTTCTGACTCTCTATGTCCTACTCATAGAGTGTAAAATTACCCTGTGGAGACAGTCCACTTTCCAGAAGCACAGCTCCTCCTCCCATGGAGAAAAATGTCTCTTCTGCTCCAATGAAGATTCCATTCAAACCCACAAATAGACCTCTCACACTGATAAGGTCTGGAGAAAATGAAGACAGGAAAGAAACTTAAGGTGGAAGTACAGAAAAAAGTTCTCTTTGAAGTATAATCAAATTTTGAGCCCCAAATTTAACGAGCAAAAAGTGTCCTTTGATCTGTCAAATCAATGTTTAAAAAAAGACAATTTGAGTAAGTGCAGTAATTAGTATCTTATCACTAGCCAGGTGATAGAATTGACAGGATTGGTTCTGGACACAGGCTGAGCAAATAACGGTGGTAAAATTAAGGTTTTCAAGCTGACTTGACGTTGCATAGGACTTGTAAACTTAAGAAGTACATCTACTGAGGTGTGTGGCACGGAGATGGTTAGGCTCTGTGTTTGTTCCTGAGCCCCTCATATACCTTTCACGTGGCTCTTGGGAGCAGCCCTTAGCACCAACCCTGGCTCCTCCCTGCCTGGCCTCTAGGCTGACAATCTTTTTAAAACTTTCTGGATGCTTGAGATTTGGGCTGTATTTTTTACTGTCCAAATGGTATTTTTGTATGTGGTGTGGTTAAGATTCGAGGTTGATTTTCTCCCATAAGGATACCTAGTCGTTCAACCATATTTGTTAAAAAGAGAGGCTTCTCTTTTTTTTCTGAAAAGAATACACGTTTTGCTTTCAGTAACAATAACACATGTCCTTTGCACAGAATTCAAAATTATAGAGTGAATGTTTCCCTAAAATCTCTCTTGTAAGAGACAACCACACCACTATCAATGTTTATCATATATTTTATAAGATTGCATTATTTATATATTGATTTATATAATGGGTATATTTATATTCATGCACACACACACACAAATACAAGAAAATATAGCCAAGTGGTTAAAAGTATGGACTCTAGAGACAAACCGCCTGGGTTCAAATCTCACACACACAAATACAAGAAAATATAGCCAAGTGGTTAAAAGTATGGACTCTAGAGACAAACCGCCTGGGTTCAAATCTCATCCTGGATTCATCCGTAAACTTTTAAGTAACTTAGCCTACCTGAGCTTCTCTTTTCCTATCTGTAATTGAGAAAATACTTCATATGGTTGCTTTTAGTATCAATTTAGAAAGGCACCTAGGAAAATGCCTAATGCATATTAGGCAATGTGTTAATATTAGTCATTATTAAACTATAAAATGTAACTTCTTTGTCACGTATCAATAATTCATAGATCTCTTCCCATAATATTTTCGAGAGGGTTTTTTTTAAAAAAAATAACCTATTCTGTTCTATTCGATTCTTTATTCTATTCCATCCTATTCTATTCTGTTTAACAAGCTTATTCCATATTCTATTGAATTTCCATATTTAGAATTTAGATACAGCATTAAGACCAACACCATATTGTTTTAATTATTGTGCCTTTTTTTTTTACTATGTTTTAATACTGTGAAAGTCATATTTATCCATGCATTCGTGAAACTAGTAATTACTGTGTGCTTACTTTCTGTTTAGATTTTCTTTACACTGCAGATGCACTGATGAGCAAAGGAAAAAATAATTTTAAGGTTCCTGATTGTTTTTATTGATATATTTTTCCATCAGACATTTTAAAACAATTTACAATTGTACACAGTAGAAATTATATTAAAAGTAGATTACTTTGAAGGTGTATTGACATCTTTACACTACTGCTCAGGAACATTCTGTCTCTCTGCTTTCCATCTCTACTTTCAGATTTTTTCCATGAAGTTATCCACTGTGTACCCATTTAAAAAAAATTTTTTTTTATTGGCGTAAAATTGCTTTACACTGTTGTGTTAGTTTCTGCTGTACAATGAAGCGAATCAGCTGTATGTATACCTATATCTCCCTCCCTCTCGGACCTCCCTCCCACCCCCCCCCCATCTCACCCATCTAGGTCATCACAGAGCACCAAGCTGAGCTCCCTATGCTATACAGCAGGTTCTCACTAGCTATCCATTTTACACATATCCACTGTGTATCCTTAATTCTTTTTACTCTTCTCCACATTGCTAGTTATATAATTTTTCTTTATCATAATGTTTTATATTTCTGTTCAGTTTTGTTTCTGCTTTGGTCACACTTGTCAGTGATTCCTCTATTTTCAAGGAGGCTGTGACATTTTTACAACAGCTGTGTTTTAAAGTTTAGGCAACCTAACATATTACTCCTTCCCTTTGAAACTATTTTCATCATTTCTCTTTTTAGTGATTACTTCTCCAGTCAAGGATTGGGTAAATATTCACTAATATTTTCTTCAGGTATGAAAATAAATTTTAAAAGTTTATTATGAAAGATATATACCAGGATTAAGTTTCTAAATATTTCAACTACATGTTATTTGAAAGAAACACCTAAAACAAAATGCTTCATAAGTTTAAAAATAAAAGGGATAAAAAAGGTATGTTTAAAAAAAGTTAGTAGTAATAACAACAAAAGAGAATTTGATGCAAAATGAAATACATTACATAGGACAAAAAGAATAATTTTATGTCAATAAAAGCTTACAGGGCACAATAATAGTAAAATTATTGTAAACTTGGATGCAACAAATAACATTGCATTTGTGGGAAAAACTATAACAATTATAAAAGAAATGGGTAAAAACACAATACAGGCAAATGATTTCAGCATGGCATTCTCAGTATATGAGAAATCATGGGAAAAAATTATAAATAATTTATCAAAAATCCTATTTTTAATCATAAAAGAATCGTTAAGAAATTCTAAAAAGTACAATTTTTTCCCGACTAACTACAGTATAAAAATACCTAGAAATTAATAGCAAATGTTTAAATTTAAAACAAATCAACTGAAGATTCAAAAACCCTCCTAAAAACTAGTAAGTCAAACAGGAAATTCAAGTGATAATTACATAATATTTGGAAATGAGAATACTTCACATGAAAATATAAAAGGTATAGACAAACTCACAAAGAGTTAAATTCTTATGCTTGAAAATTTCATAATTTAAAGGAAGAAAAAGGGAATAACTGCAAAAGACTGTAATGGACTAGGCAATCTTCAGAATGCCTGCCATGCCCACAGCCTCTTGTGAGGTGAACTACTGGCTCACAAGCCCTTCACAGTATATGGTGGTACCCTGTACTATATATCCTCCCTCCAGATAGGGCCAACTGGCCCATGGGTCAACTTGCGATCCAAGAGTTACTCATCCTTAGTCCAGACAGTGACCAGAAGAAATCTACTGTGAAAAGATGAGCGGGTCAATGAAATGAAACTTCTTCAGGTACCTGAGCAGCCCAAGATGCAATACACCTCTGCCAGGATACCTCCTGGTAGATACGGTCTCTCAGTGGCTAAGAGAAAAGTTGATGATCCTATGTGTTGGGATGTGGGTAGAGACGGATTGGGTACAAAGGTTCTCCCAGAGCTGACTGGCTCAGAAAAATTGAAATTGAGCAATTATGGGGTAGCTGTTTGCTTTTCACCTCCGTGTTTCTCCTAATCGCCATTTCCAATAATTAGCAGCAGGCCATGAGGGGCCAAAGTCCTTTCCTATCTCTGTAGTGACCATTCAGGTGTTTCTTATTGAGAGAGCAAAATACATGCTATATTATCTAAGAATCTCAATATATGCCTCTCAAGGATATACTATAAATGCAAGTTCTTCTGGCCCATGAAAGGAAAAAGACCTCACATGTGATCTTCCTTTAACTTAAGGTGCTATTGCTAGTTTCTGCTTTCATCCGCCTTCAGCAGTGTTTAATGAAGTTTGGAAGAAAGCATACCACACTAATCTACTGCAATATAAAAAATGCATTTAGTTACTCATTCATTCTCTGTTTCATTTATTCATTTGCTTGTTTATTTTCAAAAGCGTATATAATACAAAGGGAATGAAGTTAATTTTTTGGCAAAAGGAATAAATGCACAAAAACTGAATAAAACTAGAGGTGAGGTAGACAGTAGAAAATATGTACTGTACAGTCCTGCACAATTGCTAAAGGTAAGGTGAAAATTTATCTCTTTGTTCCACCAGCCAAAGAGGGAAATAAAATCAGTTATAAAATTTGTAATGTTTTCAAAATTCAAATCAACTTATTGAGGATAATCTGTGTTTTTTCCTTATATCGACTTGTTTTCTTATCATGTATGAAAACATCTTCCTAGTAAGCTCCCCCTAGCTACAGGTGCAAACACTGTACAATGTTAGTGAACAACAGGTTGTAAAATGATGAGAATTTTATTCTTATGACTTACTTCAGTTTGTGCTAATGGCATAACGTGAAAGAGCAGTTCAATAGAAATAATTCTAAAAGGGGCAGAAAACAGAATGCATTTTAACATCTCAGTAAAATCACGTATGTTTACAAGATTTCAATTTCTCCAGTTTAAGTTGGGAATAAGTATTGTATCAACTCACTTCAGTTGTACTGATGGCTTCAACATATAAAGGGTAATTAATTGGCTTATGTAATCAAATTGCAGGTGGGGTCTTCCTCTCTTGCCACCAAGTTTATCTCAGCCTCTCTCTGCACGCTGATTTCATTATCAGAGAGCACTCTATGTCACACTGTGGAGACATGGCCATGGCCATCAGCAACTCTAGACTTACTTGTAACCACTTATTGACCTGTCCACCATGCACACACTTGATATTAAAAATAAAACTCCAAGGAAGGACTTTGACTTGGGTCACATGACCAACCCTTAACAATTGCTAAACCAGAGAGTCAGAGGCATAAAAAATATTGGATTATTTGCAACAGTTGTCTAGGGATGGAAAAAGAAAGCAGTCCTCCAAAGGGAGAGATGGGGTTGGTAAAGATGTGGCCACTGGAAGAAGCAGTTTGAGTACCAATTTAATTGGTGCCTAATAATGATATCTACTGAGAATTAAATATGAGAATGTGCGGTGCAAATAATAAAGTAATATATAAAATCCCAAACACTATTTTTTCCAATACGATACCCTTGGAAATTTAAATTTTCAAGAAGACTTCAGAGAAAAGAAGAAGACTGCTTTTCCTGAGAAAAATCAAAGGTGCTTTTCTACAAATCCTTGTGACTTGAGAGCAAATCACCAGCTGTTAAAAGTCTGTAAATGAAGGACCCCCCAGGAGTCTACTCTGGCCCAACAGGAAGATGATGACTTAGTGACTCTCTTCCTAGATGAGTACACCACTGTCTGCTTTGCAGTCCTCCCGAAAGTCTAGGAATGATATAAACATAATACCAATGACAACAATGCTTACTGAGGAAATATTTGTGTGTACAAGTTGCTATTCTTTGTAATTAAATGTCTTCGAAAATCGTTTCCTAAGAGTTCTAAGAAGAGTTTGGGCCATTACCCTCCCATTTCCATGCAGCAATATTCCCACAGATGCTATGAGAGAGGAAATATGCCTGTAAACGTAATTTTCTAAACAATGCTCTGAAGGACGTCAAGGCAAGGGCATACTTAGCAAAAGTGTATCATGCCTTATAATGTGAAGCTGAAATTTTGGCCATATTTCCAAGATGGTTTAATAGAAAAAGAGCTATAGTCTTATAGAGTGCAGAAGAACATATTGACGTGCCCTTCTCTCCCCTTCTCCAATAGGAAAGAAAAACTCCAACCTGATGGAACAATTAAATATGAAAACAGACTGTTTCAAAATTGAGCTTTCTTCTTAGTTTGCCTGCTGATGAGAAGAGGTAAGCATAGGTACCACAATTCGTGTGTAGCTGATAATTAAAATTTTCACGTAAATGGTGGACTTACATATCCAGTTAATATGATTTTTTACTTAATTTTTACTGGAGTATAGTTGCTTTACAATGTTGCATTTCTGTTGTACAGCAAAGTGAGCCAGTTATACGTATACATATATCCACTCTTTTTTAGATTTCTTTCCCATTTTGATCACCATAGACCATTGAGTAGAGTTTCCTGTGCTATACAGTATGTTCTCATTTGTTATCTATTTTATACATAGTAGTGTATGTATGTCAATCCCAATCTCCCTATTCGTCCCGCCCCGCCTTTCCCCCCTTGGTGTCCATATGATTGTTCTCTACATCTGTGACTCTGTTTCTGCTTTGCAAATAAATTCATCTGTACCATTTTTCTAGATTCCACATAAATACTCTGCCATTTATTTCTTCTTTTCTGCCTTTTTCCTTTGGAGCAAATTCGTTTCCAATTACCAGAGGCATATTTAAGCACATACAATTAATTTATATATAGTTTGCATGACAGTTATGAGAGCTCTCACTCTGGAGAAATTTGAATGCTAAGGCTAATTGTCAGGCTTAGAAGAAACGTCTCTATTTCAGTTGTCCTTGAAATATTAGTCTTTATTTTGAATGATTAACGAGATTTTTATTGAAAAGAAAGGAAGATGGGTGTTTTAGGGAAGGAAATTCCATACAAAGGCACAGAAATATGACAGGGTAGGTTGAACTCAAGGAGCCGAATGAGGATGGTAATATCAGAGTCCCGGTTTGGTGGAAAGGTGCCCAGGAATCACCCTGTTTAATACCCAGCACCCCCCAGCTCCGGGGTGCTCTGGGAGAAATGATTATAAATTTGTACCAAAACACAGTGATTAGTAAACCTTAGTGCAAATAGTGCCAGCTGAAGAATTAACATAATTTGAGCCAAGCTGTCATACTTTCCTGTGAGAACCAGAAAAATTCAAGACTTCCCCTTACGTTCAAACCAGGCAACTTCCTCTTGCCTATTAATAAATGTACAATAACCTGAATGCTCACAAAACCACATATCAATATTGAGATAAGGAACCTTCTGAATTTGTAGGCTAAAATGTCTACAGTTGTACCTTTAAAGATTAGGCTTCAAAACTTTTTTCCCCCCTTCTTTAGTTATCGCTATGGAACAGGAACTTTTGCTGACTTAAAGGCACTGTATGTGACTGCATCCCATTAGTCATATTAGCACCTGCCTCATCCGGTATCAACACAGGATTCTGCTCTTCTTCCTCGTCCTCCTTCATCTGCTCCAGAATTTCAGCCAACAATCGAGGACACACCACAGTTCTTGGCAACCCCAGGGCCCAGATGCTGAACAGTTTTTAACAGTTAATTCATTACTAATGATATTCTCCTACCAATGCTTTTGAAGCAATATGTGACCATGAAATCTGCTCAAGGGATAGTTACTGTCTTACTGAGTTCAAATAGTTGCAGCAGAAATAACTTCGTGCAGGAAGAGTTGTGATCACCCTGACTATTGTGTATACACCATATACACAATAGATTCTTATTCAGTGCTTTTTTTTGCAAACAGGTGATTCTTTCTCAAGCATATGTGCCAGAAGCACTCATATTATAAGTGATGTTTTGCTTCTTGGGAGAAATAAATAATTTCTCCAGAACTACAACTTCTTCAGAACAGCAAGTAAAAAGCAATCAAGTTTTTGAGGTATATTTCCTTATTTGTTTATTTTTCTAACTGGGTTTACAATGCTACCTTAAACGACTGAATTAAAATGTTTTATACTTCCACAATACCTTCATTTAAAAGACCTTAAATTAGAAACATATTGTGTCCTGACAAACTACAGAGGCAGAGTGGCAAAAGTAAATGATTACTGACTGTGAAAGGCAAACTGGGGTAAAGGGAGAATTTGATTATTGCTACGCACTGAATTGAAGGACTCTTCATAATTACTGGAATTAGACATTTTATCCTCTTACCTAAGATGACATGTACCCTCGTAACTGCTGGTAACTCAGGGCAGCCTCTTTCCCTTTGGTATCTGCATGTAGCCTCAGAATTCTCCAGGACGCAGCTACCTGGGCACACAGGCAGCCCTAGCCAGCCCCGGGAGCTGGCTTACTGATAACTACTTGTTATCCCTGCCTCACTGTGTGTGTGTCCAGAAGGAGAGCGCCAGTTGTTTCATTTCTTCAGACATTTGGTTGTGGCTGACCACTAGATACACATATTTATTAACCCTCGTCCATAATGTTCATTTTTAAATTGATTTGAGGGATCTGAAAGCAGTTGAATTGTTGCAACTGTCAGATATAACCTGAATGGTTTATTACAAATGCCTCTGTGATAGAGCAGGCCATTGGGTGAGTTCTACAAATACAAAACCATGAATTTGATAAATTTCCTCAGCTGCATAGTTCATCAGAGTAGCTTCTGCCTCCCTCTTCCATCCTTATCCCAATTTAGCATAATCAATATTTTTAATGGTGAGTCTGTGAGTGAATAACTCTACAGAGTTATTACTGTAAAATCTTGGGCTATAGAATTATGGTCTAAGGCATAATCTCCAGGATCAGACTACCTGTATCTGAATTCTGCCTGTCACTTAACAGCTGTGTAACCTTGGACAAGTTACTTAATCTCTCCACGTTAAATGGAGAGAATATTAGTTACATGTTGTTGGGTTGTTCTGAGAATTAACCGTATTAATATGTATAAAGAGTTTCAAATAGCCTGGCACACAGTAAGCACTACATAAGTGCTAGCTATTATTTTTCTGCACCTATACACTGCCCGCTTAATTATAGCCATTTCACCAGGAAACACTGAACATAAGGAACGGTTGATCACACTCAGTGAGAATGTGAAAACTGATCAAGATAAATGCATCCCCAGGTCCAAAAAAAAAAAAAAAAAACCCCTATTTAGTAATAGCGCATTACCGTTATCTACAAAAGTTTCACATCTGTATTTATATTTGATGAAGACAGAATTTGACAAGTGGGAATTAAAACAAACTCTTTGAAACATTTATCTTCATGGGAAAATTTTTTGTAAACAATTCTAACTTTTCAATCTGGTGATAGAAAAGTTGAGATTTTCTCCTTTTTTAGGATGCATCACGTTTTTGTATCTATAAAAATTATCACATATTTGCATCATTTTTGTGTATGTCACAATACTCATCATTTTTTCAATAGAATAAGTATTCATCATATTTTTGAAACTAAATTGTTTTCAGTTTAAATTTTTAATTTAACTGAATAGTTTTTGAAGAAATTATAGTCTGAATTTCTGATTTATGTAGCCTAGCCTCTTGAGAAAGTCATAAAAAGAAATTCATAAAAAGAGCGACATCAAATTAGGAGGTGAAGTAATGCTGTCTTTTTGAAATATACATAATCCACAACTGAAAGAAGCTTTAATGTTATAATACCTGAATTAAAGTAATACACATCATCCAGGCAGCATTTAGGGAAACTGGTTCACTTCACAACTACTTATAATTCTCTGAGGGAATTAGTGACCCTATTTGATTTTTGAAATAGCCCTTGACCTAAATCCACTTTTTTAAACTACACAATTTGAAAATGGGACATTGTGAACAAAAAGAGTTAGCATTAGAACTATTTTCTAAAGGAAAATTAAACCCCCAAAACATTGATTTTTTTCCCACATGTGCCAATTCTTCAAAATTTAAGATGCATTGACTTAAAGAAAAACATACAACATAAGAGTTGTGAGTTTAAGTTTTATTCAAGGACTTACTGAGGACTATAGCCTGGGAGAAAGCCACTCCGTGGCTCTGAGGAAACTGCTCCAAAGAGAGAGACAGGGGAGAAGCCAGTTTATGTATGACTTTTTTGGCTAGGAAATACATGCAGTCAATCATACATTGTGGTAAAAGATTGCTGCTAATCACAAAGAACAGAGATCTCAAGTTAATGGTTTTAGTGCTATTCTGTGCAAGAATCTGGGATCATTGAAGTTCTTCCTGACATATACATTTAACTATCTAAGGATCTGTGAATGTGAAGTACAGAGTACCTCATCCTGTTTTTCATCCCGAATTCCTTTCAGTATGCACTGTCCACGGGCAACCTCAGCGGGTTACAACTTTAACTCTTGCAGAACTGGGTGGTAAGCCATGCTCTGTTTTTCCTTGTTCATAGTCCTTTATTTTCTACTACATTTACCAGTTAAAATGAACTCCATCGGTTTTGGTAAATGTAATGTCAAACTTAAATTATACAAGCATTATCTATTCGTGCCATTTAAGACATATATATATATTACACAAACATATTTTTCCCTGAAAGCAGGAAATAAACCCGCCATATGAAAGGTTCACTCTGCAGATAAGGAATTCAGCCTGAGAAGCCTCTATAAACAAATCTTGTTACTTCTTTAATTTACTACCCCAAACCCACATTCTGTTTAGATTCTTCACTAACGGAGCACCCAAAAACTAAGTTTCTTTGTCCTGTCAATTCCTCCCAAATTTATTATTTTCTTTGTCTAAAAAGTATAAAAGCTGCTTGCTTTGGCCACTTCTTAGGACCCGTTTCTATGCCACCTCCACGTGCATGAATTAAAATTTGTTTCTTTTTCTCCTGTTAATCTGTCTTGCATTGATTTTATTATTAGTCCAGCTACAAGAACTTAAGAGGGGTAAAGGAGGAAATTTTCCCCTTCCTGACAACACCAAAGAATTTGTGTTCATTCATTTTCCGGCTACTATTAGGGTCATTGTTTTTCAAACTTGAGGTAGAAAAACAGCAGGACACCCAATTATTTTTCAAATGAAAAGTGATTCATTAAATTAATATAGCATAAAAAAAGAATTTAAGTAGATTTTTACAAAGACACCATATACATTTAAAAGCGAAACACCAAGTCATTTAAAGATTTATGACAAAGAAGAAAAATTGTATCTTTAATAAACTGCTCATAGTTTTTCATACTTAAAATTAGGTTTCAAAGGCTTTGCATTTAGGTAGAATATGATGGTTCTTTTTCTAATAGCCTTAAAGAGAAGTAACTGGCAATTCCTTGGTTGTCCTTAACATCTCTATTCCTCAATAGCCAGGGTTAATTGGGTGTTCTTCTCTCTAAAAATTTATTCTAAACTAGAAAACATTTACATGGAACCCAACTTCTTCCAATTTGACTTCACCTTCTTTAAGTCCTGTCAAATCACACTGTTGCCAAGATGCAGCTGTTTTTGTAATATCATTGTTTACAAGCTGGCCTTTCTTCCCACCTTGCCCCATCTTTAAATTGTATTGTCGCACCATTAAAAATTTAAAGTATCAAGAGATCTGTCCATGCTAGCTCAGCACTTTTTGAAACTCCCTCCTACTCTTGATTTAGATTTCTTGGGCTCTTAATATAAAAAGTACCTGCTGCTACATTCCAGGATCTCAGGAAGATTCTCCAAGATCTTCATCTCTTTCTATTCAGAAGCCCATGGGGCTGGTCTGATGATCCTTGTCTCTATACTATCGCCTCCTGCTTGATTCTGTCTCTACCCACTTATGCTTCAGCTCCCATTCTCCCTCATCTCAGCTTCCATACTGTGATATTATGATTTATAATAAATATATATATTTGGTCACTCAGATGACCAAAATATATTTCTCATTTATATTTGGTCTTCCTCCACAGTTCCTGGCTCACAGTTCCCAAAACCCTTGGAATTTCCTAAGCAATAAAGTCAATGGGAGCCTCTTTTTCTGTAATATTTGGTCTTTTGTCTACAACTCCTGGAAATGCCTCAGAGCCATAAAGGTGAAATGGGTATCTTATTATTCATAACAAGCCCTTTCCATCACAACTGGCTTTATGTTAATGAAGGTGACTTTTACAAAGTACCTAAGGATGGGGGCTGGTTGCCAGGGGAACCAACTGAATAGTGGTTTGAAACTTTCAGTCACACCCCCTGATTTCCTGGGAGAGGAGAGAGGCTGGCTAAAGCTTGAATCGGTCACCAGTGGTCAATGAGTTAATCATGCCTAAGTAATGAAGTCTCCATAAAAACCCAAAAGGAGGGGATTTGAAGAGCTTCCGGGTCAAGGAAACTGAACACTTCTACAAGCCACCTTGCCAAGCCCTAAGCTGCATGAGGACGGAGGCTCCTATGTTCGGGACCTCACCAAAAGCATCTCTTCATCTGACTGTTGATTCATATCCTCTGTAATAAACTGGTAATCTAGTGAGTAAATAGGTTTCCTGAGTTCTATGAGCTATTCTAGCAAAGTAATTGAACCCAATGAGGGAGTTGTGAAAACTTCTGATCTAAGCCTGTCAGTTAGACATACAGGTAACAGTCTGGACTTAGGATTGGTATCTTGAGTTGGAGGGGGTTGTTAGAATCTCCAATCTGTAGTCAGTTGGTCAGAAGCACAGGTAACGTGGGCTTGCAATTGGTGGATGAAGTAAAGGGTGGTCTTGCAGGACTGGACCCTTTACCTATAGAATCTGATTCTATCTCCAGGTAGATAATGTCAGAATTGAATTGAATTCTTGGAAATGCTGCAGGTATCCAAGAATTGCTGGTTAGTGTGGGGAAGGCTCCACACACACATGTTGGAATAGGGTCCAGGAACTTAGTTAACATACATACCTTGCATTATCATTTCCTGAGTTTTGGGGGATCAGACAAGGTAAATCAGGTTGTTTCTTGACCTTTCCATAGTAAGCTTGGGAGTCAGCTTTCTTGGTTCTGCTGAATTAACTAATGCTTTTTAGAGAATTTTCAGTTTCCCTTTTCTGTTCTTTCTCTCCTCTCCCATTACCTCACTGTGTTAGTTTTCGAGGGATGTCGTAACAGAGTACCACAAACGGGGTGGCTTAAAACACCCGAAAAGTATTCTGTCACACTTCCCAGATCAAGGTGTTGACAGGGGCATTTTCCCATGGAAGCCCCTAGGGGAGGGTCTTTCCTTGCCTCTTTCAGCTTCTGGTAGTCCCAGGCATTCCTTGGTTTATAGTGTATCACTCCAATCTCAGTCTCTATGTGAGTGTCTTCACATGGCCCTCTTCCCTCCATGTTTCTGACTTCCTATAATAATACCAGTCATATTGGATGAACGGCCCACCTTACCCCAGTATGACCTCATGTTAACTAATTACATTTGCAATGACCCTATTTCCAAATGAGGTCGTATTATAAGCTACTGGGGGTTAGGACTTCAACGTCTTTTTTTGGAGGACACAATTCAATCCATAACGGTTATCCTAATCTGTTCATACTTTCCAAAAAAGTTCTTTACTCTAGGTTTAGTGCAGCTTCAGAGGAAAGCAAAAGTCTTATCTGACCCAAGAGTCTTATGACCTCTTGATGGTTTGACTGAATAATAGCAGTGTTCTCTTGAACTCTGAGCCCATAAACTAAAAATTTATAGCTTTTTATTGAATCCCAGTCTCCTGAATGTCTTCTCCCTACTTCCACCTATAATATCAGCCCTCCAGATATTGCTAGTTCTGCCTAATTGTTGTGGGCAATTGGATTTTATTTCATTGATGTTGAATATGTACTTATACAGAGCGGAATAACAACAGAGCAGAGTGATAAGGTATTTTTCAAACTTAGTTTGTCACTACTCTTTCCAAAAAAAATGTTTGAGATAGCAATAATGTAGCATAGAGTCCAAGTTTTCAGAGAAAAGATACTTTTAAAATAATGCAATAAAATTTTGATATAGCAAACTACTGACTTGAATTCCATTCTTGTTGTATGCTCTTCTCTTAGTCTAGTTATGAAGAATATTTTTTTTTTTTTTTTTTTTTTTTTGCGGTACGCGGGCCTCTCACTGTTGTGGCCTCTCCCGTTGCGGAGCACAGGCTCTGGACGCACAGGCACAGCGGCCATGGCTCACGGGCCCAGCCGCTCCGCGGCATGTGGGATCTTCCCGGACCGGGGCACGAACCCGCGTCCCCTGCATCGGCAGGCGGACTCTCAACCACTGCGCCACCAGGGAAGCCCAAGACTATTCTTTAAGTAGTGATATATAAAACAGAGTCATGGGAAAGTCATGACTTTAGTCTGAGTCACCAAAGCACTCAGATTATAAAGAGGATTTAACATCAAAGAGAAGTGATAGAAGAGATATTTAAGCACATCCTAAATATAAAGGCTGCTACTGATGAGCCTCTCCCTCAATGGCTTTATTCCAGTGTATCACCATATTAATAAAATACATGATATTACCTGCACACTGATTATCACTAGGAGACTAGTATTCCAAACTAATATCTTATTATTGTCATTAATGAATCTCCTAGCTAGAGTAGGATCACTTAAGTAAATTAACTTAAGGAGGTAAGGCTATAGTTGAAGAACAGACTTGCATCTGACTTATCACCTCCTAATTGGGTGACATTTGGGAAGATATTTTACATTTGTTATAAATATTAGATATTTACACAAAATAATATATGTAAAACTGGCTAGCATGCTGCTACATGAAATAGATGCTCCTTAAGTGTTATCACTTTTTATTAGCATTCAATTAATGGCCAGTCACATTTCTAAATGCTTTTATACATTTACTTTTCTTATCTTTGTATATCATATATGTTTAGAGTCAAAAGTGACCATACATACCATTATGTATACCATTTTAAGAAATTTATAATTAAACATTTTAATACATGTAAATAAAATAATGCTAAATAGATTATTGGTCCAGCTACTTCTTGGAAAGATTTTTACCAAAGCATTCAAAATATGCAGTTGTCTCATTTTTAAGGGATTTCAGGATAAGTGATGTTTCTTTAGTAGTATTCTATAGATTAGTAGTTTTCAATCTTTAGCATGCATTGGAATCACCTGGAAGTCTTGTTAAACTACAAGCCACACAATCAGAGTTTCTGATTCAGCAGTTCTGCAGCGGGGCTTGAGAATTTTAATAAGTTCCCATAGAATGGTCCCACACGAAGCGGCTGATCTAGTGACAGCAATTTAAGAACCATTGCTATAGTCAGTGATTATCAGGAGGCAAGAAATTCATCCTTAATTCTAAACCTAAGTCCATCTGATTCATGTTCCAAAGTTAAATGTCATACAGAGTGAAGTAAGTCAGAAAGAGAAAGACAATACTCTATGCTAACACATATATATGGAATTTAAGAAAAAAAAATGTCATGAAGAACCTAGGGGTAAGACAGGAATAAAGACACAGACCTACTAGAGAATGGACTTGAGGATATGGGGAGGGGAAAGGGTAAGCTGGGACAAAGCGAGAGAGAGGCATGGACATATATACACTACCAAACGTAAGATAGATAGCTAGTGGGAAGCAGCAGCACAGCACAGGGAGATCAGCTCGGTGCTCTGTGACCGCCTGGAGGGGTGGGATAGGGAGGGTGGGAGGGAGGGAGACGCAAGAGGGAAGAGATATGGGAACATATGTATATGTATAACTGATTCACTTTGTTTTAAAGCAGAAACTAACACACCATTGTAAAGCAATTATACTCCAATAAAGATGTAAAAAAAAATCTAAGAATAAATAATACATTTGAATTACTCTTGCCTACACATGCTGTCTAATTTCTCTTGAAATATTGAAACTAAAATTGGCATGGGTATTAAGGAAACCTTGAAACTCAGATGACAATTCTCATTTTCAAAGTATAGAAGATGTGGATACTACTCACTTCTAAATAGCCCCATGACATAAGTTTTGAGCATCAGGGGAAGCAAGAAGCCCTTTACAATCAAGAGGAAACAATCCTGCTTTGTTTTGGATAGACAATACATCCTTTCATAAACATTAGCCCTAAACATGTTAGTAGTTTATTTTTAACTGATGCTGGCAGGTGCAATTGGATCAGCTCAGGCTGATCATCTAAATTAAAGCCATATAAATCCTTTTGTGTATTCACTTTTAAAATTTTGTTTCAGTAACGAGTTACTTTTTTGTAAAGAACGTTTTACTGTTCAAAAATTTAGTTTGCAATTGATTCATCATGGTACACAAAATATATTTTCACTGAAGTAGAGACAAATTTCAAAGCTTTCTCAGAATTTCTAACTCCAAATTTGACAAGATAGAGGTAAGAGGTGGGGTTTGCCAGAAAGTCAAGCATTCAGCTTAATATCATCACTGAAAGGGTCAGTAGCCACATACCACATGTATGAAACAAATTTTCTGTCCTGAAAAATTAGTTTTTTCTGTAAGGGTGGAATAGGATGAGAATTCACACATGATACTCCCAAAGTGCAAAAAAACAAAAAGTTCCTTTAATATTCAAGACATACTTCATTTTGTTCCTGAGTGCCTTTCCCTCTGATGACAGGCTTAGAGGAATGATTTACACTTTCTAACTAAAGGGAAGTCATTCTATTTTGGATATAAATGGGGCCAGGGTCAAAGTTTAATCTCCCTCCCAGGCTTTCTTCCCCATCAAGGAGGTCTCCCATCCTTGCCTCCTGCCAAGATAGTGCCTGGGGACAGAGAAAAGAAAAGCTAATATTCTCATAGCATTGGATTATCAGAGGTCCAAATGCTGTCCCCTGAATGAATGTCTTGCCCCTTTTGTCTTTGCGCACCCGCTCACAGCCTCTAATGCTGATGTGTCCATGGCTATGTACCAATTTATATAATTGTGAATTGCTTTCTCAGCCTGGGCAAGGCATGCCAGTTGTCTCCAAAGACATCAGCCACTTCTCCCTGTTGTCCAGTCTTCCCCTCATGAGCACTGCAGATTACCTTATGTGTAGCCAGAACTGTTTTGTGGGTCCACACTGCAGCTACAGCTTAATTTCCGGCTCACTGATCTTCTATAACCCTCTCAGGCTACCAAGGAGTCTGTGGAATTCACACAACTCCACTTGAGAGCTGAGTTTTACTCAGGAACATTTATATTATCTTAGGCCCTCTTTCTTCCTAAACATACCACAACACTGTTTCCTTCATCTGTACCTGCTCTGTGTTGGATGTTGGAGAGGGGACTCCTTGAGTGGTAATTGCCCTGAGATCCAGAAGTCCCCACCTAGAGTTTCTTCCTTCTTAGGGTTCACACCCAAGGCAAAGCCTGAAGGATAAAGGTTGGAAAAGGGAATGCAGAGCTCTGAGGGAAAGTCTCATTTTCTAAGAGTCTCTGCCTTCTCCACACTTCAGTTATAAAGGCTCTTTATAAAAATTGGTTAAGAGAGTAGAACTTAAATGTTCTCACCAAAAATAAAAAATTAAACTTAAAAAAATTTAATTATAAGAATTTTTAGACTTCATTTTTAACCTGGGCGTATCTTGAGTTCTTACTACCTATGGCTTAAAATCTCAGTTCAGATCACCAAGTTTTACTCGATATGCAAAGGCTTTCAGAACGATTGTCTGTCTATGGGCTGTAAGATCCTATTTTGTGAGTCAAAAGCTAAAATTGGCTATTTTACATTCCAAATTATTACAATCCATATCTTCCTAAGGTAATAGATACCTCTGGGTGAAAGGGAAAAAGAGGTTAAATTCAAGCAAGTATAAATGGAAAGAGCACATTTGTATATTTTTTAAAAATTCCTCACTGAATTGTTGTTTTCACATTCTTTTATTAAAAAACAATGAGAATTAGGTACACATTCTGGGTAGGGTCACCATCATCTAAAGCCTGCTTCTAGCCACTCTTGAGAAACTTAAGAAAATTTTAATTGTATTTACCCAAAGACATTCAGATCTAAAGAATTAATTTTCACAATTTCAACCTACAAAAAGCTAATTTTAAAACCATAAAACTAATGTTATAATTTATAATGCAATTCATATCTTATTTTCAATCACCAACTGTAATCTTAGAAGGCAGGGTACACAAAAACTAAAACTGCAAGTAGATAACTTTTTAACTGATTAACAAAAAAATCTGGGTATTTTTTTTTGAGGTATAGTTGATGTACAACATTATATAAGTTTGAGGTGTACAATACACAGTGATTCACAATTGTTAAAGGTTATATTCCATTTATAGTTATTATAAAATATCGGCTATATTTCCTGTGTTGTACAATATAGCCTCATAGCTTATTTTTAACTTTAGATTTATAATTATCTAAATATTTAATGTGTACACAATATGTGACTAAGCAATAAGATTCAAGTACTGTTGAGTAATAGGTATAACTATATGGATATATCCTTAAATGTTGTTGCCTATGGATCAGGAAGTTTAATCAAATCTCAGGCATTTTTCTGTTTCATTCATATAAATACAAAATATGATCAGGAAATCTGATATTTTATTTCATACTGTAAATAGGTTTTTAATTTGGTATTAAACACTTTTCATTCTTGGGGATATTCATTACAATAAAGAGGAAATTAGTATCTCAATTAACAGTTAATGGTAGATCTGGAGCTAGAACTTAGCTTCTGACACCACTCTGATTTTTACTATCTTTATACTTTTAATTGAATATATTAAGAAAAGGAGATAAGGCAAGTATCTCTGCTCTTATCACTTCATTTCTATTCAGCATTGTACTAGAGATCCTAAACTTTGCATTAAGGCAAGAAAAATATAAAAGGCATAAAAATGGGAAGGGAAGAAATAAAAACAGTTTTTAGTCACAGATGACATGACCATCTAAATAGAAAGTCCCAAATAATCTACCAAAAAAACCCCACAACAACTAGAACTAACAAGTTAGTTTAGCAAGTTTGAATGATAAATGTCAATATGCAAAAATCAAATGTTTTCCATATAGTGCCAATGCACAATTAGAAATAAAATTTTTTAAAACAGTGTCATTTACAATAGGACCATACATGAAATTCCATACATGAAATTCCTGGATATAATCTTTAAAAATAATTGCAAGATCTGCTGGAAATTACAAAAATTAATAAAATCTAAACAAATGGGAGTTACATCATACCCATAGATTGAAATAACTAATATTGTTAAGATATTAATTTTCCATAAATTGATATGCAGATTAAACACAATTCCAATCAAAATTCCAAAATGTTCTTTTTTGTAGAAATCGTAAAGTGACATATATAACGAAAACAATTTTGAAAAGAAGAAAAAAGTTGGAGTACTTAGACTCCATGATTTCAGATTAACTATAAAGCTGTAATGATAAAGACAGTATTAGTGTAAAACAGGAACAAGTGAAGTTTAGAAATGAACCTCCACACACACATATGGTCAACTGATTTTCAACAAATGTATCACAGTAAATCAATGGCCAAAGGATAGTCTTTCCAAAAATATATGCACTTCCACATACAAAAAATTAAGTTTGACCCATACCTGACACTTTAAGCATAAATCAACTCAAAATGGATTACAGACCTAAATGTAAAACCTGAAACTATACATCTTTTAGAAGAAAACATAAGAGAAAATCTTTATGACATTGGTTTAGGAAAAAACTTATTTGGACCAAAAAAGCATGTGCCATTAAAGAAAAAGAAAAAAACTTGATAAGTTGGGCTTCATAAATCAAAATTTCCTGCTTTTTAAGAATGCTGTTAAGAAAATGAAAGGACAAGCCACTGACTGGGAGAAAATGTTTACAAAATCTGATAAACAACTTGTATCCAAAGTGTAGTTTTAAAAACTCTTACAACTCATTTATAATAATAACAAAAAACAATTTAGAAAAATGAGTTAAGAAATTTGAACAGATATTTCAACAAAAGGAACTAGAAGAGGTTAATAGGAAGGTTTATGTTATTTGATAAGATGAGCATGTTTGATAAGCTATTTGATTTCAAAAGAAAAATATGTAATTTCAGTAAAGATTTGGGCACTGTGTTTGACTGTGGATAGAGTGTTAGGACTCAATCCCATCTCACATGTATATGAATAAACAGTCGCTTAATAATATGGTATTTCTATAACAGTATATTCACAGTACTCTATAGCAAAAGGGAATGTTTTCACACTTGTCCCTTTTTCTGGGATAACCATGAGATAATTAATTTTACTTTTGTTCACGTCACAGAGAAGTTTAAAAAATGAATTTTCGAGGTCATGAATTTGTTTAATAACAAAGCATGTTCACTCTAATATTGTATATTTATTCCAAAAGAACTCTCCTCAAGACAACAGTCCTTTCTGTTTTTTCTTTATAAAATATGTAAGATGATCAACGTTGTTTGAGTTCATACAATTGTTTGGAGCATTCAGCTAACTAGGTCAATTCGCTTCACTTTTTTTTACCAGTCTCAGACCACACACTTCTTTTCTAATCATCATCTCAAAGTGAAATTTTGTATAAGCCCAGAACCACTGCTACAAAGTCAAGGCAAAAGTCTTGATAGAGATTTAGTATAATCAACTTGAATCAGAAGACTCAGGGACATACAATGAAGAGTAGGATCCTTTCTTGCTGATTTTCATTTGTCATTGGTGCTATGATTAGATCAGAGGTTAGTTTCACACATTCAACATCCTTAGCCAAATCTTACCGACTCAGCTGGCTCAAGGCTGTGTGAAATGACCTCCAAGGTTTTGCTGCTGCATCTCCTTGTCAAGCTTTTTTTTTCCCTTTATTTAATTCATCTTTTATTTCTTCAACAACGTTTTGTAGTTTTCAGAGTATACATTTTGTACTCCTTTTGTTAAATTTACTCCTAAATATTTTATTATTTGTGATGCTATTGTAAATGAACAGTTTTCTTAAAGTCATTTTTGAATAGTTAATTGCTGGTATAAAAAATACAGATGATCTTTGTACAAATGACCTGCAAACTTGTTGAACTTATTTACTAATTAAATTTTTTTTTAGTGGGTTCATTAGGACATTCTACATACAAGATCATGTCAACTGCAAATACAGATAGTTTTTTTTCTTCTTTAAAAAGGAGCATGTCTTTATTATTTATTTATTTGTTAACATCTTTATTGGAGTATAATTGCTCTACAGTGGTGTGTTAGTTTCTGCTTTATAACAAAGTGAATCAGCTATACATATACATATATCCCCATATACCCTCCCTCTTGCATCTCTCTCCCACCCTTCCTATCCCACCCCTCTAGATGGACACAAAGCACCAAGATGATCTCCTGGTGCTATGTGGCTGCTTCCCACTAGCTATCTATTTTATATTTGGTAGTGCATATATGTCCATGCCACTCTCTCACTTCGTCCCAGCCTACCCTTCCCCCTCCCCGTGTCCTCAAGTCCATTCTCTATGTCTGCGTCTTTATTCCTGTCCCATCCCTAGGTTCTTCAGAACCTTTTTTTTTAGATTCCATATATATGTGTTAGCATACGGTATTTGTTTTTCTCTTTCTGCTTGTCAACCTTCTATTATGTTTTTTCATTCAATATTTATTAAATATGTTCTCTTTATGAAGTAATGTATTCGGCACTGGGAATACAATAAATATGTATTTAATGCCTATTATATTTATTCATTTATTTAACACCAATTTTTAAGTGTCTACTTTGTTCTAGACATTGTATTAGTTGCTAGATACATATCGGTAAAGATAAGAGTTCTTGCTTTCATAAAACTTATAGTCTGGAAAGTTGGGAAGGATAATCAAAAGCTGTAACAGAAAATAAATCAGCATGCATGGATAGTATTCTTTAATAGCAATTCATGGGAATGTCTCTTTGTCTGCTTCTCTTTTCCTTTTTATCATCTTCAGGAAGCAGCTGTCTCTGTGTTCATTAATTGATGGAGGTTTGAAGCAAGGCAGGAAGTAGAAGTGTATTAGTAGACTCCTAGGCCTTTATTCCAAACGTCTATGCCCACTGATGATATTCAAAGTTGAGTTAAATAGATGCTACCTTCAAATTAAGACAGAGTTTTCATAGGCTGGGCAAGAGGAAAAAGGTTTAAGGACTCTAGAATGGAGAGAACAAGTTGCAGATATTGAACCATCCTTGCATCCTTGGAATAAATTCCACTTGATCATTGTATATTATCCTTTTAATATATTGTTGAGTTTGATTTGCTAATATTTTGTTGAAAATTTTTGTATCTATGTTCATCAATAATATTAGCCTGTAATTTTCTTTTGGAGGGATATCTTTGTCTGGTTTTGGTATCAGGGTGAAACTGGCCTTGCAGAATGAATTTGGAAACAATCCTTTCTCTGCGAATTGTCAAATAGTTTGAGAAGGGTAAGTGTTAACTCTTCTGTAAATGTTTAGTAGAATTCACCTGTGAAACTGTCTGGTTCAGGATTTTTGTTTTGGGGCAGTTTCTTAAATTACTGATTCAATTTCTTTATGGTAATTGTCTGTTCACATTTTCTATTTCTTCCTGACTCAGTCTTGGAAATTGTACATTTCTAGGAATTTACCCATTTCTTCTAGTTTGTTCATTTTATTGGTGCATAATTTCATAGTAAACTCCTATGATCTTTTGTATGTCTGTGGTGTTGGTTGTAACTTCTTTTCAGTTTCTGATTTTATCGACTTGGGGTCGCACTCTTTTTATCTTGATTAGTCTGGCTAACAGTTTTTCAATTTTGCTTATCTTTTCAATGAACCGGCTCCTGGGTTCATTGATCTTTTCTATTGTTTTTTTAGTCTCCAATCCAGTTATTTCTGCTCTGATCTTTATGACTTCTGTCTTACTAATTTGGGTTTTTTTTTTTTCTTTTTCAGTACCTTGAGGTATAATATTAGATTGTCTATCTGAGATTTGTCTAGGTTCCTGAGGTAAGCTTGTATTATTATGAATGTCCTTCTTAGAACTGCTTTTGCTGTGTTCCATAAATTTTGGAGCGTTGTGTTTTCATTTTCATTTGTCTTCAGGTATTTTTTATTTCTGTTTTGATTTCTTCAGTGATCCATTCATTGCTTAGTAGCATATTGTTTACTCTCCACGTTTGTGGTTTTTGTATTTTTTTTTAAATTGCAGTTGATTTCTGGTCTCATAGCATTGTGGTTGCAAAAGATGCTTGCTATGATTTCAACTTTCTCAAATTTATTGAGACTTTTTTGTGACCTAGCATGTGATCTATCCTGGAGAATGCTCCATCTGCACTTGAAAAGAATGTGTATTTTGCTAGTTTTGGATGAGGCCCTCCTACTGGTAGGTGAGGCCTACTAGAACAATGTCATAGTTCTAGTACTAGCCACTGATGGGTGAGCCTTTTCCTGGGGCTACTGCAGGTGTGCTGGTGGATAGGCCAAGATCCTGGGCCCTCTGGTGGGTGGGGGCCAGGTCCCACATCGGCTGGGCACTCAGGGGGCCCCAAGGCAGACAGCCTCAGAAAATGTTTTAAAATTATTTTTTGAAGTAGAGAAGAGCTACGGAAGCATTTTAGTGGACATTCATAAGAAAAGTTGGCTTATGAGGTAGGTTCTAGACCTTCCTCTCATTGCCTCATCTTTAGACCTGAGATTATAATGCTTCAGAAGGGGGCTGCCTGGACTTTGTATTTCCTTGAGAGTGCTTCCTGTTCTAAGATCAATGATTAAAATAGTTATTATTATTGGGCATCATAATTTGCTGGGCACTCTTCTAAACATTTTACATGTGTGAACTCACTGAATCTTTGCAACCTAAGAGAAAGTATTGTAATTTTCCTAGTGAAGAAGTTGAAGCACAGAAGAACATGCTCTAGGAAACCCAGGCCACAACTTTGATGTTAGTCCATCCCTCTAGTCCTCAGTCTCATCTTAATCTAGAAATGTTGATTTCCCCAGCAATTTTTAAAATATTTTAATGTTGTTTTTAACTTATAAAATGTCAAAGAAGAAGATCCATCTCTCATTAGATCTACACATATAGTAATGAATGTTGGTTTCTTCATCAATGAATGAAAAAAATAATTAGTTGCACAGGTAGTATATGTCCATTTGCCCACATAGCTGCATGAGTGCAAATGTCTTCATTTGTGCCTTCAATGAGTGTGCTGTGTAATTAATACATAACCTTCTTATAGGAAAAAATAGTCATGCTGTGTTTTTCTGGTGCCAACCCCATTACAGAATATCAGCATGAAGTTAAATATTTTAATTAATGATTTTTTTTCACACTAATTCCCAGGACTTTTTTTAAACTATTTTATACAGAGTGAACTTTTAAAGTTATCAAAAATAAATATGTTGTCCCCAAAGTAACCACATACAAATATGCAAAAAATTATCCTGAGAGAGTCATTTATTTGAGTCTATAATTAAATGGCATCTCAGTTCATACACATGAGGCCATAAAACTTTTTTATTTTTAATAATGTTATTCATATATCAGTGTGCCCATCCCTTTCATATCATTTTCTGCATGATGAATAGGGTGTTAAGAATGTAATCTAAAACATCTGATTGGCAATTGCACATTATTTTAAAGTTTGACAAGCCTTCTCTTCCTGAGAATTGATACTGCAATATGAATGAGAGGAAAACATCAATCTCTTTCCCACTCAATATTTCAAAAACAAACATATGTATAATAAATATTTTATATAAATAATGTTATGTAAGTATGTACATAATTTTTAAAATGCTTATTAAGTATGTATATATGTAAAATATTAATCAAATTTGGATGTGATCAAACTTCTGTCCCTGGTAATTTCAAAGCTAAATTCATGATCCCCTAGATCAGGCAAACATGTAAATAATTAGAAATGGTCATACATAGGGTCAGTCATTTTATTTAGTTACTGGGAAAAGGTAAAGCTACGTTCATCTAATTCCTGGTAGGATTATAGGAAAGTTTTCCCTTTGGTTCAAATTGTTCCCACTTCATCAGAATCTGCAGAGCTCAGGAATAGAGAGGAACTTGAGACTAAGTATTTTTAACAAGCTCATCCACTGACCCTTAAGACCAACAAGCTTGGAAAATATCGGTTAGGGTATTTGACAATCCAGGTTGGTGGATTAGTTAATTTTGTTTTCCACTCTATTATAGATATTTCAGCTTCCTACTTTTACTCTGCAAGATACTGCTGGATTGAGGCATGTAGTGATGGGCTACGATTTCTTCAAATCATACAGTGTCTGGTTGGAAGGTAACTTAAAGATCATCTTGCCCAATATTAAGTGATTTCCTGATTTCAAATTTAGCCTGACCCTCAGGCTATCATCTCCCATTCGTCCTTCAGGTTTGTCTGTGTCAATTACATGAAGCTAACCTAATTCAA
This sequence comes from Pseudorca crassidens, assembly GCF_039906515.1. NCBI lineage: Eukaryota > Metazoa > Chordata > Mammalia > Artiodactyla > Delphinidae > Pseudorca > Pseudorca crassidens. Next base: position 29,850,450 of record NC_090313.1, on the reverse strand, counting down.
TTAGAGAAAGTAATATATTTTAAAGAAAGCAATATAGTCCAATAGATTCTGCAATCCCCAGCCAGTCATTTTTGGCCTACCTTGTTCAAATATTTTTGGATTGATAGGTGGCTAAAATGAGTCATGTCTAATTTACATGCTAATTCATTCCCTAAGGCAAAAATAAGTCAAGCTAAGGCAGAAGAATTACAGTTCCTTAGTTGTCATCAGCAGGTGTTTTCCAAGATACCGGTGTATAAAAAAAAAAAAAAGGGGGAGGAAAATGACTATGAGAAAACTTAATTGGTTGGTGTTACGGTTATTTAAGTAGACAGTTCACATCAGTCTTCAAAATTGCATTTGCTACCAAATATTACTGCTATTATTGATGGATTTTAGGGCAAAAACAACTCTGAATCATTTATTCTGTGACTGAATTGCGCAGTATAACTTCATTGTGTTTCAACAAAAATTTTTCTGTAATTCAGAGTCTGGGAGACATTAAGCAGTTATGTATTGATTTTGATTCTTTTTTTCCCCCTCAAGTAATCAATTCAGATTCTGTGGTCTTAAGTTCCACAAAGACTGTAACATCCATAAACATTTTATTTCTGTGAGTATAAGGTTCTATATACTACAAAATGCCATCGGACAGTTTTGAGGCCCATCTGTACTGTTGTCACTTCAGCAACAGAAGTAGTAAAGAGAATTGACTCTAGCAGAAACTCCAGAAACTAAAAAGAAAAAAAAAGCTTTGCTGAAAATAAGATGTCTTAATACATGTTTGAAAGACATGAAATCCATTGGAGTCCACAGTTCTTTTCTGAATAGGATAGGAACAGGATTTTTCTTATAATTCTTATATTATTGATTGACTGGACATTTTTCCTTGACCATAGGTGACTGTAAAATGTTATGATTAAAAGACTCACAGTTTATCTAGTCTTAAATCAATGAGGAAATTATAGGTTACCTGATACTGACAGTTCATTGAACAATAAACATTTATTAAGGGGTTAGTGTGTACCAACCACTGTCCAGGGCACTGGAAACAGAGCAATGAACAAAATAAGCAAACCCTTTTTATCTTCATAGGCTTACATTCTAGTGGAAAGAGACAGATAATGAACAAATATGTTGTAAGGACTATAAAGCAAAATAAGTTCAGGTAAGGGGATAGAACATTTGAGCGGGTCCTCTGTGAAATGAAGTTGTGAGTCATGTAGATATGTACATGTCTCTGCCCCTCAACTAGGATTTATGCTGCTTAATGGCAGAGACACACTATTGTGTCTTTGATCTCTCCCCTCCTTGAACAATAGGGGTCCAAAAAATTTTAATTGCTTTGAAAGTTATTTCAAAGAGATCGCTAGCATCTCTTCCCAGCCAGTAAAGCAAAGATACAACTACTAAGTTCATGAAACAGCAGTACAAATCCTATCAAGCATAAGTGGTTTCCCAACTGTTCTACTTAGTTCAACCCATATGAGAAATCTCATAGAACAAAATAGTAAACCCGTTTTGATAAATTGGAAAGAAATTCATTTTATGTTGTCCTCGTATCAGTTATCAGTTCACTGACTTACCAGCTCTGGTAGGGGGACAAATCTCTAGCTGTTTTGGCAGAAGTGATCCTACTGAAACTTCCATAAAAATAACGCAGATGAGAATTATAACACCTACTTGGAAAAGGCTTCAATCTGACAAAACTAGGCTATATTTTATTCATCCAGCAAACACCTGCTGTGCACATACTATGTGCCAGCTACTGGGGATGTAATGTAGAAGAGTCCTGCCCTCAGAGAGTTTATCTGCTGGCACATTTCAGATAGAACATATTCTCTCTCACTGTAAAGGCTGGTTCTTAGGGTCGAGGCACCACTCCCACCCAGCATTGCTGAAGAAATACAGAACACTCAGAGTCTAGTGAAAGGCAGCCCCAGGATTCAGTATTCCACTGTCCCAAAGGACAGCAGTTTCCTGGACTTGGCAATTCCAACCCAAGTGTCTCTTTGGAGACAGGGACAATGGTGTTCAAAACTGAGTCCCTTACTGAGCTGAAAGGCAAAGGCCCAACACAAGCAGCCATAAACACATACATCACAGCTGCCACCACTGTACCCACCGTTACTCCTGTCTGGGAGTCTGCTCCACCTTCTCCATTACTGGGCTTTCTCTGCCAGGTGTTGGTCCATGACAGACAGATAGTCCTTGAACCACTGACCTCTGGATGGGTCATTAAGCGGCCTCTGCTCCTGGAAAAATCAAGAAGCGTATGGGTACAAAGGAAAACATAGTCATGTCATTGTTTCGACATATTCAAATTACCAAGTTTAGGCTTTGGTTCTAGATAGGTATCTAAGTCCTTATAAATAAGGACTTATAAAATAAGTCCTTATTTTATACTGAAAAGGAGAAAATCTAGCATTATCTACTTTCCCTCTGTTTTATACTGGCTCTTACATTTCTCAGACCGCCCCTAAGTTACGATAGTTAGGGCTGGGGTTGGTGTCTTGTTGCTTTTAGAACCTCCCCACTCGGAGGGGAATACTCTTTGATTGGACATATTTTCCATCTCATCTGTCCCTTCTGCCGTTTGCTTTGCCTGTTTCTTTGGGGAAACCATCATTTTTTTAGTAGCTTCCCAACATGACACTTCATGAGTACAGATGTGTCAAGCTGCTATCTGATCTTTCCAGAGTCATGTGGCTTTCCTGTCCAGTTCTGATGGGAAATCCGACATACTCTGTGATTGTGCTGCAATTTTGACAAGGGAAATCTAGCTGAAAACACCATTGTCTCCACACAAATGACCTAGAATGTCTCCTTGTCTTCTAGCCATAAAACAAATGGCTATGCCAACTTGAGGTGTAGAGCCATGAAGAGAATGACACATTATGCTGTCAGCGATGAGAAATTTGTGCTTTATAGGCTCAGGATAGCAACCTTCAGGCACACAAACAGGTTATATTATATTATATTATTATAGTATATCAATTTGCATTTTCTTAAAAATATTATACTTTTTTTTTTACAAGATATTGAGTATAGTTCCCTATGCTATATAGTAGGTTCTTATTGTTTATATCTAGTTTAGATGTAGTACTGTGTACCCGTTAATCCCCCCTTTCCTCTTTGGTAACCATAAGTTTGTTTTTTATATCTGTGAGTCAGTTTCTGTTTTATAAATAAGTTCGTTTGTACCATACTTTTTAATTGTTTTCTAACCAATAGAAAGTATATGATATTGTTATATAACCAGCAAACTAAAAGTCTGGGACTAGAAGAATGGAACTGGTGCTGAGTTTTAGGATTTAGGGTCTCCGAAAATGAAGAGTAAAAGGAAAATGATCAATAAAATTACAGATTGGACAATACAGTATTTCCTTTTCTGCATAGTTGTAAAGATTCTATAATTTCACAATCTGGTCAATGATCCTTTTTAGATACAACAGCCATTTTAACACAGACCTCTGGGGAATTTGGAATTATTTACTGTAGCTTTGAAAAAAACAGTATTTATCCTAACTTTTGCTTCTCCATAACATTCACTATACAAAAACAATCTTCAAAAAAACCTGAAGTATCTGCTTTTTATCTTTGATACAGCATAGCCTTTTATTCATATGCAAGATCACCTTGGAAAAGTTAACAGGTTATATTTAATGAATCTTTGTTAGGAATGACAGAGTTCAAATGTGTCAATTCTTTCATTTTTATCAGAAGAAAAGCACAGTTTATTCAAGCTTATGCATCTCACATTTACAGAGCCTTCTGTTCGTACAGCATCATTTACTTTATTACAGGCTTTGCAAACTTTTTTCATAAAGTGAATCTGCCTGTTTTACGACTGTCAGATTGGAAGCCAACAACTGAGAATTTTGAACTAACATTTCTTATTATAGAATATACATTTTCAATCTCCTTAAAGAATACATACTTATTGTTTTTTAATTAAACAACAGAAAGTATATAATATTCTTGTAAAAGAACTTTTATTAAGCAAAAAAATGACTAAGTCATGTGTAAAATAAGATTGTGGTCAAAACAAATTTTGCCATAAGAAAGAGAAGTTCAAATAAATGGTCTATAAAAAGCGCCTTCCTAAGAAAGACTTTAGTTATAATCTGGAAGTAGTTTATGCTGGAAAGAACGGCAAGGCGACAGAATTACAAGATTTATAAAAAAGAAAGAAAACCTTAACTATAGGTCTTTCGACTAAAAACATGACCCAAGTTAATTATTTAAGTTACCCCAACCTGATTTCTCATCTTTAAAAATCTATATCTACCCAACAAGGATAGAATAAATAAGAGAATAGATATAAAAGTGCTTGTAGCTTATAAAGCATCCTAAACAGTCAAGTTACTTTAATTCTTTTTGTGGTATTACAAAACTAGATATCTTACAACCAGAAACACAATATTAGTTTCCATTTATGAAGTCAAAATATTATGTCTCATCAAGTGTGTGTATAATGTATATCGCTTTCAGAAAGGAAGAGAGTCTTAATATGTAACATGGTAGAATGGATACTGCTTATTGAGTCTAATCTACCAGAATCTTGCCAGTTGGGATCCAACTGGCTCAGATATAGATCCACAAGAATACATGAAGTTAATGCATGACCATAAAAAGACACCAAGAACTCAACTGAGAATGACTGAACTTATGTTCTGAAATTTAGAGCTGTAGACATCTTAGTATACAATTGACAGAAGTATGGGTGAACACAACAAGCTATAAGTGATGCAAAATGGTGTTCCATCATTAACTCCCTCCCCTTCCCCTACTCACTGAAGAGTTCATGGGGCTGGGGGAATATTTTTAATGTTCTACGCTCCCTCTTGCTTCCATCTTTCTGACTTAATGATCTCTCCGTGTCCTCCTTGCTTTTGTCCCATTCTGCTTTGCACTGAGTCAACTGCACCCATATTTCTTTTCCCTTATAACTAAATAGAGCAAATTCTAAGTCTCTCTGGAATTGCTCAAAGTTCAGACTTCAAAGAGGAAAGACCTCATTAACTCTCTTGCTAAGGAGTTGCTTCCTCCAACAGATTCAGAAAAATGCCACTGCCATTTACTTTGATTTAGAGGATGACTCCTCTTCCCATTTGCCTTGCACTGAAACGTTATTTCTGAATACTTTGTTTGGAGTCATGTAGGTAGTTATACCATGACAGGCAAAGTTTTTGTTTTTATAATTCTTGCCTTTTGAGTTAGGAAAAAATTTTCTATATTTGTCTTGTCTGTAAGGGGTCTCCCTTTGGGTAGAAAATGGATGCCAAAACACTCCTAATTGCAGCAGTCTGAAACTACATTGTTTACTTCTGCATGCCTTCTATCATCGAGGCTACATATGTCTGATTCTTGAGAGATCTGAATTCTAACGTTTGCCAAAAGATGAGTCATCAAGCCATAGCTAATAAAATGTATACTACTGCTACTACTGCTAATACTATGAATTAACCCAGCTAGACTTTTAGAAGCTCAGATTTCATAAATAGGAAACAAGAAGAAGAAGAAATACTCCTCTAATATTTGGATGCTCTCATACTATTTGAGAAATAAATATTTTAAAAAATCAAAAGAAAACGTTAAGAAAAACTTTGCCAGAGAACGCCTTTTTTCACTTTCATTTCATGAGCTGTAACTATTGTCAGTGCTACAGCCATCTCTCCAGTAAAGCACCTTGTGTTTAGAATCAGCCAAATGAAAGGCCTGCAGCTATTTTACAAAAATTAATTATTAATGACTGTTTGATTTAACTTTAGCTCAGGCCAAGAAAAGAGCCTTGTACTCTGCAGCTTCTGTTTCTACCTGAGGTTTTATTTTCTTTTGTTTCCAACGTGTTTCCTATTGAATCGTATCTGTTTATCTCCTATGTGGATTCTGTACCCAGTATATTGACAATTAGGCTATTTGTCATTCTTGCTCGAAACTCAGAAAGTTACATACTTTTTAAAGGCTTTAAGAACCCTTCAAGATTAAAGCCCAGCAGAAAACTCCTCTCTCCAGATTTGCATTTTACAATCCATTATTTATTATTGTTGTTTGCCCTCAGAGCACTGTTCTTTATGTACTGCTGTGAGTTATATATACATAGTCCAAACTCATTATCTTTTTCCCTCTGTCTATCCAAACCTAAAACCCAAGAGAAGACTCTCATTTTCCATACTTGAGATAATGCCTCAAGTGGCAATGCCTCAGCCAAACAGCAGACCTGTTTTAAGTGACCTGTTTTCAACTTTGAGCTTGAAATGTCTAGGTGCATGTCATCTGTGGCAATTCATACATAAACCACTCCTGTTTCTGATTTCTCCAGGATCCTAGTGTCTGAATGGGTTGTTCTAGAGAGAAAATAATAAATGAAACATCAGACTAACTGCTTTCTAGCTCTCTTGGCTCATAACAATCTTTATTGTTCCAGATGCTCCCAATATATATCAACAGAATCAGATTCAAGACACAGAGCTCGCTTTCATAATTTTAACCACAAAGAACGCTTTCTCCCTTTCACTATTTCTAATAAAGTGACACGTTTTCCTTCAAAGGTTCTTCTATTTAGTATTGGGAGAACCACAGACAATTGTCTTTTCCAAACGATGAAATGTATATTGCCCAATAGCCTGAAAAATAAAAAAATAAAAGTCACGAGATAAAGGGGGCACACAAGAAAATCGATTCTAGTAACATAGAGTGTGTGTCATTTTAATCATTCTGCTTTACTCAGCTACTGACCCAAATCACTGGAAGTCTATCTTACTTACTGAGTTAAGCAATCTTTCAAATAGTATTTTGAATAAGGAAATGCTGTTACATTTTTTTTAGTTGAAATAAACTGTGGTTCAGCTTAAAGAAAACAATCCTGGTAGAGCTGATACAGCTGCCAAGAGTAGGATGTTACATGTAAAATTTACTTTTAGGAAAAGATTTAAGATCCTTTCAAGACAGATTTATCAGCCCAGACTCAGATAGTGAGTATAGGAAATCAATATTATGAATAAAGTTATTACCCATAAAAGTAAAATATTTTGGTACTTCTGTAAAATTACACAGCTATCTGAATAGCATGCTCTGCCTGGAATAGAACCTAATATAATAAGGCTTTTTACACATTATCTTGAATACTGATGTCTGTCATCACTCCGTGGTAATATATGTACGTAATATATATATATAAAATAAAAAGATAATTATATAAAATCCAGATAAAAATAATTATAATTTCTCATGCACATGTTTGGTGGTCTGCTGACGGCTGGCTGGGGCAGCCTGGTAATGGATACAGGAAGAACTGCCCCACTGACCCCAACCCAAATTGTTAACCTGTAAATTCTTAAACTAAATACATACAAATTGTTTTAAGGCAGTGAGTTTTTCCAGTAGTTTGTTACACAGAGTTACTGGGGCTACAGATAATGGATGATCTTTTGATGGAGGAAAGAACTTCATAAAGGGAGGCATAAGGGTACCAAAGAAAATCCTCCAATTCTCCACTGCTGCCCGTCAACATTCTAGAGTCCTAGTCTCCCTTTCCAAGGTATTGCTTTAGTCTGCAACCTTGGTTGCTAAAACTTCATCTAGAGTTAGAAGAAAAAAAGGATTTAAATCCTAGTTCTGGAGCTAATTGCTTCATTGAACCTCTTTAGGTTTCAATGTCCTCAGTAGTAGTACCTATGGTATGGAATTACTGTGGGAAGTGTACTGGGAAAATATAAATGATTCACATGTTGCCTGAACCATAGCACATGCTCAATAAATGATAGGCACTAAGGAAACACTGGCCAATAAATGACCATGTGTTTTTCTCATTCTTCAGGAAGCCAAATGGGTAAACATAGAGAAACAGGCAAGGGCAAACCCAAATGCACAAGGACTGGTCAAGGCCCTGCTTTGCCAAAGCTGCTAACATCTCGCTAGACAAAGCAAATCACATGCCTGACACAGAGTGTAAGTGAAGGGACGTTAACCACGCTATACAGCAAATGGTTTGAAAACACGAGGTTGGACAATTGGGCCCACTAGTCAAATCAATATACCAGAATCTATAACTTTTAATCTTATTTCTGAAGACTCCTTTCACCCTTGGCTTTCTCAGGCTATGATTCCACAAGAACAGTGATTTACAATAAATATAGATGTAGCTATATAAAATGATCTTCCAATACTGCTGGGCTCCATCATCAGAGAAGCACTGATTGCTTTGCTACTCAAAGGTGGTAACTGGACCAGAGGTTTTGACATTTGCAGTACCTTGACAGAAATTCAGGATCTTGGGCCATACCCAAGGCATACTGAATCATAACAAACATTTTAACAGGATATCCAGGTGACTTGTGAAAAACCACTGGCTATTAGATTTAGAATTCTGTTCTTAAATTTGTTCTCAATTGTGTTTGCTAAAGAAACAAACTGATATAATCAGAGGATTTTTAACTATAAGAATGGGAAACAAAAAATGGGTTTGACTCTCCAGTAATAACCTAACTTTTAAATAGATAAAAGACACTTCAGCAAAGAATATACACAAATAACCTATAAGCACATGAAAAGATGATTCGCTCCATTAGTCATTAGGGAAATGCAAATTAAAGCCATACTGAAACCCACGAGAATGGCTGAAATTAAAGAGACTGAAAAGATCTGCATGGATGTGGTGCATCTGGGACCCTTATAAAACTATTTTGGAAAGCAGTTTAACAATTTCTTACAAAGGTAAAGTTGTACCTACAACCACAGACCAGCAATTCCACTTTGAGTACATATCCAAGGGAAATGAAAGTGTATATCCACCAAATAACATGTACAAGAATGTTCATAGTCATTTTATTCATAATAGCTAAAACTGGAAATAATCCAAATGTCCATAAACGGGGGTATGGATAAACAAAATGTGGTTTATTCATGCAATGAAATACCCCTCAGCCGTAAAAAGGGATGACACACAGAACATACATTATCTCACTGACATTATTTTAGAGAACAAGGTCAAGTACAAGAAAACACTTATTGTATGATCCCATTTATCTGAAATTAAGGGACAGGGAAAATGAATCTATTTCTATAGAAATCCGAATGGTGGTTTTCTGTGGGTTGGTGGGAGATGTGGCTTGGATTAATCATAAAAGAACAAAAGAGATCCTTTACAGTGATGGTGAGCTATTGTATCTTGCTTTGGGCATTTTTACACAAGTATATCTATTTGGCAAAAACATATGGAACTTTGTGCATTTTATTATTTATAGATTAAACTTCAATAAAGAGGTGTTTATCACCTCACAGTTTTCAAATCACATATTCCCACATATGATCCTGTTTCAACACCCCTGTGGGTCCAGCAGGGCAGGTGTTACTATGAACTTTACAGATGAGAACATTAAAGCTCAGAGAGAGGTAACTTGCTAAAGTCTCCTGCACGCCCGTAGGTCTTTGACCACTATTTCACCTTCTTTACACTGTGTTTTCATTTCCCCAGCAGCAAGTGGGACCAAAACCCTAAGTATTCAAATAGAAAAGAGTTAACGGATTTAAAAGTGCTGAGAACTTTCCTGCTGGGATAGCACTATTTGAATACTAAGCATAGTCTTTGCATGTCAAATATACACTTTTGTCTCTTGCCCGCTGTTCCAGAGAATGCGGAAGCTTTCCAAACAGAGAACTGGAAAAGACCCTAGAAAAAGGAGACAATTGCTGCTAGGGGAGCACGCTTCTTTGTTTGGCCTGGAGCTATTCTTTCCTATGGTTTTTCCGAACCTTAGGGGAAAGATAAACATTTTGGACCAGTACTGAGAGACTACGTGGAAACTACAAAGTCCTGCGTCAAAGCCAACCTGAAGAGAGAAAGATTTAAGAGAAGCCATAGTGGGAGCCATGGGTCCAGCTAGCCATTGTGATTTGGTGATTTCTATACCCGAGGTGTCAGCAAGACAATAAAGAAGACAGAATTGGGATTGTGGCCTGGTTGCCAGAGGTCAGGGTAGGGCTTCAGATAGGACAGTTTCTCTACGCTCATCGGCTGCTTCAGAACACCAATAACTATTTCTAGTCCCCTGGCTGAACCTCTAGACCCACATCCTTGAAGCTAAGGGAATGATTTATTTGCTGGTACTAATATATATTTGAACCACTAAATCAATATGAAATTGATTCTATGCATATAACACACTGAACTGTCCCTTGCAGGAGAAATTGGTGACCTAACAAAAGGGCACCCTTGTGATACTTATCACAATTAGGCTTACGTGCACCTATGTAGTAAGACTGTATGTTGTTTACCATATTGTTGTTCTGATTCTTCTCAATAAAATCCAAGCTGGAGCTGGCTAGAAAAAAGACATGCGTATATACGGAGGGGGACGGTGTGAAGAGAATTGGTTCCTGTGATAACTGAAGGGTGGAAATAAATTAGTCCCGTGGTTTTTTTTAGCCTGGATGCACATTAGTGTCTTATCTGGAGCGTTTAATAAAGCACTTCTGTGTCCAGGTCTCATAGCCCAGAGATTCTAGTTTAATTGGTCTGAGGGGATAGAAAGGGAAGAGAGGTATGAATTGTCTTGGAAGCTCCACAGCCGTGTCTAATGTGCTGACCAGAGCTGAAGTAGGCAGAGGAGAGAGGATAGTTATTCAGAATGAAGCCCAGGTGTGTAGACCGGCCCTCCAAAATGCGTTGGTTCCAACAACTCCTACAGAAAGAAGAAAAGCATTCAAAGAGGTGGCCCTACTTTCAAGTCAGATGGAAAGTCAAAGGTAGACACACCAGAGACCCTAAAGCCAAGAAACTCTCCCAAAGGAAAAAGAAACACAGCCCCACAAGGGCCCTCATTGCTTCCGTCTTTGCTCCCAGCACATCTCATCCTGCTGCCACTTCTTATGCGAAATAAACATGGACTCAGGCTGTCGGCAGGGGTTCTCTGAATTAGGTATTGCCCCACATCCCACCTCATCTTACAAAGTGCTCAACAGCAACTTTCCCACTTTGAGTCACTTTGATCCAAGTTACACAGATAAGTCCCGAGGACTACATTAAAATACATTCACTTTACTGTTTCCTCTATACTGGAAAGTTGCATACCCACATCCTCCCAGCAATTAAAGATATATAAATTACAACTATCAGATATTCTTAGGATCAGATTTAGAGAAGATTAAAAAATAATACTCAACATAGGCAACAATGAGGGAAAGATGCTTTCTCATATTCTGCTGTTAGAACTCTAAATTTGTAAATTTGCCTGGGAGGACAATTTTTGTTTTTATATCAAGAGAAAACTTAAAAGTTCAGAACATATTTGATCCAACATTCCTCCTCTGGAAATTTATCATAAGGATACATACAAATACTTACCTAATCATGAGGACCATAACATTAAAACAACCTACATATTAATAAGGGTTTGAATAATTAAATCACTAAGTCCTTTCCATAAAAAATGATAGAAAAGAATATTTTACAAGATTAATATATGATCAGACAAAAAGTGAGTCATAAAGCAGAACATACACTAAAATCCCACTTTTGGTAAATATATATGCATAGAAAAAAGAGTGGACACATATATGTGGAATCTGAAAAAATTGGTACAGACAATCTTATTTACAAAGCAGAAACAGAGACACAGACTTAGAGAACAAACATATGGTTACTGAGAGGGAAGGGTGGCTGATGGGATGAATTGGGAGATTGGGATTGACATATATACACTATTGATACCATGTATAAAATAGATAACAATGAGAACCTACTGTATAGCACAGGGAACTCTACTCAATGCTCTGTGGTGACCTAAATGAGAAGAAAATCCAAAAAAGAGGGGATATATGTATACATATAGCTGATTCACTTTGCTGTACAGTATAACCTAACACAATATTGTAAAGCAACTATACTCCAATAAAATTTAGAATAAAATAAAATTAAATTTAAAAAGAGTGGAACTTGACAACAAACTCTTGGCAGTGATTATCTGGGTGAAGGAGCACTTTCTCCTATTGGGCTATAACTTCCTTTTATATTTTATAACTTTAATTTGTATTCCTTATATAATTAAGGCAAATGCATAACAGCAAAGAAAAAAGACTAAAAATCTATATGACAAAATATTAATAGTTGAGATGCAATCTTTGCCTACGTGTATTTTCAACATTTATAACAATGAATATCTATTACTATTATAACAAAAAATACCCCAAGTAATTTTAGTGTTTGTTTTGTTTTGTTTTGTTTTTTTGTGGTACGCGGGCCTCTCACCACTGCGGCCTCTCCCGTTGCGGAACACAGGCTCCGGACGCGCAGGCTCAGCAGCCATGGCTCACGGGCCCAGCACCTCCGCGGCATGTGGGATCTCCCCGGACCGGGGCACGAACCCATGTTCCCTGCATCGGCAGGCAGACTCTCAACCACTGCGCCACTAGGGAAGCCCCCAAAATTATTTTTAAAAACAACTGCAAATAAAAACTTTAAGCATTAACACAAGCCGACTTCAGCTTGAGAGGAAGAATCTGACCTTCCACTGCTGACAGTCTGTATGGGTTTTGAGAAGTGTCCTTGCCATTATGTGTAGCTTTGAGACCTCATAGCAGAAACCACTTGGACCTTTGTTCTACTTAGATATCTCCATTTTCTTTTGTGATGTTTCATTCTGCATTTAGAAGCAAAGGGAAATTTAACAACTTTGTGTCCTATGTTTTTTCACTCATATTTTTAATTGATCATTTTCCCACATTCAATTGCCCTAGTTCTTGACAACCCATACCCTATAAGCATCAAGCAATACTCTGATTACGTTGTGTCTGCAAATTTTCAGGTACCATTTAATACAGGAAATCCATCAGAGTATTCCCCTTGAAATTTCACATTCAGAAAAGGAGGAAGCTCTTTCAGGACTTCCAAACCTATCATCTTGAGGTACCAAAAGTATGCCAACTGAGAAAAGTTAACTGTCCACCAACTGTAGTCCGAGAATGCTGCTTATATACAAAGTTAACACCCCCTCCCCCACTTCCTTCTGTGGAAGAGCAATGTGTAATTTCCTGCAGACGTTACCTGAGATATCTGCCTCTGGACTGGAAGAACCTCTGCAGCCTCAGACTGACATGCTCTTACAGGAAGTGGTAAATGTTCACTGGAGATATTTCACAGTCAGACCCAGGCATTGTCCAGATAGATAAAAGGATATCTCAGGAAGAACTCCTGGGTTCACCCCAATACACACTTCTGGCCAGAGAGGCAGTGACATCACTCTCTACAACTCCCTGAGAGCAGACACTAAAACTTGTGCCCCATCATATCCTCAGCATTAGATGTACAGAAGTGTTTAATAATACTTACAGAGTAAGTGAATAAAAACATAAATGGATGAATGAATGAATGAATGAATGATGTTCCATGAAATTCTTCAGAGAGGGGAAATCTTTATACGAAAGAATTTTCATAGGATAAGATGTGGAATAAAAGCAAAAATTAAGACCCCATAACAGACAAATGACTGAAAACAGATTCTTTCTTAAGAATAAGTTTTAACAGATAAAAGGATGGAGACAGCACAAGGCCCCAAGCAGAAAAGGAAGAGGAGACTGTTAGAGGATGAATCTCCAGGAACACTGGAGGAAAACCTGGCCTACTTCAATGTTTACTGAAGACCATGGGGACCTTTCCACTGGTCCTTGCCATGGACCCACCAACCTCAGGGGTGTCTCAAGGATCTGCCCTCTTTGTTACCAAAGTTCTATCTTCCAAAATAGTTGACATAGAAGAGAAGATAGCCTCATTTCTGCAGAGAAGAAGCTGTTTCCTTCTCTTTTATCAGAAACTGAAATTATAAAATTCAAGGAGAGTTCCAGCTTCCCAAAGGAGTGAAAACAGAGCCATTGGGTGGGGCAAAAGCAGATTTAATCATTGTATCTGCTGCCTAACTCATTTCTGCTCCTCTCCTTCTTTACTCCTTGGTGATTAAAGATTAAAGATCCCATGGTGAATGTTCTGATAATATACTGCTATGTAATAAACTACTCTAAAACCTAGTGACTTAAAACCACCCCTATTTTATGGTATCTTATATTGATGTGGGTCAGAAATTCAGGCTCCACATAACGTCTGCCCTTTAAAAGACACTGCTAATATATCTGGTGAAGAACTTGTAACCAGAATATATTAAAAACTCTGAAAACCCAATAATAAAAAAGCAAACAATCCAAAAAAAAAGCAGGCAAGACATTGAAAGATGCTGCACCAGAGAAGATATATAAATGGCAAATAATCCCATCCCATCGCAAAAGATACGCGATATCATTAGTCATTAGGGTTCTGCAAATCAAAACCATGAGGAGATACTGCCACATAGTAATTTAAAGAGACTAAAAGAAGATTAGTAGTTTTCTGCCTGGAGACAGGAGCTGAAGGAAGGAAGAGGCGGTATCACAAAGGGACGCAAGCTAATTTGGGAAGTGACAGATACGTTCACTATCTTGACTGTGGTGATGGTTTCCCAGGGGTATACACAAATCAAAGCACATGAAGTTATTCAATTTAAATTTGTGCAGTTTACTGTGTGCCAATTGTACCTCAATACAGTTGTTTAAAAGAGAGAATGGAGAGCAGGAATCTTCCCTCCCACCTCTCATCCCACCATGAAAACCCAGAAATTTAGAACTTGTGGAGACATTAGTGTTAAAGAAATTTGAGGCTGATACTTTATGTTCCAAATGAGGAAATCACACCTCAGACAAAAGAGGTGATTTGCTTAAGGTCACACAGCTGTTGGCTACAGTTTCAAGCTCCTGTCTCTCTACTTCCTACTGATCTCTGCAAAAAGGCGCCTCGTTTTACAACTGCAAAGGAAACACGCTCAAAGTGTTTCAGGATCAGTTAATCTGACTGAAAGTGTGATTTAAAAGTAGACTAACATAGGTACTAATTTAATTGAAGGACATCTAAAACTCTGATTTAAAAAAGCCACAATCTTTCTGGCCTAAAGAACTTGAGGATAGAGTTTGGAATAATCACAGGCCCTGGAAAGTGAGTGGGGGAATCCTGGAAAGGTGAGAGCTAGAAAAGGAGAATCCCAAATTTTATTTATAAATTCCACCCAAATCTCTGTTTAATCCCTGAGCCAGGTATGCATAAAACAGTCAAACAGAAGATAGAAGAACTAAACTGATATTGGAGTTGCTGCCTAAGATACAAAGTTGGCAGTTTCAGCCCATTCATTTAATTGCCTGCTAAAACAATACAATCACTCTTCAGTAGAATACAACAGAATCCAGAGACTCTAACATAATATTCAGGATACAATCCAAAATTACTAGACATATTAAAAATAGCAAAATGTAATCCATTTTCAACAGAAAAGATAGTCAACAGAGACTGACTCCAAGATGGCCCAGATGTTAGAATTAGCAGACAGGAATCACTATTACAGCTATGTTCAATGATGTAAAGAATGATGTGGCTTAACGTAAACTCAACTATTGAGGTATTCTTCTCTTAGTCTACTATCAGACACTGAGTAATAGCTTACTGTTTTCTGGAAACTATACTGACTTCTGTGGGATATCTTTTCCATCCCTCACCCAAAGGGATTTCTGATCCCAATACTCCACTCTTCCAGCCACAGGTAGGTCCAGGCAGGGGTTACATGATCCAAACCATGTGAACCTAAGTCTCTCCATAGGATTTTTCATACTGAGATTTGGGATGGAGATTCTGAGATGAAAGACTTGAAAGCTACTGGCAGCCATCTCCCACACAATGGGGAGAAAGTTGATCTCCAGTAGAAGTAAAGTAGATGCAGCTTCCCTAAGAAAGAAGTCACATAAAAAATCTTGGCAACATTTGAATACTGGTTCCAGTTGATCCTGAGTCCAGCTATATCCACTGCTTACATGAGATAACAAATTCCCACATTTTCGTTTAATTTAGTTCAAATTGGAATTCTGATAACCAAAAACTAAATGTTTTGTAAAATACAGACCTAAAGAACAGAGAAGATGTGTCAATGGAAGAAATCACAATGTCAAATAAGTAGTGCCAGAGAACTTTCAGGATAGAGAGTAGTTTCAGGGAGAGAGATACCAGAAAACACAATGAAGGGCTTGCTTAGCACTTGCACACAACCTCTTCTTTCCACTTCTACTTCACTTGAGATAAAACATTGAGAGAGGTAGACAGGAAGCAGCAGTAGGAACTGAAAAGTCTTTGGGAGGTTGCCAAGGAAACCATTCGTTCATTCATTACTAAAGACTTACCATGGTTGAAGGTGTATATGGGTTGCTAAGAATACAAGAAAGAAAAATAGACAGTTCCTCTCCTCATGGAGCTTCAGTCTTGTGCTGTGCTACTTTTGAGAAAGAATACTATTGCTATAGCATAACTTGAGGCCAAGGGAGATGTCAGCTTAACACACCAAAAATCACAAGCTGCTTCTGGCATGCAGAACCAGGTAAGAAGTTGCTGGTACATTGTCACAAAAAAAGAGAGAATTCCAGAAAGATCAGTGATCAACGAGCCCTATAAGCATGCCGAATCCCATGACAGATCTTCATAAGGAAGAATAGATATGCCTCAATGTAGAGAAACACAAAGGAAGGAAATTAGGAGGATGTTGACATGCTAGGAGGCATGTTTCTCCAGGGATTCAACTCTCTAAGAAGCCATCTCCACTCTCCTCTCTACCAGGCTTGGAGGAGAGGAGTTGTCTATAGATGGGTGCACAGTGTCTTTAGTGTCAGCTGAGCTAAAGGTCACGGACAGTGCATGATTAGAACTTGGAGGTCTGAAAGCAGACTTCTCTAACAGTGTGAAGCGTCCTTCCTTCTCCACAGGAGAGTTGGAAACACCGATCACAGCCAAACAAAGCAGTTCTGTGACCTCATTTAACAAGTAAATGAAATCTCATGGCCATCCCAGGATGTCAGCTGTCATCCCAGCCATCACATTCTGCCTGGCAGGCTGGGAAATGAGGTGCAGAATAACATATTCAGCTTTTGCCGATGAGCGCTGGCTCTTAGGCTCATCAGTCAGCCCTGGTATACTCCAGAGTGTTCCTGGAGGGGCTTTCAGCACCAAAAGTGTTTTCTGAAGGCAAAATTCTGTACAAATGGAGAAGAGAGTACCTTGATTTTATTCAACTGTCAGATGGCTCAAGATCACCCAAGTTGTCTGTGTTGTTAACAAGCCCTGTCTCCTGTCAAGACTGTCTACCCAGGAGTATCCTCAGCAGTCCTCAAAGTCTGCAAACTCTAAAGTAGATCAAAGTGCATACGTGTGAATACACGTATGGGCAGCTGAAAACCAGATCTGAGCAGGTCCGCAGTCAACAGGGGTTGTCTTTGGAGATGGGACATTTTTCTTGGATTGAGAGTCCTCTCAAGGACATTATATCAGGTGCACGATAAATATCTGTTGAATGGATCATGTTTCCAAGAACAGCTGAACATAGTTTTGTCTCAGCAGTTGGCTTAATGAGACTGAAGAGCAGTGAATGGGTGCTGAGCAGTAAAGCTTTGTCCAGGAATCAGGGAAGGCTTCCCTAACACAGTGGCCTGGAGGATGAGGGAAATGAACCCAAATTCAAGAGAGAGAGGATTAACCTTTGAGGCAAAGGGAATGTTATCTGAAGGCCTGGTGCATGTGGCTGGACCAGAGCAAGTGAGGAGTGATGAAATGAGGCTGGAGGGCAAGCCAGCTAGTCAAGACCAAAGACAAGGGCTAGGGAATGCAGCCCGCACTGGCGGCAGGGACTGCAAAGTTCAAGGCAAAGAGTTTGGGCACAGAAAGGGAGAAGAACTGGGGCCAATAATTCAATTCACCAGTGAAGACCACCACTACCACATTCTTTTAAGAATTAAAAAAAAAAAAGATAGAAGGAGGTTTTAAATTGTTTTGAAAATAACTACAGATTTAATAAAATGAAAATAGTGATGACCTCACTCTTCCTCTGGAATGCTAAGTACCAGGATAAATGGAACATGATATGGTAGGCTGAATAATAGCCTCCCCCCAAGAGGTCCCCATCCAAATTCCCACAACATGTGAATATGTTGTCTTACTAGGTAAAAGGGACTTTGCAGATGATCAGTTAAGGATTTTGAGAGGAGGTGATCCTAGATTATACAAGTAGGCCCAGTGTAATCATAAGGGTCTTTATAAGAGAAAGGCAGGAAGATCAAATCAGAAAGAGATGAAATAATGGAAAAGCAGAGGTCAGAGAGGAGAGCAGATGTTATGGTGCTGGCTTGGAAGATGGAGGAAGCAACACTGAGTCAAAATGTGAGTGCCCTCTATAAGCTGGAAAAGGCAAGCAAACAGACTCTCCCCTAGAGCTTCCAAAAGGAACCAGTCCTGCTAACGCGTTTATGTTAGTCCATGAAATTGATTTCAGACTTCCAACTCCCAAAACTGTAAGATAACATATTAGTGTTGTTTTAAGCCACTGTCTGTGGCAATTTGTTAAAGGAGCAATAGGATACTAATATACATGGTCTAAAGAAATTTGAAGGGGAAAAGTTGTGCCTTAAATTTATTTACCTGCTAAGTTATTTTTAATGTATGAAGGAAATAGAAAAATACTATCAGGAAGTCAAGGGCTCAGTAAATATACTTATGTATAGCAATTTATTGATCAAATCTCTGTTTAGATAGTTTCAATGAATAATATCACTTCGTTTCATAATACCCGTTAGACACTACTGAATTTTTGTGATCAATTTTTTGGTTGACTGTAATATGTCTTAAGTAATTTATCAAGAAAAAGCATGTGCATGTTATTTCAGAGTTTTTGTGTATCTAGGAAGATATGTTTATTGCTGTAGTACATAAGCATTAGCTTGGCTTGTTTTAAATTTTTAGGGCAAAATCTTTTGTTCATAAACATAGCTTTAAGTGTTTTCATGTTGAACAATAAGGAATAAAAATTAATCGAGCTTTGTGTTAAACCTCAGATCTTTATGAAAGATACAACAACAAGCAAAACATAAAATAATTCAGAATAGAGTTAGTTACTGTTACTGTTGGGCAAAATCAAGCGAAATCAATCAAATGGACAGACTTTTGGCATATCCAATTTTTAAAAGAGAATAAAACACAAATAAGACTATTAGGAAAGATATATGAGAGAGAGAGGGAGAGGTTAAGATTAATAAAGAAATATTTTTTACAATCACTATTAAAACTCTGCATTAAAAAAAATGGACAATATCTAGATAGAACTGTAATGCTCAAAACTTTTCTCAGCACCCCTTTAAACACTTAAAATGTATTGAGGAACCCAAAGTGCCTTTGTTTATGTTTGTCATACCTATTACTATTTACCATATTAGAAATTAAACTATTTATTTAATAATAAATTAATAGTCATATCTATTAGGAATTTTTTGAGTTAGGAATTGTTTTTCATTATTTTTTGTTAAAGAATAGTTGATTTACAAAGCTAGGAATATTTAAAACACAAGAATATGGAAGCACGTTTCTCTCAGATATCAGAATAATGACATCATTACACATAATTTACTTTCTGGAAAACTCCATACACCCAGAAGAGAATGAGAATAAAAGAGCAAACAACAGCTTGGTTTTATTATGAAAATAATTTTGACCTCACAGTGCCCTAAAAAATATTTCAGACTGCACTTTGAAAATCAGTGGTCTAGTATAGACTACCAACTTACAACTGTGTAATGAAAATTATCAAAATTAATTCAAAGAAAGTTTAAAAATAAAAAAAGCAGAATAAACCAAATACCTACAAAGGACTTGAAAATGTTATCAAAGATTTAGGTACAAATAAGACTCCAACCTGAGGTGGGGCTAATATAAGTTGCATATAACATCCTAAAATAGAGCCCAAAATAAAAGAAGGAAACTAAAAATCAGTTTTATTAATGAAATTAGTGCAAAAATATTGAGTAAAATATTAGTAAGTTAGAGAGGTGGGTTAACAGTTAATAGTGGTGGTCAAGGACTGGTCTGGCCAAGCTCTGACATCAGTGCTTTTTCATGAAGCAAGGTAACCCCCTAACCCCTTTTGCCTGCAATGCTGCTGAACTTTTTGCTTTATCAATCCTTTTCCAGTTTTGTCATTTAAAGAGCTTTAAAATTTCTATCCTCTGTAAGAGTTATTCCTGTCTTTGCAGTAAAAGCAGGAAACAAAATTCTTGTATTGATAAAATATCTGAACCTATGTAAATGCTTAATGATGTACTAATTTCCTGTTTGAGTAGCTATAAGTTTGCACACTTTTCTTAAAAATTGTGTAAGAACGTAAGAGTATATTAAATTATTTACCCACACAAAGAATCGTTTTTCCCAGAAATTCAATGTTGACTTACTATTCATTTGATTCATATTGCTAATATATAGTACATTACATTAAGAAATTTAAAAATATTTCAATAAGTGTCAGAAAAATATTTGCTAATATTCACCATACTTATCACTGACTTTTTAAGAAAACTAAGAATAAAAGAATCTTTTTCAACATAATAAAGAATATCTAACTTATGCCAATAAACAACATAATACTGGATAGTAAAATACTAGAGTGATTTCCATTTAAATCAAAGAATCACATTAGAAAATCTTTAATCACCATTATCATTTTACATGGTTCCGAGAGATATTAGAAAGAAATGGGACAAGAAGCAAAATTATACATTCAACTGCATAAAAAATTTTTAAAAGCATGTATTAAGAAGACAAATTGAAAAGTAAACCATGAACTTGGAAAACATATATAACGATCTCTAATCAATCAATAAGAAAATTGCTTACGTGCAATATTAATTATCTATTACTGCATAACAAATAATCCCCAAATTTGGTGGCTTAAAATAGTAACCATTTAGTATTCCTCTCAGTCTCTGTGGGTCAGGAATTTGGGAATTCTAGGTTGGGTCTCACCTGAGGCCATAGTCAAACGCTGCAGTCACCTGGAGGTTGGCTGCGGCTGGAGGATCCCATTCACCCCTGGTTCACATACATGGTGCTGGCTGCTGGTGAGAGTCCTCACTTCCTCTCCTCAGGGACTGCTTGTGCATCTTCATGTCATGATGTCTGGTTACCTCCAGAGCAAGAGACCTAAGAGATCACGTCAGAAGCCACAAAGCTTTTTAATGACTTAATCTTGGAAGTCTTAGTCCATCAATAATCAGCTGGTCACATAGGCCAGTCTTAATGTAAAAGGGAGATGTTCAAGGGCCTGAATACCAGGATCACTGGGGGCCCTCTTGGAAAATAACAACTGCACACACCAATAGGAAAATGTGGCCAAAGACATTCGTGGACAGTTCATAGAACAATAAATACAAATGGCCAATTAATGTTTTAAAATTCTAATCTGATTATATTCAAAGAGGTAGAAAGTAGAATAAGAGAGTATTTTTCATACATTACAAATAGATAACTCAAAGTAAAAAACAAAACAAAAACAAACAAAAAAAACTTGAAGAAAAAATACAATGAAAAGTTTCTATTCCACTATCCCAAACTGAAGCAACTCATGCTACCAGATCCTATGTGCTTTTCTAGAAAGATTCTTTGCATATACAAGCAAATATGTGTGTTTTCATAATTAACATCTTATTGTTATTTTTAGGCTTATATTATATCCTGGAGTTTATTTGGTATCAGTACATATAAAACTACCTTATATATTAATTTCTGCATAAAAATTGTAGTGGATATCGAGGTTGCTTCCCAGTGACCTTCCACTTTTCCACCTCCTTTGTGTCTCTGCACTAAAGTTTGAGTGAGACTCATACCGTCTGTAACTCCAGGGATGTTGTCCCTGTTCAACAGTGATTATTTCAGTGTCAAATGGCCAATGTTGGCCCAATCAAAATGAAGCCTAGATTTTTTTTTTTTTTAATGATTGGGGAGTTGCTCCCTCTCTCCATGAGATGAAGAAGCCCAGAGCATTTTTTAATCACAAGTGGAGGCAGCCAAGCCATGTACTTTAGCAGATAATGCAGAAGGCAGAGCAGAGAAAGTAGGTCTTTGGGGATAGTAAGAGTCAAGAATATGAGAGTCAGGAGGTTAAGGTCACCCTGAAGTCTACTCTGCCTCTGGACTGTCAAGTTATCAATGGATTTTCTTATAGTGTAAGCCAATTTGGGTTAGATTTCTGTTATTTTTAGCACTGAGAGCTCTAATTGATCCAGTAGTCTATGGTGTGACTATACCATATTTATATAACCAACCTCCTATAGATGGATAGTTGGGTGGCTTACAGCCTTTGGCTATTACAAACAAGGGGTCATGAATATTTTTGTACACATGACTTTGAGACCAAGCTTGAACATATCTGGAGAAACCCTAGAAACTAATTAAATTGCTATCAAAAGAGAAACGAAATTTTAGCAGGAGTTTCCAAATTTCCCTCCATATAATTTGTAGCAATTTTTACACATATTCACAAAATATGAAAATATCTGTTTCTCAAACACTCATTGACACAGTGTTATCAAAGTTTTTAATCATCAAAGATTTTGTTTCCAGAAGCAATATTTAAAGTTGATAAAGGTATCATAAAGTAGGTACCCCGTATGCTTCTGTTTAATTATGTACAACCTTTCTGGGAAGCAGTCAGCAATATGAATCAAGGAATTAAAATTCGCTTTTTTAAACTGAGATTTAATTAACATATAACATTATGTATGTTTAAAGTGTAC
Source organism: Pseudorca crassidens (assembly GCF_039906515.1). Classification (NCBI taxonomy): domain Eukaryota; kingdom Metazoa; phylum Chordata; class Mammalia; order Artiodactyla; family Delphinidae; genus Pseudorca; species Pseudorca crassidens. Next base: position 29,827,806 of record NC_090313.1, on the reverse strand, counting down.
AATATGTTGATTTGATACACATGTTGTATTGCAATATAATTACCACTGTAGCATTAGCTAACACCTCCATCACCTCACATAATTATTATTTCTTTTTTCTGGTGAGAACATTTAAGATCTTTTCTCTCCACTTTGGGGACTCAATCATGAGGAAAACTTCAGCGATGTGGATAGCAGTTTATACATAAGAAAACGCTGAATTATTATTTTTAAAGATACTGAAAATAAGAACAAGTTGTAAAATAAGTTATGGCTTATCCATAGGATGAATAGTATCTAGACATTAAATATCATGTTTTTGAAAAACAATAATAGTGAAATATGCTTCTTATATAAAATTAAATAAGCATTCATTTAAAGTAACATGCTAATTTTGAAGTATACACACTCATACACACATATGTATATGTATTCCTCTGTATTTGACATATATGTATAAATATGATTTATATATCTATATATGCATATAGGTGTTAAAGGATTTAGGCACCAAACTATTCTGGTTTTTCTTTTTTTGGCAGATTTAGCAGTAATTGATTCTTAATTTCTTCTTAAAAATCTTTTACATTTCTAAAATTCCATGCAATGAACATGTGTTATTTCATAATCAGAAAAATGTTCCCTTCTTTTACTATTCCTTGACTTAAGCTTGACAAGGAATTTGAATTCATAATTAATTGGAGGAAGGGAAATGAAACATCATGAAACTTTCTGGTTCATGAAACTTTCAACATGAGTGAAAAATGAATATTCTCTAACATTTCTGACATGCTGATATCTCTACTTAAGACCCTCCATTTTTTAAGTTGTTAGGCCATGAAAATATTCATTACCTATTTTAAATACCTCTGCCAAGGCTCATACATATTTTTTTGGAAATAATTAACCTAGCAGTATGAAATTCCAGAGCACAGGACACCTATGAGAGGAAGTTAACATCCAAAATACAGACTGATATAAATAGTTCAATATTTTATTCATTCGGTTTTCATTCCTTCATTTCTACTTGCATTATGTACCATAATAATGAGTAAAACAGATCATTATCTTTAGAATGGGAAAATAGACATTCACACAAATAAATGTAAGTTGTGACTTTGAAAAATGTCACTAAGGGAGAGAGGCAGCATAAGTAAGTTCCTTAAAACATGGACCCCTTCTGTTGGTTCCATGGATCCCCTTCATGGATCTGATGAGATTGATCCCTTCCGTCATATACTAGCTATGTGACCATGGGAAAGTTACTTAACCTCTCTGTCCTCAGTTTGCTGATATGTAAAATGGAAAATTTTAAAGTATCTATTTCATAGGATTGTTATAAGTATTAATCGAGCTAATATTTTAAATGCTTATATGATGTTTGACACATAGCCACTTCTAGTTGAATGTTTCATAAATAAGGGTACAGAATGGAGTACATGTATAGAGCACATTTAACGGGGAGCAATAAATGACGGAGATGGCCAGAGAAGTCCTTCCTGCATCACTGGTGATTGAATGGCAAGAGCTCCCTACTTGAAGAGCGTGGGGTGAGGGAGTTGTGTAAGATTAAAGCACAATGTGGAGAAAAGTGAGGACAGACAATGCAGGGCGTGTTTGGCCACATTAAATATTTGGGGTTTTATTTTACTAAACTGTTATACAGAAGGTGTGACTTGATCAGGTTTCTGTTTGAAGAGAAAAAATTATTCTGACTATGGAGTAAGGACTGGAAGAGGACAACTGACAATAAGGGAGAGTCTGTTAGAAAACGATTACAATACTCTAGGCGAGAGTATTCTACAACAAGGGCAGAGGCAGTAGAGAAGAAAGAGGGACACATTGGAAAAGCATTGGGAGGAAAAATAAATCTTCCTAGTGGGAGATCAGGTATTGAGAATAAGAGAGAGGGAAATGTTAAGATTAATTCCTTTGTTTTCTAGAGCTATACTGAGTCAAAGACCACTGGGTGTAAAGACTGTAAGTGGCAAATGGAGCATGACTTTGAATCTAAATAAGTTGAGTTTGAGGTAACATTGAATCATCCAAGTAAAAAGATTATGTACTCAGTTAGTTATATGAATCTGAAGCTCAAGGGGATTGCAAAGCTGGAATACAACATCAAATTTTATTACATGATAGATATTAAAACCAAATTGGAAAATTTTGACTATAAGGTGGGACAAGGTAAAGGGATGGAAACAAGGATAGATGGGAATTTGGGGTAAAGGAAGGATTTTCAGAGTTTGTTTTTATGGAGAGCTTCAAAAATTGATAAGAAAAAGCTATTTGAGAAGATGTTAAATATACAAGACAAGGAAAGTATAATCAATAGCACAAGAATTTTGAGTAGGCAAATAAATGAATTAGGCTTAAAGAAAAGAAGACCTCTATTGATGAAAAGGAGGACAGGCTAGATCCTGACGTAGGATCCAGAGCCTGTAGCAAATAGCCACCTCTTGTTCATCCTGCCCAATCAACATAATGTCATTGATATGATGTATGCATGCAATGTTCTGTGGGCTCCAGATCCCCTTATATCCTATTATGAGAGAAGGAGAATGAGTTAACATAGCCCTAGGTAGGGCAAACCTATTAATAAATACTTTTGTCCTTTCCATGAAAATATGGACTATTTCTGATCCTCTTATTAGAATACAAAAAAAATGCATTTACCAAATTAATGGCCCAGTGTCATTTAGCTGAGGCTTTCTATATCTCCTCAAGCAACAATGAAACACCTGGCACAATGGCTGCTTACAGGGCTACTATGTGTTTGAACTTGCAGTGATCTACAGTTATTCTCTAGGATCCATCAGTATCTGAAAGAGGCCAGACTGACAAATTAAAAGGAGATAAGGAAATGATAAGGGACTACCGCCCCACTATCTGTGCCATGCTCTACTACACCCTTGCCCCAGAATGTGCGAGCCAGCATGGGTGGAGGAAGTTTCAGAGGTTTCTATTAGGCTGTCCTCATTATGTTATCTCTTATCTAACAGGCAAAATACTCAATGAAAAAATGACCCCAACTACAAGTATGTTCATCCTAGTTATGCATTCGGGAAATGACCACTGAGTAGATCCGTGGAACCAGTAGACCCATTAGAAACTGGATTTTAGTCAGAACTCCATTTATTATCTTACCTTCATAAACCAGTATTCTAGCAGGGGAACCGTGATGATGCTTTGGTTCCCCAAGCATCAAATTCACTTTCTACTTGTGTCTAATAGTCCTTGAAATGTCTGAGCATTTCCCTCTCCCACGTATGTAGCAATCTGAGTAAATGACTTAGGTCTTTCAGGGGAGGGACTGTGAAATCATTATAATATACAATTGCCAGGAAGTTGCTGTGACCTTCTTCCTAGGAATGAGGCCACCTGTTAGTCAATGGGTTCCAGATCTGAAAATTGGCTCAGGTCCTAGAACTAAGCAAGGGATTATGACTTTTTATTGGACTGGCTGCACTCAGCTTCCCGACACATATCTACAACATGATTTAGCTAAGAAAAATGAATGCATGTATTCATACCAAAGCTTGTACATAAATGTTCGCAGCAGCTTTATTTGCAATACCCAAAAGCTGAAAACAAAAACCCAAACAAACTCAAAATGTCCATCAACTTGTGAATTGATAAACATAACATTGTGGTATATTCATACGCAGCAATACAGTGGAATTTCAATACATGAAGTCAATTAAAATATGAAACACCATGGGTGGAAAACTGTAAAATGAAAGCAGTCAAAGACAAAAGCAACTTATACGATTCTATTCATATAAATTCTGGCTGGAAAAGGCAAAACTATAGTTCCAGAAAAATCTGTAATCACCTAAGTCTATGGATTAAAGGAGGATAGGTTTCAAAGATGCAGAGAAAACTTTTTATAGTATTAGAAATATTGTATATCTTGATTATGGTATGATAACTGTATGTAACTACCAAAATTCATCAAACTGTACACTTAAATGGATTTCACTGTACGTAATTATGGTACAATAAAGCTGGAGGGAAAAGATGCTATGCTAAGCACTAAGGAAATAAAAGGATATTAAAAACAATATTCCTGTACTCAAACAATGTATAATTTTGTAAACAAGAGAAAAATATACAGAATATGTTGAATAAATACATAATGTGAGGCATACCATGAAAAGAGTTCAAAATGTTATGAAGATTTACAGGTGAAAGAGGTCACTTCCATTTGGGGAGCTCTGACAGAGCTTACTGAAGGAGGTAACATTTGAATTAAATCCTGACGGATGGGTTAGATAGCTAAGGGAAGAAGAAATTTCAGAAGAAATGGATTAGGAAGGCATTTATCTTTATTTATATTTATAAAAACCATGGAGTATATTTGAAAAATGTTTAACTGGGACATAAATTTCATATAGGAAATTTTTCAGAGATAAGGCAATAAAGACCAATTAGAGCTTACAATTCTAGTGTGTAAGCAACAGAAGCTGCTGAGAGTTGTGTGGCCAGAACTTTGTTTCAGATGAAGATTATACTGGTAGCTCAGTGCAGGATGGATTGAACAAGAGGCATGGATACTGTGCTAGGCTATGGTACTGAAATTTTCCCATTTGAGAATGCTGAAATAAGAACAGATAAGAAAAGTATACATATGAGAGTTTGTAGAACAAGAAACTGGGGGCTGACTGGATATCTTGGTGGAAATGAAAGATGAGGAAGATAATCCTCAAAGAATGTTTCCTCATAAAATTACTATTGAGCAGAATTATTATCAGAAGTCTCTGAAAATTAAAGTTGGTTTGGATTAGGTGATTACCTGGTCACTCAGTGAACAGTTATAGAGTACCAACTCTGCACCAGACAGGATATATAGGATATACAGTGAGGAACCAGACAGATAAAGTCTTTGTCTTGAAAGGGTTTTTATTCTCCTTTGAGAAGACAGACAAAAGCATGTAAATATTTGTGATTTATTTTAAATATAAGGTGATTCATTACAATTAGGAGATTGTGACTTCCTCTCAATGGAATACTACACATCAAATTGTGTTTATGGAATCAGCAAGTTAAAAAATGGAGCTAGTGAGCATAGAATGTTACTGAAAAGGAAACTCATAGAAAGTAGCAGTTTCAAGAAAGATACCAGCATGTTGAAAGAAAGAAAAGGAAAAAAAAAAAAGAAAGAAAGAAAGAAGGAAAGGAAGAAAGAAAGGGAAAGAAAGTTCTTGAAGATGTGAAATAAAGGAAATAATTAATAGTTCAAGTTCTGCAAAAGGGATGGGATTGTGAGCATAGTATAAACCACTGGCCTTGAGAGGAAAATGAATCTTCTTTCTCCATTATAAGAATTAAGGCTTTATAAGAATTAAGAATAAGGTGACAGATGAAAATATTAATACAAAGTAAATGTAAGGTGGGAAATACCTGAGGGAATATGAGTTGGGAAACGTTTGACTTTTTTTTAGATGGTGTTATTAATCTTGGTGAAAATAAAAGGGGATATGGATTGGTTTCCAGGTCTGAAGAGAGAAAAACATCTATGGAATAGCAGCTATGAAGACTATGGCTCTGCAGCATAGCAACTGGCTAGCAGGGTTCGCTGAGAGCTCATCAAAGGTTATTTGCCATGAATTTAGAGCACCTAAATCAGTATGACTTTCTCCAGCAATCCAAGAGCAGGGAATGTAAAAAATTCAGGTTGTAGATCAAAGTTAAATCAAATTAAATACATAAATAAATGAAAAATACGGAGGAAAGTCAAGGGCGTCAGGTATAAAAACGTGTTATTGAAATGGATGATGATGATGTGTTCAAATGTAAGTTGAAAATTCAGAATCTTGGGGAGAAGTCACCATCAGTCCATGATAAAATGGCAAGCTGATAAGAATAAGGCAGTTGTGAAAGCGGAAAGAAGACTGTAGACAGAAAGCAATAGCAGAAACTAAGATAAAGGATTACAGAAGTTCCTAGAAATAATATAGTCAGGAGGAGGTATTAGGCGTTAATTAAAAGTATTGTATACAGTAAAGGTTTCAAAAGTATTTTTTCAAATTTCAATCCACTGTTTATTTACAGATCTCTATGTGAAATCCCAAGGTGTTAATTAAAGTCTTTATAAACATTTACACATAGTAATTTCACAATTCTTTGAGGAGATATGAAGAAGCACTTCTCTTTTGAATACAGTTTATTTTTACAAGTGGTTGTTATTAATGTGAAGTTTAAAAAAGGAAACTTCAGATGCCTTCTCTGTGCTGTTGGCAACAGTCTCTTTTTTGGCCAGAAAAGCAAGATGATGTGATTGGATTACAGACTAGAAAATTCCTAAATGGGCCTCATGCTACATTTATGATGATTGAATTAGATTCTGTTACCCCTAGGGTTTGGTAATCAACTTGGGGAACAAAAAAAACTAAAGAAATAGAAGGGAACATTTTCTCCTAATGTTGTGCTTCTCAGAAGTAGAGAAAATGAATTTTTAAGAGCTACACTATTTTGACTGGAAGAAACAAAACTCTGGCAGGGCAGCAGGTGGTTATCGTTTTGAAACAAAAATAAGCACAAATTCCCATACCTTAAAATTCAAAGTATTCTTTTGAATTTAGTCCAACTGAGTATCAATGTCTCTTGAGTATTGATGTCCAGGGGCGAGCTCTGAAATCCTAATACAATGAATGCCTTATACTCTGTGTCACATACTCAAAGTGCCCCCCAAAAGAATAAGAAACAGAATATCTTACCCCTCCTTGTCTTATAAAAGACACATTTTTGAAAGCAACATCTATTAGGGAACACCCACTGTAAATATTGCCATGATAATAGAACCGAAATATTTGGTTACACCAGTTCCCTGAGAGCATCATTTTACATTACCTGAGCAACACACACAGTACTGGGAGGTCTCCCCAGAATAATCTGCCTGTTTTAGATGAATTATAGAATAGCAAACTGACTACATTGCTTACTCCAATTTGGTCACATCTCTATAGATATGTTTGTTTAGTTTGTTTTCTTCTATAATAGAAAAACTTTTTTCTCTCCTCTTCTGGAACACAGAGAGGAAATTCATCCTCTTAGTGTGGTTTAGAAGTTCTGCAAAAAGCTGATGGTCTGCACTGATAGGTATAAAACGGAAGCAGATGGAGCAAGGCCTCCAAATTATACAACACCAGGAGACATTATTCTCGGAGAACACAATAATGGGCCTCCGGGGGTGTCATTCACATTATATTCTATATTGTGCGATATGGTGGCCCCGTGGAGAGCACATGACAAATGAGCTGACCAGGTAAGTGTGCATGATCAAATGTTTGCTGTGTGGAACAGGCTGTCTATTCATCTTGCAAATAATAGGAAGAGCTAAAGTTCTGGCTGGCACTCTTTTAACCCTATGGGAAAGATAACATCATTTTCTCATTTTATACATAAAGAAGCTAAGTTAAAGAGAGCTTACGTGCCTGGCCCTGGGTCATAAAGCTAATCAGCGGCAGAGCCAAGATTTGAAAACAGGTAGTCTGCCTCCAGAATCGGGGCTCATCTGCTTTTTAAGTAGAGATCCTGTTTTTCTCCCCAAATCAAAGGAAAACAACAACAAAGCTTAGAGTTCATGAGATCTGCAATGAAAGAAATATTTAGTATGGAACTTGATTTAATATCCAGGCTGGGTCTTTCAAAAGCAAGTACTAGATATATTTTCTAGAAACTTATAAAAATATAAAGCAAAATAGATTGACAGTGACATCTGAGAGAGCAGAGTTAATTATGTAACAATTACTCCTTCCCTCTTAATATGGTAACATCAAATCTGCACAGAAAAATAAAGAAACCAAGAAGGCTTCTTTAGAGAGGATTATCACATCCTACTCTTCACTTTCATTTTTCTTCTTTTAAATGGAACACAGCAAAAGAAAAGTATGGGCTATATTTTGCCATATGTTTCTTTACCTTTAACATAATAAAATTAAAGTTAATAAACAACAAAAGAGAAATACACGAAAGCCTAGATTTATAAAGGATAAACCAAATATCCTAAAAGGGAGACCATTACTGATGCAATTACTTTTCTATTGGTTTTATTCACATGCTTCCTGATGATGCCGTATCTGATTTTTGTCCCTCCTCTGATAATGCCTAATAAAACTAAGTTCTTCAGGAACATGAGAGAACTTCTCACAGTATGTTATACAGAATTTTACACCATAATTTGCTTTTATCAAACACAGAAACTATTTTCCTTGAGTTAAAACAAGCATTGCTGATTTAAATGTGCCAAGCAACCACATAATATAGTTTTTTCCGGCAAGGTGTATCTTCAACTTGACAGTGTTCATACATCGTTCTCAGATCCTGACAGTTTACATGATTGTAAACATTTTACAGCCTCACTAGTAATGTATGCCAAGGTTCCCATAAAGAGAACTCTGGCAATGGTAGAAGGCTTCTCAATAAAATGCAGCACCCTTCCACCTGAAATAGCGATTGTTAAAGATTGGGAGATACAGGCATTCAGATGAATGTTGCTTGCCAAAGTTAAAAGTGGCAAACACACTTTCGGATCCAACTTGACTCTGTACCCCAAAATGAAAGTCACAAAACAAGAGTGAAGACATTATCTTCAGAGAGCAAGGATGAAAATTTCCATCTTGAAAGATTTTAAGAATAAAATAAGTTTCCCACCTAGGTTTAAACGTGCCAAAAAGCAAATGCCTTCGTGAGAACTAAACTTCCTTTTAGAAAAATGTTGTTGATTTTTCTGGAGGTTGATATAGGAAAGTTAAATTGAACAGAGTATTAAAGCCACTTCTTGGAAACCTCAAAAACCACAGGCTTGTTTCTATTGATCAGGAAGAAAAGTGAAGGCTGTATGCAATTTATTTTGCCATCTCTTTGAATGCACAGGAGTATTGCACTCAAGAGTATCGAAAATATTCTTCAGGAGAGAGTTACACCTGTCTCTGGTTGTAAGGAAGAGTACACGCTGAGCCCTCAGCTGGCTGAGTTCTCTACCCCAAAGAGCGAGTCTAGGGTGCACTTGAGACGAGACTTCCCATATAGAAAGTGTCAACATGTGTCTTTGGAAAAGCATAAAATTTGGTTTTTCCACCACCTTGTCTTTTATTGACCCAGCAAACAATTCATATTTTACAAAATATACATTGAAGGGGAAATTTTAGTCAAGACTGAAAAGTGAATTTGAGAAGCAGAAATAATGGGGTGTGTGTGTGTGTGTGTGTGTGTGTGTGTGTGTGTGTAGTTACTGATCTTTCTATTCCTCTAGCTAGCCCAGGAGCATGAGTGATGCATGATTTAATAAAGGGATGTAATACCAATAAGAGCTTTTCCTCATCCTTCGTTCTAGCTGGATTTGAAGGTCAGTGTGATTTTACAAACAAATGCTGCCTATGAGAATCCATGGCAGAAAACAAAGATAAGCAACAAGGCACAAACAAAACAGGAAAGTAAGGAATTGGAAGCTTTTGTTCCTTACTTTCTCCTTGCCCCTCTTGTCACCCCCCAACCTGAGCCTCTCTGCCTGAATCTTGTGGACAATGGGCAGTTGTTAGGGTTTTGCTCTTTTGTTTCCAAGTAACAAGAAGCCACTTGGGTTATCCCAAGGGCAGAGGTACCTTAAGTGTAAGGATGCTCACCTGAAGAATTCAAGCTGCTGTGCAAAATATTCGTTTACTTTCCATCTGTCTCTGTTCACCCCTGTTTCACTATACACGCCACCTGTCTTTTACTCTTTCCACCTGTTTATATCTTTTCTGCTCCCTTACAATTTCAGTTTGCACAAGGCTTTGGCTAGTCACAGTCGTGATCCATGACATCCTTTAAAAAAAAAAACTTCCTATTTTGCTTTGATTTCAGATTCCCAAGATAGAGAATGTGTTGGCCTCAATTCATCCTTTTGTGTCCAGTCATGGTTCATAAACATTTGGTCACTGTTATGGCTTGAACTGTGTCCCGCCCAAAAGATATGTTGATGTGTTAGCCTTCCTGATACCTATGAATGTGACCTTATTTGGAAATAGGGTCTTTGCAGATGTAATCAAGTTAAGATGAGGTCCTTAAGGTGGGCCCTTAATTCACTATGACTGGTGTCCTTATAAAAAGAGGGAAATTTGGGCACAGGCAGAGAGGGAAGATGGCCATGTGAAGACGGAGGCAGGGATTGGAGCCACACTTCCATTGGTGACAAAATGCCTGGGGCTACCAGAAGCTGGAAGAGGCAAGGAAGGATCTTCCCCTAGGGGCTCCCTACCAATACCTTAATTTTGGACTTCTGGCCTCCAGAACGGTGAGAGAATACATTTCTGTTGTTTTAAGCTGCTCAGCTTGCGGTACATTATTATAGGAGTTCTAGGAAACTAATACAGTCTCTGTAGTCCACTGTTCAACCTTCATCCAAATATTTAGCTGGTGTCTTATGTCCACAAAAATGACACTTTTGCTCTTTGGCTGAACTGTGGAAGACTTTTTTTTTCCTTTGAAACTATGGGAGTAAGTAGCTGATGTCCGTGTCTCTTGTCAAGAACATACCTGGTAACTATTGCTGAGAAAGATCTTCTCTAAAAAAAAGTGAAGGAAGGGTCTGTTCTTTTATCAGAGGTACATAGTTTATTCTCCAATTTCTGGGAAAGAGGAACTTTTCAAAAGGAAGAACAATCAGTTTTTTCTTCTAAAATTAGAACTAATGAAATTCCTTTAATATTTGTTTTCCTATACACAAGGTCTCATACTTTTCAAAAGAGAATTTAAATACTTAACATTGAAGAATTTCACACTTAACACTGACCATCATTCATCATTTTTTTGAAGTCATCTGTGCTTATTAACATCATGGAAAGTCCTTAAACCTGAGTTAAAGCCCAAGGAAGAAAGAGGTACAATATGCCATCCAACATATCCTATTCAGTCCCTTCAATTTTTAAAATTGAAATATAATGGATGTATAACATTGTGTAAAGGGGTACAACTTGTTGACTGGGTACATTTACATATTGCAATATGATTCCCAACACAGTGTTAGCTAACACCTCTATCGCGTTGCATAATTACCAACACAGAAGTAGAAAAATCAGGAAAATGAAGATGTGGGTCAGTGGAGCAGGGAAACAGGAGGAACTCTGAAACAATTCTTTGTAAAGGGCCAGAGAGGAAAGGTTGCTGGCTTTGCAGGCTGTACAGTCTCTGTCACAAGTTGTAGCACAATCAGCCACAGACAGCATGCAAATGAATGGGCATGGCCTAGTTACAATCAAACTTTATAAAAACAGGAACGGGGATTGGATTTGACCAGGAGGCCATGGTTTGCCAACCCCTCTTCTAGAGGATAAGTGCAAACACTCATGGTGGTTTTTGATGAGGCTCTTTATTGGTTTGCACTTAGCATGGACGTGTATAACATTCTATCCAGGAGGATGCTAGCCTGAATGACCTCATCCCTTCCCTGTTTCTCCAAAAATGGGTCTCAGCCACAGTCAATTCCAGTGTAGGGGAACACACGTGGTCAATGATAGAAGCTTCAAGGCATAGAGGCACGACCCCCTGGTGCTCCTTGAAGATGTGTTAAGACCTTCCTCTGTCACTTGGAACAACTTAGAAACACTTGACGTTCAGTGTGTGCTGGCAGTCACACTTCACCATTTGTTGACAGATTGCCACACTAATGTTCTTTCTCAGAAACGAAAGCAGAGGGAATCCTTACCACAAGCACATCTAGATGCAAAACCCCAAATAGGTCTATAGCCCCATAGACTGAACAAATTCTTAATGACAGTAGAATGCACATGAGTACCTACTGGTGTCCCTAGAGGCACAAAAAGAAGTTAGTACCTTGTTCTACAAGGACAGGACACAATATACACTGTCACTGGCCACAGAGACACATAACTCCTGATGCCATCCATCCTGGCCAGTCCTCAGAGCCATTCACATGGTCAACAAAACTCACAAAGACCTTGCACCCACCAACACATGCTCAGAATGTTGCTACTTGCAACAACTCATGTCAAAGACTGACCAGAGATGCCACACAGTTTTCTGACCCACCAATGTCCAAATATCCCGAAGACCCTTGGCTATTAGACTGTACAGACATAAACCACTTCCGTTTATAATGGAGTATCCCGTCGCATACACACACACACACAGAGCACATTTCAGCCCCCGTCTTGCCAATGATGTGCTGGATCTGGCTCTTAAGAGCTTGTCAGAGCCCAATGTCAAGCTTCCAGAAATTTTTTGAGCCAATTGATATCACGTTGTAGCTTAAAAGCAGCCATCTTGGGGGTATTTATTTCATAAACATTAGCAAATGCTACAAATCAGGATCTTTTTCCAGAGAGCTGAATGTTAAACATCTACCAGAACAGCACTGACCCTGGTGCCCTAGTGCATCAGCCAAAATGTCCTTGTTTTTTGTCCTTCTTGAACTGACCAGCCACTCTATCACCAAGTTCCAGCTTCTCAGCGTCTTCCATTTTGGAATCACCCCCCCCTTCCCTCCCCCGCCATAGAACAATAATGAAACAAAATCAGCTGTTATGTCTCCCACCAGGAACAACAATGAAACAAATAAAATGAGCTGTTATATCTCCCACCAAGAACACATCTGGTCCACACATCAGAGAATTCATCTGATAATCACTCACGCTATTACTACAGCAGTGACAGCTATTATCACTGCAATCATTTTCCAACCCAACCTCACCACCTACAGATCCTCCAAAAGGAGGCATAAAATGCTTTTAAAAGATTAAATTTAAAAGTGAGCATTTAGTAATGAATATTTTAATTCCAGACTAAGTCAAAAGGAGCACAGCCCCCAAAAGAAATACAGAGTGAGACTAATTCCTCGGATAAGCTGCTTCTGCAAAGTCGAGAAGAAAGAGCAGCTGTGAATGTTGGCTTCAATTCAGTGTGACAAGTTAGGGATGGTCTGCTGCTCTTCATGGAAACTGTTCACAACTCCACCGTTTAAGATCTATAACAGGGGTTGTTTATCCCTTGAGGGTTTCAACTGATTTTTTTCCCACATAAAGGGAAATAAGCCTTGGTCTAAGTGTAAACCCTTCTAGACTGCAATAATAACATAAGGGGTTGAATCCTACTTTTTCATTATTTTTATAACTGCACTCCTTTTGCCCTATTGTGCTAATGAGACAGAAAGAAATACTGATATAAAATAGCTGATTTATCAATAGATTATTCCTGAAATGTACACAAAAAATGAAATTCTGACTAAAAAATCACCATTATGAGCCAGCCATAATGTATAAACTTCTACCATTAGATATTCATCCCTTTGGTTTTAAAAAGTGCTATGTTAAACCATTCAAATTTTAATATGAACCAAATTATCCAAATTTTGAAAAACGTACACTCTCCACACTATAATCTCTGAATGCCCAGAGATTTATCAAACTGCAATAAAGGAATACATACATGAAACTCAGACTTGATGAAGAGAGATCTTCATGGAGATCACAAGGTTCCTTTGAAGTGTCTCTGAAGATGGTACTAGGACAAGTTTATCTCCAGTGTTGCAAGGTAAGAGGTTAGGTAACATGCCTAAGTTCACACATCTAATAAGTGGTAGAGCTGAGTTGAGCCAAATATATTGTGTTGCTTAGGGGAGTAGAACTGGGGGGACTAATCTCTGGTAATGTGCAACAATTCCAGGAATTATGTATAACATGTCTTTGTCCTGAATGTCAGCTTCTCCAGACTATGAAAATGTTAACTGGTGTTTTGTGAAAATCCTTGACCAGACAAAACATGATCTAATAATTTTGTTTTCTATATCTTGAAACCCATGTGTTAAGGATTGAAAGGAAAGTGATAAGGGTGATTTTCATTTAATAGTACTGTATTAGTTTCCCATGATTGCTATGACAGATTACCACAAACTGTGTGACTTAAAACAGCAGGAATTTATTTCCTCATAGTTCTGGAGACAGAAGTCCAAAACCAAGGTGTCAGCAGCATTGCACTCTCTCTGCAGGCTCTAGGGGAGAATCCTTTACTTGGCTCTTCCAGCTTCTGGTGGCTCTTGGCAGTCCATGGCTTATAGACACAGCTCTCTCTACTGTGTCTCCACATAACCTTCTCCTCTGTCTGTATTATCTCCCTTTGCCTCTCTCATAAGGATATTTGTGATGGCATTTAGGGACCACTCAGATAATTCAGGGTAATCTCCTCATGTCAAGATCCTTAATTAAATTGCATCTACAAAGACTCTTTTACCATTTAAGGTACCATTTACAAGTTCCAAGGGTTTGAGACTTAATATCTCTGAGTCATTATTATTCGACCCACTATAATATTATATTTGGTGGAATCTATTTTTCACTCACAAAGAAGAGAACTACATGTAGTAGAGTTACATTATCAGTCTATCTTTGCTTCTATGGAAAAAATGAACAAGATACTACACTTTATCCCTTTTTCTCCCATATCTCTACCACCCTCGCCACTCCCTAGTGACCCCCACCCCGCCTTCATCCCTTGCTAAATCGGGTCATGTTTAGACGGAACTGTTCCTGGAGTATGGTGAGCCATAGGCTGTCAGTAACACTGCCCTTAGACCCAGGTTACTAGGGCCCCTGCCATGGGTCCTGCACTTTGGGGGCCCCACAATGACTGCATCCTTCCTCACAAGGCAAGGAGTTTATGGGTCAAGGAGAAGGGCCTATGGAGAGCTCACACCCTCCCCTTCACATTCTAGACCACATTCTGGGCATCTGAAATCTTAATATTTCCTGCCCAAAGAGACCCCAAGTCTTTCCTCCTGAACATGGGCTGCACTGCCAGTATAGACACCCCTAGTCCCAAGAAATGCCCAAGATGAAACTACTTAAGGTGTGGATTTACTTGGATGAAGAAGCTGGAACACCTACACACATGCATTCAAAGACACAGTCGCATGTGGGAAGTGAAGGTGGGGGTCTATGAGTTGAGAGCTTGCATTCATTCTTTAACCCAAGGCCCTACAAATATCAGAGGTGAATCTTGCAGTGAGGATTGAGGTAAAGCCAGACATGGCTTCTTCATGACATGGTAGGAGACAAGAGAATATCAGATAATTGTGAATAGCCAGGTCACTGCTCTACTGATTTAATTTCTACTAAATGCTAAAAATATGTAATGCCTGCTTTAATGTGTTAATGGCCTTAATAATATTTCACTTCCTGGAATTTAGTCCTTAAAAATATTTCCAAATACAGAAAAGACCTTATTCACAGATTTTCATTCCCCATTTTAAAAAAATGTTATAAAAAGGGAAACATCCCAATTGCTCAGTTATAGACATATGGCTACTTAAACTGTGGTATATTGAAATCAATATAATGGAACTTATAAAAAAATGTTAACAAATTGGATAATAACATGGAAAATTCCTATAGTGTTGAGTAAAAATAAAAGATATAACATTATACCACAAAATGGTCTCAACTATGTAAAAAAAAATTTTCGAAAAAAATGACTTCAAGAAAATTACCCACAGAAAGTAGGATTCTGGATTATTTTTATTACACTTTATAATTTAAAAATTTTCTAAAATAACACACAGCCAGATATTTTTTAACATCTTTATTGTAGTAAAATTGCTTTACAATGTTGTGTTAGTTTCTGCTGTATAACAAAGTGAATCAGCTATATGTGTACATATATCCCCATATCCCCTCCCTCTTGCGTCTCCCTCCCACCCTCCCTATCCCACCCATCTAGGTGGTCACAAAGTACCGAGCTGATTTCCCTGTGCTATGTGGCTGCTTCCCACTAGCTATCTATTTTACAGTTGGTAGAGTATATATGTAAATGCCACTCTCTCACTTCGTCCCAGCTTACCCTTCCCCCCCCCCGTGTCCTCAAGTCCCTTCTCTACATCTGCATCTTTCTTCCTGTCCTGCCTCTAGGTTCTTCAGAAGATTTTTTTTTTAATTCCATACATACATGTTAGCATACGGTATTTGTTATTCTCTTTCTGACTTACTTCACTCTGTATGACAGACACTAGGTCCATCAACCTCACTGCAAATAACTCAATTTCATTTCTTTTTATGGCTGAATAATATTCCATTGTATATATGTGCCACCACATTATCTTTATCCATTCATCTGTCGATGCACACTTAGGTTGCTTCCATGTCCTGGCTACTGTAAACAGTGCTGCAATGAACATTGTGGTACATGACTCTTTTTGAATTATCATTTTCTCAGGGTATATGCCCAGTAGTGGGATTGCTGGGTCATATGGTAGTTCTATTTTTAGTTTTTTAAGGTAGCTCCACACTGTTCTACATAGTGGCTGTATCAATTTACTTTCCCACCAACACTGAAAGAGGGTTCCCTTTTGTCCACCCTCTCCAGCATTTACTGTTTGTAGATTTTTTGATGATGGCCATTCTGATCAGTGTGAGATGATACCACATTGTAGTTTTGATTTGCATTTCTCTAGATTAGTGACGTTGAGCATCCTTTCATGTGTTTGTTGGCAATCTGTACATCTTCTCTGGAGAAATGTCTATTTAGGTCTTCTGCCCATTTTTGGATTCGGTTGTTTGTTTTTTTGATATTGAGCTGCATGCACTGCTTCTATATTTTGGAGATTAATCCTTTGTCAGTTGCTTCATTTGCAAATATTTTCTCCCATTCTGAGGGTTGTCTTTTTGTCTTACTTATGGTTTCCTTTGCTGTGCAAAAGCTTTTAAGTTTCATTAGGTCTCATTTTTTTTTTGTTGTTTTTATTTCCATTTCCTTAGGAGGTGGGTCAAAAAGGATCTGGCTGTGATTTATGTCATAGAGTGTTCTGCCTATGTTTTCTTCTAAGAGTTTTATACTGTCTGGCCTTACATTTAAGTCTTTAACCCATTTTGAGTTTATTTTTGTGTATGGTGTTAGGAAGTGTTCTAATTTCATTCTTTTACATGTAGCTGTCCAGTTTTCCCAGCACCACTTATGGAAGAGGCTGTCTTTTCTCCATTGTATATTCTTGCCTCCTTTATCAAAGATAATTTGACCATTTGTGTGTGGGTTTATCTCTGGGCATTCTGTCCTGTTCCATTCATCTATACTTCTGTTTTTGTGCCAGTACCATACTGTCTTTATTACTGTAGCTTTTTAGTATAGTCTGAAGTCAGAGAGCCTGATTCCTCCAGCTCTGTTTTTCTTTCTCAAGATTGCTTTGGCTATTCCAGGTCTTTTGTGTTTCCATACAAATTGTGAAATTTCTTGTTCTACTTCTATGAAAAATGCCATTGGTAATTTGATAGGGATTGCATTGAATCAGTAGATTACTTTGGGTAGTACAGTGATTTTCACAATGTTGATTCTTCCAATCCAAGAACATGGTATATCTCTCCATTGTTTGTATCATCTTTAATTTCTTTCATCAGTGTCTTATAGTTTTCTGCATACAGGTCTTTTCTCTCCTTAGGTAGGTTTATTCCTAGGTATTTTATTCTTTTTGTTACAGTGGTAAATGGGAGTGTTTCCCCAATTTCTCTTTCAGATTTTTCATCACTAGTGTATAGGAATGCAAGAGATGTCTGTGCATTAATTTTTTACCCTGCTACTTTACCAAATTCATTGATTAGCTCTAGTAATTTCCTGGTAGCATCTCTAGGATTCTCTATGTGTAGTATCATAGAGAATCTGCAAACAGTGACAGCTATACTTCTTCTTTTCCGATTTGGATTCCTTTTACTTCTAATTCTTCCTGATTGCTGTGGCTAAAACTTCCAAAACTATACTGAATAATAGTGGTGAGAGTGAGTATCCTTGTCTTGTTCCTGATTTTAGAGGAAATGGTTTCAGCCTTTCACCACTGAGAATGATGTTAGCTGTGGGTCTGTCATATATGGTCTGTATTATGTTGAGGTGAATTCCCTCTATGCCTACTTTCTGGAGAGCTTTTATCATAAATGGGTGTTGAATTATGTCAAAACCTTTTTCTGGGTCTATTGAGATGATCATATGGTTTTTATCCTTCAATTTGTTAAAATGGTGTATCACATTGACTGATTTGCGTATATTGAAGAATCCTTGCATTCCTAGGATAAATCCCACTTGATCATGGTGTATGATCCTTTAATGTCCTGTTGGATTCTGTTTGCTAGTATTTTGTTGAGGATACTTGCATCTATGTTCATCAGAGATATTGGCCTGTAGTTTCCTTTTTTTTTGTGCCATGTTTGTCTGGTTTTGGTATCAGGGTGATGGTGGCTTCATAGAATGAGTTTGGGAGTGTTCCTCCCTCTGCTATATTTTGGAAGAGTTTGAGAAGGATAGGTGTTAGCTCTTCTTTAACTGTTTGATAGAATTCACCTGTAAAGCTATCTGGTCCTGGGTTTTTGTTTGTTGGAAGATTTGTAGTCACAGTTTCAATTTTAGTGTTTGTGATTGGTCTAGTTATGTTTTCTATTTCTTCCTGGTTCAGTCTTGGAAGGTTGTGCTTTTCTAAGAATTCGTCCATTTCTTCCAGGTTGTCCATTTTATTGGCATATAGTTGCCTGTAGTAATCTCTCATGATCCTTTGTATTTCTGCAGTATCAGTTGTTACCTCTCCTTTTTCATTTTTAATTCTGTTGATTTGAGTCTTCTCCCTTTTTTTCTTGATGAGTCTGGCTAATGGTTGATCCATTTTGCTTATCTTCTCAAAGAACCAGGTTTTAGTTTTATTGATATTTACTATTGTTTCCTTCATTTCTTTTTCATTTATTTCTGATCTGATCTTTATGATTTCTTTCCTCCTGCTAACTTCTCCTTTCTTTCCTTTTGCTAACTTCTGCTAACTTTGGGTGTTTTTTGCTTTTCTTTCTGTAATTGCTTTAGGTGTAAGGTTAGGTTCTTTATTTGAGATATTTCTTGTTTCTTGAGGTAGGACTGTTTTGCTATAAACTTCCCTCTTAGAACTGCTTTTGCTGCATCCCATAGGTTTTGGGTCATTGTGTTTTCATTGCCATTTGTTTACAGATGATTTTTGATTTCCTCTTTGTTTTCTTCAGTGATCTCTTGGCTATTTAGTAGTGTATTGTTTAGCCTCCATGTGTTTGTATTTTTTACAGTTTTTTTCCTGTAATTGATATCTAGTCTCATAGCGTTGTGGTTGCAAAAGATACTTGATACGATCTCAATTTTCTTAAATTTACGAAGGCTTGATTTGTGACCCAAGATATGATCTATCCTGGCGAATGTTCCATGAGCACTTGAGAACAAAGTGTATTCTGTTGTTTTTGGATGGAATGTCCTATAAATATCAATTAAGTCTGTCTTGTTTACTGTATCATTTAAAGCTTATTTATTTTCATTTTGGATGACCTGTCCATTGGTGAAAGTGGGGTGTTAAAGTCCCCTACTGTGATTGTGTTACTGTCGATTTCCCCTTTTATGGCTGTTAACATTTTCCCTATGTATTGAGGTGCACCTATGTTGGGTGCACAAATATTTACAATTGTTATATCTTCTTCTTGGATTGATCCCTTGATCATTATGTAGTGTCCTTCTTTGTCTCTTGTAATAGTCTTTATTTTAAAGTCTATTTTGTTTGATATGAGAATTGCTACTCCAGCTTTCTTTTGATTTCCATTTGCATGGAGTATCTTTTTCCATCCCCTCACTTTCAGTCTGTATGTGTCCCTAGGTCTGAAGTGGGTCTCTTGTAGACAGCATATATATGGGTCTTCTTTTGGTATCCATTCAGCCAGTATATGTCTTTTGCTTGGAGCATTTAATCCATTTACACTTAAGGTAATTATCGATATGTATGTTCCTATTATCATTTTCTTAATTGTTTTGGGTTTGTTTTTGTTGGTCTTTTCCTTCTCTTGCGTTTCCTGCCCAGAGAATTTCCTTTAGCATTTGTTGTAAAGCTGGTTTTGTGGTGCTGACTTCTCTTAACTTTTGCTTGTCTGTAAAGGTTTTAATTTCTCCTTCGAATCCGAGTGAGAGCCTTGCTCTGTAAAGTAATCTTGGTTGTAGGTTTTTCCCTTCCAGCACTTTAGATATGTCCTGCCACTCCTTTCTGGCTTGCAGAGTTTCTGCTGAAAGATCAGCTGTTAACCTTATGGGGATTCCCTTGTATGTTATTTGTTGCTTTTCCCGTGCTGCTTTTAATACTTTTTCTTTGTATTTAATTTTTGATAGTTTAATTAATATTTGTCTTGGCATATTTCTCCTTGGATTTATCCTGTATGGCTCTCTCTGAGCTTCCTGGACTTGATTGACTATTTCCTTTCCCATGTTAGAGAAATTCAACTATAATCTCTTCAAATATTTTCTCAGACCCATCCTTCTTCTCTTCTTCTTCTTGGACCCCTATAATTCAAATGTTGGTGCATTTAATGTTGTCCCAGAGGTCTCTGAGACTGTCCTCAATTCTTTTCACTCTTTTTTTAAATTCTGCTCTGCGGTAGTTATTTCCATTATTTTATCTTCCAGGTCACTTGTCTGCTCTTCTGCCTCAGTTATTCTGCTATTGATTTCTTCTAGAGAATTTTAAATTTCATTTATTGTGTTGTTCTTCATTGTTTGTTTGCTCTTTAGTTCTTCTAGGCCCTTGTTAAACGTTTCTTGTATTTTCTCCATTCTATTTCCAAGATTTTGGATCACATTTACTATCATTACTCTGAATTCTTTTTCAGGTAGACTGCCTTTTTCTTCTTCATTTGCTTGGTCTGTTGGGTTTTTACCTTCCTCCTTCATCTCCTGCATATTTCTCTGTCTTCTCATTTTTCTTAACTTACTGTGTTTGAGGTCTCCTTTCCTCAGGCTTCAGGTTCACAGTTCCCATTGTTTTTGGTGTCTTCTCCCTGTGGGTAAGGTTGGTTCAGTGGCTTGTGTAGGCTTCCTGGTGGAGGGGACTGGTGCTGTGTTCTGGTGGGTGCACTGGATCTTGTCTTTCTGGTGGGCAGGGCTGCGTCTGGTGGTGTGTTTTGGGGTGTCTGTGAACTTAGTATGATTTTAGGCAGCCTCTCTGCTAATGGGTGGGGTTGTGTTCCTGCCTTGCTAGTTGTTTGGCATTGGGTGTCCAGCACTGGAGCTTGCTGGCCGTTGGGTGGACCTGGGTCTTAGCATTGAGATGGAGATCTCTGGGAGAGCTTTCACAGATTGATATTACGTGGCCCTGGGAGGTCTCTGGTGGTCTAATGTCCTGAACTCGGCTCTCCCACCTCAGAGGCTCGCCTGACACCAGACCGGAGCACTAAGACCCTGTCAGCCAAACGGCTGCTTGTGTTGGAGAGTCTCCTGGAAAGGCAGGGAGTGGCTGTGGCTCACCGCGGGGACAAGGACACTGACAGCAGAAGTTCTGGGAAGTACTCCTTGGCATGAGACCTCCCAGAGTCCAATGGTAGATTATTTTTGTTTTTAAAAATATTTATGATAATTAGCTGGCTAGAACAGATATTTCTACTATTTCCTATGCTTTCATTCTTACTCTGAAACCCCAGCAGTTCTAAGATTCCTTTCCTGCTACACCCAAGTTCCTGAGGAAAACTAGAGAACAAGTCTCAGAGAAACAGACTGTCTTTGCCAAAAATATCTTGCCCCCGGTCCTTAAACTTCTACCAGAGTGTACTCTACCCAATACACAGTGACTGTAAACATTCCCAGCATGTTGGAATTTGATGGAAAACTGTATGTGTTTCAAATGGTTCAGTGCATGTTTTTTTCCTTTTTGGTTAGGCAGTTTAGGTGCAACTACTGTTAGATTACAGCGAGGTTAGTGAAAATTTGGGGAGAAACTCTGTATCTTTTCTTATCAAGGCCTGGTGATTTTTGAGCTCAGTAGTGTTTTCCAACAGAATCCACTTTGATGATTGGCAACAGCCATCTTCTCCCTCCTTCTGACACCTTCCACATGATGCTCACTGTGGAAGTTCCAAGTTCTTTGACAAGTGCTCATGGAGGCCAGTTGGATGAGGCCAGTTGGATTCTCTTGAACAGTTTAAATTTCTCCACCCTACCTTTGGGAACCAAGTGCAGGGCAGGAAGCTGGGAACTGTAATTGATGAACTGATGGTGGCTCAGCACAGACAAGCCTGAGAGTTAAAAATCTCCATCGAAACCCAGTCATAGGGGGATTTACCTCCAGGAACCCGACCAGATTCCCTCATAAAACATCAGAGAAAAACCCTCTCATGCTTCCAGCAGAGGGAAGGAGAAAAGGAACCATTTTGAAATATCCCACAGTGCTCTGTTTTTAATAGGCTTGCCCTCAGGGGAAACTAGTTCCAGATTTTTTAAAGCAATATTGAAAACAAACACTGAGACCACTTACACATGGTGTTTATCACTTCCTTCCCAAAACCACACTGGATGACAGTAGAGAGATTCTTTTTTTAAGAGCATAAACTCACGAAGAAGAAGAGAACGAGAAAAAAGACAACAGCGAAACAACTTTGGAAACTAGAAAGCTGGTGGATAAGAGGTAATGGATGACACAGAGCTGAGAAAAGTGACGCACCACCAGCAGCGGGAAGAAGCCAGGCTGATCCACAGAAAACCTCAGGAATTGAGGCAGCCTATTATATGGGAGTGAGAGTACAGATGGGCTATAAAAACAAGAGGATAAATTGAAAATCTGCACAAAATGCATTTAGAACCCCAGAAGTCTCTCCCACCCCAACAGAAGACGGAGGTCTTACTCTTTAAAAAGAGTGAACCAGAGAGATTCTGAGCTCAAAGCATAGGCAGAACTGAGGGTCTGTGTGTTACATTGTAAATATGGGCATTAAGTAAATGGTGAGAGCCCTGCTCATTTCCTCCAGCATGCAGATAGAAAGGCTTATAACTTTCAGAGAGGAAAATGACCAAACCAAAAGAAAAGACTTGCATGTACTGACAGGTGGGGTCCATCAATAGAGAAGTCACCCATTGATAAACACTTCCCATTTATACATAGTGATTGACCAAATTTTATTGCCTCATTCTTAAAAATGAGTGGAAGTCAAGAATCATTAGTCATTTGAGGAAAGTTTCCAACGTGAAAGAGAGAAGTTAAGATATGTAAAAAGTAAAAAATAACTTAGGAAAAATAAAAATATTGCAGTAAGCAGAGAGGAACTCTGAATAAACTGTAATTGAAACCCTCAGGGAAGTAAGATAGTAGTATACTTAATCCACAAATTAAAAACACAAAACTAGGGGCTTCCCTGGTGGCACAGTGGTTGAGAGTCTGCCTGCCGATGCAGGGGACGCGGGTTCGTGCCCCGGTCCGGGAGGATCCCACATGCCACGGAGCGGCTGGGCCCGTGAGCCATGGCCACTGGAGCCTGCGCCTCTGGAGCCTGTGCTCCGCAACGGGAGAGGCCACAACAGTGAGAGGCCCGCGTACCGCAAAAAAAAAAAAAAAAAAAACTATACAGCTAAGAACATTGAGAGAAAAAAAAAAGGCCTTTGAACTTAAAAAATAATATGATGACAAAATTAAAATCTCAAAAAAGTTTTGAAATCAGAGTTAACCATTGCAGGGTGAGTGATACAGCTGATCCTCAAACCTGAGTTCCCAGTATTTCTCTTCCTGCCTTCCATCAATGCCTGCCCCCAATGTATTCTCACGGTTGGTGGCTATGGTTTAGAGAATTCATCCGGGGCATTCTAAACTTCTCTTAGAACTGTTACAGGAGGCACTCTAACTTCATGAGCAATGAAATTTTATTGCCAGACTCTTGCCATTTATCTGGAAATAGAATAAGTCTCCCCTGCCCTCTACTCATTCTTAAATGCATTCTGTGTGGTAATTTTATAATACCAGTTGCCCACTGGGTATTTTGCTTTCTTTTTTTCAGGCAGCCCACACAAAATTGACTTTCCTTTTATAGACTTTGGAAATAGTAACTCGAATTAGGAAGAAGTATTTACATGCTCCCAGAGGCAATACACAGCTCCAGGAGTAACTTTCACTAACACCAGCCAGCTCCAGCCAGAGGGGCAGCCCCACCCTCAACCATTTTTCACTCAGCCCTCCAATCTCTCCAAGATCATTAATTACCCACTCCAGCACCTTCATGCTGCACTTGTAGGTGCTGACAGCACAAGCCTGTCTCCTTTTGTGTGGTTGTTTGAAACTTTCACAGCAGGCAAAGCTCAAATTTAATCATTTGATTCTGATGCACTTTCTAACAGCATTTTGCAAATTGTAACAGCATTTAAGTACAGTATGATAGATCTGGGACTATGACAACACTGTTGATCAGTGTTATTCTCACAGCCAGGGGTCTAGCTTTGTGGAAAGTTAAAAACCTGATTTTAAAAAGATTTCAGGGACTTCCCTGGTGGTGCAGTGGTTAAGAATCCACCTGCCAATGCAGGGGACACGGGTTCAAGCCCTGGTCCCGGAAGATCCCACATGCCTGCTGCGGAACAACTAAGTCCATGCGCCACAACTACCGAGCCTGCACTCTAGAGCCTGTGAGCCACAACTACTGAGCCCATGTGCCACAACTGCTGAAGCCCACATGCCTAGAGCCCATGCTCCACAACAAGAGAAGCCAATGCAATGAGAAGCCTGTGCACTGCAATGAAGGGTAGCGCCTACTCGCCACAACTAGAGAAAGCCCATGCGCAGCAACAAAGACCCAATGCAGCCAAAAATTTAAAAATTAATAAATAAATTAATTTTTTAAAGAAGGTTTCAGACTTTGAATCTGGTTGTGCTAAAAGCTTTCACTGGTTTTTGTTGTGATCTGAGAAACACTGGACTTCTAGAAAAAACAAAAATACAAGGATCAAACTGGCTTCTAGTTGTATTGAAACAGAGGTATTACATAAAACAGAAGTCCATTAAAATAGATGTGCTTTATACAGGAAGGGCAAGTGTGTCCTGCTATGAGAAATGTCAACGCCTAAACCCATAAAACAAAAGTTTTAGAGGAAGTCCTTTGCACCACTAAGATGTTTAATCAATTAGAATTTGTTTCAAAAATAAAATCCTTTAGCCCACCTAAACCACACCACACACTTTGCAATTTATGAACTACATACTTTGGAGCACACAAGTTTACTTTTACAAGAGCTACTATATATTTACCTGATAGAGTTCCCCAAATAATTTTGCATATATTATCTAAGTTTATCTCATTTACATCCCTAAATATTCAGTACAACTCTTATCTCCAATTTACAGGTAGTGAAATGACTTGTTATAATGAGTGAAAACAGGCTTTTTTCAAATAAATGTTACTCTTTGCATATACCAATGTATTTGAAAGCAGTACCAGAAAGCTAGAAAAAGCTCAATAAATATTTCTAGAAAAAATATAAAACTGAAGAAAATCTTCACTTTTAAAGTTATATCTTACTTAAGGGATTTCAAAGAACAGTGTTTGCAAGCATAATGCATATGGTGAAATACTGATGCAGCAAGGGTACTGCTTTCTAGTTTCCTGGAGGACATAAAAAGTTTCTTGACTCATACTCAGAACCTAAGTCATCCTTTGGATGAAATGTCAGCCTTGTTTGCTGTATCTTTTACAGTATCCCTCTCTCAGAAATCAACAAGGTATATAAGGTAAAACCTAACTAATGTTGGGCTACTTGGTGAGTGGCCAGCCTTAAATAGTATAATCTGAACTACTGAAAGCTATTAAAGAAATGAAGTTAGTTCTACTATTTGAATTACACAAAGCAACTCAAAGAATGCCAACAATATGACTTTGGTAGAGCAATAAGTAAAATTCATTATTAGCAAATAAGTGTGTCTTTTGTGGTTACTTTGTGTACAGAGCTCAGTGACAGATTTGGCCACATTGTTTAGTGATCATCTCCTGCCCCCAGGCTAGGGTCATTTTGGTACTGCCAGAGCCTGTCTGGTCCATGTGTTATAAGGACTCAGTAAATGCTTAATGAGTAAGTGAATTAATTAATAAATAAGCTGATGAATGGTTGTTGGATGCACCTTGGCAAAGAAAATGGCACAGGCTGTGGAGTCAGAAAAACTTGGGTTGACTTTCCAGCTGAGCCAAACAGTACCTGTGTGATCCTAAGTTTGTCAACCTCTCTTCCATTCCCTTGTCTCAACTGTAAAAGGAGTTTATGGTGGGTAATAATGCCTGTCTTATAGTGTTGCTCTGACAAGGAAATGAGAGAACAAAGTAAGCTTTTTAACTGTTTTTCCTGACACTTTGTTTGCACTATAAGTTTACTTTAACTATGAAAAAGATTTTTACCAAGCAAGCTAAATATCAGATCTCAAACTAACATTACCTTAAATGATCAAGTTCCGAAATGGTAGAGTTCAACTAAATTCACTGTCCTCTTTCAATACACAAGGTAAGGAATGATTAATTTAAAATGTATACCAGTGACCATTAATTAAAATAACAAAACAAATAGTGCATGTCACCATCCATTAAAACATTTCCATGAATATGGCTTTGATATCAGTTTGAGTATTAATTTTATTGATAATGAATATTAATTTGACTGTTTTAAGATAAAAAATTTGACTCTGTAATTTGTTGAAATTTGGATTCTGGGATTTTTTTTTTTTTTTTTTGCGGTACGCGGGCCTCTCACTGTTGTGGCCTCTCCCACTGCGGAGCACAGGCTCCAGACGCGCAGGCTCAGCAGCCATGGCTCACGGGCCCAGCCGCTCCGCGGCATGTGGGATCCTCCCGGACCGGGGCACGAACCCTGTCTCCTGCATCGGCAGGCGCACTCTCAACCACTGCGCCACCAGGGAAGCCCTCTGGGGTGTTTTTTTTTTTTTTTTAAACATCTTTATTGGGGTATAATTGCTTTACAATGGTGTGTTAGTTTCTGCTTTATAACAAAGTGAATCAGTTACACATACACATATGTTCCCATATCTCTTCCCTGGGGTGTTTTAATGATAGCAATTTCTACATAGGAAAAGTATGGTTCATGGAAGAAGAAGAAAAAAAAAAAGCTTTGAAACCAACGTTAAGCCCAAAAAATAACTGAAAGAAACAAAAACAAAATATTCGCAAAACCTCTGTAGGAATCCCCTTTTTTGATCAGAGCAGAGGGTAAAAAAAAAAATCTGGCCTGTGGTGATTTCTAATTCCCTGCAAGCCTTTCTACAATGCAAATGTCATGCAGAAAAATTTGTCAATTGCATTAGGGAAAGGTAAGTTGCCCAGATAACTGGAAAATGTTTTGACATTTATGTGACCCTTCCATTCTGCTTTACAAATGAAGTTCCAATTAAGTGCAGAGCTTTTCTCTTATTTACTATACTGACCCTGAAAATGAAAGCTGTGAAAAGTTGAATGCTTTTCTTGCTGTGGGAGCAGGGCTGAATCCTCTGCTCCGCAAGAGGGAACGAAAACTCTAAGCTGCCTCCCAAGAAGCTGAAAGCTGAGGAAAACTGCTGCTTTTCATAAAGTTCGTCACCATTTCCCCATAGCACCGGTTTCCTTTCCTTGGCTGCAGTCTAACACAGATGCTCACTTCAGGTGGTGGTACACAGACAGGAGACATATCGGAAGGTTCTGGTCCTGGCTTTGCTTCTGATTTGTCACGTAATGTTGAATAAGCCTCTTCATTCCCTTGAACCTCTGTTTTCTCATTTATTAAATGAGAGGGTTGCACCAGATGATTTCTGAGCTCCTTCCACCTCTGATAATCTATGGGATGTGCCTTTGTGGTCAGTAATGAAGGAAGGAGAGGATAACGCTTGGGTAATGATGTGATTTGCCCAAAGCAGCCAACTGCATGGAAGCCTAAGTGTTGGAATGGAACAACTGAAACAATCAGGGGCTGAGGGTGGTAGACTCCACAGCTACTCACCTCCGGAGTCCAGAAATGAGATACGGACCCCAGCAGGTACAGGGGACTCTGGCCATCTAGACAGAGTTTGACTTCCAGACTTACTTGAAATAATTCTAGATGAAAGGCACAATTACTTCTTCTCTAGTTTTAATTAGGACTCTTACCTTGCAGGTAGTAGAAATCAAACCAATGCAGTTTGAGGAAAAAGGAACAAATGGTTACAGGAATATACTTTGGACCTAGGAAGGCACCAGAACTGTGAATCCCTCGGGAACACAGGTGGTCCTCTCCTTCTCTTACTGTCTCTTGCCTACGCTTCTTTCTGCACACCTGGTTTCTCACACACCTCCCCTCTTCCTTTTTTTTTTTTTTGTGGTACGCGGGCCTCTCACTGTTGTGGCCTCTCCTGTTACGGAACACAGGCTCCGGACGCGCAGGCTCAGCAGCCATGGCTCACGGGCCCAGCCGCTCCGCGGCATGTGGGATCCTCCCAGACCGGGGCACGAACCCGTGTCCCCTGCATCGGCAGGCAGACTCTCAACCACTGCACTACCAGGGAAGTCCTCCCCTCTTCCTTTTCCTCCTCATCCCTCATCTTCCTCCTTCTCCTATTCCCCTCCCCTCGCCTCCCTCTCGCCTCTTTCCCTCCCAATTGTCTTTCCCTACTGTCCATCCACATAGAGAAATATGAAGCTACCACCACTCCTGACTTTCAATGTCACACCTATCCATATCTAGAGAACTGGCTTCCTGAATCCATTTCCACTTTCCCTGGACAGAGACACTGAATGGTCCAGGTATCTATGCCTGGTCCAACTGTGAAAATAAAAAAGGTTGGGAAAGGGGGTCTCCTGGGAGCATGTGAAGAGACAACAGTTCTAAAACTTCAACTGTAAGACCTAGTCTTTTTAAGCTCTCCTCAGACATAAAGCCAACTTCAGTCACTGGGTTTCATTTAACCACTTGAAATTGGTTATGTGAATGTCCGACCTCACTCACCTTCATGATGTAGCTAATGGCCAAAATATTTTTTTTAAACTGTCAAGGTTAATACCGTTTTTTAAGCAGTGCTATACAATTAAGCATAATCACATTTAAAATAAGTCTTTAAATGACATTCAAAATCTTATTTGATACAGTTGCTACCACTAGGTTCACATGATTCAGAATATTGGACTCCAGAGATGATTTCCTCTGGAATTTCTTCTTGAGATAATTTACTCTTTATCAACAGGAAACATTGTGCTTGAGTTTCCTAATAGGTTATGTTTATACTTTTTATTATATGAAGATTCCAAGTTGATGTCAGGACACTGAAGATAGCTTCAGGAATTGCAAACAGAACGAAAGAAAACACCAGAGATATTTGAACACTTCTTCTTTCCTCAGGTAACATCAAAGAAATGAGTGTTGGTCCCTATGGGAGATTTATAGAGCCTTTCCTTTCTTAGCTATGAAAGCATGTCACTTTTCTTCTATTTACTCATTTACTCATTCAGCAAGTAGTTATTTGTTGTCTACTCTGCAAAATAATAATTTGCTAGATTCTTTCTTCCACATGTAATCAGAGTGGTCATTTGTTAGCACGAGAAGAATATTCTTCACTGTGCTCAGTTGAATATTCTCCACTGTGCTCAATTAAGTCACGTAAGAGTCATAAAAACTCTAACGTTTTCACCATTCTATGAGTTTTTTATTCCTGGATAAAAAAGCATGTGCTGTAAAAAAAATCAGATGATAGAGAAATAAATAAAACGGAAGGCAAAAGCCTCCTGTAATCACAACCTTTCCTCTGTTAACCGTTTGCTTGTAAATTCTGAAAGATTTTTTTCCAAGTATATACTGATATAAATTATTTGTGCATGTAATTCACAAATATATAAATGCACATAACACATATATACATTTTCTGATAGAATCAGAATGTACATATTTTTGACTAGCTTTGGTCACTTATCAATGTATTATAAAGATTGTCTCTTATCTACCTCAATACTTTAAAGGGACCATAGTAGTCCATTATTTGAATATGGCAAATGTCTTTCAAACATTCTCCTAATTATACCCATTTTAGTTTATTTCCATGTAAGCAATGCTACTATGAATGCTCTTATGTATATATATCTTTGTTCACGAGTCAGCATTTTTAAAGAATGAAATCGTAGAAATGAAATTGCTAAATCAAAGAGTAAGTACAGTTATCAGTTAAGTAATAAATGCCAAATTACTGTCTAGAAAGCTTTTACCAAATTACAACGTCACCTAGAGTTTATGGCAGTGTTTGTTGTTCCCTATACGCTGGCCAGCGCTGGGTGTCTAATAAATCACTGCTGCTTGTCCAGATTAGAAAAAGCTTATTTCAATGTTTTAATCTGCATTTCTTAGCAACACATATTTACCTATTTGTTTTTGGATTTCTTTTGACATTAACAATTTATTATTCTTTTCTCACTTTCTATTAGATTAGTCTTTTTATACTGATTTTAGTTTGCTTTGTATTAGCATTGTTTTTAACTCTTTTTTGTCTGCACATATATTGCCTTTTGTATAACCTTTCTCGGTTTTCAATTGTCTTGCAGCAGGTTTATGATTTGGAACTAATACAAAAAGTTTAAAACTTTTTAAGAACAGCCATTTTCCCTTTGCTTTTTGGTTTCCATCTCATATCTTCCTGTATTAGCTTTCTATGCTACTGTAACAAATTACCCCCAAATTGTGGCTTAAAGCAAAACAAAATTGTTAGCTTGAAATTCAGGAGGTCAGAAGTCTTGCAATCAAGGTGTTGGCAGGGCTGCATTCCTTCTGGAGGCTCTAGGAAAGAATCCATTTCCTTTCCTTTTCCAGCTTCTAAAGGCTACTCGCATTCTTTGGCTCATGGCCCCTTCCTTCTCCATCTTTAAGTCTAGCAGTGTAGTATCTTCAAATCTCTCTCTCTCTCTCTAACACACACACACACACACACACACAAACACATCTGTGCTTCCTTCATCACATCTCCCGTCTCCATCTCTGATTCTGACCCTCCTACCTCCCTTTTATGAAGATTCTTAGGATTATATTGCATTTTCCCAAATAATCCGGAATAATCTCCCCAACTCAACACCCTTAATCTAATAAACTTTCAAGCCCCTTCAGCTATGTAAGGTAATATATTAACAGGCTTCAAGAAATAGGACATGGAAATCTGTGAGGGGCCATTCTTCTGTCTACCATACTTTTCCATCAAAAGATTATAAACATCATTACCTAT
Source organism: Pseudorca crassidens (assembly GCF_039906515.1). Classification (NCBI taxonomy): domain Eukaryota; kingdom Metazoa; phylum Chordata; class Mammalia; order Artiodactyla; family Delphinidae; genus Pseudorca; species Pseudorca crassidens. The sequence continues at coordinate 29,796,860 of NC_090313.1, read as the reverse complement.
ATTATCTTCTAATATATTGTGAGATTCTGATTTTTATCATTAGAAAAATCTGGACCTTATTTCAGTATTGCATATTATTTATTTAAGCCTCATAAAAAATAAACTTGCCTCTCATATTTCTAGTGCCTTTCTTTCCTTGTTTCTTCCATTTAACCAATAAGCTTTCTGAAGTCTCACACGTTAGACAAACAAACAAACAAACAAATAAATAAATAAAAAGCACTTTTGACCCTGTAGCTCTCTCAGGGTAGTGTCTCCCCCTCCTTTGCCTCCCAACTTATCTTCTCTGGGGACAAACCTGCACTTCTGGTAACACAACTCACCTTTCACTCTTCAGCCCACTGGAATCGACCTTCTGTCATCTGACTCCTTCTCTCACTGAATTTCCCAAATGTCCTCCAGCACCAGTATCATTCTCCATCCTCAGTGCTGCAGCCAGAATGTTCTTCCCAAAAGTCAAACCAATCATGTGGCCTCCAGGCTTTAAAACCCATCAAAATATCCCATTGCCCCAATGCAAACTCTGTGGTGAGGTGGACCTTACCCTGAAAGTTTGGACCAGTGAGGGTCTCTCTAGGTTTCCTTCTGCCAACCCCCTGTACTCTAGTCACACTGAGCAATTTGCAGTTCTGAGGATTCCCAATGCCTTCTTCTACTTTCAGGCTTCTGATTCTTATGCTCCTCTACCTGGAACACTCTTCCTTTCCCCATATCTACCAGGCAAAGGACCTCCATCTTCCAAGACTCAACACAAGAGTTGCCTGCTCTTTGGCGTCTTCCCTGACTGGCCACGCTACCTCTCAATCCACATCTCATAGACCAGTCGTATTATTACCTTATCAGGACCTTTATTATTCTTTCTAGACTGTAGAAACTAGGGAGACAGTACAAGGGATTGTTTGGGATGGCTGTTATACTCTCTCTGTTGTTTTTTTTTTCAAGCAGGGCATTTTAACAAATGGGTATTTATTAAAAGCCAGAAGTGCACCGGGCACAGTTCTTGCCTGGTAGGCTAAAATGATGAAACCAATTCACTTATTAGCTTACATGATTAAACAAATACATTTCATAGAAATGATTATAAGATGCATCGCAGATAGAAGCAAAATATTTTTTATACTTACAGATCTTAAGGTACCTAAATAATTATTTTTTTCCTTTATATTGTTTTATTGATGTATAGTTGACATGTAAGATTATATTTACTAGTTCCAGGTATACAACATATTCAATGTTTATATACATTATGAATTGATCACCACAATAAGTCTAGTAACCATCTGTCACCATATGAAGTTATTACAATATTATCGACTATATTCCCTACGCTATGCATTACAGCATTACATTCTCGTGACTTATGTATTTTATAACTGGAAGTTTATACTTCTTAATCCCCTTCACCTATTTTGCCCAACTCCCCCAACCCCTCCTCTCTGAGGACCACCAGTTTGTTCTCTGCATTTATGAGTCTATTTCTGTTTTGTTTGTTCATTTGCTTTGGTTTTTGGATTTCACATGTAAGTGAAATCATAGAGTATTTGTCTTTCTCTGTCTGACTTATTTCACTTAGCATAATAACCTCTAGGTCCACACTTGTTGCAAACGGCACATAAGTAATTATTAATAAAAACCAGCAAATCCATATAGAAGTTAGCAAACCGCCAGTTATTTATTTTAGTCAGTAAAAGAGAAAAACATGCTATCGTCATGCTGAAATGGGTTTCAGCATTCAATACAGACATCTTGTTTCAAAACTAACATAGTCTAATATAATGTTAAAAATTCAGTGTTTTTCTGTATCAAATCACTATTATACTTTTTGGTTTAAAGATTAGTTTTGGTTTCAAAGTAAGTTTAATTTAGTGCTTTGTCCCATGTCTCACAGATTCTTGACCTGGGATGGATGAGAATCATTCCAACTAATATTAGCTACAGGAACAAAACAAAACATAAATGGGATAGTTTAATTGGCTTTGTCTGATATTCTTGCCTATATTCAATTGAGAGGTTAGGATACACAGGTGATTTAAACCGGAACATAACAGCAGAAAGAAAGAAAAAAAAGACAGAGAAAATGTTGGTGTTATTTGTTTGGAGCAAGCGTATCCATTAAAGCCATTTATTGCCTAAGCCAACTGAAGTAAACACACAATTACAGAGACGCAAAGTGCTCGCCATGCAAATGACTTCTCCAGAAAAGTTCTTTACTCCCTCCCCCTTCCAAACAATTCCTCTCCCTAAACCTCTTTATATCCATCAGGCATTTGGCCAGGAAATAGATCCTACTCTACATATATAAATAAGAAAGAGATTGATTAAAGGATTAAGTGCTTATAAAATTGTTGGAAGGAGGAGAAGGAACGAGGGGTGACCCCGGAATTATTGGATTCAGGAACCCTCCGCCATAAGAATCAAGACGATCCTGTCACCAACCCAACTGTTGCAGCCATCACAACTGTCTTATGACTCATCACAACTGTCTTATATGACTTCCACTGTCTTATGACTCTTATGACTCCCACTGTCTTATGACTCTTATGACTCCCACAAGGCAAGTGATAGAGAAATTGGTTTTAGCTGCTATACCTGCCTCCGGACATTTGACATCCACAAGTCTGAGCCCAGCTTATCAGCAGGAGCATCAGGAAGATGACCTCTGCCTCTCTCTGCTTTCCAAGACTCATGCATATGCATCTCTTTGGCAGAACCTATTTTACACTGAGAACCCTAGCTGTAAGAGAGTCTGGGCAAACTAGACTTTTGCTTTCTAGCCTTTTGCAGCATAAGACAGGACATAGAAAGAGGTGGGAATGGATATTCAGAGCCAACTGACAAGATCCAATTGCCCCTTCTATATAGAACTTTTAGAACTACCTTTGCTCTTACACATCCGAGTACTTAGAATACTTTCCTGCAATCTTTTAGTGATTATTCCTCTGCTTACAAGACCCTAAATTCCTTGAAGATGGGGACTGTGCCAGCTTCATCTCTATCTTACAGTATCTTGAGAATAGTCAGCAAGCAATGTATGAAACAATGAATTAATAAATGTGTACAGAGAGTCAGGCAATGTTGTTCACATATCTCTTCTTACCCCACTACCCACCCCTTGTCCAGCTCTCGCACTTACTTTTAAGATGTACACATAAACCAAGGGAAGAAATCAACCTATCTTAAGAGCATGGCTTTTGGAGTTAGAAAGGTCTGCATTCAAGTCTAGGTATTGTGTGATCTGGAGAAATGTATCCTTTCTGACCCTCAGTTTTCTTACCTTTCTCTCTTTGGAGGGGCTTTTTAGAAATATTGAATGAGGCAATATGAATCAGGCAACATCCTGCTCAACATACACTGAGTAAGGACTAGTTTTTGCCCCCCCAGAACCCCCTGCAAATGAATCCCACCCTTTCTGTTCTCTTAGCTCATCTCCTGTATCTGCAACAGGGGGGATAAGAACTAAGCATAATGGAATATGATGGACACTACATGGAACATTGATTTAAACTTTTTTCTGCTGTAACTAATCATTTTAATTACTTTGTCCCTTTAGAGTCTTATGTCTGAATATTTCAAAGGACTTTACAAGCAAGAATTATGATACATAATTGATAACTACAGTAGATGAGGCTTACAGGCTGAGTGATTTGTCAATTTTCTTGTGATCCTCAAAACACCAGCAGTCTACTGGGTCTTTTGCTGTGCTTTCTTTTGCTCTTTCTTTTCTTTCTTTTTTTTTTTTTTTCAGCGTTTTAGTTGTTGCTGCTTAAAAGCCGATGCAAAAGACTTTGAAAAGATGGATTGTTGTCAAGTGGTCGGACCAAAATGACATGTTTAAGGGCAGAGGAGGATAAGAACTAAGGAGACTGGAGCTGAACTAGCAGATCTCTTTTCTGCTTCTAACCTGGTATAATTTAGGGATCATTTTGCATTTCATTATGTAGTTTATTTTTCCTCAGATTCCTGAATCTTCAGTCTTTAGTTTTGAGGGGAAGGGTCACAGACCCAATTTCTACCCCCAAATTTCCCACTAGTCGGCTTTGCTGGGTTAAGTAAGTCAAAATCTCTGGGTTTTGATGTCTCATCTCTAAATTAGGAATTGGGTAACCTCTTTTCCAGCTCAATTTTTCTGTGACTCTTTATGTAAAACTCCTAGGACCCTGAACCACAAGAGACCAACTGCACTTTTCATCAGGGGTACATGAGAAGCCCCAAATACAGTCTCTCTACTTTCCTTTCTGAGTAGAAACAGCAACAGACAGCCAAGAAGGACATAGGTCTATCTGTCCTTGCCAGGGACAGGGCAAAGAAGCCATAGGGTTGGGAGCTGAGAGTGGCTTAAAGGACCAAGCAAAGCTGGAGAGCAAGCTGCGAAGGCAGCTCACAGCCAAGATGCTGAGATGCTCAAAAAGCCTGCACACTCCCAGCCTGGCTGGCACCAAACTCAGTTGATCTGTTGATGGTTCCGTTTAGTGATGCAACCTGTAGTTCTTTACTCTAATAAAATCCCAAATAATTGAAGTGGCATGTCTATGCAGGAGCCTTCCATATATTAATTTGGCCCCTTCTGTGGATACACCTAAACTATCTAGGCATACAAAGAACTAAAGCAAAACTGTTTCAACAGAAGATCAGAGAAAAAAATAACACTAAAAACAGGGACCTTTGAAAATGGGTAAACTAACTCTTATCCACCCTTACGCCCCTTCATTTTTATGGATGATAAAAAAATGAGGCTGAGGAGAGAGATTAGTGATTTGTTCAAGGTCATCCAGTTTATCAGTATCTGAGTTAATTTAAGCCATCTCATTCCTAGATTGAATCCCACTGAAGTATGGTTCATATTGTATATGCTTTTGTGAACCATACTTGGCTACCCCTGGACTCAATCAGTACCAGAAAACCAGTGCCATTCCAAAGTATATACTCAGACTGGGCCAATCCATTCATTGTTCGTTTGGTCTGAATTTGCTCCAGGAGGTTAAGGCTGGAAGCGCCAGAGGCCCCAGGAACTCCTATGTGTGAAATCCTCTTTGGTCTCATTGTCTTCTTTGGTCTTTTAGCCTCAACAGCCTTCCACAAGTACCTCTCACATTTTAAGCTCTGCCCATGCAGTTTCTGACCCTGTTGAGCAGTCTAGCTGGAGAATCAGACATTCTCTTAGATTTTTAATAATAATAATAATAATAATAAACCTGAAAATCACAGTGGCTTACTCAACAACAATCATGTATTTCTCACTTATTGGTCTGCAGGTCATCTGGGGCTCTGCTTGTCTCTGCTCCACGTGTCTTCTCATTCTGGACGTTGGCTGAAAGTGTGACCCCCACCTAGATACCCTGTTCTCATGGCTGATAGCACAAACAAAAGGATGAACTAAACCACACAGCATGTATAAGTTGCTGTTTGAAAGGACACACGTCCACTCATATTCTATCAGCCAAAGAAAGTCATATGGCCCATCCTGATTACGGAACAGGAAAACACCATCTACTTGGCATCATGGCAAGTGTGGGGATGTGTTATACTCTTACAGGGGAAGGAGCAGACAATTGGAAACAATAATGTAACATACCACAGTATCATAATATTGGTATGTGAATGAAGCATTCTTGAAGCATAAAAAAAGCAACCAGCTTTGCCTACAGCAGATCAGTTAAAGAGGCTGAAAGAAATAAAAACACAGTCCAAAGGCCTTTGCGGGATGACTAGGAATTTTTCAGTCACAGAAGGATGCAAAAGCATTCTAGAAATAACACTATGAGCATTAGCATGAAAGCACTAAATAGCATATTACATTCAGAAAACTGTGAATAATCTTACAAGAATGAATCACGTTTGTTTTACAAGTGTCTTCCTTTCACCTTAGCTAGATCACAAGATTCTTCAGAGTGTAAAACACATACACATGCACACACAATGCACACATGATTCAAGGGGACAGCATGGGGAATAAGTAAGGTTTAGGAGATGATGTTTACCTAGATTTCCTAGGACTTTCTCAAACCTCTGAGATATGACATAGTGGCTAAATGTTCAAAACACCACAGAGTAACTAGGGCTGGGAATGTGGGCATAAGTCAGCCAAAACTTGGCTCTAAAATCTCTGAAAGGCAGTGAGAGCTAAACCATAAGTTACATGAGTTGTTATGTTCGGAACATAAAAGCAAACCATAACAGGGTTCTTTTTCCAGGTAATATGGAGTAAGCACTCACCGCCCTGTCTCTGACACTGAATGCAGCCATAAAAGCTGGACAGAATGCAAGGAAGAGCTGTTTAAAGACTCTGGAATGTAGCAGGTATATTAGAAAAGCAGACCAAAATCCAAAGTATTGACGAACTGTTGGTGAGTTCAGCGCCGTCTTTCTCCAGTTGTTACAGCCAGGACTTAGAAGAAACAGAGGTAAGGGCATTAATGAGGACTGGAATAGCCCACGACTGGGGCTCAAGGAATGAGAAAGAGGTCTACCGGCACCAATAGCAGCAGCACCTGGAACAGCAGGCAACTAACACTGTGGAAACTTCTTCCCTGATCAGAGGAGCTTCAGTCCCAAGAGAATGGGTGAACCCCTGATGCTTTTTCTCTCTCCCTGTCCTTTCACCTCTTGGCCCCAGACATGGGCACAATCATAGAAGTGCATGGCAATGTGAGGTAAATAAAGTCTTAAGTTTCTGGCCAAAAGATTGAAAAGAGTATCCAAAGAACTGGAAAGTACCAGGGAGATCACTGAGAGGGAAGAACTCAGGAAACTGATCCCATAAAGTAGTTTATGACCACTGAGACTCACCTTGAGCTGCACATGTGTGGACTGAATCCTAAACACCATAGTAAAGACTCTGAGAACGGAATCAAGCTATAGAATACCACCCAGGTCAGATCACCACCTGGGTCCTGGAAATGGCCACTGGGTAACACACATGTGAAATAGAACCGAATAGTACCAAAAAGGCTTTGAAGATGAAAGAACATTGAAACCACAGCCAATAGAAGATTGGTGGAAATGTTCAGGCTGAGCCCAACTGGACTGATTGCCTGCTGAAAGAAAAATATCAACACCCTCCATTGGATTTAAACAATATGTACAGTTTCATAATATTCAAAATGTCCAGTATACAATCCAAATTAACTCAACATATGAAGAAACAGGAAAATCTTAATTTACATGGGTAAAGAAAACAAATAGATGTCACTACCAAGGTGACACACATGTTGAAATTGTGTGACAAAGACTTTAAAGCAGCTACTATAAAAAATGTACCAACAAGCAACTGCAAGCACAGTTGAAACAACTGGAGAGCTAGAAAGTTTTGGCAAAGAAACAGAAGATTGAAAGAAGAACGAAGAAGAAATTTTAGGACTGAAAAAAATATAATAAGCAAAGTAAAAAAAAAAACATACTATATGGGCTTAATAGCAAAATGGAAATGACAGAGGACAGATTCAATGAACTTGAAAATAGATCAATAGAAATTATCCAATCTGAAAAACACAGAGGAACATTGTGTTTTTTTTAATGAACAGAGCTTCAGGGACCTACCCATGAGATAATATCAGAAGATCTAATACTTATGTCATCAGAATCCCAGAATAAAAGGAAAGAGCAGAATGCAGACAAAATATTTGAAAAAATAATGGATGAAAACTTCCTAAATTTGATGGAATACAGAAAGTGCAGTGAATCCCAAATACAATAAATTCACGTCCATACGTATTATGATCAAACTGCTGAAAACTAAACACAAAGAAAATATCTTGAAAACATCCAGAGAAAAATAATGCATTGTTTATACAAGAACAATGATTTTAATTCTTGTGTATTTCTCACTAGAAACCATGGAGGCCAGAAGAAAGTGGAACAACATTTACAGAATACTCCACTCAGCAATAGCAGAATACACATTGTTTTCAAATGTCCACAGATACACTAAGATACACATATCTTGGACCATTTAAAAATCCTCAACAAATTTAAAAGAATTGAATTCCAGAAAATGAATCTTCAGATTTAAATGGTTGCACTGGTGAATTCTACCAAACATTTGAAAAAGAAATAACATCAATTCTACACAATCTTTTCCAGAGAACATAAGAAAAGGAAACACCTCCTAGTCATTTTATAAAGCCAGCATCACTCTCATAACATAACCAAACAAAGACTGAACAAGAAAGATAACCACAGAATAAACCACAAATGCAAAAATCCTTAATGAAGTATCAGCAAGTCAAATCCAGCAATATATAAAAAGTATGACCCATCACAACAAATGCAAAGCTGGTTTAATATATGAAAATCAGTCAATGTATCCACCATATTTTAACACTCTAAAGAAGAAAAGCCACATGATCATATAAATTGATGCAGAGAAGACATGTGACAAAATCCAGTATCCATTCATGATAAAAACTCTAAGCAACCTAGGAACAGAAGAGAATTTCCTCAGCCTGATAAAAGACATCTACAACCCACAGCTAACATCACACTAAGAGTGAAAGGCGGAATACTTTCCTCCTAAGGTAAGGAACAACACAGGAAGTCCATCTCACCTCCTCTATTCAAAATTGTACTGGCATTCTTAGTCGGAACAGTAAGGCAAGAACAAGAACAAAAATGCATACACACTGGAAAGGAAGAAATAAATCTCTCTCTTTTGATATATGGCATGATTGTCGGCCTCGAAAATCCCATGTAATCTACAATAAATCTCCTAAGACAAATAAGTGAGTTTGGCAAGGATGTAGGATACAAACTCAACACACCAAAATCAATTGTATTTATATCACTAATGAACAAGTAGAAACTGAAATTTTTTAAAATACCATTTATATTAGCTCCAAAAGATAAAATATTTAGGTATAAATCTAAACAAACACCTGCAGGATTTGTATGCTGAAAATTACAAAATGATGAAAGAAGACCTTTATAAATCGAGTCACCTCACGTTTGTGGATTTGAAGACACCATATTATTAAGATGCCGGTTCTTCCCCCAAATGATCTATAGGTTTAACTCAATCTTAATCAAAGTCTTTGCAGGATTTTTGGTAGATACAGACAAGCTAATTCTAAAATTTATATGGAAGGCAAAGGCACTGAAATAGTCAAGGCAATTTTCAAAACTAAGAGTAAAGTTGAAGTAATCTCACCACCCCATTTTAAGTCTTACTATAAAGTTATGGTATCAAAACAGTCTAATATTGGAAAAAGGATAGACATATAGATTAATAGAACAGAATAGACAGTGCAGGAATAGACTCATGCAAATATAGCAAATATGGCCAGTTCATATTCAGAGCTATTTAACAAAGGAATAGCCTTTTCAACAAATGGTACAGAGCAATTGGTCATCCATAAGCAAAAGAAAGAAAGAAAAAAGAAGAACCTTAACCAAAACATTACCCCTTATGTAAAAATTAACTGAAATGAATGTCAGACCTAAATATAGATGCAAAATTATAAAACTTTCAGAGAAAAACAGAAGAAAATTTATGACAAACATTTCCTATGGTTAAGGCAAAAAATTGGCAAAAATTCATAGATATAATAGAAAAAAATTAATAAATTGGACCCAATCAGAATTAAGTAGGTTTACTCTGTGAAAGACACTGTTAAAAGAAAGAAAGACAAACTATAGACTGGGAGAAAATATTTGCAAATCACATATTCAGCGAAGATCTTTTATCCAAAATACACAAAGAAATCTCAAAACTCAACAGTAAGAAAATAACCCAGTCTTTAAAAAATGAGCAAGAGATTTGAACACTTCACAAAAGAGTATATACAGAAGGCAGTTAAGCACCTGATAAGATATACAATATCACTAACCATTAGGGAAACAAAAATTAAAACTATGATGAGATACTATAACATATCTATTAGAATGTCCAAAACAATTACTGACAACACTAAGGGTTGGCAAGCATGCAGAGCAACCAGAACTCTCATACATCACTGGTGGGAATGTAAAACAGTACCCCTGCTCTGGAAAGCAGTTGGCAGTTTATTACAAAGGTACACATACACTTACTGTATGATCCCATATTCTCACCTTTAGTTATTTCCCCTGAGTTACAAAAACTTATACATGCCCACACACACAACAGTACATGAATGATCACAGCAGCTTTATGTATAATAACTAAAACCTGAAACAACCCAAACACCTTTCAATGGGTGAGAAGATAATGTTACATTCATATGATGGAATACTATCCAGCAATAAAAAGAAATAAATTAACGATACAACAACTTGGATGATCTCAAAGGCATTATGCTAAATGAAAGAAGTCATTCTCAAAAGGTTACATATTGTATCATTCTATTTTTATGATATTGTCAAAAAGACAAAACTGTAGTGATTGACAACAGATCGGTGGCTAGGGATTAGGGGGAGGGAGAAAGTATGACTACAAAATGAAAGCACAAGGGAGTTTTTTGGTGTGATGAAACTGTTCTGTATCCTGTCGTGGCGATGGTTACCTGAAGGTAGACATATGTTAAAATTCTACTGCACACCTACTGACTGTACATTCTACTGACTCTATGCCCCCCCAAAAGTTAATTTTACCATATGTTAACTTAAAAATAAAAAGATTTTAAATACTGGTAAAATGCTTCTAGTCTTAGTACTAAGTCCTATGAGAAATTTCTCCCATCCTAATGAATGTAGTGTGATGAATACCAAATACCTATGTAATCATTTAGTCATTTGTTTATTCATTCACTAAACAAATACTGAACACTTACAATTTTTCTACACACTCTACCACTCACCAGATTTAGCAGTAAGTAACAGAAGCCCTTAGTTTGAGACATCTAATGCAGGCTGACAGCACAATCACAAAACCCAATTTGTAAAAGCAATCCTACGTAAGCCAAAATGATACAATCCAGGTACTCAACTGTCCTGCTCTGACTTAAATTTAGCATAGATTTTAGAAAGCATAGAGGAATAAATGGATCACAACATGTAAGTATTAGCTCTCTAAACGGCGCTTTTTTTTTTTTTTTTTCTCTGCTGTACACGGGCCTCTCACTGCTGTGGCCTCTCCCGTTGCGGAGCACAGGCTCCGGACGCACAGGCCCAGCGGCCGCGGCTCACAGGCCCAGCCGCTCCGCGGCACGTGGGATCCTCCCGGACCGGGGCACAAACCCGCGTCCCCCGCATCGGCAGGCGGACTCCCAACCATTGCGCCACCAGGGAAGCTCTCTAAACGGAGCTTTTAATGAACAGTAAGTGGCAGAGAGTTTGAGATAATACTCAATAAGTACCTAAAGTGCAATATTTTATCTTTTCAGTTAAATCCAGAGCCACTTGTCTTCTGAGTCAGCCCAGCTAGGGGGGGAACTTCCATTCTTTTACAAAAGCTGAGAATTCTGATAATTGCTTCAGTCCTAATAGAAAGCCACACTGCCTCAGCCCAGAGAGGCTGGAGGAGGCACAGATGGGAAAGGTCATGAAAAATCTCCATAAGGGACTTGTAGAAAGTGTAACCTTGAACCATGTAAATTTTTGATATATCCCACAGAACGTACTGTATCACATGATTAACCATAAACCAATATTGAGGGAATTGACCACCAAAAATTATTACTTGGGTTTTAATATAGTTACTTTTTAGCTCTTTCATGAGTTAAAAGAGAAGACCAGTTGCTGTAAACTGAATTAGGTGTTCCCAGAATTCATATGCTGGAGCCCTAACCCCCATTGTGATGGCATTTGGAGATGGGCCTTTGGAAGATAATTAGGTTTAGATGAGGTCATGAGGGTGGGACCTCCATGGTGGGATTAGTGCCCTTAGAAGAAGAGACCAGAGAGCTTGTGCTCATTCACATTCTCTCTCCCTCTCTCTCTCTCTCTCTCTATGTTGGCATGTTAATCTTAGACTTTCAGTCTCCAGAACTGAGAAATAAATTTCTGTTGGTTGAGCTACCTGGTCTATGGTATTTTGTTATGTCAACCTGAGCAGACTAACATACCACTCCTAAGTCATGATAATAGTGAAAATCATTATAATTGCTAAAATATATTGAGTGCTTAATATATGACATATTATCTCACTCAATCCTCACAACATCCCTGTGAATATGGTACTATCATCATCCATTTCACAATAGCTAAACACCTTTTCCAAAGTCACACAGCTAGTACTAGTAGCTGGACTACTAAAAATAGATTCAAGGCATAGCTCTAGTTTACCCACTGCAAACTGATGTAAGAGCTATCCAAAATCTTTACTACTGACCTTGCATAAAGTGCAAATTCTAAATAACTGTCAATAACTGGGTGGGACTGGTGTCTATGGAGATCATATTGATAATCCATAAACTATTCCTATCAAAGACAACCACAATTAACCTTCTATTACTCCCAGATTTCTCCAAGGTAATAAAGTGTGTAACTAAAGATGTTAATGGAACACACTATGCTTAAATCTTTCCTCTTGCTGAATAACTAAACTTTGTCAACGGCCTCCAGCCAAAATCTACCAGGAGAAACACCTCTGTATTTAAACATTAGACTTATTGCTCATTGTAATAAGGGAGACACACACCATGGAGAGCCATGGGATGTCTCAGTAAGAGGATATTAGAAAGAACTTACTACAGTTATCAGGCTTGGGTTAGGCGACTTTGGGGAAGTTTCAGGATGTGAAGCAATGCTTTCAGGAAACAGGAGAAATTCTAGAACCATATTTTATAGACAAGAAGGGGAGTGTAGAGTGAGGCTAAAGCTGTGATCAGAAAAGAAGCAGCAGTCACTCATATTACGGAAGATTGGGGAATGTGTGGTATTTTGTGGTTTGCACATAACCCTGTTCTGTTTGTGTGTAGACAAGATTACAGAGCAGTCTCCTTTTGTGCCTCACTTCATCTCATGGTCACAGAGTGGCCTTGCCTGATGCTCGTACTTTGTGAGACAGACAACAACAAGGCCTTGCTGTGAGTTTCTCAAGGCCAGCTCTGAGAAACACCAACACCCAGCTGATAGTGTCAGGCCAGTTCTTAGGTATCAAAGGCTACTCTTCCCTTTCTCAGCTTAAACCTTTCCTTCTCTTTTCATAAAATATAGGCCTAGGAGAAGGAAGTCTGCAGTATGCCAATTAGGTAATTGGCATTGAGCTGCTTTTCAGATGGAACAGCTAAGAAACTAATTAGCCTATAATTTTAAGGAAATAGTGCTGCCCTTTAACAAAAATGAGTTAGATCACTCCCTGAGTCAACAAGCTATATATTACGTAGCAGTGGGTGTCCTTTCAAAAATAACAAAAGCCCTTTTAGCCTTCTTCCTTGTCATTGAGATTATAAAACCATTTTTCATTTTATTCAAATGCATCGAAATGTTTTCTTAGTGTCCATCAATTCTTTCCAAGGCAAAAAGGGAAAGAGGTCACGGAGGCTAAGGGAGCAGTTAGATTTTAGTAGAGGGGCTTTCCCAGCGGTAAATACAAGTAGCTTGCTCCAACAGAAAGAGTGTGGCTTTTGGAGTTAAGATTGTATTTGTCCAAACATCAACTCCACCACTTCGCATACATGACCTTGAGCTTGTTGCTTTAAATTTCTGTAGAATAGAAATATTATTTACATCTGCCATCATAGGTTAAAAATAACTGAGATAAAAAGAAAACACTCTGTAATCTCTCAAAGCATTCTAAATACTAGGCAATATTATTATTGCATATATAAATATTGTGATATTAATTAAAAGTTCATCAATAATGTCTTAGAAATAAGGATACTGATATAAAAAATAAACTGATCGTGTTAGGCAATCCCTGCAAATTAGGCAAAGGATGTTTCTGAGTTGTAAAAATCCTCTAAAATTCCAAGCAAGCTTACATAGATGTTTACCTCCAGAAAGTTAAAAAGATTCTCCAAGAGTCACGGCACCTACTATCCAGCTGGCTCAAAGCCAGCAATGTAAAATAAATGACACAGTATCATATTGGTTTATTATTTCACCTTATAAAAAATATTCCAGTCCTCAGGATTCTGAGGGCATGTAATTTTCAAAGAAGAATAAATAGTGAGACTAAGTTGAAATTAAAGTCACAGAAAATGGTTAGATTCTGAGACAGAGGGTTGGACAAACAGTTCAATCAATATGCCTGTATAAACAGGGAGTTGAACTTAGGAGTCTCTCCCTGGTTTTGAAGGTGCAAAACTCTTAAGGATGGAAAGAAACAACTCAAGGAATAAACAATAGATTTGAAGGAACACGTGATGAGCAAGGTCGAAATGAGATTCGTTGGGCTTTGCTGAGGAGGCAAAAAGAGACCATGTGGAAATTGGTGGAGCTTGGGACAAGAGATTCCACTGTAAAGAGACTGAAGATTGAAGCCAAGTCAGAAGGCAGAGATGGCCCAGCCAGAGGTCCAGGCCATTGCTAACAACCAGACACACCATGGGTGCAGAAACAGAGCCCATAAGCCACCCAGTCTCCACTCACGTGAGTGGTGCTTGTACCAAAGAGCTAGTTATCGTCCCCAATGGAGTTCAGAGAGGACCTCTCCTTGACAGCCGCTAGAACTGATCAATAGCTATTGACCAGCCAGCATGAACAACATCCATCAGAGCCCCAAGTCTCTGCTTGGTCTTTATCAACCTCACTTCTATGTAAAATCCCCTTGTCCCAAAAAACTCATAAGCCCACATCTGTATGGGGCTGGGAAGTGTGACATCTTGTGAAGTGGTCAAGGTGCAACAGAAAGCACACATATCAGCTGAAACTGAACATATCCAGTAAGAGCCCCCTCTCCAAGTAAATATGTACATAAAACTAGTGAGAGCAAAGACAGAATCCCTACTGTCCTCCAGTTTACTGAGCCCCGTGATGAAGAAGTCAAGAGTTTTATCATTTAAAGAGACAGAGCATAATGGAGTGGGCTTTCGGTTGATAATTAATTTTTATGGACAGATACATGCATGATTGACGGTCCCATGTTGGTTCTACCACTCCTCATTGTGCATCAGCAGTGCGGTGTTGGGGATTGACCCTACTCCAGAGTTTGTACTAAGCAGTCTTTGCCAATAATGAAAATTTCTTCACTCACACAAACATCAAGAAGCCAGGCGTAGGCCAACGAATCACGGCATTTCCCCGGAAACAGAAATCAGTTCAGGAATAGGCATGTGACTCAAATCAGGTCAATGAGACATCAGGGGCCAATTTCCAGAGAGAGAGAGTTACAGGAGGAAATTCCTTCTCTCTTTTCTGCTGAAATGGCTGAAAAAGCAGGTAGCATCATTTGCTACTAGCAGTTCCTCTATGACTGTCAGGGATCCAGCTTTAGCATGAAGTCTACACTGTGAACAACAGATGAAATGGAAAGAATCTGGATCCTTTATGACACCCTGAGCTGCCGGCTCAATCAAACCTGAGGCCTGCCCTGCTTCTGTTAAATGACCCTATATATTTCCTCAACATTTAAGCCAATGAAGTCAAGTTTCTGTCACTCTTGACCAAAAGCAAATTAATTGATACATATGGCTCTGATGCTGGTTTAAGGGAATATCATATTCTGAGGTTCTAGAGACCAAGCCACTTCCTATACATGTAGCTAATTACCACCTAGAAATGTGTCCTGCTCTGGCATTCTTTTAGGGTGAAGGCTTGTCACTCAGGTTAAAAACCAAAAATTTGGAAGGGCTCAGGAAAGGATCGGAGTTAAAACACCCTTTCGTGACTTTGTAGCAAAGAGACCAAGTGAATAGAGGCATTTTTTTTCTGGAAACAAGGCACGAAATGCAATCGGGAAGCTAGAAAATGAGGAATTCGTCTAAAGGCCCTCTTTTAGGAATGAAGCTAAGGTTAGCCATAGCAGGAAAATCCTAATATTATTAGGTTGGTCAAAAAGTTCGTTCGGGTTTTTCATAAGATGGTACCAAAAACCCGAACGAACTTTTTGGCCAACCATATATATATATATATATGCTGGCTGTAATTTTCTGCTTATAATTTCTGTATTTTATAACTTTGTTTGCCCTTTTTGAAAGCTCTAGTCTGTCTGCTGTTCTGTGAGAAAATCAAAGTGCTTTTAAGGGACTGAGTGTATCCCTAATGGTACAAGGATTCAGAGTGAGAGGACGCTCAGATAAAACAGAACAGTTAGGGCACCTGACGCTGGCTCCTCCCCTTTGGAGATTCTCTTCCAGGGCTTGACCCAGGAGGTCCTAGGTTTTATTTTGCTGATGAGCATCATGTCCCCTGCATCATGGTGACCTTGTGGCTGTGTTGGATCATAAATGGACCAAACTCAGCATCTCGGCTGAGCAGTCACATTGGTGACAGATACACAGTCCTGGTGTAGTGTTTCCTCACCTTAGAAATGTCCAGGTTTAGAGCCACTGTCCAGTGTACTCATAAAAGCCTCAGGCGCCACCAACACCCAGTGTGCAGTAGGAACCCACTTCCTTCCAAGTGGCACATGCAGCCTGAAAACAGAAGTTTCCCCGAATCAGTACCAGCACACCACTTTACAGAGGTTAAGACCCTGCCCATCCATTTTAGAGCACCTCGCAGATTCTCATTTCAACAGAAAATCAATATATGGAAAGTAATTCATGTATCAGCACAGTCAGCAGTGCACAAAAGCAGAGACTAGTAAAGTAAGCTTTTTTTTTTTTTTTTTTTTTTTTACTATTTGGAGTAAAATAATAAGTTATGGCAATTTTTTCTCCCAATCACTCAGCAAAAGAAAATACAGTTTTAGTACGTCCACCTTTACTGGATGGTTATAGATCTATTTGACTTTAATGCCTTTCTTGGAGTAATTTTAATCTGTTATATGAATGCACCAGGCTTACTTACTAAAAAAAGCTTTAGAATCATTTCACTGGGAACACAACAAAGTTCCTGAAAGAAAACAGACCTAAGAAACAAAATACCATACAAATTCTGAACAATGTAATTTATGTTTTTCAATTCAGTTGCATTTTTCTGCATGTCCCCAAGCAATTGCACACATTATCAGTTGCTTCTTGTGCAATTTTAATTCAGAGTGATGAAAATATTTTTGATTTCTAAATATATAAAAAGAAAACATTAGCTTACTGTCTTGCTTTTGCAATTTATTTGAATCCCACATATGTGCTTTATTTTTTTAAATTGTGCCATAGTGTAAAATATCCTTGGTTTTTGCCCTTAATTTTAGTCCATGGTTCTATGTTTTATTGTTTTGAAGTTAGAAATCACTCAAGAGAGACACAACAGCACTCTTCTTAGAATGTCCCAGCTATGAACTCTATTTGAATGTCATCAATATTATATAATGTTTTTGAGTTCTTTAAAAAATTAGAAAGTCCAAAAAATCAAAAGGGAATTTCTTAGATATGTACCACATGCCACCTCTTTGTTTAAAAATGGAAAGCTAGTCTCTGGAGCAGGAATTTGTGGTGACACTGGATCTATGCTTCCAGTTACTGTTACTTTCAATATTGCTCCGAAATTTGGTTCATAGGCCACTAAAATATAGGACACCATGAGACACACTTTCAGCACAGCAAGCAGTTATAGGGTTTCACCATGCAACTTGCAACAGCCTTACTGTGCAATGAGAAATACACTTCCACCCACCATACTGAAATTGATGCCAGTAGGACCGCATTCAGAATACAGTACAACAGAAAACAGCAAAATACACCATCTGTGGTTGGGCAGGTAAAGCACAAAGAGAGTAGAGGATCTGAGAGATCAGTTAATTTGGACAAGGGAGACTACCTAAGTGAGCTCACTTAAGTTCTAAGATGGATCTAGGAACTAGTCTCCTTATTGGTCAAATTAATCGTATAATTGTCAGATATTGTTTGTGATCGTAGGCAGTTCTGTTTGCATCAGGTGCAGATGAATGTGATTCAGATACCTGGTTTTTCTGATTTACTAACATTACTAAGAGGGTCTGTGAACAGTGAATGAGGTAGTTTACTTTCCTAATACTTCTTAAACCATTCATGATATGAAAACTAACAAACCCAGCCAACAGTCATTAGTCACATCTCATTCCTTGAGAAATGTTCAGATTTGATGAATGTATTCATGCATCTATTTATTCTTCCCACAAACATGTAGTGGGACCTTCTGAACAAGGCACTGTGCTGGGAACTGTGGGTCATCGTGGGAAGAGGCAGGCACTGAGCCTGCTGTCCTGTGGCTGTCCACTAGAGCAGGAAGAACATAAACCAGGTGCCTATTTATTTCATTCTATTTCTATAGGGATTAAAGCATTACCTTCAGAGCCAGGTGGACTTGGAGCACAATCTGAGCTCAAACAGCAAACATCCACCACTTGGGTGCCTTTGCCACGTCAATTTCTCTATTGGTTCTCTTATATGTCAAAAGGGAAGAGTAATATCTACCTGGCAGAGGTTTTTTTTAGGAATCAGATAATCTTGTAAGATGCCAAGGAAAGTGCTCAAGTGACTATTCTTATTCAAATGATAACAACCACAATGATGAGGATGTGATAGTGACCAGTCGTAAATGAGCAAGGAAGTTGATTAGAATTTTAAACAACTAGAGTTGACCACTGCCTTCCATCTATGGCTTGAAATCAATATTCTAGCACTAAACACCAATGGAAATATATCCCATCTTAAAGCCTACCCTTTAGGAATTCGTGCTTTAAATTAAGATCTTGTGCCCTATTTAAATACAAAGACAGGGAAGAAAGAACATGCATAGATATTTTCAGTCATTAACATCTTAGGATGAATTATTTTATTATATCTTAAGTGGAGAACGTGCTGTACAAGGTTTTCAGTTATGGGTTAGAGGAAGGGTGGGTCCAGAGAACAGGGCACTGCTATCATATATACATGGGACCTACCCAGTCAGGAGTATGAAGCCCCAGCATATGTAGCCAAAGAGGGGAAATAGGGAAGGAGAAACAGCAACAAGTGGGAAGATGGGAAATTTTAAAATAATTGGTAACACATGACAAGGACTATTCTAAAAACCTTGCATGCACATCTCACACAGTGTGTCAGGGAGGGAGAAATTTTCTTTTACTTTCCTAGGCTCTTCTGGCTGGTCTAAGAATTAAATTGACATGACACAGATTAACAGGAGAAAATCAAACAAAAGTTTAATACCATGTATGCATGGGAGAGACCCAGGAAACCTGAGTAATTTGCCAAAAAGGCCAAAACCCTCACCTCAAATACCATCTTCAACTAAAGACAAAAGAGGATGCTGGGGGTAGTGCTTTGGAACCTCAAAAGGGAGGCAGGCAATTCACATGAAGATGGAAAAGACTATGTTTGGTAAATAAATGTTTGATGGGTCATGCAGAGACAACAGGACACAGAGTGGACTCTGGTCTCTAGCATTTCCCCCACTGCACCTGGCCCATACTCTGCAGCTATCTCAGCAAAGCTCTATTCCAGGAACAGGCCCTCTATACAAATTCTTTTAGACAGCTATGGGAAAGGTCAAAGTTTCTTCCTGGGCCTTGCATTTTTTCCCCTCCAAATAATCCGCATGCCAAGGAGGCATTTTGGGGTTGCAAGTTTTGCTCCCCTACAGATGTTTACAAACAATCTTATTAGGTAAGCACTAGTCATACTCCCAGTTTACAGCTGAGAAGTTTGAAATAAAGAGCTGTCAAATAACTTCCCCAATATGCACAGGCAATGAGAACAGCAAAGCCAAGATTCACACTCTAGCAGCCTGGCTCCAGAGCCCTTTTATTTTTTTAATTTTTATTGGAGTATAGTTGCTTTACAATGTCGTGCTAGTTTCTGCTGTACAGCAAAGTGAATCAGTTATATGTATACATATATCCCCTCTTTTTTTAGATTTCCTTCCCATTTAGGTCACCACAGAGCACAACTACTGCCCTACACAGGCTGATTCAGGTCTTTAGTCACATGACTAATTTGAACTTGCATGATGACATCTAGCAAATGTATTAGTAGTTAGGATTCTCCTGAAATGCAGAACTAATGGGATGGATATACATATGCATATATATATATATATATATATATACTTACAGGATTTATTATGAGTCCTTGGCTCATGCAATTATAGAGGCTGAGAAGTCCCAAGACACGCCTGCCATCTGCAAGTTGGAGATTCAGGAAAGCCAGTGGTATAGTTCCAATTCAAACTTGAAGGCCTGAGAACTAGGGGAGCCAATGTCTAAAGGCAGAAGAGGAGGGAGGTCCCAGCTATAGCAGAGAGCAAATTCGCCCTTCCTCTGCCTTTTTGTTCTACTCAGACACTCAGTGAATTGAATGCTGGCCCCCTGCACTGGGGAGGGCCATCTACTTTACTCAGTCTACTGATGCAAATGTTAATCTCTTCCTGAAATGCCCGCATAGATACTCCAGAAATAATGTTTTACCACCTAGCTGGGTTTATCCCTTAGCCAAGCAAGTTGACACATAAAATTAACCATCACGGCCAAGACTCTCAAAGTTCTTTGTATGTGTAAGTCCACCCTCTGAATCAATGAGAAAACCCATTTTTACACTGAGAACTTCGTGAGGGTGCAACACAAAGGGTGGTAAAATAGAAATAAGACCAAGGGATTGTGTGTCCTAATATTTTTATGGAGAACATCTGAAGACAGTACAATATATGATGACACATAAGTGAGGCATTTTGGAAGCTCTTCATAAGGAAGGGACGATTGCTTACCGTGGAGCACAGCTGTCAGAGTGCAGTAAAGAGTGCTTCTCTGAGACAAGCCCAGACATTGATACTTAACAAAACAAGGCTCCCAAGTCTATCTACTTGGTAATAAATGAAATAGGAACACTACAACCTACCAATTTATTTTCTGGCAGTAAATGCAGCTTGGGGCTGTATTTGACATTGGAGGTCCAAACCTCAGCAAGAATTTCTATGGTGCAGAAATTTGGGAACATGGGCAGAGGGAGAAGGAACAGGGGGCATGTGAAATTTCTTGGCTAAAAACAGGAACATCTTGTGGTGTGGGAACTGAATCTTTTCTCCCTATTATAATAGTTCTCAGGGGCTTTCCTGAGTTAAAAGTAAAATGAATTCTCACCCTGAAGACCAATATGTCCATTTTAATTTCTGGCTTTAGCTTGGGACAACTTATGTCTTATTACTAATGTTCCTCTTTGCCTTACAGTAAGTGCACGTGGCAGAAATGGGATGCTAGCTCCCCTACTGAGGACGATTGCGGAATGAAGGACAGGATCAAAGGGTGGGAGAGGTCTTTTCCCTCCCCACGGACCAACGTTGTCTTTTAATTTCTATCAGTGTTATGACTTTGGAGGAGGGCATAGAATCAAGAAGAAAGAATGAGGAAGCTGGCACTTGCAAAATGACTTCCAGACCTATTAAAACATCAAAGCCAAAATATTCCCCCCAGGAATGAACTTCAGACGACAGTTTAAGAGAAGACATACCAAGGAATATTTCATTTCATATTCACAAAGCCTAAGCTTCCCATCTCCACAGTATTCTATGTTTTTATGTGTTTTAACAGCTTGTAACATCTTCAAATAAAAAGAGTAAAAATGTAAGCATGTGGCTAAGCTATATATATATATATATATATATATATATATATACACACAATTCTTAATCATTCAATATCACTCTAGTCTTATCCAATACGGACAGGATAAAAGTCGAAGTTGTCATGCAAATTAAAATAGAGAAAGAGTGCTTTTACTGGATTACTCTTTACAGAGATCTTTTTTTTATTTTTACAAAAATGTTTCCAACCACTGGAACACAAAAAGGTACACAAATACATAAAAGCATGAAAGGGGCTATGAACCTATTGTTAAGAGGAAATCTGCTTGTAGAAAAGCACACATGTCCTTTTAAGTGTATAGCTCTGCGTGAATCTCTTTCATATAGAAAGAGCACAGTGACGCAGTTAAGAATCAAGCCTGACTTTAATCAACTTTTTAGTGCATAGTAAAGTTAATAAGATATGCAGTTTTGTGCTCTTAGTAACCTTATGAATGCTTTCCTGGAGTTTTTACATTAGAAAAGCCAGTGTTATCAAACATTGGAACTTTGGTAAGAGATTTTGCTACTTGAAGCCTGCTGATCCTTTCACGGGAATGGGGGAATGAATTTCCCTTCTCTGTCAATATCACCTTGAGAACAAGAGCTGAAGGGTTTAAATGGACCCTCTCCAAGGATCCACTTGTGCCCTCCGTAGCTGGCAGTGGTAGGCGCCCATATAGGTCCCTTATTCTAAGGCTTGTAGAAATCATAAAAGCCAAGTTGCAGGAATACTCATGGTATAATATATTTGGTGTTATTGTCCCTAGATAGACACACGCTGGTCAGACCGTGTGTACTGATGTTTCATGCAGGAAATATGGTGACCATATGTTCAGGTTTCTATGTTTCACTAGTTCTATTTCCTCCCCCCACTTTCTTTAGCAGTTTATGGTTTCTTTTCATTGACAAATTGCCAACTGTTAATTTATAAAACAGACTAAGTGTAAAGTAACCACAGTGAGGAAACCAAAACGAAGACGACTAAAGCAAAGAAATAATTATATCAAAATATCTCCCAACAGGGACTTCCCTGGCAGTCCAGTGGTGAAGACTTTGGTTAAGACTTTGCCTTCCAGTGCATGGGGTGTGGGTTCCATCCCTGGTTGGGGAGCTAAGATCCCACATGCCTCACGGCCAAAAAACCAAAACATAAAACAGAAGTATTGTAACAAATTCAATAAAGACTTTAAAAATGGTCCACGTCAAAAAAAAAAAAATCTTAAAAAAAGTATCTCCCATCGCAGAGGTATGCTCTATCTTGGACCTTCATGATGTGAGCCCCTAGAACACTCAAGGGGAATGAGAACGACTCAGAGGTGACCAGACTACTACCATGTTCTACCTTTTATGTTTGTTTGGTGAGGGTGGGAGGAGACTCATTCAATTTTCAAACAAGCCAGGCTCCTAAAAGAAGTACAAAGGAACTGATAGTTTATTGAGCATTTTTAGAGAACACATTTTCTTATTCTGGCTTTATCAAAATAAAATGTCTTAAATTAGAAAACCCTGGGAAACTCCCAAATCCTCCCTAGTATCTAAGTGTCTAAACAGAATCTCACAAAGCTAGTAAGCAAGGATCTTTCCTTTGAGCTTCTTTCCCCCTCCTTCAACTCCTTAGACACAGCTCCCCTCAAGACTGCCCTTCTGTTAAGTCTGACATCAGCTAGAGGCACCCACAAAGGCCAGGTCACTGCCCTAATGGAGGATTATAGATTCTCTGTTCACGATAAAATACTTGCTTATTCTGACTCACTAAAACATCATTTATTTGCCTAAATCCCACCCCCTTAACCTGAGTAAAGACTTGATCTTACAGTAAAAAAGATAGAGTGCTTTCCATACCCTAAGGAATTATCTCCCTGCCTCTAGCTTTCCTACCTAAGAATGTGTGCTTGAAAGAAGATGAACGGAGTGAGGATTTGGAATAGAATTTGCAGAAGTAACCTTTGGCAGCTGTGCCTGGAATAGGGCAGGAGAGGTGCTATCGTGATGCTACTCACTAGTAACTCATCAGTTCTCAGAGTAGAGGGATGGAGGAGAAACCATCCTCCCTGCTTCCAGGCTACTTTCTATCCTTACTCCCTCTCCAGGCTCACAAGGTGCTCTGATGACTGGATTGGCTTCCCAAGGGGCTTGATGATTGGGGTAGTGCCCTGAGTGGGGGACATAAGCACTGGAAAGGGATGATGGTGCTTTGGTTGGTGTCAGTCCATTTCTGAGAGTCTCTTCGCCTCTAGAAATACTGGTAATGCCAAGGTCCTGGATCTGCAGGGATGAAGATCAGACCTGACCTCAGTATCTTCACCAAGGCCAGGTTACCCTAAAGAAGAGAAGCCTATTGATGAAGAGTCAGTCAATCAGTGATACACTTTGGCCTCACAGAACACTTCTGTTCGAAGGTCAACAAACTATACTCAATCAACCTCTTTTAATCATTTCTTTCCCAGGTTTATTCTTTCTTCCTCTGAGCCTCTATGCTGCTCACCATTCCCCTAACATGCCAAGAACATTCATATCATTATCCTTTCCTCAAATTGTTCTTTCTGTCTAAAATTCTTTATGACTAACTCTACCCAAAAAGTCAGGGGAAGAGAGCTTTTGAGGATAATTCTGATGGTGCCTAATTTAGATGGATGGAAGGATAGTAGTGCCATTAAGTGAACTGAGATGCAGACATAGGGTGAAGGGAGGGAAGGGGATATTGGAGATGAATTTTGGGACCTGCTGTCTTTAGAGTACCTATGAAACGTTCCAGAAGAGAGAGATGTAGCATATATTTCAGGCAGAGATTGGGCATGGAAATAATACATGAGAATCATCAAAACAAAGTGGTGATAGATGAAGAGATTTCCAGAGGAAGGGCACTAGAGTGGGAAAACAAACAAGAAGAATGAGGACAGTGCCTTGGTAAGTGTATGAATATAGAGCACACACAAAAAAGTAAACACTATAATAAAATCCACAAAAAAGGAAGAAAGCAGATAACTAGGAGAACCAGAAGACTTCATGGTCACAGAATCCAAGGGAGGACTGAAAGAGGAAGATTACCAGGGTCGAGTACTATCAAGATGCCAAGCAACAGGAGAACTAAAAACAAGTCATTTGATGTGGTAACTAAGAGCTCATGTAAACCTTGAGTGGGAGGCAGCCTGGGTAACTCTGGAGTGGGGCTGCCCGGGTTTGCATCCTAGCTGCACCTTTTGCTCGCTCTGTGATGCTGGGCAGGTTATTTATTCTCTCTCTGCCTCAGCTTCCACATCTATTAAATGGAGATAAGGACAGCACCTACTTCAGAGAGTGGACATGAAAATCACATGAGTTAACGTATTTAAAGTGCTGAGATCACTGCCTGATGCAAGCTTTATGTGAATGTTTGCTGCTATAATTTATTATTATAAGATTCCAAGGAATCAGAGAGCAATACATATATAGCACAATAAAATAATCTTTGAAGAAGCATGGCAATAAATGGAAGGGGCAAATAGGGCAACAGCTTAAGGAGCAGAAAGTTGAGTATAGGCACTTTTCCTTTTGATTCCCCCCTACAACAATACAAAGAGGAGGAGAAAATAATATGAAATTCATGGAGAGTTACAGTATAAATACTAGTAACATGGAAACCAAAGTCAAATACTGGAAATCTCCACGAAAGTCCTTATGGGCACTCCTACTCTTTCTTTAAAACATGAAGTCAGCACTTTCCTTTCTGATTTACTTAAGGTTTATTTTTATTTCTGCCAACTCTGCAATTGTATAACTTGGTTAATTAAGTGTCTATCAAGTTTAATGCTTAGCCTCATTGTTCCTAACATGGTTTCAAGAAGTAAATGTTGCTTTAAAATAAATTTATTAATAAATTAATCACTCTTTTCAAAGAAATATTACAGAATAATTAATCTAAACAACACATACCATTCGTTTAAGTAAGAACAAATTATACTTCCCCAAATAATTTTGCCTTAACTCTGGTCATCAATCATCTCATGATTAGTAAAGAAAATGGTTCTTCTAATTATATAAACCCTTACATCTATGAGTAAAAAGTGGGAAATAGAGTAAGAATTTATTATAAGGAATGCTTTTGTAAATTGAAAAATGACTATTATGTTTTAGTTTTCCTAGCATTTGACAGCATTCTGCTGATACAGTATTTCGTTGTATTCTTATTCCTTATCCTTACAAAGGCTTCCATTCACATCAAAAGTATGTTGAAGGCCCCAACCTTGACCATGAAAGTTCTCTTTGTCTTCATGATTACAGCTGGGGAACCTTAACTAGCCACCTGTTACCAATTATTTTTAATTAGCATCGTAGGATATTTTGGCCTGTTCAATAGAACCTTTTGAGTAGGGTTTGGTTGGAATTTTTTGTTTTGTTCCTCTTCTTTTTTTTTTTTTTTTGGAAGCAAGAGAAACTAAGGTAACAGGAAACGATTTTTAATTTACAAGTAAATTAATGAGTCACATTTGGAAAACAAAACAACCAGGATTTTCACAAGCAAGTTACCAACTGACCATAGCATTACCCGCATAGAGCCAGCAGGTATGTTGGGTGCTGTAAGTTATGGTTTGCCAAGTTATCTGCATCATGCTCCACCAATTATTCTACCAAAGAACCTTGGTCCCACAGTGGGCTCCCCTTGTAAAGAATATTTTTCATCAACAGTGAGGAGCAGAAGTGAACATTCACCTGACTGGACAGGTATTAAGGACGGGAAGGAGGACTTCCAGTGGCAGGAAAACTACATCCAAGAAAAATCCCAGCAGTCAATTCTGCCAAGGGAGAGCAAAACCAGGAGACTGGGAGGATCCCTAGTAAAGATCTCAAGCACACAACTTCCTTTAGACAGATCACTTTCAATCCATACATTTCTCTTGTTATCTAGAACAGTAGAGTTTATTCATAACTTGACATTTTCTATCATTTTATGACTATTAAATTTGTAGATTACAATGGATTTCTCATATGGGCAACCTAATTACTGGACTAAAAAAAGAAAACCTTAAAAACGTGTGTCCTCCTTAGAAAGAAATTCCTGTTCTTCTGTGGCTCATTATATATGGTTATGGACTATTTTCCAAAAACGTTTATGCTTAAGGTTTTATTTCCCCAGAATTATGCTGCATGTGACACCAAGCCCTGTGTGGCCTTCAGGAGAAGCTGCCCCATGGTTGCCCTGGTGAGGGGTAACCCCAGCTGCTGCCTGCATATCTGGTTTGGGGATATGCAAACCTGATTCTGGCTATGTGTACTGGCCACAGACCTGAAAGGGTCATCTACCTTCTAAGAGACTGCTGTGCCTCACTGCAGGATGTTTAATTCTATGGATAAATTGACTTTAAAATGCTGATTAAGCCAATTCCAGAAAATTAAAAATTAGCATTGGTTTAGATTAGATTGAGCATCAACAGAAAACACCCTGCTGCCCAGGATCACTGGCAAACTTGCCAATTGATGTAATTTTGTTGCAGGGGGTGGGGGGAGGGTAGGCATCCTGACTGCTACTCACCAGTTGTCTGAATTGTTGACATGGATGTGTAGAGTTTCCTCCTTGCTCTTCAAGCCTAAGACTCCTAACTCCACAATTAGACACAACAAGAACTTTGAAGGACACTGCATAAACCATATCCTATTCTCCATCAACTACCAGGGTTGATCCAAGCGTTACTTTTGGGTTAGTGTTTACTGCCACTTTTTATTGTCTTTCATTCCATGAGCCAGCTGATGAGTCAACAGAAATCTCACAAATAAATACTTTAACACTGGAATGTCTGTTGCCAAATTCAGCAAAGAATATTGAACAACTGTTTAATGTTTCCTACAGTAAGCTATCACACAACAATCATTTTAAAAAGGTAAGAGGGAAAAGAGGACTGCGGAGTGAAATTCTGTTTCTTGATGCAGAACAGACACTAATAACTTACCGGAAAAGTGTTCAATTCATACACAAGTAACTCAAATTCCTTTAAATAAATACGAATGTCAAATTTGTTACTTTTTTATCTTAACGATGATACCCTGGAAATAATCTTTTGAATCAAGAAACACCAGCAATTTGAAGTATGCCAACTAAATTTAGATTTCTGGCTAAATTTATTATTAGGACTTATTACCAGACTACAGCAAATAGCAATATATGTTTTACATTAATGAGATATTAAGAAAACTTTTTTTTTTTTTTTTTTTTTTTTTGCGGTACGTGGGCCTCTCACTGTTGTGGCCTCTCCCGTTGCAGAGCACAGGCTCTGGACGTGCAGGCTCAGCGGCCATGGCTCACGGGCCCAGCCGCTCCGCGGCATGTGGGATCTCCCCGGACCGGGGCACGAACCCGCGTTCCCTGCATCGGCAGGCGGACACTCAACCACTGCGCCACCAGGGAAGCCTTAAGAAAACATTTTACGTGTGCATTGTTATGGTGTATCACATTCAACCATAAATGTGGCGTCAAAAAGCTTCACAGTCAATATATATCATAACAAAAAATTCCATCCCATCATCAAATCTCTAGTACTTATATTAACCTTCCTAGTTCAAGTATGCCTGTGTTCTCAATGAAAGAGAAGTTGATAAAATGGACGAATATATAATATTTTAAGTGTTTCTCCTATCTTTTAAAGAAATGTATTTTGGCTAAAGCTATTCCTCTGTCAAACTCATTACCTATATTGAATTTTACTACAGGATTGGTTCCTATTTGACTTATAGAGATGCTAAAATTTGGACAATATCTTCGTGAAGTCCACAAAGGAAAAAAAACTATGTCACTGATGTTAATCTTCATGATATAAATAAAGGCAGCCATGATCATTATGACCTATAAATAGCCATGGAGGATGACTAGGATACCTATCAGTAAGCTTTCTCATTATGACATCAATATGTTTTCTCTACTATAAATGTAGAGAAAACAAAGGTAGGTCCTTGATCACTGAGGGGCTGATACTCCATTGAGAATACAAAATAAAATATGCCTTGACTGTACAACAAAAATAACAGAAGACAAGGAGTGTTCTTTCATATAATTCTAGCCTTGCCCCTTCCTCGATATGATTTTAACCTAATACTTAATCTCTTCAAGGCCAGATTCATATTCTGAAAATGGGGAGATTAGAATCAATTCTTGCTTAGAGCACTCATAGCTCTAAAATGTCAATGAGTTCAGGTTAAACAAAAACATAAATACCTGAACAAGGTAGTTTATGCTAAGCGTTGAATAACTACAGGTTATCAGGTACTGAGCAGGTTCAGAGTAGGCATCAGTCACTGCAGCCTGGCCAGGGGAAGACACACAGAAGCATTGCAGAGAGGCTAGGTTTGAATGATTGCAGCTGGTTGGGGTCACTCAGAACCAGAACTGGTCTACCGAGGTGAGGTGGTGCAGAGTCTAGGAGCAGATTCTGGGGACCAAGGGCAAGGCCAGCTGAGCAGAAACAGTTACTTGAGGCTGAATCATCAGCCCGTAAACCTAATTTGGCCATGGTCAGGCTACGTCCAGGTGTTGGGATCAGGCTCCTTGTGCTGCGGGGACCAATTACACCAGCCGAGGGGAAAGAAGAATTACAGAAGCTGAGACCAAGCAGTTCTTAAGAGGTTGTTTCTTTCACATTTTGTTGACTTCATAAGTTACTGGTGCATAATTTTAAACCGGATATAAACAAAAAGCCAAATTCTATTTCACAATACAGCGTGTAACTTTCACTTTCTGTTGAAACAGTTACACTGGATTCTTCTTATTAAGTAAAGGATAAAAATACATCGTCCAGGGAAAACAGTGATTTAGAAATTAGAGGATCTAAGGAAATAGGCATGTATGTATTCCTTTTCCAAGCCCAAATAATACCCTGAGAAGCTGAGAATATGAATATCAGTTTCAATCCAAGGATTCTGCATTTATAGATTTCATCAGGATTTCTGGGTCTCTAACCGTATCAGGTCAGCTCCCACATGCCCAAGCTCCTGCCCAAGGATGAGGGTTGAAGAGTTCCTTGCTGCTTGCTCAACCCAGCCCCTCAGTTAATCAGCAAGCCCTGCCATGTACAGGATTAGCCCCACCCCTAGTCTGGCTGCCCTGTGGATGTTATCCAGTTTGTCCCACGTGAGCCCTTGAAGATCTCTTTGCTCTCAGGCTGCCAGTTTATGTCTGAGCCCTACCCTGTGTGCCCCATTCATGTGACAGGACTTCTCTTGTTCCTATTTGTTCCTTGAGTTCCCCCACTGACTCTTAAATTTTGTCCTAATTCCAACCTGCTTGTCTGGGGCCACGATTAACTAATCTGTGGCAATTTCGTATTTCTAGGAACACTGATATAAAAGACTAGACGTTTCCAATTAAAACGTCTCCATTGCTTACAGGGATGGCTGCTGTCGATATATTTATTCTGGCACTCCCAGGAAGCCCCTTTAGCAGGGCTCAACAGTGGCTTCAGCTGTCCTTTAATAGCACAGCAAATTCTTGAATTGCCCCTTAACCCCCAGAAACTTCCAGGATCTGTTTCCCCTGCTAGTCATAGTCTGTCCCCCAGATCTGATTGTCAGCAGCTCTTGTAGGGAAGGGGAAATTAACTGTTATTTAAGAACTGTTCTAGATCCCAGTGTGGCTCTCTTAGCATAAATTCTAGAGATGAGTTCATAGCACTCTGTACTGTGCTAGCTTTTTACTGCTATATAAAAATTACCATAAATTTAGTGACTTAAAACAATATCCATTTATTTCGTAGTTCTGTAGGTCAGAAGTCCAGGTGGACTCAGCTAAGTTTTCATGGGGCCAAAATCAAGATATTGACTGACTCTTATCTGAAGGCTCAGGAGAAGCATCCACTTTCAAAACCATTCAGGTTGCTGGCAGAACTCTCATTTCCTTGCAGCTCTACAGCTGAGATTCCTTTCCTTGGTGACTACCAACCAGAGTCCACCCACAGATCCCAGAGGATGCCCGCATTCCTTGATTCATGGCCCTCTCCATCTTCAAGCCAGCAACAACACAGCAAATCCTACTCATGCTTCAGATCTCTCTCAATTCTTATTCTGCCACCAGGCAGAGAAATTTCTCTGCTTTTAAAAGCTCATGTGATTATATTAGGCCCACCTAGATAATCTCCCTTTTCTAAGGTCAGCTATGCCTTATGTTACGGGTTCAACTGTATCCCCCCAAAAAGATATATTCAAGTCCTACCCCCAGGACCCCACAATGTGACTTTATTAGGAAATAGGGTCTTTAAAGGGGTAATCAAGTAAAAATGAGGTCATTAAGGTGGACCCTCATCCAATATAATGGTATCTTTATAAAAAGGGGAAATTTGGACATAGAGACTGGCACAGAAGGAAAATGATATGAAGACACATGGGGAAAATGTCATGTAAAGACAAAGACAGAGACTGACTGAGGCAAATGTAAATGAACGCCAAGGATTATACACCCCCATCAGAAGCTAGGAAGAGGCAAGGAAGTGTTCTATCCAGAGTCTCAGAGGGAGCGTGGTCCTGACAATACCTTGATTTCAGATATCTGCTCCTAGAACTGGGAGGCAATACATTTTTGTTGTTTTAAGCCATCTAATTTGTGGTGCTGTGTTACGGTAGTCCTAGCAAACTAATATACCATATAACATAACACAATCAAGGAAATGTAGCTCATCACATTCACAGGTTCCAGGGATTAAGAGGTGTATAAGGCTGAAGACCCATCCAAGAAGTTCTGCCTACCATACTTAGTCTATAGCCCATTAATAATCTGAGATTTAATCAGAAGATTATAAACTTCTTCCCCTTGGCCACATCTTATCACCACACCAACAGGGCTCTAGTATAAAACAGTGGATTACAGTTGAAAAAGCTTCAAGACACAGTCTCTTTTTGAGAAGGATTAATTAGGAAATCCCAAAGTCAAGAAGGGAAACAAAAACAAGGACATTGGGGGAATTTGAAGCCTCTAGCGCCTATAGCTACAGCAAACATTAAACACAGCCCAGCTCCTAGGCAGACTAACATAAATTTTCACATGAAAGATCCATTTACCTTAGTTCTTATTACCTGATACAACATGTCCAGCTTTCTACAAAAAATTACAGGGCATATGAAAAGCAAAGATAAAAAACAATCTGAAGAGACAAAGCCATCGAGACCTAGGTATGATATAGATGTTAAAATTATCAGGTAGGGAATTTAAAATAACTACATGTTAAGGACTCTATCCTTTTTCTGTTAGAAAAAGTAGGCAACATGCAAGAACAGATAGATAATGTAAGTAAAGGGGTGGAAACTCTAAAAGAATCAAAGGAAATGCTATAAGCCACAAACGCTGTAACAGAAATGAAGGATTGTTTCAATGTGTTCATCACTGCACTGGATATGACCAGTGAAAGAAAAGAAAAAAAGAATAGAGTATGCAGGAACAGTGGGGCAATATAAAAAAGTATAATATATACATAATTGGAATACTATAAAGAGAAGAAAGAGAGAAAGGAGCAGAAGAAACATTAGAAGTAACGAATATATTGGTATAAATACTCTTGTATATGTCTCTTGGTACACAAGCACATGCATTTCTGTTGGAGTGGCAACTTTGGAAGATAATGCCAAACATTGTCCCAAGGTTTGTTGTATTAATTTACAGCCTCACCAATTATATGGGCATTCTGGTTGCTCTATATCCTCACCAACACTTTATTATATCCGTTCTGATGGTTGTATAATGGTATTCATTGTGGTTTTACTTTACATTTGACTTATTCCCAATGCAGTTGAGCACCTTCCATGTTACTGGCCATTTGTACATCCTTCTTTGGGAAGTGTTTGGTCAAGTCTTCTGGCTTCTATTTCATTGCCTGTCTTTAGCTTATTGATTTGTGGGAGTTATTTATACATTCTGGATGTAAATAGATTTTCAGTCTACTTCTTGTTCATCCTTACTGTGATTTTGTACCCTTGGTCTCATGTAGCTGTCAAAAGCCCTGCTGTATTTTTCAGCCTCTCTGCTACCTCTTTCAGAATCAGCAGATATCCTTAGAGAAAAACTGACCCAAATGCTGGGCTTACTTCTCTGGACCTCATTTTTTTTTTTCCAGATCTTGCTTCTGTAATTTTTTACTGCCTTACTAGCTCACCAATGCTTTCTAGTAGGTATTTTTAGTTTATTTTTTCCACCTTTTAAAGCAATTTTCAATATTAGAATTATACTGAATTACCTTATCAGCCATTACCAGAAGTTGAAGTCCCAGGTAGATGAAACATACAGTCACTCTTTTTAATCTCTTTCCTCTCAGTGATGAAGAGTGTGAGGGTATATTTGTGGCTTGGCCTGCAGACATAGAGTAGTGAACTTGACTCTAGTATTTTACCTTCTTTTATATTAGGCTACAGTCTTCTTTTATACATAGTACTTAGCACTTTAGCAACATTTTTCAATTTACCTTCTAAACACTAAGTGATTATTTAACTACTTAATTTAGGGATTCTAGTGCTTATCCATGTAACCCTTGCCTAACCAGAAGTCTGATTTTCATTCATTCATACATCTATTCAAATATTTATTGATGATTTGTATGTGTCAAACATTGTTCTGCCTAGAAGATAGAGACAAAATGAATGCTTGAATAAATCAGAAAATTGACAGAGGAATAAAAATGATTACATATTAACAAACAATACACAAAGAATTAACATAGATTTACTTGAGAGAGTAAAGAAGAATCACACTTTACAATTGGAATCATAAAAGTCTTGACTGAAGAGTTGATGTTAAAACTGAGATCTGTGGGCTTCCCTGGTAGCGCAGTGGTTGAGAGTCCGCCTGCCGATGCAGGGGACGCGGGTTCGTGCCCCGGTCCGGGAAGATCCCACATGCCGCGGAGCGGCTGGGCCCCGTGAGCCATGGCCACTGAGCCTGTGCGTCCGGAGCCTGTGGTCCGCAACGGGAGAGGCCACAGCAGTGAGAGGCCCGCGTACCGCAAAAAAAAAAAAAAACAACAACAACTGAGATCTGAATGATAGGAAGGAACACAGCATGAAGATCAGAGAGAAGAGCATTCCAGGTAAAGGGATGATTTTGTGCAAAATTCCTGAAGCCAGAACAACTTGCCTTATGCAAAGAATAGAACAAAGGCCAGCATGGCTGGAGTATAATGAGTGAAAGGTAAAGTGGTATAAATGAGATAAGAGTCACAAAATGGAACCAGATCATGGTAGACTTTGTCAGCCAGTATAGGAAGTTTAAATTTCATTCTCATTGTGATAAGAAGTTTTGGGAAAGACTTAAATGAGTTTGGGAAGGGAGAGGTGACAGCATCTAAGTTTCATTTTTGAAACGATTTCTCTGGCTGCTGTGTGGAAATTATACTGTGTAGGAGTATATTAATTAACGTTAAATAAAGAAATGCTTTAAAAATCACTTAGGGTCTTTTAAACAAAGGACATTTAGTACTAGCAACTGGGCACACAGCTGATAGAAAAGCTAAGAATTCAAACAGGGTATGATGAAGCAATGTGAGTTTCACCATAGCCATAGCCAGGGACTGAAGGAACCAAGGAAAGAGGTAGTATGAGCAGGGTCACGATGCTGCAGTCATCCAACTGACAGTAGCATGGAAAGGCTTTCCAGTAGAGTTAGGTGGAACTATCTGGCAGGAGCTGAAGCCACAGAGAAAAATGTGTAAGAGACATCACAAAAGGCAGTCTTCCACCAATTCCTTCTTTTGGCCCAATCTATTCAGAAACCAGAGGTTAAGGGAGGCTGGGAAATTTAGTTCTCTGAGGCACAGAGCTGAACAAGAGGTCAGAGAACAAAAAAGACAGTTCACCGGCCCAGGTAAAAGTAGAAACAAAGAGACCAAGAGGGCGCTTATATAGTAGGTCAAATGACAATTATGGAAGATTGGACTAGGAGGGTAAAGGTGGAAATGAAAACAAATGAATGGGGTCCATGTATCTGAGATATAATCAACAAAACTTCCTAGGAAAGTGGATGCAGCAAGTGGGATAAATATAAACTTAGGGATAACTCCCAGTTTCTTTACTTGAGCAACTGAAGGGATAGTGACACCATTTATCAGCATGAGAAAGACTAAAAAAAAAAAAAAAAAAAAAAAAAAATCAGTGGAGTTCTGGTGTGCCTAAAATTAAAAATTCTGTTTGGTCACGTTAAGTTTAAAGTATCAATTAGACTTCTATGTGGAGAGTTCCAGTAGGCACTGGGTATATGAATCTAGAATTATGGGGAAATATCAGGACTCAAGATACAGGGCGGGGAGTCGTCGGCCTATACTTTTTTTTGTTTTGCTTCTTTTTTTTTAATAGACTGGATGAAATTATCAAGGGAGAATATAGAGAGAGGAGAAGGGTCCCAGGAACATTCTAATGCTGAATGCTGTTGAGAGGTCAACAAGATTAAAAAAACAGAGAAGTGAACTCTACTCAATACTCTGTAATGGCCTATATGGGAAAAGAATCTAAAAAAAGAGCAGATATATGTATATGTATGGCTGATTCACTTTGCTGTACACCTCAAACTAACACAACATTGTAAATCAACTATACTCCAATAAAAATTAAAACAAACAAATAAATAAGCATTCTATTGGCAACCCAGAGGTCATTTCATGATTTTGACAGGAGCCACCCCAGCTTAGTTGAGGGGATAGAAGGCAAATTAGAGTTGATTGAGGGGAGAATATAAATATCATGTGGGAAAAAAGATAAACTATTTTGAAGAAATTTTGTTCCAAAGGGGAGCAGAGAAATGGGGCTATAACCACAGAGAAATGAGTTTTTCTTCTTTTTTAAGAAAGGATATTTAAGACAGAAGGGAAATTTCATATCAATGGAAATTATACAGTGGAAAATCACAGAAGATGCAAGAGTCAGAGGGAGAAAACTGGTGGAGCCAAGATATTAAAAAATTAAGAAAAATTATGATATGATTTCAATAGTGAAATATGAGACAAAGTCATCAGCTAAGAGTGAGGAAGGAGGGTGTGTAAGAGTTTGAGGAAAGTTTGAAAGAGAGTTGGAAATTGTTTTGAAAAATGAAAAATAAAATATGCAAAAGATGTATCGTAGGATTGCCCTGTATGACAGCCTCATTGGAGTAGCTGACTCATAGTGTCTAACTAGGCAAGGGCACCAGACCAGACGAAGGACTTCAGGGATGCTGTGGGTTTATAATGGTGAACCATGGAAACTAAGTTGTTTCACGTGGGAAGTAAGTAAATGGCTAGCTCTCTCCAGAGTGGATGCATGACACACTGAGTGAATTATTTACATGAGAGCATGCAAGACAGCTTTCTTTTAGTTCAAAAGAAGTGTGTATATGGCAGAACATCTGCTCATAGACAGGAATGACCAACTTGACCAAATTAAGGAACTGAATCCAAGAGTCTTCACTAAAATGTTATGTATGTCTTCTACCCTGGGAGTTCATTCTTAATTCCTTACAAAATACATGCTTGCATCATCCAATCCTTTCTTCATATGGGATGACTGGGTTTTTTTAATTAGTATTTTTATCTACTGACAGCATTTTTTTTAAATTTTGGTGTTGAGACCCCCTAAATGAAGCTCTGTAAACCCCACTAAACTTGGTCAAGTGAAGCAGATTCTGTCTGAAACAAAGATGCCCTTATTGTATAAACGATATAATTTTCGCCAAAAATATGAAGTAGCCAAGCATTAGGAACACTTTTAGGAATCAGAAAACAGGTCATGATAAGACGATTTGGGGAAAAATCATTTTAAAACCATTTTATACACTATTGTTTACAGGATATCCAAGAAGTTGAAAGACTTAAGGACAAAATTAATTGGATTATATATCACTATGTAGACCTAACCATAGTAATGGGAGTGTCCTTTTTTCTTTCAATAATTTAAGCAACTAAAAAAATTCCCCAAGCTCCATAAATATATTAAGCAATATTCAACCTTTGGGGGAACTTATTTCCTCTTCTGCTAAGTGAAGGGTTACTTTCCCATAATTTCAAAAGTTTTTTTCTTATTTTATGATTCTGTAACTGTGACTAAGGAACAGAGGCTAAAATTTTTAATAACAGAAGTCACAGCTGGGAATAAGAGTAAGCTTATTTAAAGGCCTTATACTGCATGTCTGTGCCGTTATTAAGAATGGCTGTGGCTTTATTTGTAGGAAGTGGCCCAAATAGAAGGAAGTAAGATCATAATGCAAATAACTCCAACAGAATATGATATCAGTGGGGAAAAAAGATGCAGATAACTGGGAAAAAGGAATGTGATGGATGAAGCAGTGGTCTCACTGCTTAATCTATAACCAACCTAATACAACAAGTGTTATGAACAACTTTGATATTCAGAGTGAACACGCGAACAATGCTGTGTTGCACACCATACCTAAGACCCAGTGAAAGAACAAAGCTTTGTAGTCACAGAGCTGAGCTCACCCTCCAGCTCCTCCTCTTACTGTGTGGCCTTGGGCAAACTACTTAACTCTGCTGATTTTTAGCATCCATGTGCCTCAAAGGGCAATATTCTAATTGCTGCAAGAGTTTAATGATGTTGAATATGGTGAAGTACGTAGTATAGTAACTGGAACTTAGTAGACCTGAATAAATGATAGCTATTGTCAGACAATAATAAATAATGCAGTGAACCCTGTCTGCTAATGTGCTCC
Organism: Pseudorca crassidens; assembly: GCF_039906515.1. Taxonomy (NCBI): domain Eukaryota; kingdom Metazoa; phylum Chordata; class Mammalia; order Artiodactyla; family Delphinidae; genus Pseudorca; species Pseudorca crassidens. Next base: position 29,759,734 of record NC_090313.1, on the reverse strand, counting down.
AAATTCTAATACTACAGAATATAAAAAGGGAGTCACATAGAAAGGGAGTCAAGGAGTAATGTGAACAGGTTGAAAATAGGTGCCAATCATTCACCAAGGAAGGTGAACTTGCAGCTATCCTTGGTTGAGGCATCCTGTACCCAGCAAACCAAACTCCCTGGGGGTCTGTAGAAACATTTAATTAGAAAGCTTCTGATATAAAAGGCGAGAAGCTGGGAGGCTATAAGCACTTTTTTTCTCTATTATAGACAATTCTACTTGCTAAACTAGCAGCACCAGTGACAACTCAGGAGCTCAGCCTGTATAAAACTTGCTCCAAGAGAGTCCTAAAATACAAGACTAGGCTTTCTAGCGGATGTGAAACTTATTGGCTCTAAGGGAATGATTTCTTGAAACAACAGAAGACTATTGAAAGACTTGTCAGAAACCAGAAAAATAATTTTCTCTTCTGCAGTTTCAGTAAGCACATGGCAAAACATTCCCATCTAGGAATCAGTAATGTGACAAAGTAGCTTTTGTTTTACTCTAGGTAGACAATAAATACGATGGCAGTGATTTAATATAACTGTACGAACGTCTTTCTCCTTTACTGACATGCCACATCCATGATTTGTCATCTACCACACTAGCTGATGTTATAAATGTACTGACATTTTACTCTTTAAAATAACCCATTTGACATCATTTGTGTGATATGCCCATGCAGAACAAATTTGACATAGAAATCAAATAACCACATATAATCTTCTATTGCAGAAATCCATTTGGAGACTGAAATTTCCAGTGAAGAACTTTAATCAATTTATAATCCCGAGATATTGGAACTACAAAGGATCTCAGGCACCGTCTAGACCAATCTTGTCGTCTACAAAATGAGGAAACTGAATACCAGAAAGAACAAGTGTCTTATACAGGGACACACAATTAGTTAGAAGCAGAATAGGGACAAAAGCCCAGATTTCCTGACTCCACAGAAAGCGCTCAAAACAGTGGGCTGGCAATCAATTTAGAGTAGATAGATCATTCCCAGAAATAACAGATCCATTTTAAAAATTTTCATGTAAAGTATAAGGCAGCTCTGTAAGCAAACACTCAGGAACTTAATGAAATTAGGATGAGATTAGTGAAAATTAATAACTAGACTAAGGAAGACAGGCAGCAATTATTAAACAAGTAGCTAACATATGTTAATCCTTTTCCCCCACTAACTTGTGTTGCCTTACTGGGGAATTTAACATTGTATGAGATTGTGTCTTACATCTTTCATCCTAGGTCTTAGAGCATCTGGAAAGGCCACTAATGCCAAGAAGTAGAAGGACAAGCAAAAGTAAATATAAATGTACAACCAAATTAACTTGAGAAAACTTAGGCAAGAGCCCATGCATCAAAAGTGATTTTGAGAACCAGGTGTTCTACAAACAGAAAGAATTTAGACATGGAAATCCAATTTTAGTAATCCACTTTGTGCAAACCAAAGTGGATTCGTAAACTGCCTTTGTGCAAAGCAGTTTGCAATGAGGTTGTCTGTCATTACCGAGAACGCTTTTACATTCATAGAAGGTTCCTAGGCAAAATCATGCCAAGAATCACTCTCTTTCAGGATCGTATTGTTAAAGGATTCAGCTGTAAAATCAATGCGTTTACCACAATAAAAATTCTATGTGTTTAATTTAAATATTGAGAAACATTTTTTAGCTGTGAATTCTAGTTCCCAAATTTAAAAATCCAGTGGGAAAATGGCTGCAATAAAAGATATTGAGCCTATGACTATCTATATTGAGGCACCAAATGCCACCAGCAGAGCCAGCCATCCTACAAGTGTCAGTCTCTTAATGACCAACAGCAATATCCATGGCTGAAATAATTGTGGGGTGAACCACATACGTCCCTGAGAGGGCCAACAGGCTACTTCAGCATTGCCATATGTATACATTTTAATCTCACAGTTACAACCTACAAAACCAAAACACGAATATCTGAGATTTTAAAGTTATATCTATGCTTAATCTCAAGAAAGAGAACTCTAAGATTGTATCTGATTCATTAAAATATTGAAAATCAACACTATTAGCTACTAACATTAGTTCCCATATTCAGAGATCAGCATTTCCTTGTTTTTAATTATCTTTTACATAAGAAATAATGTGTTTATTATAGAAAATTAGAAAATATATCTATAAATTAAAAGAATAAAAAAGAATTACAAGTGACACAGTGAGAACAAGGCAAGGATGTCGGCTCTCTCCTTTTCTATATAATATTTGAGGTCCTAGTCAGTCTGGCTATAAGTCAAGAAAAAGAAAAGGCATTCCAACTGGAAAGAAAGAAGTAAAACTTTCTTTGTTTATAAATGACATAATTTTGTACACAGGAAATCCTAAGGAACCTACAGAATAAGCTATGTAAAAACTCAATCATATTTCTATAAATCAACAATATTTATATTCCAATAAACAATTGGAAGCCTAACCCTAATTTAAATGCCATTTAGCATATTATTTAAAAGTAAAATACTGAGGATAAGCTTAAAACACATGTACAAGACCTCCAAACTAAAACTACAAAACAATGCTGAAAAAACAAATGAAGACCTAAATAAGTGGAGAAATATACCATGTCCATGGAATGATCGATACAAGGTTAAGATATCAATTCTCCCCAAACTGATCTATAGATTCAACGCAATTTAAAAAAAAAAAAAATGCCATTAGGTTTTTTTTGAACTGACAAATTGATTCGCATAATCATGTGAAAATGGAAAGGACCTAAAATAGCTGAAATAATTTAGAATATGAAAAACAAAGTTAAAAGATGTAAATCACCTGACTTTAACACTTATTATATAAAGCTACAGTTGTCAAGACAGTGTGATAGTAGCATAAAAATAGACATAAAAAATGGAACAAAATAGAGAATCCAAATATAGACCTACATGTGTCTGCTCCGTTTGGGGTGAGGTTTTTCAGGGAGTGAGGGTTTCGGGGGTAGGTTGTTTTTTTGTTTTTTTTTTAGCAAAGTCACCAAGATAATTTGGGGAGGAAAAAATTGTATTTTCAATAAATGGTAATGAATAACTGGATGTCAGTGTGGAAAAAAAGATGAACTCTGACCCTTACTTCACATGGCAAACAAAAATCAACTCCAGATGGATTATAAACCTAAATATAAACATTGAAACTATAAAAACTACTAGAAAAAATTGAGCAAAACCCTCTGAAACCTTGAGAGAGACAAAGATTTTATAAAGAGAATACACAAAAATGAACCATTTTTAAGTAAGTGATTAATTAGAAGTTTTTAAAAATTTAAAATCTTGCTCCTCAAAACACACCACTAAGAAAGTGGAAAAGCCAAGTCAAAGAGTGGGAAAGCCAAGATTGGAAAACTTTTTGCAATACATATAGCTGGCAAAAGACGTATGTCCAGAAGATATAAGAATTCTTACAACTCAAGAAGAAGATAATTAAAAAGCAATGTGTGCAAAGGATTTAAACAGACACTTCACACACTAAAAAACATATGTATGGCTAATAAGTGCATGGAAGGATGCTCAATATCTTTAGTCATCAGGGAAAAGCTAATTGAAACAAGAATGAGATACTATTATAAGCCACTCACAATTGTTAACATTAAGAAGACAGATAGTACCGATTGTTGACATGAATGTGGAGCAACTGGAACTATTATACATTATTCATGGCAATGTAAAATGGTACAATCCCATTGGAGAATTCATTAGAGAAAGTTTTGACCCAGCAATTGCACTGTCAGATATTTATCAAAGAGAAATGAAAATGTGTGTTTACAAAAGCCTTGAAATAAATATTCATAGAAGCTTTATTAATAATAGCCCCAAAAATAAAACAACCCAAATTTCTATCAAAAGATGAAAGGATAGGGAGACCGTCAAGATGGCGGAGATCACCTTCCTCCCCACAAATACACCAGAAATAAATCTACACGTGGAGCAACTCCTACAGAACACCTACTGAACGCTGGCAGAAGACCTCAGACTTCCCAAAAGGCAAGAAACTCCCCACACACCTGGGTAGGGCAAAAGAAAAAAGAAAAAACAGAGACAAAAGAATAGGAACGGGACCCGCACCAGTGGGAGGGAGCTGTGAAGGAGGAAAGCTTTCCACACACTACGAAGCCCCTTCGCAGGCGGAGACTGTGGGGGTCGGAGGGGGGGAAGCTTCGGAGCCACGGAGGAGAGCGCAGCAACAGGGGTGCGGAGGGCAAAGCTGAGAGATTCCCGCACAGAGGATCGGTGCCGACCAGCACTCACCTGCCCGAGAGGCTTGTCTGCTCACCCGCCAGGGCGGGCGGGGCTGGGAGCTGAGGCTTGGGCTTCGGTCCGCAGGGAGAGGGCTGGGGCTGGCGGCGTGAACACTGCCTGAAGGGGCTAGTGCGCCACGGCTAGCCGGGAGGGAGTCTGGGAAAAAGTCTGGAGCTGCCGAAGAGGCAAGAGACTTTTTCTGGCTTCTTTGTTTCCTGGTGCGTGAGGAGAGGGGATTAACAGCACTGCTTAAAGGAGCTCCAGAGACGGGCGCGAGCCTCGGCTAAAAACGTGGACCCCAGAGACGGGCATGAGACACTAAGGCTGCTGCTGCCGCCACCAAGAAGCCTGTGTGCAAACACAGGTCACTCTCCGTACCTCCTCTCCCGGGAGCCTGTGCAGCCCGCCACGGCCAGGGTCCCGTGATCCAGGGACAACTTCCCCAGGAGAACACGCAGCGCGCCTCAGGCTGCTACAACGTCACGCAGGCCTCTGCCGCCGCAGGCTCGCCCCTGCACTCCCTCCCCCAGGCCTCCCTCCCCCAGGCCTGAGTGAGCCAGAGCGCCAGAAACAGCTGCTCCTTTAACCCCGTCGTGTCTGAGTGGGAAACAGACATCCTCAGGCAACCTACACACAGAGGCGGGGCCAAATCCAAAGCTGAACCCTGGGAGATGTGCGAACAAAGAAGAGAAAGGGAAATAAATCTCTCCCAGCAGCCTCAGGAGCAGCGGATTAAAGCTCCACAATCAACTTGAAATACCCTGCATCTGTGGAATACCTGAATAGACAACGAATCAACCCAAAATTAAGGCGGTGGACTTTAAGAGGAACTGTAGACTTGGGGTTTGCTTTCTGCATCTAACTTGTTTCTGGTCTTACGTTTATCTTAGTTCTTAGTTTAGTATTTACAGTTTATTATCACTGGTAGATGTGTTTATTGATTTGGCTGCTCTTTTTTTTTTTTTTGCAGTACGCGGGCCTCTCACTGTTGTGGCCTCTCCCATTGCGCAGCACAGGCTCCAGACGCGCAGGCTCAGCGGCCATGGCTCACGGGCCCAGCCGCTCCGCGGCATGTGAGATCTTCCCGGACCGGGGCACGAACCCGTGTCCCTTGCATCGGCAGGGGGACTCTCAACCACTGCGCCACCATGGAAGCCCTTTTTTATATATGTATATAGATTTTTTTTTTTCTTTTTCTCTTTTTTTGAGTGTGTATGTGTATGAATCTTTCTGTGATTTTGTCTGTATAGCTTTGCTTTTACATTTGTCCTAGGGTTCTATCTGTCCGTTTTTTCTTTTTTTTTTTTTTTTTCTAGCATAGTTTTTAGCACTTGTTATCATTGGTAGATTTATTTTTTGGTTTGGTTGTTCTGTTCTTTCTTTCTTTCTTGTATTTTTCATTTTATTACTTTTTTTTCAAATTTTTCAGAACTTTACTTTTTTACTTCTTTTTAACATCTTTACTGGGGTATAATTGCTTTACAGTGGTGTGTTAGTTTCTACATTATAACAAAGTGAATCAGTTATACATATACATATATCCCCATATCTCCTCCCTCTTGTGTCTCCCTCCCTCCCACCCTCCCTATCCCAGCCCTCTAGGTGGTCACAAAGCACGGGGCTGATCTCCCTGTGCTATGTGACTGCTTCCCACTAGCTATCTATTTTACATTTGGTAGTGTATATATGTCCATGCCACTCTCCCACTTCGTCTCAGCTTAACCTTCTCCCTCCCCATGTCCTCAAGTCCATTCTCTATGTCTTTATTCTTGTCCTGCCCCTAGGTTCTTAAGAACCCCTTTTTTTTTTTTTTAGATTCCATATATATGTGTTAGCATACGGTATTTGTTTTTCTTTTTCTGACTTACTTCACTCTGTATGACAGTCTCTAGGTCCATCCACCTCACTACAAATAACTCAATTTCGTTTCTTTTTATTGTGGAGTAATATTCCATTGTATATATGGGCCACATCTTCTTTATCCATTCATCTGTCGATGGACACTTAGTTTGTTTCCATGTCCTGGCTATTGTAAATAGAGCTGCAATGAATATTGGGGTACATGACTCTTTTTGAATTATGGTTTTCTCAGGGTATAGGCCCAGTGGTGGAATTGCTGGGTCGTATGGTAGTTCTATTTTTGGTTTTTCAAGGAACCTCCATACTGTTCTCCATAGTGGCTGTATCAATTTCCTTTCCCACCAACAGTGCAAAAGGGTTCGCTTTTCTCCACACCCTCTCCAGCATTTATTGGTTATAGATTTTTTGATGATGGCTATTCTGACTGGTGTGAGGTGATACCTCATTGTAGTTTTGATTTGCATTTCTCTAATGATTAGTGATGTTGAGCAACTTTTCATGTGCTTGTTGGCAATCTGTATATCTTCTTTGGAGAAATGCCTGCTTAGGTTTTCTGCCCATTTTTGGATTGGATTGCTTGTTTTTTTGATATTGAGCTGCATGAGCTGCTGTAAATTTTGGAGATTAATCCTTTGTTGGGCTTCCCTGGTGACACAGTGGTTAAGAAACTGCCTACCAGTGCAGGGGACATGGGTTCGAGCCCTGGTCCGGGAAGTTCCCACATGCCGTGGAGCAACTAAGGCTGTGTGCCACACCTACTAAGCCTGAGCTCGAAAACCCGCAAGCCACAACTACTGAATCTCGTGCACCTAGAGCCCATGCACCACAACAAGAGAAGCCACCACAATGAGAAGCCCGTGCACCACAATGAAGAGTAACCCCAGCTCACTGCAACTAGAGAGAGCCCGTGCGCAAGAGCAAAGACACAAAGCAGCCAAAAATAAATAAGTAAATGGATAGATAAATAAACAAATAAAATTATTTTTAAAAAATCCTTTCTCAGTTGCTTCACGTGCAAATATTTTCTCCCATTCTCAGGGTTGTCTTTTTGTCTTGTTTACGATTTCCTTTGCTGTCCAAAAGCTTTTAAGTTTCATTAGGTCCAATTTGTTTATTTTTGTTTTTATTTCCATTTCTCTAGGAGGTGGGTCAAAAAGGATCTGGCTGTGATTTATATCATAGAGTGTTCTGCCTATGTTTTCCTCTAAGAGTTTTATGGAGTCTGGCCTTACATTTAGGTCCTTAATCCATTTTGAGTTTATTTTTGTATATGGTGTTAGGGAGTGTTCTAATTTCATTCTTTTACACATAGCTGTCCAGTTTTCCCAGCACCACTTATTGAAGAAGCTCTCTTTTCTCCATTGTATATTCTTGTCTCCATAATCAAAAATAAGGTGACCATATGTGCGTGGGTGTATCTCTGGGCTTTCTATCCTGTTCCATTGATCTATATTTCTGTTTTTGTGCCAGTACCGTACTGTCTTGATTACTGTAGCTTTTTAGTATAATCTGAAGCCCAGAAGCCTGATTCCTCTGGCTCCGATTTTCTTTATCAAGATTGCTTTGGTTATTCAGGGTCTTTTGTGTTTCCATACAAATTATGATTTTTTTAATTCTAGTTCTGTGAAGAATGCCACTGGTAGTTTCATAGGGATTGCACTGAATCTGTAGATTGCTTTGGGTAGTAGAGTCATTTTCACAATGTTGATTCTCCCAATCCAAGAACATGGTCTATCTCCACATCTGTTTGTATCATCTTTAATTTTCTTCATCAGTGTCTTATTGTTTTCTGCATACAGGTCTTTTGTTTCCTTAGGTAGGTTTATTCCTAGGTATTTTATTCTTTTTGTTGCAGTGGGAAATGGGAGGGTTTCCTTAATTTCTCTTTCAGATTTTTCGTCATTAGTGTATACGAATGCAAGAGATTTCTGTGCATTAATTTTGTATCCTGATACGACTACCAAATTCCTTGATTAGCTCTAGTAGTCTTCTGATAGCATCCTTAGGATTCTCTATGTATAGTATCATGTCATCTGCAAACAGTGACAGCTTTACTTCTTTTCTGATTTGGATTCCTTTTATTTCTTTTTCTTCTCTGATTGCTGTAGCTAAAACTTCCAAAACTATGTTGAGTAATAGTGGTGAGAGTGGGCAACCTTGTCTTGTTTCTGATCTTAGAGGAAAAGGTTTCAGCTTTTCACCACTGAGAACGGTGTTGGCTGTGGGTTTGTCATATATGGCCTTTATTATGTTGAGGTAAGTTCCCTCTATGCCTACTTTCTGGAGGGTTTTTATCATAAATCGGTGTTGAATTTTGTCAAAAGCTTTTCCTGCATCTATTGAGATGATCATTTGGTTTTTATCCTTCAGCTGGTTGATATGGTGTATCACATTGATTGATTTGCATATATTGAAGAATCCTTGCATTCCTGGGATAAACCCCACTTGATCATGGTGTATGATCCTTTTCATGTGCTGTTGGATTCTGTTTGCTAGTATTTTCTTGAGGAGTTTTGCATCTATGCTCATCAGTGATTTAGCCTGTAGTTTTCTTTCTTTGTGTCATCTTATCTGGTTTTGATATCAGGGTGGTGGTGGCCTCATAGTATGAGTTTGGGAGTGTTCCTCCCTCTGCTATATTTTGGAAGAGCTTGAGAAGGATAGGTGTTACCTCTTCTCTAAATGTTTGATAGAATTCACCTGTGAAGCCATCTGGTCCTGGGCTTTTGTTTGTTGGAACATTTTTACTCACAGTCTCAATTTCAGTGTTTGTGATTGGTCTGTTTATATTTTCTAGTTCTTCCTGGTTCAGTCTCAGAAGGTTGTGCTTTTCTAAGAATTTGTCCATTTCTTCCAGGTTGTCCATTTTATTGGCATATAGTTGTTTGTAGTAAACGCTCATGATCTTTGTATTTCTGCAGTGTCACTTGTTACTTCTCCTTTTTCATTTCTAATTCTAATGATTTGAGTCTTCTCCCTTTTTTTCTTGATGAGTCTCACTAATGGTTTATCAATTTTGTTTTTCTTCTCAAAGAACCAGCTTTTAGTTTTATTGATCTTTCCTGTCATTTCCTTCATGTCTTTTTTCATTTATTTCTGATCTGATCTTTATGGTTTCTTTCCTTCTGGTAACTTTGGGGATTTTTTGTTCTTTCTCTGACTGCTTTAGGTGTAAGCTTAGGTTGTTTATTTGAGATGTTTCTTGTTTCTTGTGGTAGGATTGTATTGCTATAAACTTCCCTCTTAGAACTGGATTTGCTGCATCCCATAGGTTTTGGGTCATTGTGTTTTCATTGTCAGTTGTTTCTAGGTATGTTTTGATTTCCTCTTTGATTTTTTCATTGATCTCTTGGTTATTTAGTAGTGTTTGTTTAGCCTCCATGTGTTTGTAATTTTTACAGATTTGTTCCTGTAATTGATATCTAGTCTCATAGCATTGTGGTCAGAAAAGAAACTTGATATGACTTCAATTTTCTTAAATTTACCAAGGCTTGATTTCTGACCCAAGATATGATCTATCCTGGAGATTGTTCCACGAGCTCTTGAGAGGAAAGTGTATTGTTGTTTTGGGATGGAATGTCCTTTAAATATCAATTAAGCTCACCTTGTTTAATGTATCATTTAAAGCTTTTGTTTCCTTATTTAATTTCACTTTGGATGATCTGTCCATTGGTGAAAGTGGGGTGTTAAAGTCCCTTACTATGACTGTCTTACTGTCGATTTCCCAGTTTATGGCTGTTAGCATTTGCCTTATGTATTAAGGTGCTCCTATGTTGGGTGCATAGATGTTTACAACTGTTATATCTTCATCTTGGATTGATCCCTTGATCATTATGCAGTGTCCTTCTTTGTCTCTTGTAATAGTTTTTATTAGAAAGTCCATTTTGACTGATATGAGAATTGCTACTCCGGCTTTCTTTTGATTTTCATTTGCATGGAATATCTTTTTCCACCCCTCACTTTCAGTCTGTATGTGTCCCTAGGCCTGAAGTGGGTCTCTTGTAGGCAACATATATATGGGTCTTGTTTTTGTATCCATTAAGCCTCTTTAAAAGCAGCAAGGGAAAAACAACAAATAACATAAGGGAATCCCCATAAGGTTAACAGCTGATCTTTAGTAGAAACTCTGCAAGCCAGAAGGGAGTGGCAGGACATATTTAAAGTTATGAAAGGGAAAAACCTACAACCTAGATTACTGTACCCAGCAAGAATCTCATTCAGATTCGACAGAGAAATCAAAAACTTTACAGACAGGCAAAAGCTGAGAGAGTTCAGCACCACCAAACCAGCTCTACAACAAATGCTAAAGGAACTTTTCTAGGCAAGAAACACATGAGAAGGAAAAGACCTACAATAACAAACCAAAAACAAATAAAGAAATGGTAATAGGAACATACATATTGATAACTACCTTTAATGTAAATGGATTAAATGCTCCAACCAAGAGATACAGGCTTGCTGAATGGATACAAAAACAAGACCCATATATATGCTGTCTACAAGAGACCCACTTCAGGCCTAGGGACACATACAGACTGAAAGTGAGGGGTGGAAAAAAATATTGTATGCAAATGAAAATCAAAAGAAAGCTGGAGTAGCAATTCTCGTATCAGTCAAAATACACTTTCAAATAAAAACTATTACAAGAGACAAAGAAGGACACTGCATAATGATCAAGGGATCAATCCAAGATGAAGATATAACAGTTGTAAACATCTATGCACCCAACATAGGAGCACCTTAATACATAAGGCAAATGCTAACAGCCATGAACTGGGAAATCGACAGTAAGACAGTCATAGTAAGGGACTTTAACACCCCACTTTCACCAATGGACAGATCATCCAAAGTGAAATTAAATAAGGAAACAAAAGCTTTAAATGATATATTAAACCAGATGGACTTAATTGATATTTAAAGTACATTCCATCCCAAAACAACAGAATACACTTTCCTCTCAAGTGCTCATGGAACATTCTCCAGGATAGATCATATCTTGGGTCAGAAATCAAGCCTTGGTAAATTTAAGAAAATTGAAATCATATCAAGTTTCTTTTCTGACCACAATGCTATGAGACTAGATATCAATTACAGGAACAAATCTGTAAAATATACAAACACATGGAGGCTAAACAATACACTACTAAATAACCAAGAGATCACTGAAGAAATCAAAGAGGAAATCAAAAAATACCTAGAAACAACTGTCAAGGATAACACAATGACCCAAAACATATGGGATGCAACAAATCCAGTTCTAAGAGGGAAGTTTGTAACAATATAATCCTACCACAAGAAACAAGAAACATCTCAAATAAACAACCTAAGCTTACACCTAAAGCAGTCAGAGAAAGAACAAAAAATCCCCAAAGTTACCAGAAGGAAAGAAACCATAAAGATCAGATCAGAAATAAATGAAAAAAGACATGAAGGAAATGACAGGAAAGATCAATAAAACTAAAAGCTGGTTCTTTGAGAAGAAAAACAAAATTGATAAACCATTAGTGAGACTCATCAAGAAAAAAAGGGAGAAGACTCAAATCATTAGAATTAGAAATGAAAAAGGAGAAGTAACAAGTGACACTGCAGAAATACAAAGATCATGAGCGATTACTACAAACAACTATATGCCAATAAAATGGACAACCTGGAAGAAATGGACAAATTCTTAGAAAAGCACAACCTTCTGAGACTGAACCAGGAAGAACTAGAAAATATAAACAGACCAATCACAAACACTGAAATTGAGACTGTGAGTAAAAATGTTCCAACAAACAAAAGCCCAGGACCAGATGGCTTCACAGGTGAATTCTATCAAACATTTAGAGAAGAGGTAACACCTATCCTTCTCAAGCTCTTCCAAAATATAGCAGAGGGAGGAACACTCCCAAACTCATACTATGAGGCCACCACCACCCTGATATCAAAACCAGATAAGATGACACAAAGAAAGAAAACTACAGGCCAAATCACTGATGAGCATAGATGCAAAACTCCTCAAGAAAATACTAGCAAACAGAATCCAACAGCACATGAAAAGGATCATACACCATGATCAAGTGGGGTTTATCCCAGGAATGCAAGGATTCTTCAATATATGCAAATCAATCAATGTGATACACCATATCAACCAGCTGAAGGATAAAAACCAAATGATCATCTCAATAGATGCAGGAAAAGCTTTTGACAAAATTCAACACCGATTTATGATAAAAACCCTCCAGAAAGTAGGCATAGAGGGAACTTACCTCAACATAATAAAGGCCATATATGACAAACCCACAGCCAACACCGTTCTCAGTGGTGAAAAGCTGAAACCTTTTCCTCTAAGATCAGAAACAAGACAAGGTTGCCCACTCTCACCACTATTACTCAACATAGTTTTGGAAGTTTTAGCTACAGCAATCAGAGAAGAAAAAGAAATAAAAGGAATCCAAATCAGAAAAGAAGTAAAGCTGTCACTGTTTGCAGATGACATGATACTATACATAGAGAATCCTAAGGATGCTATCAGAAGACTACTAGAGCTAATCAAGGAATTTGGTAGTCGTATCAGGATACAAAATTAATGCACAGAAATCTCTTGCATTCGTATACACTAATGACGAAAAATCTGAAAGAGAAATTAAGGAAACCCTCCCATTTCCCACTGCAACAAAAAGAATAAAATACCTAGGAATAAACCTACCTAAGGAAACAAAAGACCTGTATGCAGAAAACAATAAGACACTGATGAAGAAAATTAAAGATGATACAAACAGATGTGGAGATAGACCATGTTCTTGGATTGGGAGAATCAACATTGTGAAAATGACTCTACTACCCAAAGCAATCTACAGATTCAGTGCAATCCCTATGAAACTACCAGTGGCATTTTTCACAGAACTAGAACCAAAAAAAAATCACAATATGTATGGAAACACAAAAGACCCTGAATAGCCAAAGCAATCTTGAGAAAGAAAAACAGAGCCAGAAGAATCAGGCTCCTGGACTTCAGACTATACTGAAAAGCTACAGTAATCAAGACAGTATGGTACTGGCACAAAAACAGAAATATAGATCAGTGGAACAGGATAGAAAGCCCAGAGATACACCCACGCTCATATGGTCATCTTATCTTTGATAAAGGAGGCAAGAATATACAATGGAGAAAAGACAGCCTCTTTAATAAGTGGTACTGTGAATTCTGGACAGCTACATGTAAAAGAATGAAATTAGAACACTTTGTAACACCATACACAAAAATAAACTCAAAATGGATTAAGGACCTAAATGTAAGGCCAGACACCATTAAACTCTTAGAGTAAAACATAAGCAGAACACTCTATGACATAAATCATAGCCAGATCCTTTTTGACCCACCTCCTAGAGAAATGGAAATAAAAACAAAAATAAACAAATGGGACCTAATTAACTTAAAAGCTTTTGCACAGCAAAGGAAACCATAAACAAGATGAAAAGACAACTCTCAGAATTGGAGAAAATATTTTCAGGTAAAGCAACTGACAATGGATTAATCTCCAAATTTACAAGGAGCTCATGCAGCTCAATATCAAAAAAACAAATAATTGAATCCAAAAATGGGCAGAAGACCTAAATAGACATTTCTCCAAAGAAGATATACAGATTGCCAACAAACACATGAACGGATGCTCAACATCACTAATCATTAGAGAAATGCAAATCAAAAGTACAATGAGGTAGCCCCTCACACCGGTCAGAATGGCCATTATCAGAAAATCTACAAACAATTAATGAGGGAGAGGGTATGAAGAAAAGGGAAACCTCCTGCACTGTTGGTGGGAATGTAAATTGATACAGTCACTATGGAATACAGTATAGAGGTTCCTTAAAAAACTAAAAATAGAACTACCATATGACCCAGCAATCCCACTACTGGGCATACCCTGAGTAAACTATAATTCAAAAAGTGTCATGTACTGCAATGTTCATTGCTGCTCTATTTACAATAACCAGTACATGGAAGCGACCTAAATGTCCATCGACGGATGAATGGATAAAGAAGATGTGGCACATATATGCAATGGAATATTACTCAGCCATAAAAATAAACGAAATTGAGTTATTTGTAGTGAGATGGATGGACCTAGAGACTCTCATATAGAGTGAAGTTGTCAGAAAGAGAAAAACAAATACCATATGCTAACACATATGTATGGAATCTGAAAAAAAAAAAAGGTTCTGAAGAACCTAGGGCCAAGACAGGAATAAAGACACAGACATAGAGAATGGACTTGAGGACATGGGGATGGGGAAGGGTAATCTGGGATGAAGTGAGAGAGTGGCATGGACATATATACACTACCAGCTGTAAAACAGATAGCTAGTGGGAAGCAGTCACATAGCACAGGGAAATCAGCTCGGTTCTTTGCGACCACCTAGAGGGGTGGCATAAGGAGGATGGGAGGGAGACACAAGAGAGAGGAGATATGGGGATATATGTATATGTATAGCTGATTCAGTTTGTTATAAAGCAGGACCTAACACACCATTGTAAAGCAATTATACACCAATAAAGATGTTTAAAAAAAAAGATGAAAGCATAAACTATGGCATATCTACACAATGGGGTACCATTCAATAATAAATAAGGAATTAATTAAAATACATGCAACAGCACAGCTGAATCTCTAAGTCATTATGCTAAGCAAAATAAACCAGAATCAAAAGAGTATATACTTAAGGAGTCTATTTATATAAAATGTTAGAATATGCAAAACTAACACAGAAAACAAGTTAGTGGTTGCCTGGGTGAGGAATTAAGAGCTTGGCTTCAAAGGAGCGTGCAAACTTTGTTGGGGGGGGAGCGATGGAAGTGTTTTACATCTTTATTTTGGTGGTGGTTATATAGGCTTATACATTCGTCACAACTTAAAAGTATAATAGAACTTCCAAACTGACAAGCAGATAAAAGGAAAATTTTAGTAAGCCAACAAAAGTAGAGAAATGGAGAGGGAAAAATAAATGTTAAGTATCAATTTAAAAGGTATAAAATCAAGTATATCGCATGCTCTGATATATTTTTAAAGGCTTTCTGGCTTCTGTTTTGAGAAGAGACTGAAACCATAGAAGCAAGGTTTCTTCTAGCTGCTCCTTCTACATAGAAGTCTTCCCTGGCTCCCTTGTCTAAAGTAGTCACACAGAATGAGATGATTGTAATACACAGAAAATTTTGTAAACAAACAGGATGAATTATCAGGATTAATGTGATGCTACCAAAAGTTCTGGATACAAACATCAGTATACAAAAATAATTTTGTTTCTATATAGTATAAATAACTAAGTTTTTTTAAATAGCATTTAAAATAGCATCAAAATATCAAATACTTAGGAATCAATAACTTTTAAAACATTATTAAGAGAAATTAAATAAGACCTAAATAAATGGATGGTTATAACTGTTTTCATGAATTGGAAAACTCAGTGTTATAAAGATGTCAATTGTTTCAAAATTTGTCTATGGATTCATATGTCTACAGCTTTTGACAGAAGCTGGCAATCTAAAATCCATATTAAAATGCAAAAAATCAAGAATAATCAAGATGATGAACAAGGTGGGAGTATCTACTCAACTAGATATACAGCTGCAGTAATTAAAACAGTGTGGTATTGCCTCAAGGATAGATAAATAGACCAATACAGCCAATTAAAGTGTCTAGACAGAAACTGACATATATTTGATGACTTCATTTATGATAAAGATAACACTGCAGAGCACTAGAGGAAAAGGGAGTCTGTCAATAGATGGTTCTATGTCAATTGGATATCCAACTAGAAAAAAGTGAAACCAGGTCCCTACCTCATGTCATATAGAAGAGTCAATTTTAGGTGGATTGAAGATCTAAATGTGAAATGCCAGACAAATTTCCTAGATGAAAATGTTTTCATATATCTTTAGGACCTTGAAGTAGTTTGACTGAATATAAAAAGTCCTAGTGATAAAGAAAAAGGTTGGTACATTAGGTTAAAATGATGTGAAGAACTCTATTGAAATATCCCAAAACAAAACAAGTAATAAGGCAAGTCACAGAAGTGGAGAAGATATTTGCAACAATTATAACTAACAAAAGGTTCATACATAGACTAAAGAGCTATTACAAATCATCATTGAAGAGATGACTCTATAAATTTGAATAGGAATTTCACCAAAAAGGATGACCAAATGGCCAATAAAATTATGAACACTGTCCAACTCAATAGTAATCAAGGAAATGCAAGCTAAGATCATAAATCACTATCACTATAAACCCACCAGAGTGACAGAAATTAAAAAGATTGCTACCATTTGTGATACCACAATGATATTGTGATAATTCACTAACTGGTGTTTTTTAATGTTTCTATGCATATGTCCTTCGTAATAAAAGTTACAAGTCCAAAATCCACTGAAGTGTACATTTTAAATGGATAGATTGTATGGTATTTGAATGATATCTAAATAAAGCTGTCATAAAAAATAACACCAAAAAAATAGTAATAAAATCCCAACTAATTAAAAAATAAAAAGGATCTGTGTTGGGGTGGGTGGAATCAACATTATAAAGTCATTGAAGAGAGGAAGCAAAAATAGTCTATTGAGTGCACAAATACTCAAACAATTCTTATAAAAAGTAGGAGCTTCTTCCAAAAATTTTTTTCATCCAATATTAATTTAATAATTTAATGCAATTTCAATCAAAATCCTAATTTTGATGATCCTTTTGTTGTTTTTGGTGGAGGGATGGATCAAATTGTTTTAAAGTTTATAAATAAAGGAAGTGTCTATGGTAGAAAAGAAAATTATAAACAAAGAAAAACGATGAGGAGAATATGTTCATTATCAGATATTTAAATTTACTATAAAGTCACTATAGTCTCTAACACTGACACAGAAATAGACAAATATATTTGTGGAACAAAACAGAGGGCAGAAGTAAATCCACAAAAGTGATGTTTTAATTCAGTGGGAAATAATTGGTTTATTAATACATGATCCTGGCATAATTGGCTAGAAGAAAACAAGCTAGATCATCTATCTCGTACCATATGCCAAAATGAATTCCAGATGGATAAAAGTTTAGTGCAAAAATATTTTTCAAGTTTTTAAAAATTAGAAAAGATATTCTCATAAACCTGAGGCAGAGGAAAAATTTCCTATGCAAAATGTAACTGCCTGAAATCATAAATAAAAGAAAGACATATTTTGACTTTAAAAAATTAAAACATATTATATGGCCAATTCACTACAAACAAAATCAAAATAAAAAAGATAAACTAGGGAAACATTTGCACTTCATGTGACAAAGGGCCAGTCCTTCCAAAAAGCAAAAAGAATGCCTCTAGTTTCAAAAAACGAAAAATAGACAAAAGCTGCAAACAAGCAATTCACAGACGATGAAACACAGTTGGCAATAAACGTGAAAAGATGCTTAGCTTCACTAGTATCCAGAGAAGTGGTATTTTTCACCCTAACCAGCAAAAATAAGCTTTGGGGCATTCGATGCTGATGAAGGTATGGGAAAATGGGCGCTCCCATATTTTATTGATGGGACTACGAGTTGCTCAAGCTCCTTATAGTAAGCTAACGTTAAAGAGGTCCAGGGGTTTCCCTGGTGGCGCAGTGTTTGAGAGTCCACCTGCCGATGCAGGGGACGTGGGTTCGTGCCCCAGTCTGAGAAGATCCCACATGCCGCGGAGCGGCTGGGCCCGTGAGACATGGCCGCTGAGCCTGCGCGTCCGGAGCCTGTGCTCTGCAGCGGGAGAGGCCACAACAGTGAGAGGCCCGCGTACCGCAAAAAAAAAAAAAAGAGGTCCAGGAATTGCTATCAACATCCAAACTATACATACCGTCTGAATAAGTAATTTCACTTTGGAAAGTCTATCCTGCAGAAAGAAAAGTATCAGTGCATGATAATAAATACAAGGATGATTGCTGCAACTATTTTTGTGAAGATAAAAAAGAAAAAGAAAATACCCTGGAAACAAAGTATGTCATCAATACAGAAATAGTGAAATAGATTGTGGAATATCCATTCTGGAGATATGTCTCTTGAAAAGGAGAAGAAAGGAAGAGGGAAATGGGGGGTTGCTAATCTACAGGTATAAAGTTGCAGTAATGCAAGTTCTGAGATCTGGTGTCCAACGTTGTGCCTATAGATAACAATATTGTATTGCCCGCTTAAACATCTGTTAAAAGGGCAGATATCATGTTGTGTTATTACCACAGTAAAACAAAATTTTAAATTAAGAAAAGGAAAGAAAGGAAAGAAAAAATGGAAAAGAAAAAGAAAGGAAAATAAAAGAAAGGAAAAGACAGATCAGTATTCACTACAGGGATATCCAAGATGCATTGCTAATTTGCATGTGAGGAAGTATAGTATGATAAGTTTTTTGTGTGAAAGAGCACATGAGATCCTACAAATGTACATGCATTTGTATGAGCACTGAGAAAATCATGGAACCATAACATCCAACAAGCAAATTAATTTGGAACAACCGGGAATAAAGGAAAGAAAAGCAAATCTTTAAGTACATCTTTGCATTGTTTCACTAATTTCAATAAACACATATTTTGTAATTACAGATTTTTATTAAAGTACTCTTTTCTAGAAAAATACAGTATTTTCTAGAATGCTTGTTGACTGATTCAAAATGGACATTTGACCCTGTTGATCTCACATATTCGGATATAAACTCTTCCCTTAACTTCTCTCTCACTCTTCTCTCCTAGATTTCCTTTTGACTTCTTTCTATCTCTTATCTATCTCTTCTATTTTAGCACATTTTCCTTACTCATTCTTGAAATAAATTATTTCTGCTAATTTCTTCCCATAGCCATTTTCTCCATGTGTGTATGGTCTCTTATTTATTCATTCTACTTATCTGTGATATCAAATCCCCCTACAAATTCAGAGAAATGTAGGAGACAGATATGGAAAATGAAAAATTAAAATAGAGTGAGATAATCCCTTAATGTAACAAAATGTTGAATCCCTAGAGGTAAGTATGCAAAAACACATTTTGAAATACCAAGAAGTAACCAGCTACGTGAGGCTAAGCCTTTGGAGCAGAATCCTGGAGAAAGAGAAGTAGCTTTGGCAGATGAACAAAAAGGAGGGCTGGCATTCCTGACACTCCAAACAGCGATTGTATGTTGCCATTCATTCATTCTCTCCTTTTATCCAGTAACATTCAGTTTTTAGATAAGCTGCATGAATTATAGAAGACTGCCTGCTGGACTAAAATTGTGCTAAAAGTAGATTTCCTTTTCTGAAAAACATAGAGAAGTAAAGATGTTGCCTAGCTAGTAAAAATGGTCAATAAAAAGTATTAATTTGGAATTCCAATCAAGGAGGAGAACATCATGTAAATGCTATCTGTTTTCCTCTAAGTTTCTGGCATTTATGTTCTTATTCATTTTATAGGACAAGTAGAGTCCCTAGCCTCACAGAGCTATGCAGGTATAATGAGCGTAGAAATGAAGGAAACACAGGGTGCTGCGGTAGTGCATATATTTTTCATCATTTTGTTTGCTTAGTTAGTTGATTATAAAAATATTTGTTATACATGTTGATCCTCATGGTTTGTTGGGGGGTAGTTTTCCTTGAGGTTGGTTGGTGGTTTTTCTTTAAGGAGAAATGA
Organism: Pseudorca crassidens; assembly: GCF_039906515.1. Classification (NCBI taxonomy): domain Eukaryota; kingdom Metazoa; phylum Chordata; class Mammalia; order Artiodactyla; family Delphinidae; genus Pseudorca; species Pseudorca crassidens. The sequence continues at coordinate 29,739,954 of NC_090313.1, read as the reverse complement.
AGACGTTTGAGTTGGGAAGCGGAGTGAAAAGAAGCATTAAAAGATGATTGCTACTTGCAACTGCTCTGTTGGAACAAAAGAACCTGGGAGAATTCAGATATAGCTCTACAGGTTTCTTCTCCTCCCGTCACACCACAGATTATGACTGCTACAGGAACAGGAACCAGAGGGGAGAAGGTGTTAGAATCAGATAAGCCTCTTCTGCTCTTTGGCTAGGTTATCTTTTACCACACAGAAATTCATTTGCACAGTGACATGAAAGAGACTTTTTAAGAAACTTTGTCTTGTATGTAGCAGAATTATAGACCTACAGAGAAGATAACTGGAAGCTCTCTTAGAAATACCTATCTCAGCTCTTTCCTTTTATAGATTAGATCAAAGCAGAGCAGTTAAAAGAGATGCTCAAGATCTCACAGCTACTGAGTAATCTTTCCTCCATAATTCTATGCCCCTAATATACATCTTTTAAATAAGAAGCAAGCAAATTTTGAATTTCCGCAAGCGTGAATTTAAATGTTTCTGAAAATTTGTACAATAGGAATGCTGCTTTAAATACACAAAGGAAATTGTCTATTAAAAGAAAGTCTGAAATTAATTAATTTTTTTTTTTTTTGCGGTACGCGGGCCTCTCCCTGTTGTGGCCTCTCCCGTTGCAGAGCACAGGCTCCAGATGCGCAGGCTCAGCGGCCATGGCTCACGGGCCCAGCCGCTCCGCGGCATGTGGGATCTTCCCGGATCAGGGCACACACCTGTGTCCCCTGAATCGGCAGGCGGACTCTCAACCACTGCACCACCAGGGAAGCCCTGAAATTAATTATTTTTAACGCAAATAAATATGCTTTCCGCAATATTAGGTTGGGATTTTTAAATGCTATTGTATGTTCCTGAGAGAAGGAAGTATCTGTATTATATTCTTAAGCAGTGCCAATGAAAAATCAATGCTCTTGTCACAATAACTAGAGAAATCACTGCAATAATCCCGTCAACTTTATTATTAATTACTGAGAGATGCATAATATTTCTATTCTACTAGAAAATGTGTATTTTTAACCAATAAAGGAAATCTTGAGATTGTCCAATTAGAATCAGATCAGCACATTTAACCAAATTCAACCCCCCCTGGAAGTCCCGTTAATTCTGACTTGCCTTTTGCTTCTCTATCTACTGTACACCTTTTCTTCCCCTGGGATTTTAATTTATTGACTACACTTTTTTATCAGCTGCAGGGCACCACAGATTTCTAAACACTTGGCATTCACGTCTGATAATGTCTCAAGACCCCTTCTCCCTGGCTGTTCCCACCACGGAGCTTCTCCAGTTCTTACAAACTGTAATTCCTCACTCTCATCTCTAAACATTCCCCTGGTGGCTGGAATTGGCTTTAGAGTCTGGAACTAGAATCAATCACTAATTTAGGGAGCCCAAAGCACTTCCTGCTTTCCACCCACAAACAATAACTGATATTAGCACAAATAAGGCATCAGCATAAGAGATCATGAACTCAGGATTAGGAAACCTGGCCAAAAAACTAGAAATGAAAGAGGTAGTAAAAAGAGTCACAGCCTATCAAGACAGGGCAGAAAGAAGATTTTAAGTGGAATAGCAAAGTCTGAGTGGATTTTCAAAGCGTTCTCCAAGGTCAGCAGGGTGATTGCTTCTTCTTCTCCTGATTTGGGGTTTTTGTTGGAGTTCTGTTTTGTTTTGTTTTGAATGCCTCCAATAGCTTCTTCCCACATCTTGATCACCCAAAAGAAAAACTATAGTTTTCTCATCATCCAGATGCCACATTTAGCCACTTCAACCCACACTTAGGGCACCAAGAATTCTGTGTAGAGAACCAAGTGGGGAGAAAACGTTAAGGGCTCTGGTTGCATCTGGATTTGATCAGTCCCAACCTTCCAGCGGGCACCTGAAAGACTTTTTAAGCCTCACGATACTTTGAAGAAATCTTGCCCCTTCAAAGGCGCGTCAGTGAGAACCTTCCCTCAGTGTATTTTCTAGCTTCTCTGTGATCTGAATCTTCCCAGCTGAAACTCAGGTGGACCCTGATGTCTTCAGACTTCCTATCTCAGCCTGAGCCATGGAACACTTAGCCTGGTTTCTTTCTGTGGGAGAAGCTGATTCTTTGCTACTTGTCCCAGACTTTTGTGTGGTTATCTCATGCCTTTTTTGAAACTATAAACAACTTTGGGCAAGGAATGTCTACATGTTTTCTAAGCCAGGGTTTAAGAGCAGCTATTATCTAAGGGCAAGTTCTCCAGCTCTACTTCTCACACAGGATGTAGTGTTTTCGGGACTTCCCTGGCAGTCCAGTGATTAAGACTCCACACTTCCCATGCAGAGCTCACACGGGCTCGATCCCTAGTTGGGGAACTAAGGTCCTGTATGCCACATGGTGTAGCACGCCCCCCACCCCCACAAAAGATGTAGTGTTTTCAAACATCATCCTGTCTATTATCTTATAATATGCATCTCAACTGAAACCTTATTTAGTCATTATTCATCGTGATAATATTTCTTGTGTAAACTTGTGTCATGAAAATATTACCTTATGAATATTAAATAATAAATGTGGGAAGACAAAATTATTCTGCATTTTCTCAGAAAATTTGGATAATTTCAGCATATTTAACCTGAAATGCTTATATGAATCCTATGCAGTTCAGACCAAATAGGGACCAGTGTTGGTTCAAAGGTTTATCATCACTTATTTAGGATTCAGTGAATTTCTCCACAGAGACCATATAAATGATGTTTAAATGAGGGCACCAATCTTCGTTAGCATATTTGATTCCATTTGGCACTAGTCGTCGTACCATTTCCACTGTAGCAAACCTCCAACTATACTCAAGAATCCAGAGCATATCACCTACTTCACCATACCTCCTCCTCTTGATACCCTTCCCTGTCCCACCTCCAGGACTGCATAAAGGGGTAGAAGAAAATTAAATTTTATTTAGCAACTATTAAGTTCTGAGGTAAGGCAGCATTTAAGTCCTACTTAATTTTCTATCAAGAGATTTGAAAATCCAGTCTTTGAAAATCTGATAGGGCCTATAATTATTATATATGTTAAGGTTGCAATCTTTCCAATTATTGCAGACATAGAACATTCCTCTATGTACCAGGGGATACTGCTTGGTGATAGATGTAGAGATGAAGAAGACAGTATTTCTACTCTCAGTGGAGCTCATAGAAGAGGGGGCAAAGTAAATACCTAAACAGGCAATGCCCTTGTAACAATATTGCATTCAACCTGCATCTTCACAAGCAGCATGGGACTCATAACATGTTTGGAGTCAGAATAAGCTGAGCAAGACAGTTTTGCTACGTATTAACCCTACAACTTTAACACATCGTGAAACCTAACTTCTGCCACTGTCTTGAGGTTTCCCCACCTCATGACAGTGGTGGAAGTTAGGTTTCATGGGAGAACACATGAAAACTACAACTTGCCGTGTCCCATATGAAATAAGAAATTTTAAAAATGCTTGCTCTCTTTTCTTCCCACTGCCCCCCAATATTTCACGCCATATGTGAAATTTTAAACACTTTTTAAAAAGATGAAATTCCAGATTTTTGAACCACAGAGATAAACAAAAGCTAGGAGCATAATCGCTACTCTGTTGGAGAGCCTGCAGAGTAATCATACCTTACTGGTACCTTACTTCTTCCACTGTAAACAGTTATTTTCTGATCCAAAAAGTGGTGGGAACGTGGATCATCTAGAGAGGATGGACCTTTCATTATCACTTAACACAGACCACAACTTGCTGTGGAGTGGAGCCCTACATGCAATAGCAGAGGCTGCATTGCTGAAAAAACAAAACAAAAACAAAAACAAAACAAAACAAAAAACCACATTTCCAAGCTGATCCAGTACCATTACTTAGAAATAACATTCTACTATTTTCCTTTATTTTCTCATTTAGTAAGTGTCCCTTTGTTCAGAGTGACCTGGCAAAGTGTAGTTAACAGACACTTGCAGTATATTTTTAAAATTCCTTTCAGAAGGCTCAGTTGAGGGAGGGAAAAACTGAGAGCCCAAGAACATTTGAGAAAATGCCAGGGGCTTATTCAGAACTTGCTTATTAAAACTCAAGACCTGGTTAGCAACAAGTTCTTCTATTTTAGGTGAATAAGGAATGATCTCTAAGGTGCCTTCTGGCTTGAAATTTCTATGATTTAAAGTGAGCAGGGTTTCCTTAAGAGATCAAGATTTTTAATGATATGAGCAGTGGATCTGAACCCTTAAGCTCTTCTTCAGAAATTCATTTCAAGGGACTGATTTCTGCTTTCAGTATTCATCAAAGCCCAAGCCTGTACATACTGCATGGAGGCAAGTCTCTTTAGAGGAGCTTGCCTTTATGCATTGTGCACTGCCAAAGTAGCGTGCATTTTTAACCCAGGTTCACAGTATTGGAGTGAGTCCACAGGAAATGCTTTGAGCTGATCAAAAGTTCTCTAACCCCTTTGACCCAGTCTGTGGTAAGAAATGAAATACAATATTCTATCAATTCTAGTTGTCTATTTAATTAAAATTCTAATCTGTCCTCAGTCTAAATTCTTAATCTAGGCTCATCCTTAATTCTATCCAACACACATCTCTGAGTGATTTGAGACAACCCAATACACAAAAATTACCATGGAGACTGTCTTCTTCGAGAAAGTCTTCTCCAAGAGGCCCCATTAACAGCAAGAAACTGAGCTAAGAGAGACAAATAAGAGCTAACATGCCTGACATTCATCTAAGGGCCTCAGATAAACTCCTTTAATCTTCGTAATTACCCTCAGAGGTAGGGACAGTTAATATCACCATTTTATAGCTGGGAAAATAGAGGCATAATGTCTCCTAACGTTGCAAAAATATTAAGGGATAGAGACAGGTTACAAACCCAGGGTGCCCAGCACTGCCTTACAAAGGTTCTATGTAGACAGATTTCCTTGGTTTGATCCTCAGAGATTCTGATTCATTTATGGCGGGGCTGGATGGGATGAGGGAGGAGGCAGTGGATACTGGTGCTGATACTGGCTTGGGAAACAGCCACTGCCCCCCCCCCCTCACCCCACAGAGCCAGCTGGAAGGTATCAGCATATTTTCCAAACTCCTCCGATAATTCCAACAGACAGGTATACTTGAAGACTACTCCTGATAGACTGTTAACTCTAGTTTCTTCAAGGAGTGAGATCAGATGAAAATAAAGGTGGACTGTTCACTGCTTTTTACTACTTGGTGTATTTGATATAAACATGCATTTCATAAAAATAATTTGCCGAATTTAAAGAAAGCAGTAAGCAATAACTTTTTCAAGTTGCCACTGTCTTTTACTTATAAATACAGAAATAGCAGTTGATGTCATGCTTCAGCCATGGCAATGGGGTGGAGACAGCAGGTAATGAGGAAAGATCCTTATCACTTTCTGTAAGGAAAAAGCAAAGCTTCAAAGAGTCAGTACTGTGAACAGCCAAGAGCAGATTCTCAGCAGACAGAGCACAGTTCCAAGGAGGAGACTTCAGCGGGCTCTGGTACCAGGTAGGACACATAGATGGAGGAAACTAGGCAGAGAGTTCTGACACCAAAGAACTGGAATCCAGTCCTGATGCCTGGGATTTGGAGACAAGAGAAGGGTTCAGATCTGACAAGATTGGCAAGAAACAAGAGAAAATTTGGTCATGGAGGAACTGGGATCCTAAGCAGAATGTCTGGATATAAAAAGAATGTGGAGAAGTAACACTGAGGCCTGGTTACTGAAAGACCAATTAACTAGGCCAAGGTTCTGAAAGGACTAGCAACAAAGCTGACCTGACTATGAGCCCCTGCCTGAGCTTGTTAAATGCCTGGGGCCTTGGCCATGTCCCTACCATATCCACAGGAACAAAGACAAACTGCTGGCACTGAAGTTCTGCAGGGGCAGTGGGCCAACAAATTTGAACATATGTAGTTTCACTTCAGCAATTGTGACACTGCGATTTATAGCTTTTCTTGGTGTGCCACTTCAGTTACTAGGCCAAAGAAAATAAAATAAAATCAGACGCCATTACAATTAATGAACATATGAGGCCAAAGCATCCCTGTTACAAAATTTCTTATATAACACAAACTCTTTATCTTGGTCTAGTTTCATGATCTTTTGCAAAAAACAACTCATGTAGTAAAAGTGAATAAATTAATAAATAGGAAGAGTAGATGCGGACAGAACAGCATGGATGCAAAATATAAGGGATGTGTATCATATCAAAGCCAAAATTTAGAGCAGAGGACATGGCCCCATTATGTTCATATAACGCTTAAGTTATCCTTAAATTTCTTCAATCAACACAAGAGAGGAAACTTTTGAGAATGAGAAATGGCTCCCAATGCTGACCACTAAGAACTATGTAGATAGACAAGAAACCTACTGTATTGGCAAAATTTTTTCAGCAGCCTAATTCAGACGTATCCTTTGAAAACAGCTTCATCCTTTCAATCTGAGCCATTTAATTAGCTGTGATAATGATAGAGCAAATAAAGTTATTGTCCATAAAACTTCAAATTCATGGAGCTCCCTGGAGACAGAAACTTCAGTAGTGTCTAACACACAGTAGATATTCAATGAATATTTACTGAATTGAAAAGATGGTGTGTGATGATCTCAATATTGTGTATGGCTCGGGCAGATCTGAGAGTGAAAGAATAGAAGGAATTTAGGTGATCCTCTAGAACGAATTCTTGATGAAGGCTTTTTGGTCAGTTACTGGAGTAAAATAAGGGTCTTTGGCGGGTTACACTTACTAGAAAGATATGTGCTACAGACATTTGCAGTCTTTAAAACATTAGAATTACTTCATACCATATATGGGACTATGTGGACTCATTTCCTTATTAATTTCTAGTGGCATATTCACCTAAAGTCCATTTTTATCAAAATTTAATTTATTTATGCTATATCAATATAACTCTTCCTGAGATTTTTTTCTATTGCTTTAGTTTTCTATTTTAACAAATTAAGTATTTCAAAAATGTCTTTAGTCAAGTTGGAGACATTTCTGTTTTAATTTCGTACTTCTAAAAAGAATTCAATAACTGACAGCATTTCATACATGTTTGCATGTTCTCAGCTTCTTTGATATTTTTGTCATCCTTTCAAATGTATCCTTTTCAATTTTGTTTATATTCAGAAATTTTTGCCCAATTTATCTAAGACAACTTTCATTTTATTTACATTCTTGCTGAATATTTAGCTCTGTGGCTATGCCAGGAGGCTCGACATTGGAGACTCTGAAGCTGCATAACAGAAAAGGCATGAATCACTCCTTTTTGCCTAAAATCTCTAATTAGTTGGCAGGTAAATTCCACTTGAAATAGATGCTCTGGCAAGGAGCTCAAGCTGCTGGACAGTAAAGGGAAGACAGAGAAGAGATATCTAGAGCATTCTGCCTCAGGCTCTCCACTAACCAGGGGTTCCACCCCAGAGAGGGTTTCCATTCAGGTGGGGCTCTTCAATTCTATAGGAAGCCAGAGCCAGCTCAGATCTCTTTTAAAAACTTCAGCATGTGCATTAGTTTCCCATGACTGCTGTCGCAAAGTACCACAAATCTGGTGACCTAAAATGTTACTTATTCTGACAATTCTGGAGACCAGAAGTCCAAAATGGTTTCACTAGGATGAAACCAAAGAGTTAGTAGGACTGTGCTCTAGAGGAAAATCCATTCCCTTGTCTTTCCCATTTTCTAGAGCTGCATTCCTTGCATTGTGGCTCTTGGTCCCATCTTTCGTCTTCAAAACCAGAAGCAAAAGTTTTACTTCTGTGGTCACATTGCCTAAACTTGCAATTGCATTTAAGGGCCACCCAGATAATCCAGGATAGCTTCCCCTCTCAAGATCCTTAATTTAATCCCATGTGAAAAGTCTCTTTTATCATGTAAAGTAATATTCACAGGTAACAGGGATTAGGATCTAGATATCTTTGGGAGTGATTATTCAATCTATTACAATGTGTTACCATTCTTTCCATTTTTAATCTTTTTTTTACTAAACATATATCTGTATGTTTTTAAACCTTTGTACTTCAGTAAGAGATTTCTGTTATACTTACTTATTCTACTTTTCATTTTCTCACTCTTCCCACTCAGAGTCGAAACCTACTTTGTGCCAGACAAAGCAATAATAAAAGCAGATTCGTATATGACACGGATGTTGACATGATTAAACAAAAAAAAATTTAAGATAACTATGACTTATGCATAAAGAGCTCTAATATAAAAAGGAGACCATAAGACAGGATAGGTGGGTAAGGTAAGCAGACAGAGGGAAACTATTAGAAAGAATCAAAAGGAAATACTACACATCAAAACACTAGCAGAAATGAAGAATACCTTTGATGGATTCATTCATAGACTAGACAGCTAAGGAAAGAATCAGTGAGCTTGAATATAGGGCAGTAAAAATTTCCCAAAGTGAAATTAAAGCAAAATAAGAATTAAAAATAAAATAGAGAAGAACATCCAAGAACTGTGAGACTATATGAAAAGACATAAGTACACATAATTAGCATACCAGAAGGAAAGAGAGAAAGAATAAAGCAGAAGAAATATTTTAAGTTATAATGACCAAGAACTTTTCAAAATTAATGATAGACACCAAATCACAGATCCAGGAACTCAAAGAATACCAAGCAGGATTAAAAAATAAACAAACAAAAAACTTAAACCCAGGCATATCATGTTCATACTGCAGAAGATCAAAGACAAAGAAAGAATCTTGAAAGAAACCAAGAAGCCAGAGGGAGAAAAAACACATTAGCTCTAGAAGAACAAGAATGAGAATGAGAATGAAATATGTAAAGCACTGAACAAAAATCACTAACCTAGAATTCTATTTACAGTAAAATTATCTTTAAAAAATGAAAAGAAGTAAAGACTTCCTAAGAAGTTCTCAGACAAACAAAACATGGAACTCATCACCAGCAGACCTACTGACAGAAGGAGAAGAACATTGGTCAGAAACATGGATCTACATTAAGAACGCAGAGTGTCAAAGAAGGAATAAATGAAGGCATGATGGTCAGTTTTATGCATCAAGTTGGCTGAGCTACAGTCTTCAGTTGTTCAGTCAAACACTAATCTAGGTGTTGTTATGATAGTATCTTGTAGATGTGATGAAAGTACATAATAAATTTACTTTAAGTAAGGGAGATTATCCTAGATAATCTGAATGGGCTGACTCAATCAGTTCAAAGTTCTTTAGAGCAGAGCTTAAGTTTTCCTAAAAAAGAAATTGCTTGTGTGGACAGTGGCTTCAGCTTCAGAAGCCCCAGAATTCCAGCCTTCCCTTCCTGACAGCCTGCTCTGTGGATTTTGGACTTGCCTAGCAAGCCCCCAAAATTACCTAAGCCAATTCCTTGCAATAAATCTCAATATATATCTCCTACTGGTTCTGTTTCTTTGATTGAATCTCAATAGATATAGAGTTAAAATATTTAAAAATTTTTTCTCATTATTAACTTATTTTAAAAATAACAGTTTGTTAAACAATATAGTAACACTGTATCGGGTGAATATAGCATATAGATAAGTCAAATGAATCATAGCAATATCATGAGGGATGGAAGGGAGGAATTGAGAATACTATGCCCTAAGTTACCTGCATTATATGTGATGTGGTAGAGAGTTATTCAAAACTAGACTGAGATTGGTTTAAAATGTATATTTTAAACTCTAGGACAACCACTAAACATTTTTAGGGAAATATAATTGATACATTAAGAGAGAAGATAACTTGGAATCATATGAAATGGTCAATTAAAGAGGGAGAAATACAAAGAATGAAAGAAAACAGTTACAAGTATTGCCGATATTTTCCAATTATATCAGAGGGTGTTATATGCATGAAGCATGGAGGAGTTTTAAGGTGGTGAATCTATTTTTTATGATATTGTAATGGTAGCTAAATGACATTACACATTTGTCAAAATCCATAATGCTTTTCAGCACAAAGAGTAAACGTTACACAAATTTTTAAAAATTTAGAAGGTCAGGGAATACCAGGATGGAATATAGTATGTGACAAAAGAATCTAACTGTATTACAAATATGTGAAACAACCTCACTGAAAGGAATGGAAGAAAAAGTGCTGATCTAAGTAACTCTGGAAATGAGTGGAGACTGTAAGACTAAAGGCAAAAGAAGTTATAGATAAGCACTATACTCTAGTTGACAAGTTATTTCGCATGGGAGTTCTGGTTAACAATTCTGTAACCACCATACAAGTATACTGGAAGTTAACAAATAAGTGGATGGTGGAGGGTTGGAACCATCTCTCACTGTTGTAGTAGGAGCTTACAGACAAGCAAGGTGAGGGGGAGGGGAGAGGCTAGAATTATCTACCTGGTAATGGATTAGAGTTGGAGTTATATATCCATCCATATAAATTGATGTTTAGCTTAATACAGATACAGATGGATATATTATGGAAATATTTACAGATATATGGATATGCACAGATTAGTGTACACACATATATTTCCTTGCTCTGTCAACTGCAAGGTCCAAAAAGCAATTACACCCCAGTAGCAGCAAGCACACTTCACACCCAAGTTGTGGTTTCTAATACCCATTCTCCAATAAAAGAAACTGGGGGCTTCCCTGGTGGCTCAGTGGTTGAAAGCCCGCCTGCCGATGCAGGGGACACGGGTTCGTGCCCCGGTCCGGGAAGATCCCACATGCCGCGGAGCGGCTGGGCCCGTGAGCCATGGCCGCTGAGCCTGCGCGTCCGGAGCCTGTGCTCCGCGACGGGAGAGGCCACAACAGTGAGAGGCCTGCGTACCAAAAAAAAAAAAAAAAAAAAGAAACTGGGATTCCTTGGAGAAAAGGCCAATTCTAGAACTGGAGCACAAAATACACAAAATGAGCTTGGAGCATCTTGTAGTTCCAGAAAGTAAGGAAGTGGCTTTTTTTGTTTTGCTTTGTTTTAAAAAAAAAGGTAAAAACACAGTGACGGGTGTATGTAAAAGGGACACTGAAGCCAACTGAAGGAGCCTGGAATAGCCAAAGATGCAACAATTTGAGCAACAAAATAAATGAAGTAGTATTGGATTATAACCCAGATTATAAAATAAATACCTGAATTCATACAGATATAAATAAATAACTGAATAATAAATAAATGAGGGAGAAAATACAAATCTATGCAGAAGAATTCCACATTTATGTAGATACACTGCTCTCAAGGAGGTGGAATATAACTCTCCTTAAATACGGGATACACATAGTGACTTCCTGCCAGAGAGTAGAGTGTGGAAACTCTAGGAAAAAGAGTAACTTTACCGTGGAGAAACCTGACAAACTCTATGTCCCCCAGATGATCGACTAATATCAGCAAGGATAAATCATGTTGATAGGATATACCTTTGATATGATATGATGAGAATGATTATTTACTTCTGTGGTCTTCCTCCACTTCCTTCCTCTGATCATGAGGAAAAGATCAGACCCAATTGAGAGATATTCTGCAAAACACCTGAACAGCACTCCTCAAAATTTTCAAGGACATCAAAAACAAGGACAGTATGAGAAACTGTCATAGCCAAGAGGAAAATAGGAGACATGATAACTAAATGTAGTGTGGTGTCCTGGATGAGATCCTGGAACACAAAAGGACATCCAGTAAAAAACAAGGAAATCTGAATAAAGGATGGACCTTAGTATAAAATGTATGTGTATATATATATATATATATATATATATATATATATATAAAATATTTATGTGTATGTATATATATTCATACATATTTAATTGGAATTTCAATTTGAAAGTCAGCTGTGAGTAAAATTGATTATCATTTCATATGTTTAATTCTTTTTTATAAGGACAGGTTTTACTTGAAAATTGGTTCTTTGTGAAAGGAAGGGAGGAAGGGAAAGAGGGAAGGAGGGAGGAGACAAGACATAGGATAAGGAACACTGAAACAAAAAGTGGATTTCTCATTTTAACATTTTTAATTCCTTTTATTTATATTACTCCTAACTTTGATTTTATTTTTTTATTAAATTTTTTTAATTTTATTTTTTTTAATTTTAATTGGTGTATACTTGATTTACAATTTAACTTTGATTCTAAATTTTACTTTAGTTTAAAATTTTTTCTTTTACTTTTATTCTTAATCTTTATAGTTTTAATTTATATTAATATTTTAATTGTTAATTTTCAATCACTTTACTTTTTAAATAACCATTTTAACCTTTTATCTTCCTCTTGGAACTCTATTTCAATTTCCTCTTTTTTTATACAAACTTCATGTATTGACTTTGTTTATGAAGAAGGATGTCCTGACTACAGTGGGAAAAGCCAGCAAGCAGGAGAGGGGGAAAATTACTCTGCTGCCTGTACTGAAACCTGCTGCTGCATAATAATCACTCCAGAGTGTAGTGGCTTAAAACCACAACAGTCATTTATTATCGCTCATGATTTCTGTGTGTCGGAATTCATACAGGGCACTGTGGGGGAACTGGGGTCTACTCCATTAGACCTGGGGCCTCAGCTAGAAGACTGAAGGCTGGCACCTGGAATCATCTGAAGGCTTGTTTACTCACAAGTCTGGCATTAGATTCCAGCTGTCAGCTGAGTCTTGAGCTAGGGCTATTGCATGGAGACTCATACACACAGCCTCACCATGTGGCCTGGGCTTCCACACAACATGGTGGCTCTGTTCTAAAAGTGAGCAAGCTGAAAGAGAGAGAAAAAGAGAGCAAAATGGAATCATACTGCCTAATTATATCATAGACTTGAAAGTCACGCAGAATCACTTCTGCCACATTCTGTGGGTCAAGGCAGTTGCAAACACACACCTAGTTTTAATGGGCAAAAAATATCGTCAATGTCATATTCTCTGAAGAGCACGTGGGATGGGATACATATTGGTGCAGCCATATCCAGAAAACGCAATTGCTGGTGTGCCAGATGCATCTGAAACCATCCTTCAGGATCTGCCTAAATGAACTTCACGCCTTCCCAGTTTGGCTCTAAAAATAAATAAATAAATGCGTGAATGAATGACTTCACCTGGTTAACTTAAAATGATTCAGAACAATACTTCTCTCTGCCCTCCATTTGGTGCATTGAAGATTGTTTCTCCTAGATATTGTCAAAAACTTACACTTTCTACAAATACTTCAGAGTGCCTACCACGTCTAAGTCATTGTGCTAGTATCTGAAGAAATAATGGTAACATGACAGAATCCCTGTAGCAATGGCTACAATTCTGTGGACAGGACAGAAAGTCAACCAGAAATTATAATTCGATGTGTTTTGTATAATGACAGTTGTTAAGTACAAGATTCTATGGAAGTACATGGGATAGACTCACTACCTAGGCCTGGGAATTGGGAACAACTTCCCAAGGGAAGGAACATCTGACCCAGGAAGGATGAATGAGTAGCAGTTAGCCAGGAAATAAGTATCCAAGATGGAGGAAGGGGAGGAAGCAGAATTATTCAAAACAGAAAGAAGAGCAGGTTCACAGTTTCAGAGGTAAGAAACAGGAATGCCGAGTCATAAAAGAGTAAATAGTTCATTACGGATAGAATGATCGTTTTGAAAGCAGGCATGGAAATAGTCAAGGCTAAATTGTTAAGTGAGAGTTAGATCAAGAAAGGTATTGTAAGTCATGCTAAAGAGATTAAATACATCCCATCACTCAGACCTTTCGATCTCAAGCCGCTCTACCCAGGGCTTCAGAAGGCCTATGCAGAGCATCTGGGTCTACACTCTTCAGCACAAAGACTCCTTCAGGCTCTGCTCTACCCCCTACTCTACCCTTATATGCCATCTATGTATATGTGCTAGGTATACAGGTTTAGTATGCCTAAACCTGTGCCTCGTATATCTTATTGTACATAAGGATGCAATAAATATCTGTTGAATGAATAAACCTCTTTCACCTTATCTTTTCCCTATGGTTTCATACTTGGACAGCTCCAACTCCCATCACTCCTGAGTATTCCTTTTGGATGAAAACACCACCGGACAATCTTGCTATCAGTCAGTTTCCACCTTGGATGCTGCCTTTTGACTTATTCTCAACTCCATTAAGTGTGGCCTGAAAACAAAATCTGTCCTCCTGCACTTTCCAGCCACTGCTCCAAACCAGGCTGGCAACAGAGTTACTGCTGCCCTGAAAGTTTGTCAGACACTTAAAAAGAAGGGTGCTTTTGAAAATTCATGGTCTCCAACATCTTCAAAATTTGCCAGAAGTCATGGCCATAGACCCAGGAGTTGGTTATACCCAGGGAATAATAGGGCTCATGCAAAAACCACTGATCTACCTTGGTAATGAGCCAAGTGGTGCTGGACCTCCTGATGCACATGCATACAAGATGGCACAATAGAAGGGCTACGGCCACAGAGCCGGGATTATTACATCAGCCTCGTCCTAGAGACTCATCTATAGTTTGGTTCTAAACTAAAGATCTGTCTTCTTTATCAGCAGTATTATTGAAAATATTATGGATACCCCATTTACTACCATCTAGCTCTGTTCCTGTTTCATTCATCAAACTTCCTGGAATTAGAGCATTCCACAACAGCAGGGAATCTCAAACTTTAGAGTTTCCTTGGGCAGTTTAAACAAATGATTCAACGAGATCACAGAAGTAAGGATCTCCAACATATTGCCTGGTTAGATTTTGATAACCTGATTTCTAGCCACTAGAACTAGCAAAGGGAAAAAAACCTGAGAAAATATTTTTGTTTGGAGTATGGTCAATCACATTGTGTAAGTTAAGATCTTGATTTTTGCCTGGGAATGCCTTTCTGGCAGCAATGTAAAAGAAGACCACCTGCTCCAAAATGGGTTGAGTTTTCACCTCTGTATGTCTAGGCCAGGTTATGTTCCCGCCTATAAGTGCCCTTAACTCTTAACTAACATTCTTAAGCTGGATAAAACATCTGCTGACAGTTCTATATCTTCAGAATTGTTCAAGGCCACCCTGCATGGCAGGCACACATATGTATCCTTTGACTCATTAATTATTAATTCTGGAGATATGGAGGTATCTGAGGCAGCGCTTATGTCCTACAAATTTGAAGATGCAAAGTTGTTTAATTTCAGTCACAGACATCCCTGAAATTGCCAGTCAGCTTCACCCTTGGCCTTCAGAAAGCTGAATAGCCAATGCATATTTCAACATCACTTGCAGCATCGGTAAACTTGCAGCTAATCAATTTTCATAAGAATGCTTAGTTATTATCATAACTACTCAGCCTAATAACATCTAATAAATGTTTGTTCGCATTCTTTATAGCCTTCATTATATCTGGACCAGAGATGATTTTCATGGATGTTGTACATTATTTTGAAGATTTTCCTGCTTTGAAAATCTTTGGGTGGCACAACTGACCTTCTGTTCTTAATTTTCCTCACAAATGTGAAGAAAGGATTTTTTTCTTAAAAGATGTAAGCCCTAAATGGAAATAAATAAGTAAAAATTAAATGCAAGTTTTACAAGTCATTTTGTTGACATTTATGAATGTTAATACCCCAGATGATTCTGTAATGTTTAAAATTATATTATCTACTCCCTCTTACTCTGTCTTGCATTATTTAAACTTCTAGAACCATATATCTAAAAGTATATACTATCCTTCCTAAAGTTTCCGAGTTAAGGCACTTGCAATATTTTAGTAACTGCCAATCTGTTTCCGTACTCAATTATTTAAAAGTTTTCATCACTGTTTTTATATAAAACGAATGACTTTTCTAATCATCTTTTATTACTGTACATTTGATTTCAGACATTGATAGAATTTCAACATGTAAAGCGCATAAAGATATTATTTGGCTCCAAGATACATCGAACATTCATACCTCTATTTGAAAGTGAAGTCAAATATTAACAATGACTCCAAAAACATGCCTTGTTCATATCGCTAATTTGTTATGGTTGATAAGATATGATAGAATCTACTTTGTTCAAAGTGCAAATGCCAGGATGCCAGAAATGAAGTAAACCTTCAGCTATTTGGCTTTCCAAGGGCTAAGATGCAGGCCTAAGAGCAGAGCTGAGCCAAAAGCAGTGGTCCAAGGTGCCCTTTGCTGCCCTAGGAGTTCTGATGGTAATCCCAGAATTCCCTAGGACCCAGTCAGCGGTGTCACAAGACATACAAGTTGAAAACTGCAGCTTTGGGGTTGGTTAGATACTTTTTCTCAAAGTTTTTGCCTCATATTCTAGTTCTCATTCAACCCTGGATTTAGGCTTTGACAAATATATAAAATATTATTCATATGAAAGGTAATTCCTCATAGTAGCTACTTTCTGCATTTCCCACATTTGTAAATATGCTGACTTTCCCCTCATTTTTTAAAATACATAAAATGTGCATGCTAAAGCTGTAGATAAGGGGAAATGCTTCCTGGAGAGTCTCAGATTTCCAATTGTCAGTATCTTATAATGTCACTGTCCTGAAAATTTGTCTCCACTTTTAGGAATTGGCTGGTCTCAGAAAAATAATCGGGTCAGCAAAGTTTATCCTTATAGCTACTTGTGCCCACTACACACTCCCTCCTTCCTCCAGAGGACTGCCGTTCCAGACACCTGGGCCTCCACACTTTCACCAACTCTCTCCCAGCCTTTTCGCCGCAACTCTTTTATCCTTGTTCGTATTCCCAAAGCCATGACCTGATTCCAGGTAACAAGGAAGAAAAGAAAGGGCAGGGGGATAGGTTCTGAATGTCACCCCACTTTTTGGACATATTTGTATTTTATTGAGGTTCTTTAGAGAAAAGACTTATCCCAAAGAAGTTATTACAACAGTGGCAATTTTAGGCATTCAAGCATTATGTTATTGAGAGTAACAGTTGATGATAGAGAGAAATATTCTTGAACAAGAGAGTTTTTCTGCATCTCACAAATTACACTGCAGACCTTGATATTAGCCTCTCAATCGCGGAGGGTCAGGTATAACCTCTTCAACATCCCCAGCCTTGCTGGGGCCCCTTATCCACATTTTCATAGCATCCTGGACTTGTCCCAATCAGTGCACATGCTATGCAGATTCCATACTTCTACTTGTATGTTGGTTTCCCCCACGTCATGCTGGCCATGAGTAACAACCAGTAGATGATGGAGTTAGGATTTGAACCTGGGGCTCTCTGATATCAGAGCCTATGTTCTTGTGATTTTTATGTTGCGGCTTCTTATCTGAAAATGTATACCAAAAGTGTGTCAAACCATTTATTTGGAATCATTACTCATGAAATAACAAATCCTATTACTTTGTATTCAAGTGCCCTTCTTTTAGGTGAATTATTTCTGTCATTTGTTTGGTTTGCTTAGGTTCAATTTCTTTTTCTTTTTTTTTTTTTCTTGCGGTACGCGGGCCTCGCTCTGTTGTGACCTCTCCCGTTGCGGAGCACAGGCTCTGGACGCGCAGGCTCAGCGGCCATGGCTCACGGGCCCAGCCGCTCTGCGGCATGTGGGATCTTCCCGGACCGGGGCACGAACCCGTGTCCCCTGCATCGGCAGGTGGACTCTCAACCACTGCGCCACCAGGGAAGCCCAGGTCCAATTTCTTAAACAAAATTTATTTAAATAACTGTTAATGTGCTTCTCTCAGTATATATACTCTGAAGTTTGGGAAGCCATAAAGATTAAGGAGAAATATATACCATATAAAAATAGCATCCTGAGAAAAATGGTCGAATGTGTTCCTCACACATATCCCCCCCAACAACAGTAATTTGGCATCACTTCACGGACAAAAGTGCCTTTGTGGGAGCTTTGCGATCCAGGTAGAAGACAGTGAAAGTGCAGTCCAAGACCAAGGAGCTGTTTTAAGAAGACAGGCTTGTTATCTGGTAGCTGACCTGCCAACTCTGGTCTTAGCTGTAGAAATGGAAACAGCTCCATACCCCTGAGGACTTGGCTGCAGCCCCATTTGGCTTTGTATCTTCACCAGCACTATACACCAAGGGACCCAGGAGACCAAGGGACCCCGTCCTGGCTGTAGACTTTGGAGTGGCCCGTAAACTGGCTCCAGCCCTTCTCAGTCATTATTGGTGGTTTCACAAAATTGGCCCCCATACACTGAGGGCAAGGAGAGACAAAAGTAAGAGGCAGCCCACTCCAGATTGGTAGATGGCAGGTTTAATGAACGAGGGAACTTATATGTGAAGCTTGTCTTGGGCAGCCACAAGAGGAGTAGATCTCCACACCCTCCCACAGAACATACATTCCAAGGACAGGGGAGGGGAGAAGAGCCTCAAATTGCCCTGGTCCAGTTCATGGGTCAGCCAGTGGTCACAACCTCTTGATGATCTCCTCCAACAATCATCAAAAAGACAAGAGCTAACAAGTTTTGGCAAGGATGTGGAAAAAAGGGAACCCTAGTGTACAGTTGGTGGTACAGCTATGATGGAAAACAGTATGGAGATTCCTTTTAAAAACTAAACATAGAACTACCATATGATCCAGCAATCCCATTTCTGGGTATATATCTGAAGGAAGTGAAATCAGGATCTCAAAAAGACATCTGCAACCCCATGTTCATTGCAGTACTGTTCACAATGACCAAGACATGGAAACAAACCAAGTGTCCATCAACGGATACATAGATAAAGAAAATGCTCATATATATATATATATGTATACATATATAATATATATAATATTATTTAGCCATAAAAGAAGAAGGAAATCCTGCATTTGGCAACAACATGGCTGGACCCTGAGGACATTATGCTAAGTGAAACAAGTCAGATAAAGAGAAATACTGTCTGATTACATTTACATATGAACTCCTAAAAAAAAAAAAAAAAGCCAAACTCATAGAAACAGAGTAGAATGGTGGTTTCCAGGGGCTGGGGGGTGGGAGGAAGGGGAATATGTTGGTCAAAGGGTGCAAATTTCCAGTTATAAGATGAGTAAACTCTGGGAATCTAGTATTCAGCATGTTGACTATAGTTAACAGTACTGTATTACGTACTTGAAAGTTTCTAGATCTTAAATGTTCTTACCACACACCAAAAAAATATTGTGATGGTATGAGGTGATGGGTGTGTTAACTAACCTTATTGTGGTACCAATTTTGCAATATACACGTGTAACAAATCATTACACTGTACACCTTAAATATACCTGATGTTATGTGTCAGTTAGGTCTTGGTAAAGTTGAAAAACATTCAATTAAAGAAATGTCTCCTATATAGTCTTGGCATGCAGTAGGAGTTCAGTGAATGTGGAAAGGTTTCTAGATGAGAGGCAGCAGGTTGTACCCAAAAGAGCACTGAACTCTGCCAGTAACTTAGATGAGTCACTTTTCTTCTATGAGTTTCAGCTCTTCTTCTCCAAAATGAGGGGATGGGTGCTATTATTAAGAAAGCCTAGTGTTGAATAATTCGCTGCTGGCCCTGCAACTCCAAATCAAGAACACTTATAATGTTTTTCCTCAGAAAGGGACATATTTCTACGGAATAGTCCAATTCTAGAACTATAGGAAGAGAAAAATATTCTACTTACTCAACATATCAGTTTATATAAAAATAGAAGAGCCCAAGAAAACACTAAAACTTAATAAAGTGTTTTAAATGCCTAAGTGAAAATAATATGTATATGTAAAAACCCCGAGAGCAAAGAATAAACTTTCTTCGATATTTGGCAACCCCAGAAAGGGGTGATCGATTATGCATTTGCTTGTTTGGAATTCTATTTATATTCAATTCAGTGCTATAAGATTTAGAACATCACAAAAATGCTTCAGCTCCTAGGGAAGAAAAAAGAGAGAAGAGATAATAAAGTTAATCCTTCGATTAAATGAAAAAAAAATTAAAGGAAGATTAAACACATCTCAGAAAAAGACAAAAAGAGATACCTTCCAAGGAAAAAAGGGAGGGTATCATGCAGGTAAATGCAAGCTTAATAAAGAGAAAGATAAATTTATAGATTTGCCATATGGCTGAAGCATACGCCAGGGCTTCACTGTAGATTTAAACACATCATTGCTTCAGAGTCCTACGTACTGAATTCAAACCTGTAATTGTTTAAGTCCCTATTGTAAGCAAAGTTTTGCAAACTCAAATATGTTCAGGAAAAAATACTACACTCAGCTGTGGCTAGACGAACAATCAGAAGACATTCAATAGCATTTGTTAAGCTCTAAGAGAATATTCAGCTAATTTAGACCAGCATCCAATTAAACCCAAATCTTGCACAGATCTTCACTTGAGTATTAAAACCTGTTTTTATTAAAAACTTTAAAAAGCATTCATTTGAGCTTTCTTAAGTATTCCCAGCTGGTTGCATTATCTGTACTGAATTTATAATTCAGAGTAGCAGTACCAGGTGGTCCCATAGGCTTAATGAGGATTTGATTATAAGTGCAGGGGGAAAAACTGCAATGGAAATATTTTTAGGACACCTATATTTCTAACTTGTCTCAATATGCTACCTTTTAGCTAAAGCTTCATCTTTATCCCTAACAGAGACGTGGCAGAAATAGCAGAGCTTATCAACATCAATTGGACAAATTCCAACTGTGTTGGAATTTTATGTGGGCCTCACTTTCCCAGACCATATCCTATGTAACTAGAGACTCTGGAATAAACAGAGGCAGGTTACCTCCAAACAGTTCCAGATGGGTTGCTATGCCAGGGAGCAATGTTTGGGAGATAATTTTAAAGGAAGAGAGGCTGTAAAAGGAAAGAGGAAGAAATTCTTTCGCAGCTGATATTTGGGGAAGGAGAGCTATTGTAATCAAATATGACATATGTCTAATAAACTGCTATCTTGCCAAAGTGACTAGTTATCCTAGAGAAAATCATCTCCGAGTTTAGGTATGCAGGTTCAATGCGGGAGAAGGAGGGAGTGAAAATTACTTTGAAAAAAAGCAGGAAAATAATTTGGAACTCTGTGGTTGATGTGGAATAAAAGAGAGGCAGAAAAATAGAGGCTTTTCACTATATGAGTGAAAGTTCTGAAAATTAACAGAAATCATGAGGCAAGCTCTAAACTCTCAAAACCATGTATTTTAGCAAGGCTTTAGACATCAGGAGCATAAGAGGCTTTATTTCATATCTGGGTTACATACGAAAATAATCAATGGGGCATATAGGGGTCTAAATATGGAGACTGAAATTGCTGATACTTAACAGCAATTACAGTTAATTACAGGAAATGCTCTTCCGTCTAGAAGAAACCTCTAAAGTCATTTAGCCCATTCCTCTGATTGCAGCCTGGACACATTCACACCATCACAAGTGAACAGCATTCCTCACAGACTTCCTCCTGTAAAAGGAATCCACTGGCTCCTCCAGCTACATCTCCCAGTTTTCACATTTCACGGCAGTGTTTACTGAGGATTTGCATAACTAAATGACCACCTAGTGCTTACAGATTTACCTACCATAAAAAAATCAACAGAACTTGTCAGGTTTCATGAATTAATCCATTTTCCTAAGAAATACTTTAATAGTTTAGCAATAAGATTAATAGTAGAAAATGTTGCTGAAACTACAGCTAATATGTTTTCCAGAAGGAATTAGCAATTGTATCAAGGCTTTCAAATACCTTTTCTCTTACTTTTAAGTATGATTTCAAATTTAGTTTCTCCTAGAGTGAAAAAAATACTTTATGAAAATGTACTGGCTGAAAATTAATTTTTCAGAGTTGTTTACAGTTAATTGGGATAGAACCACTGTCATTTAAAATAGGTTGCCATACCCTACTAGACCAAAACAGCTGAGAGGCTACAGGAGAAATTCAGCACATCATTAAAATTTAGTGACACTCAGGGTTGGAAGTGGCCTTAACAAATGAGGAGACAAGGCCAGAATGGGTGACTAAAATATATTTCAAACAATATAATTTAGCCATCACTGTTAGTTCATTCTTTGTTAATCTTTAATTTATATTTTCTCTGGTGGAGCGACTAAAATGAAGGCAGGTTTTAAAAAAGAGAGAAAATAAAGGAACTAGATAATCCATGAATTCAATACACATCTGTTGAATAATGTAACATTTACCACAATAGAAATAGCCTACTTTGGGTTTTAAAAATGCTTTTTTTTTTTTCAATCAAAAGTAGAGGCACCAGTGCTACAACTGAAACAGTACACTTTTTGTAGCCCCCAAACTTCTCCCTTTCATTCACCAAAAGACATTATAAACTTTGTTTTTTGTTTACAAATGGCATTCATAAAAATATACATTATACTATATTTAAATAACGGTCTATTTTAAATATTAGTTGGAAAGAAACATTTTTATTCTTAAACTTTTATTACATATTACTTCTAAGTGTCATATTCTGATAGAATGCCTATATATATATATATATATATATATATATATATATATATTTTTTTTTTTTTTTTGCGGTACACGGGCCTCTCACTGTTGTGGCCTCTCCCGTTGCGGAGCACAGGCTCCGGACGCACAGGCTCAGCGGCCATGGCTCATGGGCCCAGCCGCTCCGCGGCATGTGGGATCTTCCTGAACCGGGGCACGAACCCGTGTCCCCTGCATCGGCAGGCAGACTCTCAACCACTACGCCACCAGGGAAGCCCCAATATATATTTTTATGTCAGTATTTTTCTTCCTGTGAATGTGTGCAGGCTACACATCATGGAATAAAGGTATTTATTACCTATAAAAACCTTTGCATCAACTGTCCATGCAGATGACCTTGTTGACTTTGGTTGTAATCAAAGCATTGAAAAAACCAAAACAATTTTGGAATAAGAAAGAGTTCAAGGTGCAAATAGAAAAAAACAATTAGCCTACTTTTCAAATGAGACTAAACAGGTAAATGCTGGTCCATTGCCACATCTTTATCCATCTGGGTTTAGGTTCTAGCCTTTGCTAGATACTGTTTAATATTTTGGGTTTTTCATGGAGGAATCCTCCCAACTAAGCCTGTGAATGGAAAAGGACCGACACAGGTGTTTCCACTGGAATCCCAGAGCACCAGTCACAAATGGAAGCCATAAGAAAACATAACACTGTACAATGTAATTCATTTAGAAAGTTTAGATTAAAATAACATAATTTAATAAAAATAAATTTATTTATGACAAAAGTGATTGGTCTCAGATGTCTTAAACTACTCAATTAAGGTAGATTTTGTTGATGCTGCTGCTGTTATCTTATCCTGAACTGCATATATTAGGTGACTGAGCAATTTCCAATTGAACATTCTCCTCTCTCCTGGAAAAGCCCTGCTTGGAAGTTGGTAATTCTGTTTGCTTCGCTGAATGCTTTCTGTTTCTTTTTTGCTTCTTTCCATCTGATTGGATTTTGGTTTTGTTTACATCTATCTTTGACTTACTTTATAATATTTGGGTTTTCAGATATGTTAACGGCTTCATGTTTTTAAAATGCAATCTAATTTGTGAGACATTCTATGAAGTATCCACAAAAAGTCAATAAGAGGGAATTAAGTACCAAACTGCCTTTTTTATTTCATAGGAGAATGGGTTTACTTAGATATAAATAAATGCCCTCTAAAACTGACCCAGGCAGAGATTAATTGCTTTGTCCAGAGGTATATCACTGGCAAGGAAAGACTCAAACTCAAGATTTTTCATCTTGCCTTAGTTCAGGGGAGTATTTATAATCAACAAACAGTTTCTGAATCCTAAAATCCTAGACATTAGAATACATAGGAGATACATCTGTCTACAAAAAATTAATAGTTAATCTAAGAAAGAAATAGAGAATTTTATTCGAGCCAACCTGAGGACTGTAATCTGGGAGTTAGTCTTTCAGAAAGTTCTACGGACTGTTCCAAAGACGTGAGGGGGGAGGCCAGTATATATGTGACCATACAAAGCAGTATGTGTAATCAAGCACACAGCTTGGTAGAAGGTTACTGCTATTCACGAGGACAGATATCTTGGTTAATGGTTTTAGTGATTTTCTAAGTATGGGAAGATGCAAGAAGCTGGGTTCATGAAATTTTCTCCTGAAAATATCTAACTATCTGAGCGCCAGTTCTGCGAGTTTTCCCAAAGCACAAAGTGCCTTATCCTGATGTTCACCATGAATTCCTTTCAGGGTATATTGTAGGTCAGTGACTGCAGTGGCTAACGACTTGATTCTTAGAGAACCGAATGATGGGCAACACTCTTTATTTTACAATCCCCTCCCTTTCAGTATTAATTTCAATGAAGGTTTGTGAGGCATCTCATGACCAGTTTGTCCCAATGTGTTAGTAACACATCCCCAGGTCAGGCAAAGATTTCGTTTGTAGGCCACTCAATGTGCTATTACTGGACCAGGCCCTGTTAACAGTAAGCAAAAGCCTCTGGACTGCCTGTCTTACTTGCCTGCGCTGGTCCAAGAAATGGTTCCCTGTTGTTGCTTTTTCCCATACCTAGAGTTACACTACTACAATCATTGATCTTATAGAAATGTATATTTGGTAATCATTTCAAGTCACCTAATCATCGTTATTTTTATCAGTCACACATTTGGTAATGCAAGAAACAATAATCTTGTAAAATAGGCAGAATACAAGTAATATAGCTAGTAACATTGACAGCATCAGATGTAAATATCTAAGCTAAGAACTTCCATTAGGTGCAGGCCAGTATGTTCCATACCAATCGCTATGCTTAAGGGAAATGATATATTGGCTTTGTATATAAAGTTCACCAAAGATGTCTGCACATACGACACAAGTGGTGGGTCATCGTAACCCCTTACAGGATGAGAAAGGCATGTTACCTTCTAAGGTGCCAGAAGAAGAAAAAACGATCTTTACAGTTAAGCAGGTATTTCTGCCATTGGGGAGGTCTGGTTAATGCATAAGACAGATACACAAGGCACATTAGTGGGGAGGGAGGAGGTCCATTGGGCAGAGAAAAATTTCTGTGTTTAACTTTTTCTTGTCTTGCCTTAAAATATGAATTTTATTTCATTATGCTCCTTGCCTTAAAAAGTATATTCTCTAGTTAAGGAGATTAGGACATCAAGGAAAATAATAGACACATAGTACATGATATAATGAAAAGGCCTGGGGTCAGTGTCAGGAGGATGATGTTAGTACTATCACTTTACCTTTCTATCTCTGGTTTCTATCTCTGTGAAATAAAGACATTTATATTTGCCCTGCCTTCTTACATGGGTCTATTAAGGATCAGATCAAAAGAATGTGAAACGCTCAGGCAAATTAAATTGGAATTATGTAATTGAAAAATTGATAATGAAGAATCAACATTTTACTAATTATCCTATTTAAAATGTGACAAATGTCAAAATTCCACATTGAACTTCTTTATTCTAAAAAAATTGGGATTTTGAAAATCATCTTAAGGGTTAGTAAGGAAGACCTATTTCTTGCTGCTTTTCCCTTAGTGATGTCAGTATGACACATTTCCCAAGAATACAAACCACTCTTTAATATTTTTA
This sequence comes from Pseudorca crassidens, assembly GCF_039906515.1. Taxonomy (NCBI): domain Eukaryota; kingdom Metazoa; phylum Chordata; class Mammalia; order Artiodactyla; family Delphinidae; genus Pseudorca; species Pseudorca crassidens. The sequence continues at coordinate 29,714,572 of NC_090313.1, read as the reverse complement.
ACACCAATCTCTGAAGAAGTTCTTATGTCATTGAGGTTGCTCACACAATCTTGGAAAATGTACCTCTTCCCTCAGAGAAAGCTGATCCCATCTTTAGATCCAGAAGTTGTACTTAATTAGTCTAAGGGGACTCTCACTTCCTTTGTTAGTGACTAGTTCAGTAACAGGCTTATGACTCAACTGAGAACAAAGGAAAAAAGTATGAAGATGTCTTCTAGAGAGCTTCTAAGAAAAGTATCCTTGCTTAAAGAGAGCTGCTATATGGAATAGCTTCCCTTGTTCTACAGGGTTTTTTCAAGGAAACTACTATGGCCATGTTACTATCTATGCCTGAAGCCAACATAAAAACTGCAGATCACAGGTGGAAAGAATATGAGCTATGGACCCAACCTCCCCTTCAGGGCAGTAACCAGTGTCCTACCACTGGTCTTCCTATCATATGAGAAAGTAAATTTCCTTAGTGTTTAAGCCAGTTTGAGTCAAATTTCTGTTACATTTAGATGAAAGCACTCTGATCTAACATACATATCATAATAACATTTATTTAGTTCTTATTATGAACAAGACCCATGCTAAAGAGTTCGTACATTATCTCATTTTATCTCATCATCCTCCCGACACGCTAAATGTTATCATTTAGAGATGAGGAAAGCAATGCCCCCCAAATTAAGTGACTTGTTCAAAATCACACAGAGCCAGGTTTAAAACTCAGCCAGTCTGCCTCTAGGGCACTCCCCCCTTTTTTAACAAAATATTATCTTCTAGAGAATTTAATAATCCCTTATTAGAACCATGGGAAAAGTCATTTTTCTTTAAAAATGAACTTGATAAATTAAACACGTAATAGGTAGATTATTACACTGTTTTCCAATCTTCTATCCATTTCACAAATATGACTAGCCAAAAGTTCGTTTAGAGACCCTACTTCTTGCAGACTTTCATGAGCTTCCCCCAAAGATGAAAAAAATAATAGAAATAATTTTACAGAGAAGCCAATGGAATGTGTAATTTTTAATGAATAAGCTGTAGTTAATATTAATTCACAGTTTTAAAATGGAAGTACAAACACTGCTATAATAACACAGAACATCTGGACCCCCTAACCAGAAAGCAGGAGTCTTACACTTATTTTGTTGCAAAGAACATAGAAACAGTCAAACAATATATGATTTTTTTCTTCTTGAGCAGGCTGCTGACCTGACTCAACATGGCTTATGATTAAGTATTTGGTCGAGATCAGGATCAGATTCCCTAGGTTTTAATGGAAACTGTAGAGGCAGTGAATACTCATGGCCAGGGGGTTAGCTGATGGAGAACCACTGGGAAAAAATGAGGTTCAAAAGCCCAAGAGAGAGAAGCTTAGTGTCAAATCCAAGAGTAAAAGGCAAGAATCAACACAAGAAACAAAAAGCCCTTGATCTTGAAGTCAAAATTCTAGCGGACCAGAACCAGTCCAACAAGACATGCATTTTCAGGAGAAGTGTCTCCACTACTTCTAGGTATTCATGCTCCCTTGAAGGAGCCAGAAGGTATATGATGGCTGGGAAGATGACAATGGCTTCAAAGACTGAGGCTGGGCAGACTTGCATGGATCTCAAAATAAAGGCCAAGATTTAAACACTTAAATGTGAATAACCTTAGTGGCTTGTAGCAAAATAGTTCTTGCCGTGGTGAAAACCTGAAAGCAGCATCTTTCTCTTGGTGCAGCAAAGTATCTCTGGTAAGAAATAGCACGAGAAGGGCTTCCCTGGTGGCGCAGTGGTTGAGAGTCCGCCTGCCGATGCAGGGGTTCGTGCCCCGGTCCGGGAAGATCCCACATACCGCGGAGCGGCTGGGACCGTGAGCCGTGGCCGCTGAGCCTGCGCGTCCGGAGCCTGTGCTCCGCAGCGGGAGAGGCCACAACAGTGAGAGGCCCGCATACCGAAAAAAAAAAAAAAAAAAAGAAATAGCATGAGAAGACACAGGTGTTATGGTCATTATAAAGGTCAATAATTCTCAAGTACACTTGAGGATGTTAAAGTCTGAATACTATTCAAATGGTGAGGAAGAGTAGAGCTCAAGTGTCCTTTACATAATCCTTCCACCAAATGACATCAAGATTCACTGAAATTCAAATCTGGATTTCAGGACAGCCATCTGAAAATAATGTTGCAAAACTACTAAACAGCAAGGAAGTTAATCTACAAAGATGAAGTGAACTGTAGCCTGCTGGAGATATGTACCAGAGGCCACACCAGACCACGCATGCCAGTGACTGTCAATATTCAAACTTGAAATAATTTCAGTGATGAGAATAAATATTAAATATTTACCAGCTGGTGCACTGCTGGATCGATGGGCTCATATTCCTCCCTTGAATACACACAATAATAAATGAATAGATTTGGGCTTCCACCAGCAGGATGGTTTTCCTGGAAATTGGAAATCAATGCTACCACTATCATTGGTTGATGATGGTTACATCAATAGGTTAAGCAGTAAATGGGGGCTGCTGTCATTTTTTTAACTACTATAATAACAAGAAAAAAAGACAAGGTAAATAAAAAGAAAATTTTTTCTTACGTTTGCTTTATTTACTTTGAATTTACAAAATGAAGCCCTACAGAAGTCCCAGGCTATGGGTAGTTTTTAAAGGAACATATTGTCCGAAACTAACAACGTCTCCTAATACTAAGTCCAGTTCCTGTCAATCAATCCCTAAAAATATTTTAGGTTCTGATTCAGTTCCTGTCTATGCTAAGAAAAAAGTATGATGACTAAGCTTGTTAAGGAGGAATGGGAGATGGAGTTGCAATAAATAGTGTCATAGAAACCTGTTAAAGAAAGAAGAATGCTTATTTTTTCTTTTAATCTCTATTGTATTCTATTAAATCTCATGCCATATAAGATCTGCTGAATCAAAAAAGTTCCCCAATCATGACTTAATCATGGAAAATTCTGGTGTTAATGTTGTCTCTCTGGAAAAATGATACTGGGCACTAAGAGTAGATAACTAGCCTTGGAAGCTTATTTAAGGAAATGGTTGATAGTAAGATTGCCACTAAAATACTAACTTAGTCCCTTTATCCATCCTTTCAATAGCCCCAGTGAGCATTTCCAGCAGCATAATAATAGCACCTTCGTCAAGTGGCTATGTGACAAAACCCGATCTAAGACATGACTGATTGAATCCCAGGCCACATCGGTCAGAGGCTTCATCCCTGACTACTGCATTCCTACTAACCTGAACCAAGAGTCGGCCCCCGTAGACTCTAGGGATGAGACAACAGTGACAGAAGATACTAAGGGGACATGTTGGTGGAAACAGAAAATATGTATCCTCTTTGAGAAGAGAATTGGCACTAATTAAAAGGGAAATATAAGTTACAATTCATTTCAAGCCAGGAGCCTTATAACATAGAAAGCCATTTTGGGAACCTAAAAATATTTTGTTTCTTCAATTGCTATTTTGAAAATTGCTTTTCCTTGTATGATAGTATTCAGTAGGTTTCAGAATATTTGAAATGAACAAAAAGACTTAGCTTTTGTCTTTGTCATAAGTCTATTCATCATTTTACACAATCTGTCTCTGTATCTTCTCATGTGCAATATAAAAAAGCCCTCCAGGGCTTCCCTAGTGGTGCAGTGGTTGAGAGTCCGCCTGCCGATGCAGGGGACGCGGGTTCGTGCCCCGGTCTGGGAAGATCCCACGTACCGCGGAGCGGCTGGGCCCGTGAGCCATGGCCGCTGAGCCTGCGCGTCGGAGCCTGTGCTCTGCAATGGGAGAGGCCACAACAGTGAGAGGCCCACGTACCAAAAAAAAAAAAAAAAAGCCCCCTAAAAGTTAGATTATTTTTCTGTGGAATCTATCTTTTCTAGCAAAGCTAGAAAGCATTGCTTGTAAAATGATATGAAGGCAGACAGTGTCAATAGTAAGAGCTAGTTCAAATTCCCCTGTTATTAACCACTTAAGTTGTAGATTAATAGACTAATCTGGTTTGGTTTTCTTTTCCTTTCTTTGTTCTTCCAAATCTATACAGATTCTGTAAACTCCCTGGAGAAAAGGCACAGTCAGTGTGTGTTTCCTGCAGCTTCTGTATCAAGCCATACTGAAAAGCAGATACCAATAATGCCACCTCTTATTAAAATGACAACCTCATTTGATAAGCATTCAGCATTCATTTATTGAGCCTCTAGTATGAGCTACTACTGCTAGGTTACACCATGAAGAGACAAGACAGTAATCTGGCAGTAAATCATTCAATTCCTAGCTCTTCAATTTAATATAGTTCAAATGTGAAAACATACATGTAAAAAGTTGGAGGTAAAGAATATTTCAGTTCTCAAAATTCCTCTTGATGCAAGCGTTGCACATTTTAGTGAGATTTGAGACACCAGAGGACACACTCAAGTAAAAGATTTTCATTAAAGTGTTTGCTAAGGATTGGAAACCTCCGCAACGGGAGAGGCCACAACAGTGACAGGCTCGCATACCGCAAAACAAACAAACAAACAAACAAAAAACCAAAATACACTAACAAAAATTCTTGATGTTTATTGGATTTCTTGACAAAACCATTGAATGTACTATGTTCCAAATTTGGGTTGATGCAGCCTAAAACAGAATTAGGGTGTGGTTGAGGGAACCAACATTGCATTGGTTACATACATAAAGTCTAAAGGCGGGGTAGAGCCAGGTTTTCTGGGGCCTAAAGTGATAAAATTTGAGGAATTATCTTTTAAAGAAAAAAATTCCACAAAAATACAAAGTTAGATACAGGGGCTTGGAAGGAGCCCAGATAAGTGAGGGGTACTGAAACTAAAGCTTCATTTGCTTCAAAGTAAACCCACCTCTGCCTATAAGTCAGTGAAATTGTGGAGAATTTTCCTAAAATAAATACAAATATTGTGCAAGACTGTTTTTAAATAAGACAAGAACCACAGAACTCTGGATAGAATGGAGAAAAGATGGGAATATATAAAAATAAAGTTGTTTGTAATGTCAATGTTTATCATTCGTTATCTAAATTATTTCCTATATGCCTATCATTGACACATTCTTTTAATTAGATGGGTGTCAGATATAGAAACCATCTCATTATGCTACTATAATCAGATGGGAGCAGTTTATGTCATTACACTTAAATATATGGCAATTCCCAGTGTTGAGGTAAGTATGTATAGAATGTTGATTGCACTGGTTTCCAGTTACTCTTATTAAGAGTTGCAGATAATCTGCATGAATTATAGAGCATACTATTATGATAATTATGGGGCTAAAATAAACAGAAAGTAGATTGGACTTTTAAAAAAATTCTTCTAACAATGAGGGATGCCTATCTGAGAAAGAAGAAAGAGGTATCACATCACTGCCAGCAGGCTTTGACCACCCAACTTTCCTAATCCTGTCCTTCCAGACGCTTGGGGATTCAGCAATTACTTGGAATGTGTAAGCTCTCCAGAATCCTTCCTACAAAGTCCTTATACACTTAAGCTGGAAAGAATTGGTATCTGTTGCTTGCAACCAATATGCCCTAGCATAGCATGTGTTGATCTCTCTGTGGAGGGTAAGCTATCACTTAGTTAACAGGGCCTCACTTTCTGAGTTTCCAGTTATGTTCAATTCTCCCTATAATCTTGGATCTGAATTTTGGGGAAATCTAAAAGCAATCTTCAAACTAAAAATTCCCTTCCTTTCCCCCTCAAAAAACTATCCATGCAAACTTTAAAACATTTAGTTCCTTTCATACTTCATTAAATCTGCCATACTGTGTCTAAAAATACAAACAAAATGCAATATGAGAATAATAGTGTCTCATATGAAAATCCCCAAAAGACAATTACTTTTTTTAAATGCTTATAAGGCCAGATGAATTTTGGAGTTAAAACATTCTCTCTTGTGATTTGAGACCTCACTGAGATTTTTTTTTTTAAATCCTCTTTAAGATCTAATGTGCAAGTTTGTAGTCACACTTGGGGGACTTTTAGTTTCAAAATATTAATTAAAAATGATTAGCTAATTTTTAAATCAATTAAAATATTTTTGGCAGATTTATATTTGGGTGTATGTTTATATACCATACAAGAGATTACTGTTGACAAATTGAAATTAGATAGCCAGTTACCTCTGATAGCAGCCTAATTGCTTTATCTATTTAAACAACAAAAAGGAGTATAGATATAGAGAATTTTCCAAGCACAGCATTTTCCTGATATTTTCACTACCAGCCTAGTGAATCACAAGACTCTCAAATATACACAGAGAAAGTGAGCCCTCTGTGGAATTACTCAGAAGAGACCTCCACTTACCTAGCTTTCCATATCAGATATGCTGGAGACAGGCCTTTCCTCTTCCCCGATCAAGACAGGACTTAAATTCAACAACTGCAGAGCTACCCGCTGTAGTATCTTCAACGTATATTTCTCAGAGTTGGGCCAAATGTATTTCTAGGCTTGGGTATGAAAGTGCTTTTTATTTACTTATTTGTTTGTTTATTTATTTATATTTTGGTCCTCGTTGCTGCGCGCAGGCTTTCTCTGGTTGCGGCGAGCGGGAGCTACTCTTTGTTGCGTTGCGCAGGCTTCTCATTGCCATGGCTTCTCTTATTGCAGAGCATGGGCTCCAGGTGCACAGGCTTCAGTAGTTGTGGCTCACGGGCTCTAGAGCGCAGGCTCAGTATTTGTGGCACACGGGCTTAGTTGCTCTGCGGCATGTGTCATCTTCCCGGACCAGGGCTCAAACCTGTGTCCCCTGCATTGGTAGGCGGATTCTTAACCACTACGCCACCAGGGAAGCCCCTGAAAGTGCTTTTAAAACAGCAAAGAAATCTATGTCCAATGTTGTATTGCATTAAACATTCATAAATTGCTGATAATTACAAAATAACCTTTGACTTTTTCTGCCTGTACTTCTGAATCACTCAAATTAGGACATGCTCTCTCAAGAAACAGTGTATCTGATCTTTTAGAGATGACTTACTAACCCTAGTTCAAGGCAGGGTATGGGAGCGGAAAGCTATGGTTTCAGCACCACCTATACATTTCTAGATAACATTTGCTGATATTGAGATTATAGAGATGGTGTGTGCTATAATGTCAAAGAGACATGCAAATGATAAAAGTCTCGGTGACACCCATATTTTGGGTCTTCTTGAGAAATCAAAATTGAAGTGGAATATTAACTGGGATTTTTAAAAAATAGCAATGTGAGTTATGGGGTGGGGAGATGGCTTCAGAAAGTGTGGTTCTGTGGCTCACATAGCAGAGATGGCACACACGGCCATGTTTCCACATGTCCCAGCTCTGAGAAAGGATCTCAAGTTGTCTCTCTTCAGTCACACCAAGTAAAGGCAGTAGGGTTTTCTCTCCCATGTCCCACATCCCCCTGTTTGTCAAGGGCCTAAATTTCTGGGTTTGTGTGTATTCTGTAGAGGGGCTTGGGAGTGACATTCCAACCTGTAAGTGTTCTGGGTCACTACAAGGGGAAGATCCATACTGAGGGTTTCAGATGGAGCTGAACAGGCATCAGTTTTTCCCATCACATCAGTTCTCACCAAATATCCACTAGAAGGACAGCTGCTGCAGCTCCTCTGCATAAAGTGCAGGCACAGGCTACATGGATGGGAATGCATGGGCACTGATGCACCGCCATGCCCTCAATAGTGGTCACATGGCAGGAGCCAGCAGAGGCTCAAGGTTCCTCTGCTCTTCCTCATGTGGTCCCTCCAAATCTTTTCCTCTCATTGCATGACCTCCTTACATGTCACAGTCCATGCATACTCCTCTTGTGCCACCCACCACTGCTGGCCACCCTACTCCAATCTGCTGAGGGATCTTCATCTGTTTTCTTCACTGGTAATTGTGTGCATGTGTGTCATCCTGCTTCAGTTCTCCCCTTGACTAGCTTTACTAGCTTTGCATTCCTACAAGTGACAGCTGCTGGCCTCTGAGTGCACCCCACACAACCTGCCCTTCCCAGAAGGTGGGACAGAGTTAAAAACTGGAATCTGTTTCTTCGGAGCAGTAAGCTACCCAAGAGCATGTAGGTGGAACCCAAATCCTAGTGAAGTGCTCACATCTTTCCAGTAGAGAATCACTACTTCTTTCTCTAGACACTCTCCTTACTCCCAGCATCACTGACCACACCCACCCCACCCAACCCAGATTGCTCAACCTCAGATATAGCCACGGCTTCCCTTGAGAGCCACAAGCTCGGGCAGCGCTTGCTCAGTGAGGGTGGGCAGCTGCTCTTGCTTAAAGGCAGGGAGAAGTATCGCGTGAAACACCAACACAATCTCCTGGAATTCCTTCTTCCTCCCCAGGGTCACTGAGTCTCTGAGGTGTGGTCACCTAGTTAGAGTAGTTTTTCTCTCCACTTTCTGGATCCTGTCTCATGCCCACTCCCACCCCTCCTTCAGATCTCCCAAGCCTGCTCTAGTATCCCAATTCCTAGCTTTAAAATCTCTTCCTTGCCTAATTATGGGGTGCATCCTCTCGTTTCAAAGCGAAGACCTTCTTAATATATCCCCGGACTCCGTACTTTTCACCTAAGATTGTACAGCGTTCTCTCTTCAGGAAGAGTCAATAGTTTCAGCACCTATATGTCTGCAGTTGGGGTCTTTCCATGCCCATCTTTTTCTGTGATACACTTTCAATCACGGGCCTATGATAGTCTCTGTTCCAAAATCAGCTGGGACTTCAGAAAATTTTCTTCCTTGCTGCAAACCATTTTTCTCATAGGCTCACAACTCTGATTTCAAGCTGACTTGTTCCAATGCTCATCTAAGAATATATTAGTTTGTGGAGCAGAGGTGCCGTATACCAGGATTCTTCATCATTTCAGACAAGTGTCCATGTGTAAGGGATATGAGTTTCAACAATCACAAAAGTTGAGTATACAGAGATAGAGTTTTCTTTATACCTTCATAACTAAACACACCTCAGACACTCCTTTTTTTCTGCTGATGCTAAAAACGTAATCATTTATGAATTGATTTTAAATCACAATCATTTACGAATATTAAAATAGAATGCTACAGTCTGAGTTGTGGCTGAAACTCCAAAATAATGGATGCCAACCATTCCCACCTTTGACTTCCTACAGTGGAGGTAATTAAAACAGAAACAAAAACAATTATGCAATCATTGGCTCCTAACCCACTCGTGAGTATAAAGGGAGTAGTGTGGACTCTTTCCTGCAACTTCTAACCAAGTGAGAAAAAGTTCAACGGGCCCAGTCACAAAGCTTCCCACGCACAGATGGGATGAGAAGCATTCAACTGTGTTCTTCTCTCACAATTTTCTTTGCATAATTGTTCAGCATGGAGAGAAAAGGCTAATTTATTCTTACTACTTTAGACGAACTCTAGGGCAGGCCCCTTAGGTTATCTGACTTTCCTCAGATGACTCCCTCTAGTCATGTCAGTGCTGCCTAAAACAGCCTTGTTTTAGTAATTAACGTGTGCTTTATGTAACAATCAAAAACTTAAATTTCATTCAGAGTTAAAGTTTCCACTTCCCTTAGCTCAAGCCCATGATGGATGGGAAGCCAGCAGTGGAAAAGAAGAAGGCAGATTCTTCCTTCTTTCTTCTGTCAGCATCTCCAGGAACCTGCCGTATTTACCAGCTACAGTTCCTGATCCCTCAGGGCTTGGAGCGTGGAAAGGGAGAAGAGATAAGGCAAGGAAAAGTTTTGCTCAATTGGCACCAATCTGGAATTGGTCTCCACAGAGATTGGCGGGTATGTAAAATAGATTCTTTCTCTTGTGGTTGTCTCTTCATAGACTTGGAAGGATGCTCTATGCCGGCCCCGGGTCTGTTTGCTGTCAGATCCACTCTTACTCTACCTGCCCTGTATTTCAACAGAGCTGGCTTCTTTGGGTTTCACCAACTGGAGGTGCTGAACGGGGATTGGAAGGTGGGTTGGGGGGAGAAGCCAGGGAACTTCTCCCCATCACTTTCCCTCCTGTGGCCTCTCCAGCAGCAAATGGCTGCACTTCCTCAGAGAGTCAGTCCTGCTGAAAAGCCCCGCTCTGATTCCAGCTTCTTTCTGGTGGTCCCAGCCCATGGGGTCCAATATCACCACCCCTCACTTTGCTCTCCAACCTGAGGATGTAATGGTTTCCTGCTCTTTCCAATCTCTGGGTTACCTCTCCATCCCCTTTCTGGTTCTCAGCTCCTCTGTTACCTGCGTAAACAGTTCCCTGCAGTAAGTTTCCTTCACGGTAAACACTTGAAGGTGCTTTCTGTTTTCCTAGTTAGACCCTGATGATACACTCCAACACACATACACACCGCCTCCCCCAATACTGGGGATCTCATCTTCAGTTCCCGGACATGGGCATGTACTCTGGCTAACCATTTGCTGCTTCTCCTTCCTTCCCTGGTCCTTGGGGATACTTGAGTATCTTTCAGTTGAGACCTCTTTTCCCTGCCAATGGCCATCTTAGATGGAATCTAAGTCAAACCAACTACACGTGTCCTAAATCTGATCCTCAAGAAAAACACACGGTTAGAAACTGTCAGTGAAAGTCTAATTACTTCCTGTTTCAGCCTGGGTTCCCCTAAAAGCAGTCTCTGAGCCAAAGGTGTCTGTATAAGCAATTTCTATGGGAATATGATCCCAAGGGATAGGAGTAAGGGATGAGGGAATGAAACATGGATGCCCTATTAGTTTCCTATTACTTCTGCGTCTTAAAAACAATACAAATTTATTATCTTATAGTCCTGAAGTCAGAAGTCTGAAGTGGACTTTACAGGCTAAAATCAAGGTGCTGGCAGTGCTGGTTTCTCTTGGAGCCTCTGAAAGTAGAATCCGTTCCCTCGGTTTTTTTCACATTCTAGATGCTGCCAGTATTCCTTAGCTCATGACTCCTTTTCCGCAAAACTCCAACCTCTTGCTTCCATCATCATACCTTCTACTGCCTCCTTCTTAAAAAGACTCTTGTAATTACATTTTGGCCCATCCAGATAACTTGGGATAATCTACCCATCTCAAAATCCTTAACTTAATAATGTCTGAAAAGTCCCTTATGCCATAAAAGATAACATATTTACAGATTCCAGGGTAAGAACATGGTCATCTTTGGGTGTCATTTTTCAACCTAACACAGATGCACTGGCCACTGCTATGGACAAATCATTCCTGCGGAACCTTCTAAGTAGTCTTATGCAATCCATCTCAGGACCACCCACCTAGGGGAAGAGAGGGAGACAAAGTTCTCTGGCAGCACCCATCCCTTATTGATCAAGGTTGTCCCATGGGTGTTAACTCCCCCATAAGTCCAGGAGTCAGTGCATTAGTGCCAAGTGGGGTCCTACGGCATCCCATGCCACAGCCTTAGAGAAGCCCCAGCACAGGAAACAAGAGGTTCTAGGTAAGATATAGTCAATTTTCACTTCCCCAAATAGATTGAAGCCTTGATGGCTAGAGTAAGAGGTGAAACCTAAAGAACCTAAAGGGATTAATAATAGGTACCCAGTTGACTTCCTTGCTCTAATCTGAAGACACAGGAAATTTTAGTCAGTTTGTTTCTCTTTCTCAGGCATCAGGCCACTCTTTCTTCCATAGAACCCTTCTCACAAGGCTTCAGGTGAAAAGGAAGCATCCCATGGCCACATCTCATGGGGGAGAAAGAAGGACAAGGGTACAAACACTTCAAAAGCCTAAAATGAAAGAATCAAAGTATATCTCCAGTGACCACCACAAGAAACTGATACAGAAAGAAGCTCCCAAAGATTGGACTGAAGCACCAAGAAAGGAAATAAAAAAAAAAAGTTTCCCCCTCTGGCTAGAGACAATTATTACCAAGAGTTCAAACTCTTCTCAGAGAGCACCAGGGAGAGAGTATTTGAGTCCTAACCTGGCATTCTTCTAAAATGCTACCAAAGTGACAGAATCAGCAGGTAAACAAGATCAGCTTTTTAGGTCATTCATGTCCTCAAGGACAACTGCCCTTTGATGAATAAATATCTGGATTTGTTGAAAACCTTAGGGCTGACTTCACTCTTCTACCATTTATCAGAAATGGGAGAAAAGTATTTGCTTGTGTCTGGGGACTGGAGTTGGAGTAAAGCACAACACCTCCACACTGATGCTCAAGAGTGTGAACTAAGACACTACTGTCTCGCTTATCAGATAAGCAAAGACACAAAGGAGAAAATAAATGTAATTTTGAAGAGGGGATGAAAAAATGAACATTCTGACAATTGCTTGGAATGTATAAATTGATCTCTTTTTTTTTTGGTAAATTGATCATTTTTGAAACGCGATCTGGTCTTATCTATCAAAATACGACAGGTGCTTGCCATGTGACTCATAATTATACTTCTGGGAAAAAATATCTTACAGAAATACATAAGCAAATGAGCAAAGAGGTATGTTAAAGCATATTTGTTACAACATTGTTTTGAATTGGAAACCATCTGAGAAGCTATTTTAGAAAGAAAAAGAGTTAGTTCTTTATGTACTGACATGGAAGGTGCTCACAATCTATGAAGAGAAATTAGCAATTTGCAGAACAGTGGATGTGTTATGATCCAGTTTATATATTTTTAAAATAATATTTGCATCTGTGAAAACTTAGGTAGGATTTCATTATAATGTCATATCCTTAATATGTTTTGGAACAAACAGTGCATTATGTTGTCCCTGTCATGGCCAACATCAAGGTCATGGAAGAGAAGCTGTAGCACTAGAGCTACTTCCTCTGTGGTTCAGATAAACTCTTTTGTTTATCATAATAATGGTAAAATGGGTGATTAAGATGACAGGAATGAATATAAGCTCTGTGTTAATGAGAGTGCTAATAGTGATAAGAAAAGGAAATCTATTCCCTTGAACAGAAATTGTATATAATTAAATGCTAGATGTGCCTAGTGATGTTTACATTTTGTTGCTATTCTTACGAGTTACTCAAATCCTCAGAGGTAAAAGATAATTTTGCTTTAAAATTCTAAACTCTACAGTTCCAACTCCTTTTCCTTTTAAAATAATTTATTATGTGCCTTTTTAAAAAGCAAGACAAGGGGCTTCCCTGGTGGCGCAGTGGTTGGGAGTCTGCCTGCCGATGCAGGGGACATGGGTTCGTGCCCTGGTCCGGGAGGATCCCACATGCCGCGGAGTGGCTGGGCCCGTGAGCCATGGCCGCTGAGCCTGCACGTCCGGAGCCTGTGCTCCGCAACGGGAGAGGCCACAACATTGAGAGGCCTGCGTACCACACACACACACAAAAAAACAAAAACAACAACAAGAAAACAAAACAAAACAAAAAAAAGCAAGACAAGATTCCTGAAGAAGACAATTATTGAGCTACAGCAGAACAAATTTATATATGTTCATAAAAAATCTAAAAAGTCTGAAGACTTCAGGCTAACGTGGCAGATGGAACGTGACTGTAACTTTCTTGCAAAACCCCACTAAAATAAGAGTGAAAGAATCAAATCAAGATATAAACCCCCCTCGTAGCATCAAGTTTTATATGTTACATCTGAGGGTGTATTTATTTTCATTTTACTGTTAATAAGATTTATTATATTTATTCAATATTTCTTCATATTGATGTATGTCATTTTTATCATTATCTTTATGGATGTGATAGTAAATAATGTTTTAATTGTTTTTATATATTATTAAATAGCTTAGGCATAAAAGGCATGAAAATTAATGTTAAGCATTTTTGTACTTTCGAAGCTTAATAAAAGTGAATAATGCCTTCAAAAAGAAGATTCACAAGGACTAAGAGAATGTAAGAGGATATAGTAGTAAAAAATAGGTGTCAACACAATTTTGGAAGATGGAAAAATGTTCAAGGAACTAAAAGCTGAACAAGTGCCCCAATTAGGGGGTGGGGAAAGGGAGGAGCAAGTGAATGAAGCAAGTCACCTCATTACACAAAGCCCAGAAAGACTCAGGTACTGGGGGCACAGTTGCCTCAAAAGTTGGGCTAAGGACCACAAACAGGAGGGGGGTCTGAAAGCCTGGGATAGGGAGCGAGACGTCCAGATCCCCTTTCTCATCTGACACATCCAGGCAATGGCTGCTGACCGGACCTCAGAAACATGCGGCTCTCTTGCTTTCCCATCCACAAGATATTGAAACTCCTGCATGGGAGTCGGGGTTAAGAGAGTCTCTGGAGGGAGAATAGCAAAAAGATTGGGACTGCCGCCCGCATCTTTGTAATCCTGGGAAAACTGCCACCACCCCAGTAAGAAGGAGGAGGAACCCAAGAGGGTGGAAAAGGCAGAGGAAAAGCTTGAGTCCTTGTAAAGGAGAAAACCAGAGAAGAAGAACCAGAATTTAACTTCAAGTCTGAAAAAGTAAAGCTGTTTAATCAGCATTATATGAAATGATAGAATGTCCCTTTGTAATTGGTTTTGCCTCAAAGCAGTACCCCACTGTTCTGAGAGCACTTTAAAAAAAATAACCATTGTCTACCCTGGGAGACGGAAAAAAGAAATGTTTAATCTAAGGTGGCTGAAGACATCAAATTTAAATTCCAGACTTGCACCCACTACAGTCAGCAGAAAACTCTGCCAACATAGATAGCTTATTTGGGAAATACCCAAAGCAGCAAAAACCTAGAGCAAGTATGAGATTTCCTGTTCTTGGAATTAGATAGAAAGAAATCCAGGGACATATTGTGGTGACCACAACTTCAGTCAGTACGCACAAGCCAAAGACACCAGGGGTTAGGCAAGCACCCAGAACTACCCTGTGTTAGAAGAGAAATATTTTTTCACGTATGAGATTTCTATTCAAATCCACTTGGATCAAGAGAAGGGGAACCTATTAAGAAGTGTTCACTATACCTGGTTACAAAGGTCTAAGAGCAGTCCCAAGAAGACCAACAATTTGAAAAATTCAACAAACTTAACTCAACTTGTCGGCAACAGTGAAACTTGGGTCACCATCCAGACGCAGCTGTACGAGTTATCTCTTGCTATAACACTGTTACCTAAATACAACCACAAACTCTAAGTGACTCACAATCATAAACATTTATTTTTATCACTAGTCTACAGGCCATTTGGGTAATCCTGGTGCTCTGGGATAGGCTTAGCTGGTCTTGGCTGGACTCACTCATGGATCTGCAGTCAGCTGGGGCCTGGCTGTCTACAGTGGCCTCAGTATACATCTGGGATATCTCCTGTCTCATTCATGTAGTTCCTCGATTCAGCAGGCTAGCCCAGCCTTGCTCTTATGAGGGAGGCTGGGGTCCAAGAGAGGGAGCAGTAGTACCTGAGGCCTCTTGGGGCCTCGGCTTAGAATGAGCACATCTTTATATCTGCTGCATTGTATTGGCCAAAGCAAGTCACAAGGTCAGCCCAGATTGAAGCATGGGGAGGCAGAGCACTTCTTTCTAGGAAGTGCTAAAATTTCACATCATAAGGAGCACGGTTACAGGGATGGGCAATCAATGGAGGCCATTAGGACAATTAATCTACCACACCAGCATTTGACATAAGAGAATCAGTTCTGTGAGTAAATCAAAAGAACTTGGTTAAAGGCAATGTGATATCCTGGAAGAAAAAAAAAAACATATTAGTGAGAAAACTGCTGAAATCTGAATGAAGTTTGTATTTTAGTTTAGAGTAATATTAATTTCCTAGTTCTGAAAAATTCATCTTGGTTATAAGATGTCAGCAAGAGGAGAAGCCAGGTGAAGAACATATGGGAACTGTACTGTCTTTGCAACTTTTCTGTAAAACTAAAATTAATTCAACATAAGAGGTTTATTTAAGGGGGGACATTATAAAAAGAACCCAGAGTGTAGGCCATGTCGGTGTGCAGCACCCTTAACCGGGAGCATTCCTGCTCTATCCTGTATGCAGAAACCCTACTGGCCTGGGAAAGTTTGACAGCATGGGGGGCACTGAACGGCCAGAGCAGGTGGCTTGGCCAGGGCCACGTCTCTGCAGACCTCCCAGGTGACAGCTACACTGAGCCGCAGGCTTCGGCAGGGCAGGCGCCAGGCCCAGCAGGGCAAGTGTTTGTGCCAGGATCCTTTCTCAGTGCGCATAATGGGGTGTTGACCCAGCTGGGCCTGGTGCTCAGAGCACAGGGCACACAGCCACAGGGCTGCAGTGCTTGGAGAGTCTCTTTTCTTCCCTTTTTAAACAAGTGAAATCCAGACTGAACCGTCGTCGTCTGACTTTGTGAGAGGGTCAAACTGTGATCTTCTTCTCCATGCTGTATCTCTGAGTCTAACGTGGAGGCTAAATGAGACACAGAAACACACAATTATGGTACAACGCAGTAAGTTCCAGGAAGTGGGCATAGGTTTCTTGTCTGTTCTGCTCTCTTCCTTCAGGAAATGCCAACTTCCTTCCAGGGTGGTTAAGATGGGGTATCTCCCCCACCCCTGTGTGCTCCAGAGGCAGGCATATGACATAGGACCCAGACCTGGTTGCTCAGAGCATCCCATCCCTCTGGGCACTGTATGGTTAAGGGAGAGGCACATGCTCCAAGTGGGCTAATGAGACCTTCTCCATCACATCTGAGATAAGGTCTCTGGAAAAAGAAGAGTCTTCTTTCTCTGGTACCAGAAGCAGTTACAAAAATAGACTGTCTGGGGCTTCCCTGGTGGCACAGTGGTTGAGAGTCCGCCTGCCGATGCAGGGGACACGGTTTCATTTCCCTGTCCGGGAGGATCCCACATGCCTCGGAGCAGCTGGGCCCGTGAGCCATGGCCGCTGAGCCTGCGCGTCCGGAGCCTGTGCTCCGCAACGGGAGAGGCCACAACAGTGAGAGGCCCGTGTACTGCAAAAAAAAAAAAAAAAAAAAAAAGACTGTCTGAAGCTAAAGACTACCGGAGGGAAGAGCCAAGATATGGAGAGAAAAAAAATCATCATAAGGTAGTTTAAGGTCCTGGATGCAGCCAAGCCTGAGGTCAGGGACACCTCTTGGGTTTCCATGCTTCTGGCTATAATCTAGTTTGAGTTGGGTTTCTCTCACTTGCACCCACAAGACTTCTGCCTAATGCAGAGATCAGTAGTCGGAAGTCGGATGTTGCAATTGACAGGCATTACAATGTGAATTCGATTGAAAACAAGTGGTATGCTGGGCAGTGAAAGTGACCTTTCATTACCTGGGAATGCGACAGTAATTTGTAAGTGATAACAAAGCAGCTGGGAAGATTTTTCCTATCTGTGTCCTGGGGACTCAATCCAGTTCATTTCTGTGTGTCTGGGGAACCAACTATGACAAAGTTAAAATGGGTTGACTGTGTTTAAGTCAACCTTCAGTGTGGTCCTTAAAGTTTCAAGCCAAGCTCGCCTTCTGACAGGAGACAGGAAGGGTCCAGGTAGCCTCACCGAAGAGATCATTTCTTTCTCGAGCAATCTTTATGAAGACACAAAAACTTATTTTTCTATATTGAAAGGAGATAATATTGAGGAAACCTAATTTCCCCAGTGCTTACCGAACACTTCAGGCTATACGCTTCCAACCTCAAAAACACTGTAATTTCACCATTTTAAAGGGACATCCCCAAGGATGAACCCCATCTCATTATCCCAGCCTGTTCCAAGGACAGGGACCAAGAGACAAAAAGGTAAAGACATTGCTGAGAGACAGAAACTCAGAAACCAAGTTGGATTCAAGGACCATGATGTGGTATGATTGCATCTTAATTGCTAGCCTATTGGATTTCCAGAAATTGTACAGGCTGGCCTCCCTCTGAGATTTTAAGGAAGTGTTATTTCAGAGACTCTGCAAGCCCTGTAAACAGGCTTTGTGATTGATTGCTCAACCCTTGAGGCAGTCCCCAGACCGCCGGAAACCTGCACCAAAAGGAAATGGGCTACAGTTCTCCAGCACCTCTTCCTGAACTTTATGGTTAGGTTCAAGGAAAGGACTGCAGGAAGCCATATTTTAGCCTGCCTCTGGCCCAAGCCCCAGTGCAGCGTGATCAGCGGTAAACCGGATACTGCATTTTCATGCCCATCTGGTTTGTGTGTCCAACACACAATTAATTCCAAATCTGGAATCAAAGGAAGAAAGGTAAATAATTAAGCTCTGCCTCAAACCCCAACACTGGGCAGTTGGTACTTTCTCCTGTAGGCATTCGGGAACAGTAGGGACTTATCACCAGTTTTAAACAGGTTTAAGGCAGATAAAACCTGTGGTGTGCTTTGTAAAGGTAACTACAGCAGCACAGTGGATTGGCAGGAAAAGGGTAAGACTGGAAAAATGAACAAAAGAAAATTAGTAAGCGATAGCAATAGGAAAACTAATAAAGACTTGAACAGAGTTACAATGAGTAGGGGAAGCACTGAGAGACACCCAGATTATGCAGAAGATGAAAAGCTCACTAATGTAGGAAGCACAGCAAAAGGAATACATCCTGTAAGAGAGCACCAAGATTAAACTTTGTGGATTGTAAATGGATACAAGTCACTGGTTTTGTTTCTGCTGGAGAGAAGGAAGAAGCAGACAGCTGGAATTCTGTCCAAAACAGAAGGAAAGATTTTTAAATCCCTGTTTATTTTACACTTGAAAAGGATTCGTCCTGAAAATTGCCAAGCTGTTAAGATGCTCTTTAGGGATTTTGGCAAGATACACACAAAAGAACGCCTTGGTTAGCTACTGAAACACAGCCCCCTGGGACCTTAAGGCATAGCGGGCACTCAGGAGACTCTAGGTCCACTGCACAAGGTTTTAGTTTAGATAATGAGGCTAATTACATTCTTTTTAGCTTCCCTTTAACCTGGATGAGAGCATGGTGCTAAGCAATCCTCAGGGACTCAGAAGACTATAGAAATATGCAGACCAGAAAAACTTACAACACACTTTTGTGATTTATAAAGGCCAAAAGAGATGATTACCTGCCCAAGGGAGTTTAGCATCAGTCCTGTTACTTGAACATCCCTTCCCTTACTGGGATTCTATTAAACACTGAATTTCTCAGTGCTGTACCTTCCCTGCTTTGTCACAGCTTTACTTTAGTCCCTAAATAATTCTACCAGGGGTGCTGAAATAAATACTCATTGGTCTCTCAGGCAAATGTAGGATCCAGTACGGCAGTTACCGTCTGTCCATCATACAGGGTCTCTGTGAGGATTAAATGAAATCTTGTGGGGTGAGTGCCTAGCTTAGATCCCAGCATGTAATGAGAAAGCACATGCGGCGGCTAGCCACAATTACACATAGCACTGAAAATTGTGGCTTTAGCCACAGAAGAGTTTAGAGAAAAGACACTTTGCCATTACAAATATCTGATAACCCATCCCTATTTTCACTCCAGTATGTACTCCTTCCCCCCCGATGCTTCTCCAGAATTACATTTATGACAAGAATTCAGGAACTTAGATGTTTAACTTAAAAAAAAATTAACGGTAATCAAAACACCCCTCAAAACATTCTTTGTCTAAGTCTAAGATTATTATTATTATTCACTAGCATACTTATGCTTCTAACTCTTTGCAAAGAGTAAAAATTGTTTCTCACCATGAGTGAGAAGACAAGTTCTTTCCCAGAAACAGCTTAAAGTTCTTTCCCCAACTTGGCCTGCTGCACTTGAATTCAGGGTTTCCGCCCTAGAAAGAATGTGGTGTG
Organism: Pseudorca crassidens; assembly: GCF_039906515.1. Taxonomy (NCBI): domain Eukaryota; kingdom Metazoa; phylum Chordata; class Mammalia; order Artiodactyla; family Delphinidae; genus Pseudorca; species Pseudorca crassidens. The sequence continues at coordinate 29,695,038 of NC_090313.1, read as the reverse complement.
TTCGGAGTGGAATGAGTCACTGAATTCTAAGCAGAGAAGTTTTCGCCTCTTTAAGAGGGGCAACGGTGAGTTGTTTTTTTATGGTGAAATAATGCTTAAAGTGGACCAGGACGAGAGCCGAGAGCCGTCCCAGCTCATATCCTCTTTTCCATGCTTGGCAGCTAGGAGAGGAAAGGCAGAACTGATGAGAGAGAAAGAGAATATTTGAACTCTGGCAACGGGCCACTCGGCTTTGTTGATTTACCAAGTAATGCTGGCTCCGAAGAAAGGTCCTTGGGTGACGGTATGGAACATTAAGCCACTCTGGGATGCCCATTAAATACTCGTTGGCCGTCTGTAGGGAGCCCTAGACCTCATCAAGTCCTGCTGCCCTATGTGCTGCTGAGAGCTCTACATATAGACTGCATCCCAGCTCGACCTTCTTTGGACTCTATCTATAGAGCTCGGCCATTGTTTTTGAGATTTGCAACAGTTCAGCATGGCTCCATCATCAATCATGTAAAGATGAGGGGGATTTTTTTTGTTTTTTTTTTTGCTGTACGTGGGCCTCTCACTGTTGTGGCCTCTCCCGTTGCGGAGCACAGGCTCCGGACACGCAGGCTCAGCGGCCATGTCTCACGGGCCCAGCCGCTCCGCGGCACGTGGGATCTTCCCGGACCGGGGCACAAACCCGTGTCCCCTGAATCGGCAGGCGGACTCTCAACCACTGCACCACCAGGGAAGCCCTAAAGATGAGTTTTTACTGAGTAGTCCATACAAAGAATGAAGTTTTCAGATGGACTTATGAATATGTGACTCACCCAGGCTTTTTTTTTTTTTTAATACTGTTGAGGATGGATCGATTTAATTTTACCAATGGTCTTCTATATAATACTTCATGGAATCATCACATCTAATTTGAGAAAGATAAAGTCAATAACATAATTTCTATTTGATAGACTCACATAATAGGCATACAGTGAACACTTACTAGAGTGTGAGCTGTTCTGCTAAATGCTTTGGGAAATGCAAAGCTGAGTAACACATAGTCCCTGCTCTCTCATAGCTTATAATCAAGAGGAACGACAAAGCAAAGACACATGTAACTACAGTACAAAGTGGGCTATGAAAAGCTTTCGATTGTTTTCCGTAGACTAATGGAAAAGCATTGAAGGATTGCTTCAATGTCATTAACCGAATGACTTTGCTATACACCTGAAACTAACACAATATTGTGAATAAACTATACTTCAATAAGAAAAAAAAAAAAGAATTTAAGCCCGGATCTAACTCCAAAACCCAGCTTTTAAATAGTCCGCTATTCTGCCCTTCAAAGTAGTTGGCTAGAGAGAGTTTAAAAGAAGCTAGAAAGAGAGCAGCAGGGTTTGTTTGTTTTTCTCGTTTTTTTTTTTTTTAATCAGGAAAACAGTGATTTTCATTGGGCTGTACAGGCCATTATAGCAGACAGTTGTCTTTTACTCAGAGCTACAGTGAGAATCTGCCAACTCAGGAGAAAAATGTTCCCAATTGCAGCCGAACTATTTGGGAAGAACAAGTTCTTATCACACTGGAAATAAAGACCGGGAAGGAGGACAGAATGAGAGAGGGAAGTGGGTTGCCATTAACCTCGTTTATTTTAAATAAGCACTTTGATGAACAAAAACAATCACGAAACCTCAGTAAACCAGCTTCTAATCAGCGCGTGTGCTTTAGGCACACGTGAGCTTGCGTGCACTCATGCTCTCCCAACACGCACAGAACTTGAGGGGAAGCGCTGGAAAACCGAATAGCCGAAGTCAGCCTAAAGCAGTGGGCCTTCCTGTGAACTTCTCAGAGCTATTATTTTCATGACATAAAATGCTGTGTTTTGGTTCTCCCTTTTCATTAAGGCCCTTGGGTAGATCTTTTTTTTATGGATGTCATTATTTGCTAAAGTAAATTTAAGAGAGAAATTCCCATGAGAGCAAAATGATGAGTTTTTTAAACAAATATTTTGTAATATAACTTTACCACAACAGCTCTCTTTACCATCTTTATTCATGAGCAGGCAGCGAATTTTAAATCTGCTCCTTCTGTAATCCATCTCTTGAGAAGAATGAAGGTTGAGCTTGATGAGAGGGAAGGCTCACAGGAGAGTAACTCCTGTGCTGGGCTAAGCAGTCATCCTAGTTGAGAAGGGATTATGGGAAAGAGGAACCATAAAAAATACCATGATCAAAGCAACATGTGGGAAAAGAAAGAGAAAGAAGTGGGGTGCTAAAAGTATATAAAAGCAACATGATTAGAGCATGAAAAACCTGATTTTTTTTTACAAGTACTGATTCTTTAATTTTTTTCCAACATTATTTGACCTAATATTCTCAGTTTCATAGTACTGTCTGGATTATATCAAAAGTGTTGGCCCACTGTAGTATCAAATTTGGGAGCAATATGGTCAATCCCATCAGCAGCAAAGCAATTAATTATATATGACTACTCCAAAATAATCAAGTGTTGATTCAGAGGAGGAGTATACACAGAAGTAAAGGATGAGAATAAAAAAGGCAGGGGGCAGTGGGGGGAGGAAGGGGGAAGGAATCACTCACAAGCACAAGAAATTATTCCTTATGGAACAAAATGCATGTTTAAATTTTATATTTAAGTTGCTAAGAGCAGACAAAACAATTGAAGTAGTTTAAGAAAAAGGAAACAAATAGTAAATCTCAAAGATGTTGTTACTACAGCTATTCAAAACTATAAATTAAATAGATATAACACACACTGAAATTAAATGCATTCAAAAAAAGAGAGGAAACGGAAAATATCAAATAAAGCAACAGATAATCTCAATAAATGTACTGACCCTCAAAATGTTGTAAGTCTAGATGAACACTTAAAGGCAACTTATTCAAGAATACCCAAACTTAAAAGAAAAGTTATTTGTTTACATGACAGAATTATCTGAGAGCTTATGAATACCGTTTACCATGTTTTACAAGTGAGACAAATGTCTTTAACAGAAAAATAAAAGATTTTTGCACTCGGTATGTCAAATGAGCTGTTAAAAAATTTTTTAAAAGGACTTGGTCTAGGATCACCAAAGATATTACAAGAAATTATTTACCATAACTCCTTCTTTCCTGGTTTTTCTATAAATAGTAGTTTTACATTGGAAAACTTGGGAAGGATTTACCATTGAATCATAGATCTGGAAAGAATCTCAAGCAGTTGTCTAAAAATCCACATTCTTCCAAATGGTAATGATTTCAAACCAGGCAAAACTCATTCCTATCTAACCTTTTCTTACAAGGCTCAGAAAAGGAGATGCTACAATCAGTCCTGAAAATGCCCAACAACCTTGAAAGATCGTTTTTAATTCTATCATGAGACCAATAAAAATAAAACAATCAACTTTCAGAAAAGACATTTTTCCTAAATATGATTGTCTTTTGGAATTATATTAATGTGTTGCTTTCTTCTTCTGATTAAAATGTATAAACTAAATTATTTTGAGCCTATTTTGATAAAATCAAAAAATTATTTAGATTAAGTAAAGAGGCCAGCTGGTCCAAGGAAGAGCCTGAGAAAGACCCAGACAAGCACCAGTCTGGCTCCAAGGAGACCCCATGTCTGCTGTAGGCAAACTACGAAGTGACTGACTCACTGGGTGAATCACAACAGCCTATCTATGTCTGGATATGACAATGCAGGCGTAATTAACACTGCTGTGCACTATCTATAGTTGGGATCTTCAGCCCTAGACTTGGAAAAGGCCCTCCACAGCCCAGCTTCCTTGTAACAAAGATGAAAAGCTAAGAGAAATTTTCCTCCCTTCTAAATCAATGCCCCTAATTTCAGCTTGGAGGATGTAAAAAAGGGAAAAGTTGGTACCTTGTGGAAGTCACAGACTCAACAGCAAAAGTGCTCCCTTCTGAATCCTCCCCATCTCCTCTCACACTCTGACTCTCTTAAAGTTCTACCCCAGATCTTCACATCCACAATTAATCAGTAATTACCATGTACCTCCTATGGGCCTGGAAATATGCTATCTGTTGTTGAATATAGCATAAAAGCATTTTTGGTCAGCTTGCCACCCTAAAAAACCCACAAAAACAACCAAAAATATCTAAAAATAAGGAGAAAAATCTCCCACTTCTACAAAACATGGGCAGTGGCACAACCACAAACTACACACCCTGAGGGCCAACCTGTCAGGCACTGTGCAATCTGGACTAAAGTAACTGCCTATGTGCACAGTTTCTCAGACATCAGGTGGGATAAAGACATCCCCTACTAGAAGTGAAGGTCATAGCCAATGATCTTTGAACTGAAACCATGTGTTCTTATCATGAGGACAGATGATAAGAGATGCAGGGAATGTTCCTGAACCGTCATAGTGCAATATTACAAAACTGGAGAAAGGAGAAGGAGCTCAGAGTGAAAGCATGTCATCTTGCCTTTTCAATGGGATGATCCAGCCTCTTATCCAAGGGAAATAGCCAGACATGAAGCAGAGTGGAGGGAAGAGAGGAAACAGTGATGGGCAGAGAACTGTGAGCCTGTGATCCAAATGGCTTTGCTGTTAGCTATACTATCCTCTATATACCGAAAAACACAGGGAAATTGTGTCCCTAGGCAAAAGGGGAATGTCACTTTGGGGAGGGAGAAAGTTTTCAAGACAAGAAACCCTAAGGTGGCAGTGGGTATCCATGACTTACTCCACCACTGCTATCCCTTCAATGTTACCCCCAATACCCCTTCTCTACACACACACACACACACACACACACACACACCAGGACCAGGAGTAAGGTGAGGCAAGCAAGGAGACCAGGGAAACCCTGAAAGTCTGTTGTTTTTAAATTTTGCACCCCAGGCACCTTGCTTGCCTCACCCTAATCCCAGTTCTGACACACAAATGTATCAGTTTGTCAGTAAACAATTGGTTCTATTCAAAAATGAAAAATGAATAGGGAAAAGAAAGAAGAGGAAGGTAAGAGACAAATAGCTCTCCTTGGTTTCATAGAAAAGGTAGGCAAAATTATCTGAAGGAGAGGGGGAGTATAAGCCCAAAGAAAAAAACAGTTCAAAGAAGAGCTTGTTCAATTATAGAAGAATATCATATGCAAGTAAGCAGAGCTCAGGAAATAAATGGAAGAGAAAAATAAAAACATCTCAGAGATAGATGCTACACAAGAAGAAATTAAGAAAATGGAATAAGCAGAACTGAAAATATCCTCAGGGACATAATAAATAGGAAATTAAACAAAATGAGGGACACAATTGAGAAAATTAAACAAAATGAGATGGAAAGAAATAATACAATTAAAATGTCTAGAAAAAGTGATAGATATGGAAGACAGACCAAAAAAATTAACATACACATAATATTTCTTGAAGAAAGAACAGAATAAATGGAACAGAAGAAAACATACAAAGATATCCTAGAAAAATAAATAAATTTTCTTGAACTAGATCCTTCCACATACAAATTATAAGACTACAACATGTAGCTGTATAAACAGTACCAGTATGATCAATGGCAGTATATACCCTGGCAAAGTTACTGATTGCCATTAAAAAATAACAAACATTATTTAAATCTGGGTATAAATACCAGGTAACTAATCAGGTGGACCCCAGATTTCTCCACAAAATTTCTTAATTCTAGAAAAGAGTGATGAAATATTTATAGTCTTGAGAATAAGTTTGAGCCAAGAACTTTATATACAGCCAATTTTTTCTTCAAGAGCTAAAACAAAAGCAAAAGAGAAATATCTTCAAGTGGGCAAGAATTTGGAAACTCCATAACCCATTAAGACCTAAAAAAGGAAAAAAGAATGAAAAACGGGGAATTCCCTGGCAGTCCAGTGGTTAGGACTCGGCACTTTCAGGTTTGATCCCTGGTCGGGGAACTCAGATCCCTCAAGCCATATCGCACAACCAAAAAAAACTTAATTTAATTTAAAAAATTAAAAAACTACTAGAAGGTAAAATTCAGTCAACACAAAAGTGAACCAAAATAAATTACTTTGGAAATGACAGGTGGTAAACACTGAATCAATGTGTACATAGAACTATGCTTAAACAAAATATGTATCCCCAAAATCTTGAAAATAAAAAAATTATAATATGAGTAATTTTAAAAACTGCCATAGAGGTGAAAGTTGGAGGGAGGAAGTGTGCTAATTTTGTAATCTTCAGAGCAAGGAGTCAACAGATACTGTCTAAAATTTAAATCTGTAGTTTTAAAAAGTCACTACATTCTCTCTATCCTCTTAGCAGGATTCCTTGAGAGCCACTTTGCCTTACAGTGAAAAATTATCTTAATTTCAGCAATACTTCATTTTAATTCAGTTTCTTCTTTTTTATTAAATTAAAATGAAAATGCATATCACGTTCAAGTAGCACACCTAGAATAACCCTGTTTTCCTTTTTTTTTTTTTTCTTGGAGTATAGTTGCTTTACAATGTTGTGTTAGTTTCAGGTGTAGAGCAAAGTGAATCAGCTATACATATACATATATCCCCTCCTTTTTGGATTTCCTTCCCATTTAGGTCACCACAGAGCACTGAATAGAGTTCCCTGTGCTATAGAGCAGGGCTCTCATTAGCTATCTCTTTTATACATAGTAGTGTATATATGTCAATCCCAATCTCCCAATTCATCCCACCACCCCCCTTCCCCCACCTTGGTGTCCATACGATTGTTCTCTATGTCTGTGTCTCTATTTCTGCTTTGCAAATAGGTTCATCTGTACTATTTTTCTAGATTCCACATATATGCATTAATATATAGTATTAATTTTTCTCTTTCTGACTTACTTCACTCTGTATGACACTTTCTAGGTCCATACATGTCTGTGCAAATGGCACAATTTTGTTCCTTCTTATGGATGAGTAACATTCCATTGTACATATGAACCACATCTTCTTTATCCATTCCTCTGTTGATGGACATTTAGTTGCCTCCACGTTGGCTATTGTAAATAGAAACAGTGCTGCAGTGAACACTAGGGTGCATGTTTTTTGAATTATGGTTTTCTCTGGGTATATGCCTGGTAGTGGGATTGCTGGGTCATAAGTTACTTTTAGTTTTTTAAGGAACCTACATACTGTTCTCCATAGCGGCTATATCAATTCACATTCCCACCAAAAGTGTAAGAGGGTTCTCTTTTCTCCACACCCTCTCCAGCATTTATTGTTTGTAGATTTTTTGATGATGGCCATTCTGTCCTGTGTGAGGTGACATCTCATTGTAGTTTTGATCTACATTTCTCTAATAATTAGTGATGCTGAGCATCCTTTCAAGTGCCTCTTGGCCATCTGTATGTCTTCTTTGGAGAAATATCTATTTAGGTTTTCTGCACGTTTTTCGATTGGGTTCTTTGTTTTCTTGAGATTGAGCTGCATGAGCTTTTTGTATATTTTGGAGATTAATCCCTTGTCAGTTGCTTTGTTTGCAAATATTTTCTCCCATTCTGAGGGTTGTCTTTTCGTCTTGTTTATGGTTTCCTTTGCTGTGCAAAAGCTTTTAAGTTTAATTAGGTCCCATTTGTTTATTTTTGTTTTTATTTTCATTACTCTAGGAGCGGGTTAAAAACGATCTTGCTTTCATCGGTATCTTTCTTTCATCGGTATCTTATAGTTTTCTAAGTACAGATCTTTTGTCTCCTTAGGTAGGAAAATAGCCCTGTTTTTCTATAAGTATTTATATCTCTGTGTATCTATCTTTCTAATATACAAAGAAAGGTGTCTAAAATAACCATAGGTTATTTCTGGGTGGAGAAATTGAAGAAGATATTTAATTTCAGTTTTGTACTTTTCAGCATTGTTTGATTTTTTAATGGTGAGCAAGAATTTCTTTTTTTAGAGATAATGTCAATATTCTTTATATGATCAGGTACAGAGAGAAGGAAACAGGAGGAGGAGAAAAAAGAAGGGAGGAAGGTGTGAAAAGAGGAAATTTTCACTGCATACACTCAAGCCATGTGTGGCCTTTGAGGGAAACAAGACTAACACACATTGAACAATTAGTGAGGAAGTGCTGAACATGCTGCTGCCAATAAGAACTGCCCTGGAGATTCACTAAAGGAAAACTTCATTTGGGATGGAATCCTAGGCAGAACAGCAATAGTGATGGGCAAGAAGTGAGTTTGGCCCAGAGTCCTGCTGCTACGTTCTCACCAGCAAAGAGCCCAGGAGTGCTTGTGCACTTATCTCTCTCTTCCCCAACAAAATACAGCCAATTCTACTTCTCCTTCCTTTTGCTCTGATAAGGGGTGCCAATGGGAAACAATGTATGCTTGTGTTGCTCACTCCTTCCCTTGAAATATGCATTTGGTTAGCTTTTTGGTGGACATCGTGCCTTAATATAAAGGGGAAATTATAAAGGTGAGAATTTCTCAAACCATTGCTAGGCAGTGGCAGGGACTTTCTTGTCAAGGGAATTTCAGCTGAATTAAGTTCCTCAGGCTAGTACTTGTCAATTGTTTGTCCAGACCATCCTACCAGAAACAAAACTCTTTATTTCAATGTGGGAATTTTTGATGGCATGGTTCTGACATGAGGACATTTGTGACTTTCCCTCCATCCTGAGATATTACTCCACACCTGAGCAGTTCAGGAGAGGATGAGCTGCAGGAATGGGATAAGCCCGTGACTGGAAAAGGATCCAAGATACAGTCTGGCATAGAGATGGAATGGGGTATCTGTTACACATATTGTATAGTGATTTCTTTTTAAGATGGAAGTTTAACATTTTTTTAAAGGTAACCCTCTGCCCATTCAAGAGATAAGTAATTGACTCTTCATGCTTAACTGGCTTTCTGCATCTCTCTGCCTGTGTTGGCAGTCTCTGACTGTGGGAGAATCTTTGCAGGCTAGAAGCTGCCCCAGGAGGGACCCTCAATGAATGAGTGGTATGAGTCAGTGAATAAATACTCTGCAGTAGGAGGGTTCTGAGATGTGTTCCACAGTCCTTCAGAAGCCCCCCAGAAGGACTGAGACCCAATTCCTCATAGCCCCAGTCCACTCATTACTGAACTTTTCATTGGTTTTCCTCCTTTCTTTGTCTCACATCCCCACCATCTCACAGTGCTTTCTGGGACCACATCCCAAAGAAATTACTGGTACTCAAACATTTATCTTAGGTTCAGTTTTTGGCAGAAGCCACCTATATTAGTCAGCTCAGACTGCTGTAACAAAATACCACAGACTGGGTGGCTTAAACAACAGAAATTAATTTTCTCACAGTCCTGGAGGCTAGAAGTCCAAGATCATGGTGTTGTGAGGGTTGGTTTCTAGTGAAGCCTCTCTTCCCGGCTTGTAGATGGACACCTTCTTGCTGTATCCTCACATGACCTCTTCTCTGTGTACAGACACAGAGAGAGGGAGAAAGATCTGATATCTCTTCCTCTTCTTATAAGGACACCAGTCCTATTGGATTAAGGCCCTTACCCTTATGATTCATTTAATCTTTATGACCTTCTCACAGGCTCTGTTTCCAAATACAGTCATATTGGGAGCTTAAGCTTCAAGATATGAATTGGGGGAAGGGGAAGACACAATTCAGTCTATAATGACATTTCCAGGAGGGAGACATCAGTTCCACTTTGCTTCCCCAGGGACTCTCCATCACAAATGTGAAAGGTGCTTAACCTGAGTCAATAAAAGGATAGGTAAGTTGTCCCACTGTCTGGCTACAGGCTTAACAAGTTTCAACAGGTGTTACCATCAGCACTGCAGGCAAAGCTTCAGAATGGCAGGGCATCACGGCTTGGAGGTTTCCAGCTCTTCTTACCAGCTCAGTTGAGATGAGTAGTATCCAAGTAGTGGCAGTGGTAGGAAGTGTAGGATCTCAACATACTCTCACAGAAGACAGGAGCTAGCAATTTCTCAAAAGAAATCTCATGGCCTTAAAAGTCAAGCTACAGACTTACGTTTGAATCCAAACCCCAGATATCCAATGAATGGAAGATATTGTTTAAAAAATTACTTATGGTCCATATATTTTTGTCCCTAAGTGACAGAACCATAGTTTCCTCTTTTGCAAAATAGTAAAAGTAATACTGAATTGCAGGGTTGTGATGAATAAATGAGACTGAAGATGCAGAATGCTTAGCCCAGGGCCTGGCACTCCACAAACATGAGCATCCTTCTTCCTCCCCAGGAAACCGGGACCTATACTGGTCCACTCGGTATATCATTCACACGTATTTTACTACTGTCATTATTAGTTTATAAGAACCACCTCCAGGTTCTTGTGTCTCCAATCAAATATTGTTAAGTGAAAAAAAAATTCTCTCTTTTCATTGGACTTCTTAAGCTTTCTGAGTTTAACCAATGTGAAATTTTGGATGCACTAAGAATTTTCTGCTCTGTTTTTTTTTTTTTCTAGTACACAGGCCTCTCGCTGTTGTGGCCTCTCCCGTTGTGGAGCACAGGCTCCGGACGCACAGGCTCAGCGGCCATGGCTCACGGGCCCAGCTGCTCCGCTGGGCCCGTGAGGGACAGCCCTCTGTTTTTTTTTTAACATCTTTATTGGAGTATAACTGCTTTACAGTGTTCTGTTAATTCCTGCTGTACAGCAAAGTGAATCATCTATATGCATACATATATCCCCATATCCCCTCCCTTTTGCGTCTCCCTTCCACCCTCCCTATCCCACCCCTCTAGGTGGTCACAAAGCACTGAGCTGATCTCCCTGTGCTATGCGCTGCTTCCCACTAGCTATCTATTTTACGTTTGGTAGTGTATATATGTCCATGCCACTCTCTCACTTCGTCCCAGCTTCCCCTTCCCCTTCCCTGAGTCCTTCCCCTCCCTCTAGTCCTTGTGAGACTTAATTCAACAAGGACTAGAAGGAAATGCATGTTAAAATGTGTGGAAGGGCCTCCCTGGTGGCACAGTGGTTGAGAGTCCGCCTGTCGATGCAGGCGACACGGGTTCGTGCCCCGGTCCGGGAAGATCCCACATGCCGCAGAGCGGCTGGGCCCGTGAGCCATGGCCACTGAGCCTGCGCGTCCGGAGCCTGTGCTCCACGACGGGAGAGGCCACAACAGGGAGAGGCCCACATACCGGAAAAAAAAAAAAAAAAAAAACGTGGAAAATCTATGTGACACTAAAGAGGATCACAGAGTCAAGCTAAACACGGGAGCCAAACTTTTAAAAAATTCTGATTGTGCGTCCATAAGCTAAAATGCAGCTGAACAAGTAGATATTAAAGAAAGCAGCAAACCCAGGCACAGTCCTGCTTCCTATATGAAGTGGGTAAATATTAAAAAGACACTGGGAGGTCATAGTTTAGAATCACTGCATAGCAGGCTAAGAATAGGGAAGGAGAAATGGAAGTCAAGGACAGAAGGAAGGAAGAGAAGGAAGGATTAAATCAGTAACAGAACAAACCAAGCCTACTTTCCTCTACAAATACCATTTCTGCCAAGAGAATAGAGGACGCTAATAGTGTTCCATCTTCAATAATCCACCTAACAACAACCTCTAGTGTAGCTACTGTAATGATTTATGCAGTAATTAGCAGAAACCCTCCTTATCTATATTATCTAATGTGGATTTGCAGAAAAGAACATAATGTAAAAACCCTGAAATAAGAAAATTCTAAGAGACATAAGCACACACCCAAAGCTACTATTGGACATAGAGGAGTAAAAAGAAACAATTGTTCTTTCCTGACGTCAGAATGTGGCAGGTTTAACACGAAAAGGGAAGTTATCTGTGGATTTGTCCTGTTTTGTTTTGTTTTGTTTCGATGATAGCATCTGCTGAGAGACTTTTAAAAATGGAAGGAAGAGCTACAGCAGATCTAGCAGAGACAAAATGAAAAGCTGTCTTTCCTGAATCCCAAACAGCAGCAGATAAAAAGGAGAGAGTAAACGAAAAGGTCATCTCACACTCGTGGCCTTCTGGGTTTGGGGTTTTCCTTTTTCCTTTGGCCACTACCCTGCCATCCATTTCCATGTTGTTTTTCTTGTTGAATCAAAAGTGATTATTTTCCAGAAGCTCTGCTTGTTTAGGTCATGGGAATTGGAGGTTGTTATCATTGTTGTTACATTTGGGATGATTTTCCAGAGTAACAACAAAGTCTACAATGTTTATGAATTTATTTTCTAGTTTGATCTTTCTATCACCTTTACTCTTCCAGATGGGTTTCAATTGCATCTGTATGCCTCCCCTGTTGTTTATGAAAGTACACCTAATGTTCGTTATCCAAGGCTGCCCTGCATTAACCTCATAGAATTATATGAGCAGAGAAATTTTAAAGCATAAGAGACACAGAGTTTTTCTTAAGTCTTATTAATCATATTTTGAAAGGGATAAATGTCTTGACAAACTAGTCTGATTATCTGGTCAAGTAAAAGGAAGGTCTTCAAATCATCAGACAAAATGTATTCAATTTACATCTATAGTGTGTCTAAAACTATACCCAGGCACCGTAAGGGACGGGGCATTTTTAAAATACAAGACTTGGTCCTTGCTCCTACACAGTTTAAAATTTAACTGAAACAATTTAGAGAGCCATGAAAAGGCAAGCAAGAGGATGAGAGGTCTCAGGAGGAACAGAAATGCCAGTAAGACCTTGAACTCTTAGGATTCGTAGAGAGGTAGACAAGGGACCCCAGCCTGGGAATAGCAAGATTAAAGACATGTGGGAGGGTTGCTTTGAGAATTTTCAGGAACACTGAGTAAGCCTAAGAGGAAGCAAGCAGAGAAAGCCAATTAACATGTTAAAAGGGAGTTTCAATTATTTCAACTCTAAGAAGGGGTCATTTTTCTGCTCATTACGGCATCAAATGCTCTGACTAGATGAGGTATTTTTCCCCATTTATCTCAAGTTCTATTTCCTTTAATGCACAACTTTTTTGGTAGTAAACTAAATACAAGATCTGAAGTAGTGCTTCTCCATAACCGAAGTATGACCTCTTTCCTACAGAAACCACATGTTAGCAGCACATGTTCCTCACACCACCTGCCCACCCTACTGTCAGCCTAGTAATAGTTGGGTGCAGGGAAGGGCTCAGAAAGCATGAGGGCCATATGGGCTGGGTTTGACTTTTTCTGTTTGGGGGGTTTGGTGGGATTTTTCTGTTAGTAGTTTATATAGAGATAATGTTCTATTAATTACTTAACTTCCACTCCTTTGGAAATGGAAATAGTGCTAAAAAGCCACACCTGTAAAACTCTGGGTTCTGCTGTTTAATTTTGAAATTTCCCTTTAATTCTCCTCCTTCAATTGGACCAATGTTCAGGTAAAGCTGTGAAACAACCTGAAGACAAATAAAAGGGAAGACAAATAACAATAGGTACCATTTACTAGTATCTTTCATATGTCAGGTCTCTGCCAAGGACTTTACCTGCATTATCTCATTTAATCCTTCCCACCATGCTAGGAGGTCGGCATTATAATCCCCACTTTATAAATAGGGAAACCGACAGGTTGAGCAGTTTCCCAAAGTCACGTTCTAGTGAGTGATGGAGCTAGAATTCAAGGCCTAGGCCTGCCCTTAACTACCATGCAAATTTCAATATGGAATGTGGAGAAAGTGAAAGGGAAGAAGGGCTACAGAAGAGAACAACTGAAAAGATGGTACTCGTGTCAAAATGACTGATCTATCACTCTGAAGCAAGAAGGTAGCTGAAGAAGTACCAGGATTAAAGACTTTAAAACCGATGAGAGAAACAGAACTGATGAGCAATACCTAGAGAGTTAATATTTGGTCTCAGCTATAAATACTCTGAGCCATTAAAATGCAAATCAAAACCACGAGATAAAAAAAACAACCCACGAGATACCACCTCATACCTGTCATAATGGCTATTATCAAAAAGACAACAAATAACAAATGTTGGCAAGGAGGTGGAGAAAAGGAAAGCCTGTTGGTGGGAATGTAAATTGGTGCAGTCACTATGGAAAACAGTATGGAGTTTCCTCAAAAAATTAAAAATATAACTACTCTACAATCTAGCAATTCCACTCCTGGGTATTTATCCAAAGGAAGAGAAAACACTAGCTTGAAAAGATATAAGCACCCCCATGTTTATTGCAGCATTATTTACAATAGCCAAGATATGGAAATACACAAGTTCCCACTGAGGGATGAATGAATAAGAAAAATGTGGCATATACATACAGTGGAATATCATTCAGCCATAAAAAAAAATGAAATCTTGCCATTTACAACAACATGGATGGATCTTGAGGGCATTATGCTAAGTGAAATAAGTCAGATGGAGAAAGACAAATACTGTTATCAACTCACTTATATGTGGAATCTAAAAAACCTGAACTCATAGAAACAGAGAACACATTGGTGATGCCAGAGGCAATCTAGGGTAGGAGAAATGTGTGAAGAGAGTCAAAAGGTACAAACGTACAATTATAAAATAATCAAGTCATGGGGATACAATGTACAGCATGGTGACTGTATTGCATATTTGAAAGTTGCTAAGAGAATAGATCTTAAAAGTTCTCATCATAGAACTTTGCTGGTGGTCCGGAGGGTAAGACTCAGTGCTCCCAGTGCAGGGGGCCTGGGTTCGATCCCTGGTCAGGGAACTAGATCCCACATGCATGCTGCAACTAAGACCCAGTGCAGCCAAAAATAAATAAATAAATATTTTTAAAAAGTTCTTATCATAAGAAAAAAAATTTGTAACTATATGAGGTGACAGATGTTAACTGGACTTATTCTCTATTTTTACCATCAATTATCTGTGTGGGCTCTGCTCTGCATGGATATAGTCAAAATGAAAAAAAAGTGACCTTCTCAGAAAAGCCAAAGATTAGAAGCTCCAGAGGTGGTGCCCAAGAAGGAGAAATGGTCTCTAGTTTTATACTTTCTTATGAGGAAATAATATCAACAGAAGAACCAAGGAGTAGAGGAATAAGCTCTCTCAACAATATCATGCTTATCTTCAAAGCACACTATCTGGAACATTTTGTCATTTTTTTAGACCACCAGTGTTGAGAAAAGACTATTTAGAAAGACAATAATTTAAATGTAACAGGATCTTTTTTTGTAGGCTAGACCAGGGTTTGTGTTGGACCAGTATCTGGATTTAGGCAACACTCCTGGAAGTACTTAGGATCTTCCCTAAGACCCTAAAAAATTGTCTTTCAGCATCACAGGATGTTCAGGGACATGCAAGACATGGAAAGGACTCAAACTGTGACAACAGCGATATTCAGGTACATTAGAAATATGTCTTCTGGAAAAGTCCAGGGAAAAGTAGATGTCAGGAAAGGACAGCCAAGTGCCCAAAGAAAAGCACTGTAAATAAGGAGAGTATCTGGGATGGTAGATGAGAAGCAGCACAAGACCTGAGTATCCAAAGCTGAAATGCTGACTGGTCCAGAGCAAGGAGATGCACGACACCTTTTAAAACTCAGTCTCTTGATGGTGCCTAAGCCCTTAAACCCAAGCAAAAGGAATTCACTAAACAACACCTGGGCATCTTTGTCTCTTGCGATCCAAGACTCAGAATTTAAGCACAATCCATAATCCTACATATCTGCTCTCGTCACTAGTTTGTTCAAGCCTCAGGGAAACTCTTCTCATCTCTCATCCTGTCTTTGAAAGAAATGACAACTGTGTCCACATGCCATGAAGGTTTGTGGGCTATGCCCCTGCCAACTTCACAGACTGACAACGCTTCAGAGCACAGGGATGATGTGAGCAGCAAAAAGTACTTAAGGCAGGGAAAAACATATTAAATAATGTGTCACAATCATCCCCAATATTATGAATATAATGGATTCTTGCATAATGAAGTATCATTTCCCGTTACTACTGAGCATCCACTGTCTTCCTTCTCTTCACGTCTCAAATTGGGGTTCTAGAGGCATTCACAAATCAGCACACCACTTACAGCAGTTGCATATGCAAGATGAGAAACGTTCTTCAATATTAAATAGTTCACATTACTCTTAAATTATACATACATAAGTTTATCTTTAAAACTATGCATAAAGATCTAGACAAAACATGCATGAAGCAAAATATCTTTTTTTTTTTTCCTCTGCAGTACGCGGGCCTCTCACTGTTGTGGCCTCTCCCGTTGCGGAGCACAGGCTCCAGACGCGCAAGCTCAGCGGCCATGGCTCACGGGCCCAGCCACTCCGCGGCATGTGGGATCCTCCCGGACCCGGGCACGAACCCATGTCCCCTGCATCGGCAGGCGGACTCTCAACCACTGCGCCACCAGGGAAGCCCCAAAATATCTTTTTTTTTTACATTGGCAACTAGATGGACATTGAACCCTAGAAGTAGTAATAGCTTTATTTTTATAGGTATATTTAAATTATTTAATTTATATTCAGAAAATTAAAATACCAGCTTTATTTTTTAAATTGATTAAAATTTATGATATTCATTAATTCCCATTTGAATTTTACCTCTTAATTTCAATAGATCTTTAATATTTCAGAAGAAAAAAAGAACCATTTGGAAAATATGAAAAGATTTTATTTTTCAATGTTTATATTTACCTTAATTTGTTTTAAAAAAGTGTGTTCAAATTTAGTACACTATAAATAAAATTATTTTTTTCATACTTTAGATCATCAAGGTTGAAAACAAGATAAAATCATGGTAGAAATACAAAATGGAGTTCAGAAAAGTAAAAAGATTGTAATTTAAAAAATAGAAATTTCATTTTAATGAAGGGACATTTGTCAAGAAAGAAGGATAAGATATATTAAAAAAAAAAACACAAAATTTTTTTTAATGTGCAAAACTGTATCAGCACGATCCTAAGCCACTCTGCTGTACGAATTGCCACTTGGCCACTGGAGAGCTTGTAACATAATTGAAACAGATGTATCTCTTGAAGTCTGTTTATGAGACAGTCTAATTATCTCCCACATACCCATGTGCCCAAGAAGGAGAGAGCTGGGCTCTAGAAGGAGAGGACACTTTCCTGTTGACCAAAGGGTGAAATGAACAGCTTGGGTCAGCAGCAGCAGAATTCCAGACCATGGCAACTCAGAGGATAAACACTCCAGGTCACTAGAGGTCAAGGGCAAGTTGTGCATGCCAAGCAGAGAGGCAGCAGCCAACTTACAGGACCAGAAGGGCCCAGACAGCCAGCTTCTGCCCTTTCTTCCTCTGTCTTCTGGAGGATTCCCTGAGTAACACAGTAGCCATAACAAATCAGGGCCTGCCTCTCAGAAGAAGTTGTCATTGACCCACCAAATGAGAGGACTACTACTGTGAAAGTCACCTCTACCGGGGGACTTCCACAAGCTGGTGGAATCTAAGAAATATTCAGCTTCTATTGATACAAATGAAAATATTTTATATGAATATTATTAAGTAACAATATCCCAAGGCCAGCCCTTAAGTAATATAAAACTTAGAAATAAAGACATTATTAAGGGCTTCCCTGGTGGCACAGTGGTTAAGAATCCGCCTGCCAATGCAGGGGACATGGGTTCGAGCCCTGGTCCGGGAAGACCCCCACATGCCGCGGAGCAACTAAGCCTGTGCACTACAACTACTGAGCCTGCATTCTAGAGCCAGCGAGCCACAACTACTGGGTCCACAAGCCACAACTGCTGCAGCCTGCGCGCTTAGAGCCCGTGCTCCACAACAAGAGAAGCCACCACAATGAGAAGCTCGCGCACGGCAACGAAGAGTAGCCCTCGCTTGCTGCAACTAGAGAAAGCCCACGTGCAGCAACGAAGACCCAACTCAGCCAATAAATGAATAAATAAATAAAAAGACATTATTAAGCAAGACTAATCCATTTAAAAAATTTCCCTGAATACAATAAAATACTATTTTGAGATATATATTTAAAAATCTGGGATTTTCAGCTTCTTTTGTCTCACACTTTAACTACCTAATACAACATATGAGGTACTTTAAGAAACCAAAAAGTCTCAGAGATAACTTGGTGAACTTTAGGTTGGCTAGTTTCTTTAAGACATAATTGATATGTTATAGTCTTCTACGCCATAAATGTCATAGGTACCACTGAATAAACATACTTGAAAGAGAGGCTCTCTGTTCTAAATCAAGCATAGCAAAGAAAATGTGTTCGGAAAGGATTCTTTTTCTAAGAACTATAGAACTTATTATTATCAGCTTTTTTCTGGGGAGAGGATTCCATTCTTTTACAATTGTCAACATTTCCTTGAAAACAAATGGGAGTTTCTCTCTCTGCTTGGGATATTTGTCACCAAAGGACAATTTTACTGAAGAACTTATCTCTCCAGTCATTGGTGAAAATGTGAGAACTTTCCAGAAGAACATGTCCTGTAAGTCTCCCATCGGGAGGAACCTCTAATGCCCTCAACCACATTCAAATCTTTCCAGTGACTAAATTTCTATGCAGGAGGCAGTCTTCCCAGATTGGTCCACTCGAGGCAGATGAGGGGAACTGAGGCATAATGTAATGGAATTGTCTGAATGGTTAATATTTCTCTCTGCTACTTAGGGAGCTTTTCTTCAGACCATTTAAATAGGCATAATATTCACCACACGTTAGCTGTCCTAGAACCATTTTAAAAAGACTCTTCCAACTGACCTCTTTTAAACAAATCACGCCTCTCTCTGCAGTTGGAGAAGCAGTCCACACTCAAATACCAGTTTCCCACTTGGAACACACAGGCTGGGGAATTTTCCCATTCATCTCTTCATTTTGTTGGCTCTCTTATGTTAGCTATGTCTCTCACTAAGCTATTTTGAGGGCAAGATCTTAATGATCTAGCAATCTCACTCCTGGGTATATATCCGGAAAAGATGAAAATCGTAATTCGAAAAGGTACATGCACCCCAATGTTCATAGCAGCACTACTTACAATAGCCAAGACATGGAAACAATCCAAGTGTCCATCAACAGACAACTGGCTTAAGAAGATGTGGTACATATATACAATGGAATATCACTTAGCCTTAAAAAGGAACAAAGTTGGGTCATTTGGAGAGACGTGGATGGACCTAGAGAGTGTCATACAGAGTGAAGTAAGTCAGAAAGAGAAAAACAAATATCATATATTAACACATATATGTGGAGCCTAGAAGAATGGTATAGATGATCTTATTTGCAAAGCAGAAATAGAGACACAGACATAGAGAACAAACGTATGGATAGCAAGGGGGGTAGTGGGGGGTGAGAGGAACTGGGAGACTGGGATTGACACATATACATTACTGATACTATGTATAAAATAGACAGCTAATGAGAACATTCTATATGGCACAAAAAAATCTACTTAATGCACTGTGGCGACCTAAATAGAAAGGAAATCCAAAAAAGAGGGGATATATTCATTTTGCTATACAGTGTAAACTAATACAACATTGTAAAGCAACTATACTCCAACAAAATTTAATAAAAATAACCTATAATAGAAAATAATCTGAAAAAAAATATTTATAACTGAATCACATTGCTATACACATGAAACTAACACAATATTGTAAATCAACTATGCTTCAATAAAAAAAATTAAAATAAAATAAATTAATTGATTAAATAAAGCCATTAAAAGCCAGTATTTAATGAGCATTCACTATATGTCTGACATTGGGCTATAAGCTATGCATGAATTATCTCATTTAATCCTTTTGCAACACTGTGAGTTTGGATCTGTTAATATGCTCATTTTTCAGATGGAGGTGCTGAGGTTTAGAGAGATTAAATAAACTGCTCCAAAAATCTGATACCAGAATCCAGACTCTGAAGTATTTAATTGCATTATTTCTAAGAGACATATTTTTTCACATTTAAATATCTCTGGAATTGCTGGGATATCTGACAACGTAAAATTTATTACAATTAAAACTGGCAGTGGTTTTCTTCCTTAATGGTACTTAAAATAACACTGTGCCTCACAACCTATGGCATCTCCATTTCTCTGACCTATTTTAGTCATTTTTAATTTCCGTCTTAGTCATATTTAATTCTCCCATAGAACCTGACCCCATCCCAGTACAGGGTAGACATTCAGTAATTCCTTGCTTATCCTCCTCATTTACTCCTCTTTTCCCCCCAGTTTTACTGAGATATAACTGATATATAATATTGTATTAGTTTAATGTATACAACATAATGATTTGATATATGTTTATACCGCAAAATGATTACCACAATAAGTTTAGTTAACATCCATCAGTTCACAATAGGGCTCCCCAATGTGCCTGCCCCTTCAGGGTGATTCCAGGTCTCTCTTTCCATTGACCAAGTTGCCCTGTGATTTCAGGGTAAAAGGTTGGACATCCCTAGTAGCTTATTATACTAGCTTGTGAACTGGCACAAGAATGACTAGTGTGTAGTCATACTTATAATTCAGACCCCAGAAAATTTCATACACATCATACAGCTCAGACAAAAATGACAAAATAACTGGGTGACATGTTGTCTGTAGATCAAATGAGCTTGTCACACCTGCATCTGCTCTTCTCACGAAGCAATGGAGACCACATGGTATGGTGGTCTCCATCACCAGTTATACTCAGCACCCACATGTGTCTCCCACATGGGCAAATATCCCACACCCATCAGTGTTTGCAGCTCCCTAACACCGTCCTTTCAAACAGACCTGAGCAGCATCTTTTCTGGTCCCACAGAAACCTCCCAGACGCCCCGCCACTCTTTCCTTTATATACCACTGATGATAGCTTTGGTAGAATTCATATAACTTTGTTCTTAGAAAGAAAGCTAGACAAAAAATCCAAGTGTAAATATAATGAGAATGACCTGGAGTACCCCTCATTTACATATCATAAAAATGTCTGAGGGACAAACAAGAATCATACTAATTTTTAAAATAAGACTGCAATGTTTACCTAGAGTACGGGAGTAATTGCACCGAAGTGAGTTGAAGCCAAGACATAAACTTCCGGTGGTGCCGGAAGGAAATCTGCCATGTATGTGGGCCGTTCACTTTCCGGCCCTGGGCCTATGAGGCTTTAAAAGCAGGCAACACACATACACCCCAGCACCTCCAAACTATCTGTCTAAATTTGCATTTATGGAGGTTGTTTTCAGGTGAAACTTCTGCCCAAACCTAAAGACAAGCAAGCAAGTCAACTAAATGAAAACAGTAAAAAAGTAAAGAGGAAACAGCTCCTGAGGGGAGAATGAACAGGATTCGACCTCATTTAAATAAATTTCAATCACCTATTGTGGCTCTGCAGGCCTACCGGGGCATCCTCTAGTGCATGTGGTGGGTAAAATGGCGTAGAGTGGAGCCAGCCTTCATTTGCCCTCTATGCCTATCACCCTCCTGGCTCATTATTTGAAGCTCTCCCCTTCCTCCAAATTCTTGAGACTTGCAGTCCTCACCTGTCTCCTTACTGGCCCCTTTTTGCTCTAATTTAATTGGTTGACTTAATACAATTCACATTTTCCATCTTCAACAACACCCCCATCCCTTCCTGTCCCCCCCAAAAGTACACTACACCTTCAGAGCCTGAAATGTTCTATTTTTCCTGCCACATCTTCCCTACCTACCTGAAATGTTCTATTTTTCCTGCCACATCTTCCCTTCCCTCTCCACCTTTGTCAGGAAAGCCACTAATACTTCAGAGCCAGGAGACGCAAATGCCGAGACCTTGCCGTATACTCACAGTAGGCTAAATATATCCCAATCTGCAAATATAAACAACCCATCAGTCACCCATGAGACTCGGAGGCGCATGAGCTACCACAATCTGCTGACATTGAAGTCTGAACCACAGGGCAGCCTGAGTGAACTGGGGACTTGAGGTCAGCTTGGAAGGGCAGCCACACTTGGAATCCCCATGGCTGCCCACAGTTCCAGATGAAGTTCCCTCCAGCAGTCCCAAGAACACATGCTGAAGTCTCAACCCAGGATCCAATGGGCTTCTGAATTAGTCAGGGCTCTCTAGAGAAACAGAACCAATAGGACGTATATACATAGATTTATTTTAAGTGATTGGCGCAAGTGATCGTAGGGCCTGGTAAGTCTAAATTGTGCAGGGCAGACTAGCAGTCTGGAAACTCCAGCAGAGTTGATGTTATAGTCTTGAGTTCAAAGGCAGACTGGAAGCTGAATTCCTTCCTCTTCCAGGGACCTCAGTCTTTTCTCTGAAGGCCTTCAACTGATTAGATGAGGCCCACCCATACTATGGAGGGTAATCTGCCTTATTCAAAGTCTACTGATTTAAATGCTAATCATATTTGAAAAATACCTGCACAGCAACATCTAGATTCACATTTGACCAAACAATCATGGCCTAGCCAAGTTGACACATAAAATTAACCACCACGGGTTCCAAGAAGCCTGGTCTCTTCCCAGGAAGCTCCAAGTACTATCCCCTCTTCTCCAGGCCACTTAGCCTGGGAGCTGATCCAGCCTCCATAAGAACAAAGTCACACACACACACACACCCCATAGTCTTATCCCAAACATCGGTGAAGGATCCCAAAGGCCCAGAGACTTCTTAGTCACCCCAGATTCCAAGGGCAAGTCTCTCCTCTCCAGAGCACAACACGCTGTCTGAACATGGAGTGTGGGGTTCTCATTCCCTACACCCTTGCATAGATCTTAACAGAACCCCGTCACCCCACCAAAAGAATTGAACTGGGCAGTTGATAGAGTCACAAAATCCACCTGTCACATACTTCTAGACTGTGTCTCTTGAACATCCAAACAGAACACTCTTAATTATTTATTCTTAAATTACATTCTTAATTACTCAGAGATCTCTGGACTGGTATCATTTTACTTAAAAATTGGGCATCTTTAGTATGTCAACATTTATACACATCAGGAAATGTGTTCATTTAATCTCTAAGCTTACTCTTAATTTCAGAAATAGACCAATTCCCTACTGTTTTTGGTAACAGAAATGATAGCAGTGAGAAAACACACATATAAGAAGATACATCCCAGACTCAGAGGCCATGTGAATTTGGTCCCTGAAGCCACAAAGTAAGTCAAGAGGCAGAGATCACCGAAAACAAAACAAGGGGAAAGTCTGTAGAGCACTCACTTCCCTACGGTTGGCGTCACTTCTATACACAGAGGCTTTGTAAAGCATTCTGGAGACCAAGGGAGAGGAATGTCATTCAGCAGAGTGAAAAACAAAATATGAACCACGGCATCACCACCAGGGAGAAGATTTTCCAAATACCTCTTCATTTTCTGGCAAGACAATTTCAAGCAACTGTAACATCCTAAAATAAGTTACTGCAGATCCTAGTAGCATTGTAGAAATGAAATTAGTTCCTCTATTCTTAGTACAATAGATTATTCAAATAGTAATGGACGGCTGCTGCCAGTGCCCAAAGAGCCTTGCATTCAAGGAGGAAGTGGCCACAATTTCTGCTTCATGCTGGTCTGCTCCCTCCCCTAAGAGGGAAGCGGAGCAGTGCGATCTGCTGATCTAATCTGCCTTGTTATCGTCATCGGTAGTTAACATTTATTGAGCGTCAGTGGTACGTAAGCGTCTGGCAGAGACTAAAGCTACTCAGTGGGCCCCTTGGCCTGGTTTCAGCCCCAAAATGTCAAAAAGACCAACCACCAAAAATCCATAGCAAGAGGGAGCAGACTTGCCTCATCGGACAGAGAGTTGCCTGATTACACAACAGGAAGAAGAAGTGGCCAGAAAAGAAGTTGAAAGAGGAAAGCAGATTTTTGGAAATGTGTCATTTCTTTCCTTCACCCGTTGGCCTCTTTGGTAGGGCTTTTGTAACGAAAGGATAATTATTTACAGAAATGGTTCACAGCCTGCCAGAGAGAAGATCAGAAAAATATTAAAGATTTCTTGTTGAACAGAGGAGGTTTTGATTTCTGAAGAATGACAAAGTTCTTCTCCACTCAAGTTGTAGTCAGTCTGGGAAAACCGAACATTTACAGTTGCCCTGGTGCCACAAGTTGAATCTGGCATACAGAGAAAATGTCCTCATACCAAACAGGAAAGTGTGCATACCTGTTTTCTAGTAGGTCATGTGGGCCTGAGTCAAATTCTTGGTATACTAGTCATGTGACTTTAAACAACTCACAACTTCTGTGTCAGTCTCCTCATTTGTAAAACAGAGATGACAATGAAACCAATCTGAAAGGGTTGTTGTGAGGATCAAGTGAAATAACACATGTAAAACTGTACTAACTCTGTAACTAGCACAGTACTTGGCGCACAGTAGGTACTCAAAAAATATTAACTATAATGTGAGAGCACTTTGCAAACATCGAGTAGGACACAAATGCCAGTTACCTTGTATGACATAAATGGTTACAGAATCATCTTTTAATTGCTTCCAAATAACATGTTTCCTTTCTGTAAACAGACCCACATGGTAAAAGGTGTCTTGTGATGGTGAGTTTCCTGTCTGGCTAGAGGCCGAGTTAAGAGGGAGGTGCCCTCCAGAGCTGAGGAGGAAGGTGAGGGAAGAGGTGCTAGTTCCAACCTCCCCCTCTTTCATTTTAACGGAGCTGGAGAGCCTGGACCCCTGGAAAGTTCTTCTGTTGTTCGTGCAGCCACATTTTTCATCTTGCTACGCAATATTATCACTTTAAAACATTTGAGAGTCAACTGACAGAAAGGGTCTCTCCTGGCAGCATTCGACTGGGGAGGAATGAGGCATTCCCCAGCCCTCACCATTTTTCCCTTTCCCCTCCTCTACTCATACCCTGCAATGGAGCTCTGGATCTCTGCACAGAGCTGCCATTCCTGTACATGGGACGCAGCCTAGTGTGATGCTGAAATGTCAGCCAGGGTCAGACGACATGAATTCAAATGCCGTGTGACTTTGAGAAAGTTACCTTACCTCTCTGTACCTCAATTTCCTCATCTGTTAAATGCAGATAACGGAAATGCTTACATCAAAGGTTTGTTGTGAGTATTAAACGTGATAACATATGTAAAAAATAGGTGATTGATAAACATTAGCTATTAGAATCACCATCTTCATCATCATCATTATTGCACACATTCCTCACTCCTCTCAGAACATCCACCCACAAGCTTGACAGTCATCCTCTCTGTGAAAGTACTAAATCATCTTCTATGGCAACTGGTGACACTAAGTGAGAGGAGACTAAGAGGACAAATGTAGAGGGGCCATAAATGCATTACCAGCGGTCTGAATTAGAATAGTTCACCATCATGAAAGACGGCAAGCCCTGCGTGGAGAGTTGAGTGGGGAATGAAATAGGATATCCTTGAAGTCACTAAGGTTTAATATCTAGTACAAGGTTACATTCTTTAGGAATGACTCATCTGTGCTTCAGGGCTACCGTCTGGTTTCACAGATGAGAAAAGTAGGGCCCTGGAGTAAATGAGTTGCCCAGAAGTTCACAACAGACACTAGAACCCAGGTCTCCTGACATCTAGTCCAGCACTCTTCCATGACTTCCATGACTCTCCCTTGTACTGACAAGTTGTACAAACTCTGACCCCAGGTTGAGAGGGAGGGAAAGGCAGGCTCAGGGCTGGAGCCTCACTCATTGGGGACCATCCCAGCTGCATCTACCAGTAAGTTGACCTTCTTCCTGTCCTGTCCTTACTTCCTTATTAGTCAATTCCTCTTCCTCTCCCAGGTCCCAGCCAGGCTTGCAAGAAGATACAGCATGAACATGGCTAAAGCAATAAAATGCAGGTTCCCAGGTTCAAAGCCCTTCTCCGGCCCCTCTCCTGTCTTCCTTACTCCCCCACACTTCCTCTGTGTTCTCGTCCTTTCCATCTAGGCCCTGTGACCACTAGCCCTATAGACTCTCCCTTGGAGCCCTTCTTTCCCTGCTTCCCTTCCCTTCTACTCTCACACACTGCAGGAAATGCCTTTCTTTGCCCTTCCATCCAGCCACCTGGCTATCCCCCCCTCCTGTAAGTCTCAACTGCGGCCTCCCTAGCTCAGCATCTTTCTGAATCACTCCCACCCGCTGTCGGATGGGATTCAAGAGCCACCCTTCCTGGTTCCCACGTGTGTATTTCTATCTTTGCATCCTTGCACTTACCACACTTTTTACAGTTTGCTTCCCTGGTACCTAGAGCCCTTTGAGGGCAGTGACCACCTGCTTTCACATCCCTGGGACATAGCATAGTGCCTGATCCAATACTAGGTTCTTAATAAGTATTGGTTTGAATGAATGTAACACAAGTAAAGCTCTCCCAGCTATGCCATTAGGTACAACTGCCCCTGTTTGCATGTCAGTGACTTAAAACCCTTTCACGAGTTCCTTAACTGATGAAATAAGCAGTGGTGTTATTTTCTGTTCTGATTCTGATTTTCATACCTCCTTTCATGAGACGTCCCCTCACTTCTTTTTCTCTCTTCCAAAATCTACAATTTCAAAATTAACCTCTCAACTTAAGAGGTTAAAACGGACTTGATGTCACAGGGGTTGCACAAATTGTGGAATCCTTGACTAAGCAGGAAATACAGTTCTTGCAATGACAGACACACCAAACTAATGGTAGAGAGGTCTCACTGCATTCAATACACATGCTATAGCTGAAGGAAGGTGTCCTGGAAAACCACACCTCCACGCTCAGGGTCACTTACTCACTTCTTGCCACCCAAGAAGCTTACGAGGTGCCCCTGGTGCATTCCTTCTTCTCAGTTTCCTACTTAACCCCTTTCTCCTCAAACCTCCAGCCCCGCCTCCTTATTCTCACCCTCAGCTGCTGTGACCTTGCTTGCCCTTTCACTGGAAAGAGAATCCACCCAAAGGGAACTCCCACAAGCTTGCACCTCGGCACACATACCTCACGCATCCACACCTGCGCCTTTGGACTCTCCTCCTCTATCCTGGAAAAGGCTAACGCTTCCACCTGTGCACTTGATCCCAACCCTTCTTGCCTCTTCTAGGACATTTCTTCAGCTCTTCTCCCCAATCTCATGCAGCATTAATTTTTTCTTCTTACGCTGAGTACATCCATCAGAAAACATGCTCTCTCCCACTCACCTGACAAAAAAAAAAAAAAAAAAAAAGAAAACAAAAGCCTCTCTCCCTAGCTACTTCCACATTTTCTCCTTCCCTTTATAGCAATGCTCCCCAGGAACTGTCATGAGAAGTGTTTTCAACTTAATGCTCTCTGTTGTGACTTGAATCTACTCCAGTCATACTTTTACCCTCAAAACTCCATCAAGATCCCAAGCCCCCTCCGCATTGCTAAAGCTATGGTCCAAACTCTGTCTTCATCTTACTGATATTTCAGCAGCATTCGAGGCAGGTGATAACTCTATTTTTCTGTCACCTCCCTCTCTGACTTTAAGGACCCCTCACTCTCCTGGATTTTCTCCTACCTGTCTGGACACACCATCCTGATCTTCTTTTCTGGTTCCTCTTCATCTCTCAAATCTCTAAATGTTGGTATATCCCAAGCTCAGACCCCAAATTCTCTATCTATACTCACTCCCTTGATAATCTTATTTAGATTTATAGCTTGAAATACCGTTTTCATGTTGGCCATTTCCAAAGATGTCTAATTAGCATCTTCAGCTTATCATGTCTAAACCTGAACTCCTTTTTTTTTTTTTACATCTTTATTGGAGTATAATTGCTTTACAATGGTGTGTTAGTTTCTGCTTTATAACAAAGTGAATCAGTTATACGTATACATATGTTCCCATATCTCTTCCCTCTTGCGTCTCCCTCCCTCCCACCCTCCCTCTCCCACCCATCTAGGTGGTCACAAAACACCGAGCTGACCTCCCTGTGCTATGCGGCTGCTTCCCACTAGCTATCTATTTTACGTTTGGTAGTGTACATATGTCCATGCCACTCTCTCACTTTGTCCCAGCTTACCCTTCCCCCTCCCCATATCCTCAAGTCCATTCTCTAGTAGGTCTGTGTCTTTATTCCTGTCTTATCCCTAGGTTCTTCATGACATTTTTTTTTCCTTAGATTCCATATATATGTGTTAGCATACAGTATTTGTCTTTCTCTTTCTGACTTACTTCACTCTGTATGACAGACTCTAGGTCCATCCACCTCATTACAAATAGCTCAATTTCGTTTCTATTTATGGCTGAGTAATATTCCATTGTATATATGTGCCACATCATCTTTATCCATTCATTCGATGATGGACACTTATGTTGCTTCCATGTCCTGGCTATTGTAAACAGTGCTGCAATGAACATTGTGGTACATGACTCTTTTTGAATTATGGTTTTCTCAGGGTATATGTCCAGTAGTGGGATTGCTGGGTCATATGGTAGTTCTATTTGTAGTTTTTTAAGGAACTCTCGATACATACCCCCAAATTAGTTCATTTGACGCTAACTGCAACTCAGTTCTTTCAGGTGCTCCGTCAGAAACTCTTGGAGGCATCTTCAGCTCCTTTTTCTCTTTACCCTACAGCAGCTCTGTCGGCAAATCCTGTTGACTCCACTCATGTTCTGCCTTCCTCAGAATCTTCTATTATTATTAAAAAGCTCTAAGCCTTACACAACTACAGAAATTCAAAAGGAACCACAGATGCTGTCAAGAATGCCAGAGAACACAGACGACCCCAAGAAAGAGCCACAACTCTGCCTGACCCTCAGAGCCCTCCTCACTCCTTGCCTCCCGACACTTCTGCCCTACCCACTTGTTAGCTAATAACATTGCTTAATTTTTTGTTTTGAAATATTTACAGATTCACAGGAAGTTGCAAAGAAAGTACAGAGATCCCACGTATTTTTTTATCCACTTTCCATCGATGTTACATCTTACGTAACTATCGCACATTATCAAAACCAGGAAATTGACATCCGTGTGTATGTATTGCTCCATGCATTTAATCATATATGTAGATTCCTGTAACAACCACTGCAATCAGGAGACAGAACTATTCCATCATGAAAATGAAATTTCTCATGCTACCCCTTTATACTATCTACTTCCCCTCACCCTTAACCTCTGCAAATCACTAATCTGTTTTCCATCTCTCTGATTTTTGTCATTTCTTTAATGTCATATAAATGGAGCCATATCGTGTGTGACCCTTTGAGACAGGCTTGTTTTCACTCAGCGTAATACCCTTGAGGTCCTTAGAAGTTATTGTGTGTATCAACAATTTGTTCCTTTTTTATTGCTAAGTAGTATTTTGTGGTATGGACGTTCCACAGTTGTTTAACCACTCACTTGCTGAAGGATGTTTTGGTTGTTTCCAGTTTTTTTTACTATTGCAAATGAAGCTGCTATGAATAACCCTGTACTGGTTTTTGTGTGAACATAAGCATTTATTTCTCAGAGATGATTGCCCAGGACTGCAATTGCTGGGTTATATGGTAAATGTACGTTTAGGGTTTTATGCTCATTTGTTCTTTTTGTTTTGTTTTAGAAACTGCCTAACTATTTTCTCGAG
This sequence comes from Pseudorca crassidens, assembly GCF_039906515.1. Classification (NCBI taxonomy): domain Eukaryota; kingdom Metazoa; phylum Chordata; class Mammalia; order Artiodactyla; family Delphinidae; genus Pseudorca; species Pseudorca crassidens. The sequence continues at coordinate 29,665,796 of NC_090313.1, read as the reverse complement.
TGGCTGTACCATTTTACATTCCAAGACTTTTCCAGAATCCTACCACTTCTCACTACTAGGAGACTACCCTGATCCGAGTTGATGTCCTCTCTCCCCTGGATCACTTTAATAGCACTGTAACTGCTGCCTCTACTTGGTGTTCTCTCCCTACTCCTTCTATCTACTTTTCAATCCAGCAACCAGAGTGATCCTGGTGAAATGAAATTCAGGTTGGGTTACTCTCTTGCCTGAGACCGTACAATAGCTTCTCATGCCACCCTGAGAAAAGTCAAATCCCTGACCATGACCTAGATAGTGTGCCTATCCTCTGACTCTGTTTCCCATTGCTCTCCCCATCACTCACTCCTCTCCAGCTATGACAACAGCTCCCTTGACCTGCCCTACACTCTTGTCGACTTCACATTTGCGGTTCCCTCTGCCCGGAACGCCTTCCCACATATCCCATTCCCAGACTCCTCAGAACTTTATTCAAACATCCCTCTCAGGGAGGCTTCCCTAGCCACCCTACCTCCCTACCAAACCTCCTCCCCTGTTTTGTTCTTCTCCTTAGTACATTATCACCTCCTAACACGTCACATGCTTTACTTACCTTATTACCTCTCACCCTTCACTAGAATGCAAAAGCACCCTGAAGGCAGAGATTTGTGTCTGTTTTGTTCACTGCTGAATCCCCAGTGTCTAGAATAATTCCCGGCACATAATAGATGCTCAACGAACAGGTTTTAAGTGAATGGATGGATAGGTGAGTCAACAATCACTAACTACAAAAATGTGATTGCCAGCATTTCATATTTGTACACAACATCCCTGGGTGGAATGCCATTCACAGCACATTGAAATGGAGGCCAGAACAAAGCATCGAGACCACTTAAAAATGTTCCCAGGAAATAATGACAAATACATATTTGTAAATGGGCTCATCAGTACTGCACTGGGCCACCCTGCTAGAGTCTTGGCATTTCTGTGTCACTAGAACAAAACTCTGGAACTGTCCCAGTTCTGAAGAGTCACATTGGTACACACAGCTCAGGAAGCTGAACAGCAAATCAGAAGTTTAGTCCCTGATAACCTGGACAACAAGGACACATACAATTCACATCACCCTTTGGTTGTCGATCCAAACACAAAGATGGAATCCTTCACTCCTTCAATGACTGCTTCTCAAAGCCTAAAAGAACAAAATCTCACCTCATTACCCACTGCATTACACTTTGGAACCAACCTTATACTTGGTAAGAGATAAAATTTAACCAAAACACAAAGAGTTCACAGTGGGTAGAAGAAAGTTCAAAGCCAATGAAAAGAGCCTCTATAGACTGACAAGTAGCAAGGCATGGCATGGACATGCTAGAAAAAAATTCGGAGGCTGATTTATACTTACTGATATCAATTGCTAGGTTTTTGAGTGTTTCCTCTGAAAACAGCCAGCAATTCTATAGCACATATTACATACCAAGGACTATTCTAAACAGCTTACTAACTCAATCAGCACCCCCAGCCCAAGACAACACTAGGAGGCAGATACTATAATGAGCCTCAGATTACAGAAAGTTTCACTAATGGGTCCAAAGACACACAGCCGATGAGTGAGGCCCCCTGGACTTGAACCTGGGCAGCCTGGCTCTGGAATTTGTGTTCTTCACTTTGCGTCTCCATTTGGTGCTAATGTCTCTGCTAAAATCTTACCCTCATTATCTCATTGAGTGTTTAAAACCACACCAAGCGGTAAGAGAAGGGGAAACCGAAGCTTAGAGAGGTGAACTAAGAAGCCTGGGAAGTGGCAGCGAGGGTTTCAAACTCAAGTCGGCCTGACTCTTAATATCCATCTGCGTGGCCTCTTCCAGCCCCTACTACCTTTTCCTATGCGGTTCCCCTGGTGGAGGGTAGGTTGCTGTCCCTTGGCTACCCACCCTCACCGCCCTCTGTCCAGACCGCAAGCCTCCACACACACAAATTAACCTCTCCTTCCTGCACATTTCCCTCAGTTCTGTAGGAAAGGAAATGTGACTCGTGTCTCACTGAGGCTTTCCTTTGAATGAAGTCTGCTACTTAACTCAAATGAAGTTTTTTTTTTTTTTTTTTTTTTTGTGGTACGCGGGCCTCTCACTGTTGTGGCCTCTCCCGTTGCGGAGCACAGGCTCTGGACGCGCAGGCTCAGCGGCTATGGCTCACGGGCCCAGCCGCTCCGCGGCATGTGGGATCTTCCCGGACCGGGGCACGAACCCGTATCCCCTGCATCGGCAGGCGGTCTCAACCACTGCGCCACCAGGGAAGGCCCCTCAAATGAAGTTTTTATCGGTCTGCTTCAGACACTAAGGTAAGAATCTCAGAGAGCATTATGGACATATTTTTGACCAAGAAGGTCTCTTCCTGATAGGCCATAAATCATATCCCCTGAGCAGTCATCTAGATCTATAAGGAAAGCTGGCCAAACCACAGGAGGCTACATACTGGTTGTGTGAGCTCTGACGAGTCATATCATCTCTGTGCCTCAGTTTCCCATGTGCAAAAATATACCTACCTCGTGGGGTGTGAGAGGATTCCTTGAGCTATATACAGTGCTTAGAATAGCAGTGCTTAGAAAAGTTCCTGGCACAAGGTAAGTGCTGTGTAAGTGTTTGCTATTGTTCCCACGACTGTTACATGCCTGGCTCACTGCCCTGGCGCGGAGCGAGGAGATGGGCTCCCTGTCTCTTCATTCCCAAAGTCCTCTCAATCTAGAAATACTTTCTGCCACGGGTTTTCAAGTAAAACTTGCTTTCTGCCTCGTGAAGTGGAGAATTTGGGCTGATTTAATAATACTTGCTATTTATACAGTGTTTTTCTTCCTTGAAAGACCTCTGCGCAACCAACAGTTCTTTCCATGACCCTGAACAAAGAAAGATTCTTTAATGGGAAGTTTGTGAAAGAAATGTCGTGGGCCTCCTTTTCAGAAATGGCTGAGCTAGTCAAAGTCTGCTTACTGTGAGAAACATGACACAAACTACCACAAAACAAGAACTTGCAGGTTACAAGAAAATGCCCTTTGTTCAAATGCAAAAAAAAAAAAAAAAAAAACTCTTTTACATTTATCGGCATTTGAGAGTAAATTTGCATTATTCTGAACGCTTTGCATGCTGCTTCTTAGGCTTCTTTTAAAAGAAATTTAAGAGAAGGAAAAGAAAAGAGAACAGCACAATAAAAAAAAAAAAAAAAGCATCCTTTCCTTATCTAACTCCCTCAGTGGACATTTAGCAGAATTAGACTGCTAAGCAATGTTATCCCATTTCTTTGCACAATCCACTGACAATTTTCACCTCCTTTGTTGGAAACTTCTACGTTTCCTCCCTCTTCTTCAGTGTACTGTTCATCTTCCTCATTCAGAATCTATTATTTCCCAATCCCTGAATTTTAAATTAGTCACACTTAACTCTTTCCTTACTTTGTGCACTAAGTTCTGAAACAGGCAGGAAATGCATTCTGCTTCCTACAACTTCAGAAACATCTGAATACACACTTCCATAATAATTCACCGCAGTAACTCACAACATTGCAACTTCAAATGAAAGGATTTGCTCAGGAAGTTATGAAAGAAATCAGATAAATGGTTAAACACTACATGGTCAGAGATGAAGGGGTTTTCCTAAGTAGGGTATCATAAGGCACTCTGCTTCCTGTGAGCCTGAGGACAAGAGCTCCAGTCCTCCGAGGCAAACCATCTATGTCTAGCCAACAGTGACTCCCCCCTTTTACCAATCTGATTAAAAGATCAGCTTTTGTACCCACGTGGCTTTCCTTTCCAGATGTCTGGCCTGTATTTGGCATAAAAGACATTGGGCTATTCACAGGTGGGAGCCCTGTGATTCTGCCCCATGGGTAAGACATGCCTGGCTGAGGGCCTCATCTAGAATGACAACTCAGTGGGGTCGGTCTGCAGCCACATCTCCCCCACTGTCAATGGCTCTCACACATGCCTTTGACTGTAACCTCTGTCTGCAAACAGTGCAACCATTGCTTTGACTTCTGATTACCACACAGCCTGTTCACAGGCACAGGTAAGAGCTGTGTCCGAATAAGCAGAGTGCTGTTGTATTTTCTTCATTAGATTGAAGGATTCAGTTACCTAATTATGGGTGTCCTTAAGTCCATGGTGGCCAGGTTTATACAGTTGAGTAGGATTTGTGTTGCTGGGAAAACATACACTCGTTGTGCATTTTGTCCCTGTAGCTTTGCTTGGTTCCAAGAATTCTCTTTGTTTTTGTTTTTTTTTTGGTGGTACGCGGGCCTCTCACTGTTGTGGCCTCTCCCGTTGCGGAGCACAGGCTCCGGACGAGCAGGCTCAGCGGCCATGGCTCATGGGCCCAGCCGCTCCGCGGCATGTGGGATCTTCCCGCACCGGGACACGAACCCGTGTCCCCTGCATCAGCAGGTGGACTCTCAACCACTGCGCCACCAGGGAAGCCCCAAGAATTCTCTTTGAAGTCAGTGCTCTTCAGTTCAGATGATTAGCACGTGACTTTAATAAGGTCAGAGCCATCAATCTATTCATTTGTCAGTTATTGTCACTCAGTTCCATGTCACAGACTATACTAGTCCTAGTCGATTGACTCAGAAATGATGGTAGGTTACCAAGAAGACCAACTTATGAAAATGCGGCCAGATCAGCACAAATCCACCATCCTAAGAGATGAAACAATGCAAGCATCTATCCCACCAAAAAGAAATGGGTCATTGCCCTGTGAAAACAGCTGCACTGAATATAGAAGTGTTCCATTAAGAGTGCCATTCACCCAGTGTTTATGTACACAGCTCCAAGCCAGCACCTGTATTAATACCTAATGTCTGTAATTAATATCTACAGTGTCAAAAGATGAGAGTCTAAGGTTCACACAATTAAGGACATCACCACAACCAAAGCCTTCATGGATTTTCTCTATGGTCTAAAAGCATAAAATGCAATGAAATTGGCTTTGCCTCCAGAGTAATTGTGGCAAAGTTTAGAATGCCATCAGAATGTATTACATCAGTAAACTGAGCATGAAGGCCGATCACCAATATAGATCATTTTTAACAAAAAACATAAAGAGCCGGAAGTCGGTATTTCCCATATCAAAACAGCCGGAAGAGTGAATGTTCTGGCCCAAGGGCAGGGCTCACTGTGTCTCAAGCGTAGATATATCCCCGTCAATGAAGACGAATTAATAGAGCTCCTTTTGCCAAATGCCAGGGATTAGTCAAATCACACAACTAACTCTCCTGGTTCTAAATAGAATACCTGTGGCTTGTCCATAGGGATAAGATGCACTCATCTGCTGATACCAGCACTCATATATTAACTAAGTTCAACAAATAAGCCTTAACCACCTAATTCAGGCTTGAATTCCAGACAGCCATTGATCAAAGAATTATATAAATACATATAAACTCCCATCTGTGATAAATACTATGTGTGAAAGGTTTCTAGTCCTAAAAGAGCAGAAAATAATCAGAACATATCAGTATTGTGATTATACTGATCAAGCGGAGATAAATATAATATTTAATTTTCAGAATTCTTGTGGAGATTAAGTTTGATATATACAAAAACATATTTTTAAACGATACATACTTAGATAAAAATATGGATCATTTTACTATAGTGGATAGACTATGTTGCAATAATAAGTAGTAAATAAAATCTCAGTAACTAAATACATAAAAGGTTTATTTCTTACTCGGGCAAAATCACTGGCAAGTCTGGAAGCTCTCCAGGGCAGTTCCCTTCAAGCAGAGAATCAGGAATCCAGTCCACTTGCATCCTGGGGCTCCAACATCGCAAGATGTGGCTTCTAGATCATGGTGGCAACAAAGACCCTCAGAGCAAGGGATCGCAGAGTCATGCACTGGTTCTTAAATGCTCCATCTTCCCACAAGGGCACTAGCAAATGTCAGGGAGACATGACTATTCAGTAAATAGTTCTGCTATGAGTGGGAAAAGCATGGTTATTGAACAAGTTATCCAACTTTTTCTGAGACCATTTTCTCATTGATCAAGTGGAAAAGGTGATTCACGCTATCTCACAAGGCTAGAGAATTAATGTGAAGAACTTATATACCGCAAGGAGCCATAGAAAAGGCTGTTACTGCTCTGTCTACCACAATCACCAATGACACCAACACCAAGGGGAAGAATAAAAACTGAGTTGAAGAATGATAGGCCTGGACTACTTTCTGTTGACGGAACAGGCCAGCCAGCCTGGCACCTAAGAATTGACAGTATCCTAAATCATGTCATTTGCACGTAGAGTAGGGGAGTGAAAACAGCACTGAAGAAAACCGGTGCAGACCCTGGCCCTCTCCGCTAACCTCCTGGAAAGCACAATTTGGTTTCTGGGTCACTGCACATTTACCTAATTTTCTTACTGGGCTAGTCTAAAACTGTCTAATTGTTAAGAGACCCAGTTTTTTTGTTTTTTTTTAAGAAGGCTAAATATACCTCGTTGCCTAAGTACTTTCTCATCCTGAATCATATAATCCTGGGTCAGAGATGAGGTATATTACTTGTTTAGCTGGCATTATTATTCCCTATTTGACCATTATAGAGCCAATGGTCCTGATCTAAATTACAGACCCTTCTTTACCTAACTAAAAACCAAGAAACCAATAAAGAAGCAATTCCTGGTTATCATTACGGCTCCCAGTTGTCTTTGCTCAGATGGAAACTCAGGTGGTATTTATCTATTTGAAAAATATTGTGCTTATTTATACTCTCTTAAGCAACCATCCTCAGCACCAATATGTCTGCTAAATATGCTCCCTTTATTGCTTTGGTGATAGATTCGACAGTTAGGTACACAGCATGACAAATGTATATCTTCTTCATCATGGGTTTTAGTCCTCTATTTGCTCGTGCAGGCTAGTCACAGCTAGAGTGAAGAAAGCAGTGTGCTGTAACATTAAAGGCAATACCAAAAGCAGAAAAAGGATAGTTCTATAAAAAAAGGATATTTCTATAAATATTTCTATAAAAAAAGGTGAAAGAGAATGAAAGGAAAGTAATTGACTGTAAGAAAAACGTCTCAGAGGTTCCAAAAATCAAAGATTAAAAAAAAAAATCCAAACGCTTGGGAGATTAATTTAACCACTACAAAAAGATGATTCTGAGAGAAACAACCTACAAGACCAACTGAAAAATAGATGGCTGTTTCAGAAAATAGAATAAAATTGGAAATGCTGAGAAGGTAGAAAGGATATGGTAGACAAAACGGCACTTATTTAAGAAGGTTGATAGCCAGAAATGTATGTTACTATTAAATAGTGTGGTGACCCAAAGCAAATAAATTACCCCAGTAACATTACATTTCTGTTGTCTATTAAGAGAAGTTATAGAATCTTGGGGGCTTTCCCTCAAAAATAAACTTTGAGAAATCACACAAAGGAAAGCGATTCACTACATGACCTTGTAGAGATTCATTCTTAACTAAGCAGTCGAGTGTCTTTTTTTAGCTTGTTTCATGAAGATTGTCTATGCATTAATATTACATCATATTATGAAAATAAATACATTGGGATGTTTCGAAAGGTGCTTGCGGGGCTTCCCTGGTGGCGCAGTGGTTGAGAGTCCACCTGCAAATGCAGGGGACACGGGTTCGCGCCCCGGAAGATCCCATATGCCGTGGAGTGGCTGGGCCCATGAGCCATGGCTGCTGAGCCTGCGCGTCCGGAGCATGTGCTCCGCAACGGGAGAGGCCACAACAGTGAGAGGCCCGCGTACCAGAAAAAAAAAAAAAAAAAGGTGCTTGCGCATCTGTGTTTATGTGTGTATGTTCTGCGGGAGGTGTGACTACAGGTGGGTGATTGCTTGTATGTGTACGGTACGTTTACTTATGTCTGCGTGACTTGAGTGTGCCCACATGTGGTTGTGCGTGATGTGTGTGGTCGTGCATCTGAATGCTGTGTAAGTGTGTGGCCTGTGTGTGTGAACGTGTGACAGGGTATATGAGTGTAGGTGACTCTATGCATGAGTGTCTGTGGGAGGTGTAATTGTGAATATACGCAACTCTGTGTGAATGTGGATGTATACGGGTGTATGTGTTTGTACGTATGTAAGTATGCATGTATGAGTGTATATGTGAGTGTGATGTGAGTGTGCGTGTGTGTGCACATGGGCACATGTAAGCATAAGGAAGAGCTGTTACTAACAGTAGATCACTTCTAATAACCCCAACGGTAAGGTGTTTCCATGGCTTAGAAGGAGACAAAGAGTAGAGATATTTAGGGGCTAAGCAGCATAGCAACTTGCTTCTTATGAGATCCCTTAGACCAGAACCATATCAGTGCTGAGTCATTTCCTAAATGGTCCCCTAGAGGCTGAGGCCTGCTTTCCTCACTGCCCCATTCACTGCTCTTTTTATCCCCATTAGCTTGAGAAGGCAAACACCAGCAGTAGCCCTTATTTGCTGCTAACCAGGTCCTTCTCATTTCTAGGCCTCCTCTGTGAAGAAGGTGCCAGGCTCCACCTGTTCATGCCTGCCCATGACGCCTTCCAAGCCCTGATTACAAACACTTTCATTCAAGAAAGCCTCCCTATCCAGCGCTCCCTCACACTGATCTCTCCCTCAGCCCTTAAGTATAGCATTTATCATTTTGAATTACAGATTAAATTGAATTAACTGTACAAAGAGATGAAATCACGTGGCTATCTGCCCAGGGTGATTATAATTATAATAGTTAACTTTTATTGAGAACTTACTATGTGCCTGGCATTCTGACAAATAAGCCTTTTATATACATCTCAATTAATCGTCACAACATGCCTTTGACATAGCTACAAACATGACTTCCATTTTAAAAATGAGGAAAGTGAAATCCAGACGGTTTAAGTAACTTGTCCAAAGGTTTTTTTCTGTCTACGTTCTCTGCTGTTCATATCGATTATGTTCTATTGATCTGTTCTCGAATTCACAGATTTTATCCTGTCTTTTCCACTCTACTATTGAGCCCACCCAATGAGTTTTTACATTGGTTATTGTATTATTTTTTTGGTTCTATAATTTCCTTTCAGTTCCTTTTTAATATTTTCTATTTTATTTCCTGAAATTTCATAATTTTCCATTTGTTTCAAGAGAATTTGTAATTCCTTGGGAAGCACTTTTAGAAGGCTGTTGTCAGATCATTTCAAAATCCGATTCATCTTGGTATTGGCATTTGTTGACTGTCTTTTCAAATTCGTGTTCTGATCTTTCTGGTTCTTGGTATCAGTGATTTCTATTGTTCTCTGAGCATTTTGGATATAGTAGTAGGAGACTCTTGATCTTATTTTATCTTATTTTTAGCAGACAGCCCCCCTAGTGAGGTGTACTGCAAGAGTGTATATGTTCAAGTTCCCCCTGGGCCCTGCCAACACCAACTTGGCAAGAGCAGGGCACTGACTCACCCTGCCTCACTGCAGATGGGGTTCCTAGTCAGCTCCCCCTTCTGCCCTATTGATGTCTTCCTGGTGAAAGTGGGGCACCAGCTCCCACCTTGCTGGGCTCTGCTGCCACCAGGGGAGGGGAGGGAGTGGGGCGTAGTGCCAGCAAGCCCTGCCTCAAACCTAATTCTGTCTTGTTGCTACCGAATCGGAGCCGGTGGAGGCTCAGCTCCCCACTGGGTCCCGCTGAGCCCAGGGGAAAGTGGAGGGCCGACTAGTCCTGGCCTGTACCACCTCCTTAAGGTTCATTGCTGCCGGGTGAAGACGAAGACTCAGGTCAACACTGGGCCCTGCTGACACTATGCCAGCAGAATTGGTTCCACTGGGCAGGGCACCCCACTTGGTCCTGCCAACACCATCCGGTGGAAGAAGTGAAGCCCGCTTCTGCCGTGCACAGGAGAGAAGGTTAGCTTCCTGCTCAGCTCTGCTGACACCACCCTGTGGGGTTAAGGGAGAAGGCTGCCTGCCTGCTTCCACCCAGCCAGGGGGTAGAAGATAGAGCGGGCATCTTTCCACTGGTGTCTGTCACTTGGCTAGAGTGTTTTCAAATGTTCCTGATCCTTTGCTCAGGGAGAACAGGCTTTCCCTGGAGCTTTTTAGTCTGTGCCCGTTGGTGGCTCTGGCTTGGAGGCTTCTGCAGTGCCTGTACAGAATATATAGATGACAATAAGGTAACTCGGGGATGCACCACCGTGTCATTCCTCAAGGTCCCAAGGTCCAGTCAGCCCATTCTTCTTCCACCTCTCAGAGACTTCCTATGCTTTTTTGTCGTATCATGTCCAGAGATGTTCAGTTGTAATGGGGGGAACCTGGGAGAAATGGGGCTACTCCATCTCAGTGAAATAAGAACTATTCAAGTCTTATAAACTCAGAAATAGTAAGGCCAGAATTTGAACCCAGGAGGTCTAGTCATAGAAACTATTATTTTAATTGTCAAGCTAGCACTACTCATAATAAAATTTATATGTGTCTGAGTTTGCTAGGGCTGCCATAACAAAATACCATAGACTGGGTGGCTTAAGTGACAGACATTTATTTGCTCACAATTCTGGAGCCTAGAAGTCCACGATCAAGGTGTCAGCAGGGTAGGTTTCTTCTGAGGCCTCTCTGCTTGTCTTACAGATAGCTGCCTTATCACGTGTCTTCACATGGACTTCATTCTGGATGTGTCTGTGTCCAAATGTTCTCTTTTTATAAGGCTAGTCACGTTGGATTAGGGCCCATACCAAGAACCTAAACCTCATCTTAATTACGTCTTTAAGACCCCATCTCCAAATACAGTTGCATGCTGAGGTACTGGGGGTTGGGACTTTAGCATATGAATTTGGGGCAGGGGACACAACTTAGCCCATAACAATGTATCAAATAATAATATAGTATATAAAAGAGTATATTACATAAAGGTAAGATATAATAAATGTATGTTATACATAATATGAGAAAAATAGCCTGAATGTACAGTTGGCTCTTGGCATCAGGGTGAATTGACCAATTTGCACAATTCGCACATTGGATGTTCTTTTTTTTTTGAATTTTTGAATTTATTTTCTTATACAGCAGGTTCTCATTAGTCATCAATTTTATACACATCAGTGTATACATGTCAATCCCAATCGCCCAATTCATCACACCACCACCCCACCCCATAGCCGCTTCCCCCCCTTGGTGTCCATACGTTTGTTCTCTACATCTGTGTCTCTATTTCTGCACTGCAAACCGGTTCATATGCACCATTTTTCTAGGTTCCACATACATGTGTTAATATACGATGTTTTTCTCTTTCTGACTTAACTTCACTCTGTATCACAGTCTCTAGATCCATCCACGTCTCAACAAATGACCCAATTTCGTTCCTTTCTATGGCTGAGTAATATTCCATTGTATATATGTACCATATCTTCTTTACCCATTCATCTGTCGATGGGCATTTAGGTTGCTTCCATGACCTAGCTATTGTAAATAGTGCTGCAATGAACATTGGGGTTCATGTGTCTTTTTGAATTATGGTTTTCTCTGGGTATATGCCCAGTAGTGGGATTGGTGGATCATATGGTAATTCTATTTTTAGTTTTGTAAGGAACCTCCATACTGTTCTCCATAGTGGCTGTATCAATTTACATTCCCACCAACAGTGCAAGAGGGTTCCCTTTTCTCCACACCCTCACCAATTTTGTTGTTTGTAGATTTTCTGATGATGCCCATTCTAACTGGTGTGAGGTGATACCTCATGGTAGTTTTGATTTGCATTTCTCTAATAATTAATGATGTTGAGCAGCTTTTCATGTGCCTCTTGGCCACCTGTATGTCTTCTTTGGAGAAATGTCTAATTAGGTCTTCTGCCCATTTTTGGATTGGGTCGTTTGCTTCTTTAATATTGAGCTGCATGAGCTGTTGATATATTTTGGAGACTAATCCTTTGTCTGTTGATTCATTTGCAAATATTTTCTCCCATTCTGAGGGTTATCTTTCCATCCTGTTTATGGTTTCCTTTGCTGTGCAAAAGCTTTTAAGTTTCATTAGGTCCCATTTGTTTATTTTTATTTCCATTACTCTAGGAGGTGGATCAAAACAGATCTTGCTGTGATTTATGGCAAAGAGTGTTCTTCCTATGTTTTCCTCTAAGAGTTTTATAGTGTCTGATCTTAAATTTAGGTCTCGAATCCATTTTGAGTTTATTATTGAGTATGGTGTTAGGGAATGTTCTAATTTCATTCTTTTACATATAGCTGTCCAGTTTTCCCAGCACCACTTATTGAAGAGACTATCTTTTTTCCATTGTATATCCTTGCCTCCTTTGTCATAGATTAGTTGACCATAGGTGCATGGGTTTATCTCTGGTCTTTCTATCTTGTTCCATTGATTTATGTTTCTGTTTTTGTGCCAGTACCATATTGTCTTGATAACTGTAGCTTTGTAGTATAGTCTGCAGTCAGGGAGTCTGATTCCTCCAGCTCTGTTTTTTTCCCTCGATACTGCTTTGGCTATACGGGGTATTTTGTGTCTCCATACAAATTTTAATATTTTTTGTTCTAGTTCCGTAAAAAATGCCATTGGTAATTTGATAGGGATTGTACTGAATCTGTAGATTGCTTTGGGTAGTATAGTCATTTTCACAATATTGATTCTTCCAATCCAAGAATATGGTATATCTCTCCATCGGTTGGTATCATCTTTAATTTCTTTCATCAGTGTCTTATAGTTTTCTGCATACAGGTCTTTTGTCTCCCTAGGTAGGTTTATTCCTAGGTATTTTATTCTTTTTGTTGCAATGGTAAATGGGAGTGTTTCCATAATTTCTCTTTCAGATTTTTCATCATTGGTGTATAGGAATGCAAGAGATTTCTGTACATTAATTTTGTATCTGGCAAGTTTACCAAATTCATTGATTAGCTCTAATAGTTTTCTGGTGACATTTTTAGGATTCTCTATGTACAGTATCATGTCATCTGCAGTGACAGTTTTACTTCTGCTTTTCCAATCTGGATTCCTTTTATTTCTTTTTCTTCTCTGATTGCCATGGCTAGGACTTCCAAAACTATGTTGAATAATAGTGGAAAGAGTGGACATCCTTGTCTTGTTCCTGATCTTAGAGGAAATGCTTTCAGTTTTTCACCATTGAGAATGATGTTTGCTGTGGCTTTGTCATATATGGCCTTTACTATGTTGAGGTACGTTCCCTCTATGCCCACTTTCTGAAGAGTTTTTATCATAAATGAGTGTTGAATTTTGTAGAAAGCTTTTTCTGCATCTATTGAGATGATCATATGGTTTTTATTCTTCAATTTGTTAATATGGTGTACCACATTGATTGATTTGCGTATATTGAAGAATCCTTGCATCCCTGGGATAAATCTCACTTGATCGTGGTTTATGACCCTTTTAATGTGTTGTTGGATTCTGTTTGCTCGTATTTTGTTGAGGATATTTGCATCTATATTCATCAGTGATATTGGTCTGTAATTTTCTTTTTTTGTAGTATCTTTTTCTGGTTTTGGTATCAGGGTGATGGTGGCCTCATAGAATGAGTTTGGGAGTGTTCCTTCCTCTGCAATTTTTTGGAAGAGTTTGAGAAGGATGGGTGTTAGCTCTTCTCTAAATGTTTGATAGAATTCACCTGTGAAGCCATCTGGTCCTGGACTTCTGTTTGTTGGAAGATTTTTTTTTTTTTTTTGCTGTACGTGGGCCTCTCACTGTTGCGGCCTCTCCCGTTGCGGAGCACAGGCTCCAGACGCGCAGGCTCAGTGGCCATGGCTCATGGGCCCAGCTGCTCCGTGGCATGTGGGATCTTCCATGACTGGGGCACGAACCCATGTCCCCTGCATCGGCAGGCAGACTCCCAACCACGGCGCCACCAGGGAAGCCCTGTTGGAAGATTTTTAATCACAGTTTCAATTTCATTACTTGTGATTGGTCTGTGCATATTTTTTATTTCTTCCTGTTTCAGTCTTGGAAGGTTATACCTTTCTAAGAATTTGTCCATTTCTTCCAGGTTGTCCATTTTATTGGCATAGAGTTGCTTGTAGTAGTCTCTTAGGATGCTTCGCATTTTTGCGGTGTCTGTTGTAACTTCTACTTTTTCATTTCTGATTTTATTGATTTGAGTCGTCTCCCTCTTTTTCTTGATGAGTCTGGCTAATGGTTTATCAATTTTGTTTATCTTCTCAAAGAACCAGAGATTAGTTTTATTGATCCTTGCTATTGTTTTCTTTGTTTCTATTCCATTTATTTCTGCTCTGATCTTTATGATTTCTTTCCTTCTGCTAACTTTAGGTTTTGTTTGTGCTTCTTTCTCTAGTTCCTTTAGGTGTAAGGTTAGATTGTTTATTTGAGATTTTTCTTGTTTCTTGAGGTAGGCTTGTATAGCTATAAACTTCCCTCTTAGAACTGCTTTTGCTGCACTCCATAGGTTTTGGATCATCGTGTTTTCATTGTCATTTGTCTCTAGTTATTTTTTTATTTCCTCTTTGATATCTTCAGTGATCTCTTGGTTATTTAGTAACGCATTGTTTAGCCTCCATGTGTTTGTGTTTTTTACATTTTCTTCCCTGTAATTCATTTCTAATCTCATAGCATTGTGGTCAGAAAAGATGCTTGATATGATTTCAATATTCTTAAATTTACTGAGGCTTCATTTGTGACCCAAGATGTGATCTATCCTGGAGAATGTTCCATGCACATTTGAGAAGAAAGTGTAATCGGCTGTTTTTGGACGGAATGTCCTTTAAATATCAATTAAATCTGGCCTATTGTGTCATTTAAAGCTTCTGTTTCCTTATTTATTTTCATTTTGGATGATCTGTCCATTGGTGTAAGTGAGTTATTAAAGCCCCCCACTATTATTTTGTTACTGTCCATTTCCTCTTTTATAGCTGTTAGCAGTTGCCTTACGTATTGAGGTGCTCCTATGTTGGGTGCATATATATTTATAATTGTTATATCTTCTTCTTGGATTGATCCCTTGATCATTATGTAGTGTCCTTCCTTGTCTCTTGTAACATTCTTTATTTAAAAGTCTATTTTATCTGATATGAGTATTGCTACTCCAGCTTTCTTTTGATTTCCATTTGCATGGAATATCTTTTTCCATCTCCTCACTTTCATTCTGTATGTGTCTCTAGGTCTGAAGTGGGTCTCTTGTAGACAGCATATATATGGGTCTTGTTTTTGTATCCATTCAGCAAGCCTGTGTCTTTTGGTTGGAGCATTTAATCCATTCACGTTTAAGGTAATTATTGATATGTATGTTCCTATTCCCATTTTCTTAATTTTTTTGCGTTTGTTTTTGTAGGTCCTTTTCTTCTCTTGTGTTTCCCACTTACAGAAGTTCCTTTAGCATTTGTTGTAGAGCTGGTTTGGTGGTGCTGAATTCTCTTACCTTTTGCTTGTCTGTAAAGCTTTTGATTTCTCCATTGAATCTGAATGAGATCCTTGCCGGGTAGAGTAGTCTTGGTTGCAGGTCCTTCCCTTTCATCACTTTAAGTATATCATGCCGCTCCCTTCTGGCTTGTAGAGTTTCTGCTGAGAAATCAGCTGTTAACCTTATGGGAGTTCCCTTGTATGTTATTTGTCGTTTTTCCCTTGCTGCTTTCAATAATTTTTCTTTGTCTTTAATTTTTGCCAGTTTGATTACTGTGTGTCTCATCATGTTTCTATTTGTGTTTACCCTGTATAGGACTCTCTGTGCTTCCTGGACTTGGATGGCTATTTCCTTTCCCATGTTAGGGAAGTTTTCGACTACAATCTCTTCAAATATTTTCTCGGGTCCCTTCTCTCTCTCTTCTTCTTCTGGGACCTCTATAATGCAAATGTTGTTGTGTTTAATGTTGTCCCAGAGGGCTCTTAGGCTGTCTTCATTTCTTTTCCTTCTTTTTTCTTTATTCTGTTCCACAGCAGTGAATTCCACCATTCTGTCTTCCAGGTCACTTATCCGTTCTTCTGCCTCAGTTATTCTGCTATTGATTCCTTCTAGTGTAGTTTTCATTTCAGTTATTGTATTGTTCTTCTCTGTTTGTTTGTTCTTTAATTCTCCTTGGTCTTTGTTAAACATTTCTTGCATCTTCTCGATCTTTGCCTCCATTCTTTTTCTGAGGTCCTGGATCATCTTCATTATCATTATTCTGAATTCTTTTTCTGGAAGGTTGCCTATCTCCACTTCATTTAGTTGTTTTTCTGGGGTTTTATCTTGTTCCTTCATCTGGTACATAGCCCTCTGCCTTTTCATCTTGTCTATCTTTCTGTGAATGTGGTTTTTGTTCCACAGGCTGCAGGACTGTAGTTCTTGCTTCTCCAGATGTTCTTAATATCACGGCAGGCATGGATTATAACTGCCAAAGGTATGCAGAGGAAGAAGCTATTGCCCCCTCTGAGCCACTCTGGTTGAGGAATAGGAAATCCATGGGCTCATCCTCCCCTTTTCCTGAAAAGACACCAGGGCATGGCCTCTCGCCTCCTGACCTGGGAAGGGGAAGCTGCTAGAGACAGTCAATGTCTCTTAACTGCTTGTTGGGGTAATTTGCAAGCTCAGTCCAGGTCCTAGTGCCCATTTCCACTGTTCCTCCAAAAGCTTGGTCACCTGAACTACAGTGACACCCAACGACATGGAAGAATCTTAGCAATTTAATATTAAAATTTAAAAGTAAGTTTCAAAACACTGCTTACAACGTGTTACCCTTTTTATAAAGTGAGAACAATTAAAACAAAACTGCATATACTTTGTAAGAACACTACAATGACACATAGAATTAACAGTGATAAATACAACAAACTATATAAAAAGAAAAGCAAGAAAATGATGACTATAGGATCCAGGATGGTGGTTACCTCTGGCAGTAAACATCCATACAATGAGGTGGGGATGGAGGCATGGAACAGGTTAGATTTAGTAACAGCCAGGGTCCCAGCTTTTGTTTTGGATGGTGGATCAAAGGAGATCATTACATTATTTAAAATAACAGAACAGTCAATTAAATAAACAAAAGTGGGGGGAAACTAGGTTGTTAAGAGTTGATCTCAGTCTTAAATTAGCTAAGAGTCAGGGTTACTTATTACTTTCCTCTCCTCTCCCATTCCTCCAGTTAATGAAGAATGAACTGTATATTTTAAAGGATGATATAGGTTTCCTACCTAAACATTTTAGTTTGTCACCACCCAAGCTGAAAAATAGCAGATCAAGAATTATTTAGGTGGGCTTCCCTGGTGGTGCAGTGGTTGAGAGTCCGCCTTCCAATGCAGGGGACACGGGTTTGTGCCCCGGTCCGGGAAGATCCCACATGCCGTGGAGCAGCTGGGCCCGTGAGCCATGGCCGCTGAGACTGCACGTCCGGAGCCTGTTGCTCCGCAACGGGAGAGGCCACAGCAGTGAGAGGCCCATGTACCACAAAAAAAAAAAAAAAAAAAAAAAAAAAAAGAATCATTTAGGTGTATCCTCAGCATTTGCTACCTAAGGAATTTTCCAAACATAGTTCCCAGCCCTAACCCCAGAGATTCTGATTCTACAGCGGCAATAAGATCTGAGAATCTATATTTTATGTTGAACTCCAAAGCAGCTCCTAGGAAGTTTGACTTCAGGGTCTTGGTGATTGACTGTGTCTTATACTTTGCTACTACATTCACTCTCTGAAACCTTTCTGTTTCCATATTACTCTTCCTTCAGGAATCTTTACTGGTTCATTTTTGCTGGCCAAATCTAAATCCCCTGCCCACCTTTCAAGGCCCTCTACAATCCGGTGCCACCCTAATTATGCAGATTTATCTTGCACATTCTCCACAGGCATGTGTCAATACAATCAGGCTGCCTCTCGCCGCCACCAAATGTGGAGCTCATTCGAGCCCCCAGTCTAGTTTCTGTGCAGTCCTTGTCTGGAAAAGCTTCTTCCCTCTCCTCTGTCTCTCCAGATCCAGCCCCAGATCCAGGCCAGCCCCAGGCCAGAATCAAAGCTGTCCTTCTCATATAAGCCATTTCTGACTTTACCAGCACATAGTAGCCTGCAATGGATTCCTGTGAAGCGACAGACACATTTCCTCATTTCTCTTTACTCATAGTAGACCTCTGTGTGGCTACTTTTTTTTTCTTCCTCTTCATCCACTTATGATTTGGATTACACTGAAACCAGTGGACACTAACAGTACCATCACTTTGGCGATTCCTTCTAGGAAATGTCCATCTCCTTTTGTTCCCCGGCTAATGCCTGAGCCACGCTGTTGACAGAATGACATCCCACCACTGATCCTAGTCAATGGAATAGGAATGACTCTGTAATCCAAACCAGGCCAAGGAGGTCCTTCCCCAGGATTTTTAGACTCAGTGCCCAAAGATTTGAAGCAGAAAAAGATAACAGTTTGGATGCCGATGTCTTAATATCTGCCATGTGTTCTGCTATGGGTAAAAGAGAGGCAGAGAGGGCTAATGTTCCAATAGAGAAAAGAAGGAGCAGTTGAACAGAAACAAGCAGAATCAAGGACTGGAGAGAAAGTTCCGGTAGTGGTTGAGTGCATGTTTCTGGCTAGTTCCTGAGTCTTGACTGAATTCCTTTTCTTGGGTTAGTGAGACCCCTCAGTATTTAATAAATTCTTCCCTTTCAGTTTTGCTACTTTAAATGGAGTTTCTTTTACTTTCATGCAAAGAATCAATCTTCTTTATGATCCATTCTCCACGAAGCTGACCCTGCTCATCCCCGTCCACCTTCCTGAGTCCTCTCTCGCCTGCCAGTCAAGAAAGCATGTTGGGCTTCCCTGGTGGTGCAGTGGTTGAGAGTCCGCCTGCCAATGCAGGGGACACGGGTTCATGCCCCGGTCCGGGAAGATCCCACATGCCGTGGAGCGGCTGGGCCCGTGAGCCATGGCCGCTGAGGCTGCGCGTCCGGAGCCTGTGCTCCGCAACGGGAGAGGCCGCAACAGTGAGAGGCCCGCGTACCAGAAAAAAAAAAGCGCATGCTATGACAGGGATGACTACTATTAACTAGTTCAGTTCTCATTTACTGAGTGCCCTGTGACCATGTGATGCTAGGTGCTAGAGATATCAGACCCTAACACCCAGGAGAGAAAAGCAACATTAGACCACACTCTAAAGAAGGAGTTGACATTCAGCCATTCGCTCAGCTCACCTCAACTTTGACCTTCCCCAGAATCTCCTTTCGTTTCTAGAATGTAAGCTCCCAACATTCCTGGAACCACCCTTCTGGGTCTCAGGATTAACATTTACTGATTAAAAGAGAGAAGTGTAATTATACGTAATTAAATACATTCTCTCAGGTTTGGCAAAAAAGGAAAGAAGACTAAACCCTCTTCTTACTTCAGTGCAGGGAATGCATATTCTCAAACTTCACAAAATAGATTATCTCCTTGATACCTGACTTTCAGAGAACAAATCATTGACACACATATCAGCTCACTCAATGTGTTGACTATTTTTACTCCAAATCTTCACATTTATATAGCATATATCCATATTCTTAAACGATGGATTTCATGAAGCAATAAGAATTCTGAGCACATTTAATACATCTAATATAAATTAGTTAATTATTTGCTCTGTGACCAAAGCAAGGATTGTGCTTTGCTCCCAACCTGGGTTTCACAGATAACACTGTAGCTGGTGTCCCAAACTGCACTGTGGCCATGAAGAAATGTTCCCACTCACTTTGCACCAGATCTATAGAGCACACATATTTATGCCTGCCAAGTATTCAGGCTTTTGAAAGGCTCACCCTGTGTCAGGGCTCTGAATTCTGTAGTATCAATGGAATTTCGACACACAAAATAAAGTTAGCTGTGGTAAATGATTAGCAAGGGAAAACTGAGGGTCCCATGGAAAAATCAGAACAATAAAAAGTGTTAAAAAAAACCCAGTCTTTTGGACACTCCCAGAGTCTCTCCCTGTGGATCAATTAACTGACACACTCAGATGCTGGCTGTCCTTCTTGTTTTCAGAAACACAGTCCCAATTACTGGGCTCCAAACTGCTACATTTTATAGCTGAGATGATTTACAGCCGACGTTTTCATTGCACAGTATGTGTTCCTCTTTGCTAAACAAAAAGTTCACAGAGAAGAATGGCAATTGAGGAGGGAGAAAGGGAAACAGGCACCTGAAAGATCAGACTCAAAAAGCCAAATGCAAATTAAGGAAAAAAACAGCAGTCTTTGGACTTCGGCCCATATTCTTTTGCATTTGTTGCCAAAGGCGTATTTAAAGAAATACCCGCAGTTTAGAATTTACTTTTTGCCTTTGTTGGAAGTGCTGTTCTGCCATAGGGTTGGTTGAACAGTAAACCTAATTCAGTCACCAAAGGACAAAAAGCTATCAGTCAATCTATTTTGCTATCTTGCTTTATTTATGACCAAGTCAGATAGACTATCGGAGACCCTTTTACTTGCTTAATGCTCAACCATTAAAAATATTTCTAGTGAAGTGTGGGAAGTAGGCTTCAAATTTAATACAGATGTGGACGAAGCCTCAAACCTATCCCAAACCATCCGCTGAGGAGGAGAGTTTACTTGCTGTAACAGATTTGGACTATTTAGTTTAAATAAATGAGGCATCCACCTCTTCGATGTGATGGTACAAAACCACTCTTCCCTGACCTGTGGCTTATAAATGAATTTTATTTTCCAAGTTCTGTCTTGGGAAATTAAGAAATTACACACGATAAAAAGGGAATCCAACTCAGAAAACGGTACAGATTTATCTGCTGTAAAACCTTTGTACTCAGGGGTTTTCAGTGAGGGGAGAGAGGGATATTACCTTCCAGGAATCATCTGGCAATGTCTGGAGACACTGTTGGTGTCACAACTAAGGTGAAGGGGGCTATTGGCATATGGTGGGTAGAGGCCAGAGATTTGGTTAAAGGTCCTCTATTGTGGAGGACAGCCCCCCACAACAGAGAGTTATCCAGTCCAAAGGTCAAGAGTGAGGGGATTGAGAAACTCCGCTTTATACCTTCACATGAATTAATTATCAGATCCTTTCATAAATTTAGCTAACTAACAGCAGGTTTCTGTACAGTTTTATCTCATCGAGGAAAGTGCCTTGGGTGAGGAGGAATTAAGAAAAAGGCAGCAGAGACCTCAGAGGGAAAGAAGAAAACTAAAAAGGGCAGTTACCAGAGTTGAACACAAACCTCTCCCTACATTTCACCTGGGCTTAAAAACCAATTACCTACTAGAACCTAATTAATAATCAGCCTTGTTACACCCTCATCTCTGTTCTAAAAGATGACTTGGCTCTACTCCTGTTCCCACAGGTGTTCAAATTTTCCATTTACTTCTTTGCACAAGGAAACAAATTTCCCTTTTTTTCCTCACCTCTTGGGGCTTCTTTCTGGACTTTTAGGTCCTAGAATTTAGCTTTTGATGTTCAAGACAGAAAATAGGCCTCATTTACAACAACCTTTGTGTATTATATTTCAAAGTCAATTTCGCATTATTCACCCCAAAGTCTATATGTTTTGTCTATGATACAACACTGGGACAGAGGTATCTGCCAACTTAACAGAGAATTCTCAATGATATAAAGGGTACTAACCCTCTCAGTTCTTTAAAAGTATTGATACACATCACAATCTGTCAGATCAACATTTCCCATCACTTTTCCTTAGAAGAGTAGTTCCTTGTATGTTGCCTGGAGAAGAGTCATACAACCACATAAGATAATAACATTATACTACAAATGAGAAACTGAGTGTAGACTATGATCCTGCGCTCTGCGGAATGTTTTATATACATTATATTTTTCCTTTCCACAACAGCCTGAGTTGGGACTCGTTTTTCCCATTGTACAGGGAAGTAGCTTGCCCAAGTTTCATGGCTAATAGTGAGCCTGGGATTTCAGTACAAGTCCATCTGTGTTCAAATCAGTGCTCTCAAATATTGTGATCTACTACTGGGTTAAACAGTTAAGTAGAAATTCTTTACTGCAGAATTTCTTAGACCCTTTAATATACTACTTCTATTTATAAGCTCTGAACTCATTTCCCAAACTGATTTGTCCCATGCATCCTTTTCACCATGAAGCATCCTGCATGATCAGATCTCCACAGGACCTCTTTAGAACCAAACCATGTTCTGCACCTGGCAGGACCTGGTCAGAGAAAGATCTGAAGGGAAGCTCACACCAGTTAGTTGTTCACTGAGTAACCTGAACTGGTGACCACAGAATCACCACCGAAAAGCCTTGAGAAGCACGACAAGTGTCAGGGGGCTGATGAGAGAAGGTGTATTTTCTGAGAGCAGAGGCTAAAGGGAGTCAGGCTTTTTGTAGAGTTGCTTTTAGAACTTAAATCAAGCACAATTTTCTCCCTACAAGCTTCATGTTGGGGTCTTTACCAATGAACAGCTGGAGAGTATTAAAAGCTGTGTGAATATTTTCTTACATTTGAGAACAGGAGATGTTAAAATAAACTGGCAAGGCAGGTTTGGTGACTTATGAAGTGTCCCGCGCTATAAGCAGTCTGGCTGACTGCGAGATTGGTTCATAAAGGCCAAAAATGAAGTGTTACCATTGAATGCATTTCCACATTTCCATAAAAACATTGTTAGCTTGCTATGCTTTTCAAAACTTTCCTCTCTGTTCCTTACTTTTATAGTCAATACTTAAGTGGGATCATGATTCTGGGAAAATTCAGACTGGGAAACAAAGGACAGTCAGATAAAGGGATATAATGTATCCCATAAGTCATATACACTTAGAGAAACCAAGAGGAGAGACAGCAAAATAAAGCCAGATGCGAATTTGATATGATTATATCATCCCTTCCAATAAGAAGAACACTTCCAAATTCACATCTTTTTTTTCTCTTGGAATTAGTTGCATCACTGAATTCTTTCAAATAAGTGAAGCGTTGAGCAGCTCTTGCCCAAAAAGAATTACATGAAGCCCACACAGGGCTTTGAACATTCATTTGCATTTGAATGATGCAAATTGTAATTTGGTATAATAAAGTCTATGTGACTGAGCAGGAGAAATTATATGAACAACCAGAATTCCATTCAAGTCCTCTCCTACTTCTAATCCCAACATGCTAACTTCAATCTACATGTGCCATCAGAAATGTGTTTCTGTAAAATAAATAATAGCCTTCCTAACCCTGACACATCTGCCTGGCTTAATAGGATCAAATTATTGGTTATTATGGGCTATTTTCATTTAATGTATTCTCAAGGATTCCCCATGAACAATATATGTTTCTGAGTCTTCTTTGGTACAGCAGTTACAGCATTATGGTGCCACAATAAGAGCGAACCTAAGACATGTTCAGGTTCTGACGTGGAATTAGCACAGTGACAAATCTGTATTATGAAAGATCATATCTTTGCAGGAAAAACAATATTGATCATTTGACTATCAGACTACAAACCTCTATAAAGGTACCTCCTTATTTTCAAATACAAATAGACAGCAAGGCAAGAAAAGCTGTCTGATCTTTCCTCAAAAGGGTTAATTTATATAATTTCTAAGCCTGAATATTACACCGTAGGATAAGGGGGACTAAGGTATCACAATTTGGGGGAATGCCAACATGAAGGGGAAATGCCATTTCTCTTCACCGTGTGAGTGTGTGTTTCTTTGTCACTATAGCATTGCACCGTCCCCTTGAAGCTGAGCTTAAATTTTGCAAAGCACTTTCATAAAAAAGTATGACTTTTTTTAGTCTTTGTATCGACTCCTAGACTTCAGAGAATCTTAGAAGTCATCTAGTGTCCCCACCAGCCCCTCCAATCGGGACTTACTTCTTCATTGATGGGCAGTAAGGCTCTCTTTAATGGGGAGGCAGCTAAGGATGCTTTGGGGTAGTTACATCCCCTGTTGTGTGTTTCCATGTTTTGAAAGTGCTTCCATAAACAAAAGCAGAATTTACTTCCATAAAGTTCTTCAGTACCCTCAGGAGGAGCAACACAGACTAAATCTAGTCCCTCTTTAAAAGACCAAAAGGCACACCAGCCCACCCTTGGAAGGATCTGCTCTCCCGAGAGCCAAACATGGCTGTTCATTCAAGCATTCCTCATGTGATGGTGAGGAGACTCAAGCATCCTTGCCTCCTTTCTCTGACACTCCTTCACAATCTCGTCTTCTCTACCCACCCTTTCATGTTTCGGTTTTCTCATTTTCCTTCCCCTTGTCTTCTCAAACCACACACTCCCAACTGTCATATGGATGAAGATAACCAATTCTGAATCTCCAATACAGATTTCTCTTTTGAGCTCAACTCCTACCTGAACCATATGCAGGCACCAAAGGCATCTCAATCGCAAAATGTCACAGCAGCGTCTTTCCTCTGCATTCCCAATCTCGATCAATGCTATTTACCATCACCCAAGGAAGACATTTTGAGTCATAATAAATCCTCTTTCCCCCCTCAATAAATTTCCCTTCCAGTAACTCTACTTCCTAGAAAATCCTTGAATTCTGTTCCCTCTTCTCCATACCTCTCCTACTAACCTTCAATCTGGTCTCCTTGGTTCCAGTCTCACCTTATTTCCCTCACTATGGCCAGGGTGATCTTCCCAAAACACAGCATGTTTGTGTCACATCCATTCTAATCACAATAAAGGAAACTGTATCTAACAAAACCCCCTTTCACATCATGCAAAAACTACCCTTATTGGTCATGTTCTATCGACAAAAAATATGCAAATAAATCGTATTCTGTTTTTTAGAAGAAGTTTGAGTTAAACAAAAGAAACAGTTGTCAGAAAGGAAGAACTGCTGCTTTCCAAAACATTTCCACCCAGCTCATCAGTTCTCAGCTGTTAGTTGACAGTAAACATATGGGAGGAAACTACAGTATCAGACAAAGATTTAAGAGCCCCATAAAAATACCTGTATATTTAAAGAAGACATTTTCCAGACCCTCATACTTGTGTAGAATAAAAGGATATGTTCTGAGATTCTTTCAGTTTTTAAGAAAGAAGTTAATCTTCCATCTCCCCCATCATTAGTAACTCCACTGGACTTTTACGCCTTTCTACACACAAACATTATAGGGGGTTCCGATAGAGTTCTCTAGGAGGGATAAAGGCACTGAGGAGAAGAGTTTGAAAGGTTTGTGATTCAGTGGCAGAAACAGAAACCTTTATTACAGTTTTTTCATGAGGCAGGTTAGCTTCTATTTCATACAAATTGTCCCTGTCACGAACAGCATCACACTAGAGATGAAAATGGATTTCATTAATCTTCAGTCACTTTTATGGAACAAAGCAGGGTGATTTAATTATATATTCTTAGGATCCTAAAATTGACTCTCCCTTTCTTGGCTCTTACAATTTTCAGTAAATACACACTAAGACTCACAACTTTGGAGTTTCTTGATGAGTTTCCAAACAAAATATCTCAGATGTGTTCATTTGTCTAAATTTATTTGAACAAAATATTTAAAGGATGATGATGGAATGGACCCTTCCAGATGAGTAGGATGTCTTGAGTTTTCAAATTTACTTACTTCTCTTTTGACAAAATCCACAGTACAGTCTCATTGGCAGTGAAGTAAAATTAAAAAGTTCTTCTTTATTATTGTTATTTTTTAAATTGACATATAGTTGATTTACAATATTGTGTTAGTTTCATTTATTATTGTTATTGGATCTTGAAGAGTAATGAACTCTGAAAAAATAAAACACTAAATCATTAATAATAAATAATTCCAGTTAGGTCCCAGGCCTGAAGTCTGAATTTTTTCATCTCAAAAGGACTGACATACACTCTAGAAACAAAACTGGTTTTCTTGCATGTTTATAAGTGTTTATGTAAGTGTGAAGCAATGAGTTTTATTCTTCACTTCCTTCAAAAACAGGAATATTTGGGGTTAGATTTGCTGGTGCAGATCTTCAAAGCCACAGTCAGGTGTTGCCAGCAGCTTCTGAATAAGTTCATTTTTACTTGGTGTAGGTTTAAAAAAAATTGGTCCATTAATGAATATTATTTGAATTGAACTTCCATAGTTCTGTGGAAAATCAAGCAGCACACATGTTTTGGTGGCCATATCACAAGCTCTTCACCCTCCCCAAGGACTTGTGAGGGTGGACATGTTCATGGTCAAGTCACTGTCCTGTTTGTCTACCCAAACCAGATGATCTGGGTCACCATTACGCAGAAAAATGAGACTTGATACTGTTTCAAAGAAGGAAAAATAATTGCAATAGTTTTTGCTCTAAATTTTGCCATAAAATGCTTTTTTAATCCTCTCCAGAAACTTAGAGACTATTTCAGATGCAACAGAAAACTTGAAAAAAAAGAATGGAATGGAAAGAATGGAACTTCTAGCAAATATTCCATTTGTCATGCATTTGGATGCCACCCGCATTAAGCATCTGTAAGGCAAAGACCCAAAGCCACACAGATAGACATATCAGCCCGAGGAAAATGGAAACATTCCACATCAAAAGGAATGTGCATTATTTTAAATGTTTCTGCTTCACATGTAAGATAATTGATGTTGATAGAGAGATGTAATATTACATGATACTGACCTAGATTTAATGTAGACTTTCCTCCTTCTTCATGGAATCCAGAAAGTCTCTTTTCTTGGTAAGATGTTACAGTCATCTGAAGAATATATGGTCCAAAATAGCAAGGGGGGAGGTACAATCCTGTAAGACCAAGTCTCAAAGCCACATGCCACCACTCTGAATCTTTGGTGCCATCCTGCAGGCTACCTACCACAGCTTTCCTCCATTAAGTCAAGATTAGGAAGCTGAAATAGCATTGTTCATAAGACTATATAAATGCAACTACCTTTCTGTGAAGCTATTTGGAAATACATGTCAAAAACCTTTAAAATATGTCTATCCTTTGACTGCATAATTCCTCTTCTCAGAATCTATTCCAAGGAAATAATCACAGATGCAAAGAAACATCTGTGTTATAAGAGAAAATAAGTTTATCTTTTATAAATAAATAAATTTTTATAAATAAAAGATCCAGAATAACAAAATGGTCGATTAAATTCAGGTGCATTCATTGATACTAAGACTCACTTTTTTCCAGATTTTAACATCTCTGAAATTGGAATGTGTCTGATGGTAGCTGGCCCCTTATTGTCACCATCAGCTACGAAGTAGCCACAAAGTAGCTGTCACCGGCAGGCATGCATTAACTTGGTCACAGATGTTCATCTTGTCATTACCTCAAATGATTGATGTACATTGTTGGTACTACACATGTTGATTTCACTGCCATTTAAAATGTCTTCAAAAGTAACACTGTGATTGCGTATTGAGATGAAAAGTTATTGTGTACACAAATAGGCATGTAAACAGAGCTGCAGTGGGTAAATTTTATATTGGTGAAGCACATATTCATCCTAGGGGAAATGATCACTATTCCATATTTTGTTCCAAAGCAAAAAAATCGTGTGTTTTATAGAACCTAAGTAGATGAAACTGTGCTACATTTTGTTTGCTGAGGAATATGCAAAAGAAGCATCTCCTACACGCTAAGTAGTGCAACTCAAGCCAAGAGCATTGCCAAACGCTTAGGAGAGATGAAAGAAATGTCAAAGCATCAAAAGGCTGGTGTAAGCAACAAATGTGTTTCAGGAGATCATTAAGGCTTTGTGTCATAGCTTAATTGGAAACATTTTTTTTTCCTTTCGTAGTAGTATGTAAAATAAGGTGTTGTACAGTTAATGGCATCTTAAAATCATTTAAAATAAAGACTTCCTGGAGACATAGAGAAAACTTTGGGCTTAAATAAAAATATAAAAGAAGAATAAGAAACTGCAAACTCACAACCATGTGAAATAATTTTTAAATAGTGTAGAAAAGTGAAAGAAAATATATTAAAATGTTAAAAATTCTGTCAAGTGAGACTATAATTAATCCTTATTTTCTTCTTCCTTTTTATGTTGCCCAGATTGTTTTTTTCAACTTTCCATGTTTTTTTTCTAATAATAGAATGTAAAATTGGAAACGTTTTTCTTTTTTTTAAATTGAAGTATAGTTGATTTACAATGTTGTGTTAATTACTGATGTAGAGCAAAGTGATTCAGTTATACATATATATACATTCTTTTTTTAAAAAAGAATGTTTTTTTAATTAGTTCAAAATAATATTTAGAATATTAAAAACAAAGGTGGAAATGCACCCTCCAGGGTCTCACCACTTCTTTTATAACCATGACTGTTATTTATCTAAGCCTTTTTTGAATCTGTTTATACTTTATATCCTTATTCTTCTGTGAGATTCATAAGCTTCCAGTTCCACCTCCTGCCAGGTGTTCCTAGATTGGGCACGTGCATGTCAACCCCAACTATATTCTTTACACCTTCATAATGTTCAGTCAAACTTTCTTGGCCTTTGTTATTCCAACCACAAATGCTAATTTATTAAATTTTTTCTAAATATTGAAGCTCTTTCAGAAAAAGTAAGGATCTTTCCAACTCAACTTTCTTAATACTTATAATTATTTTGAGTTCACTACCCTAGGCTATTCTGAGATCAGGTCTATAGCAGAGCACGTTTATTCCTAAGTTATTCATCCAGTTGTGGCATCTTTCAGTTTCTTTTCTGTATGACAGAAACTAAGAGGAACAAAAGAGGAAACACATCTTTTTTCTGGGTATATTATCGATCAAAGGGCTGTCTAGCTGGTACAGTTTGCAGCCATGGACTTTTTGATAGTAACCTTACTATCATAAACTAGAATTTCTGAGTTCACTGAGAAGATGAACAAGGAGAGCATAAGGTGAAGATGGAACAGAAATAAGGAAACACAGAGGCTGAATTAAACCTCAGAACCAGGGGACTCTGGACAAGCTGAATTCATGCTGGGGAATGTATCCCCAGGCCCATCTTTTTCTCTGCCCTGGATCTTTCTAAGTTTTACTGCATTTACAAAATCCGTCTCTGTCTTCTCTGGTCTCTCTCATTCTTCTACAGTTGAAAAAAAAAAATGTGCCCAAATGCCACAGGCAGCCTTGGGTTGCAAACAGGAAACAGGATGAACCCCAACTTCACATGCTTGGGCTGACAGAAGACTTCCCCCAGAGGAGCATCTCTATTTGTCTCTGCAGTTAGCAAGGTTGCATCCTTTGTGCCTCAGGCACATACACACTTTTGTCACTCGTGGAATCTGTGAATGGCCCTCCTGCAGATGTGGCGAGACTATCAGAGCAATCAGTTCCACAAAGAAAGATCACCGTGCCCCAAACTAAGCTCTCCACTGGCACCATCAATCAGCCAAGTCCTTCAGTCCCCCACAAGTAAACTTATTTGATGGTATAATTATAAAATCATCTAAGCATTTAACCTGCAGCCCATAAGCTTGTTCAGCTCCCTATTTATGCCCCATCCCACCCCCAACTAGTTAAAATAATAAATAAATAAAATGTGGTTTGATGCTACTCGCTAACAACTGTTAATCAATACCTGACTTGGTCTGAGATTGAAGTTCAAGACTTAACTTTGCCGGAGCCAGACTTTTCCCAGCGACTTGGACACAGAGGCATGGTGGGAAAGGATGAGATGCAGAGATGACACGGCAATATAGAGCTTACTGCAAATCAGAGACACAACACATCAGCTCAGCGTGGGGAGAGGAACATCCGGAGTGCAAAGTTGAAGGAGATGGGAGAAGGGTGTGCTGGAAGTGTCTTGTCACCGTCACATTAAGACTTAGACTTTGTGGGACTTCCCTGCTGGCACAGTGGTTAAGAATCCGCCTGCCAATGCAGGGGACATGGGTTCGATCCCTGGTCCAGGAAGGTCCCACATGCCGCAGAGCAACTAAGCCCGTGTGCCACAACTACTGAGCCCACGTGCCACAACTACTGAAGCCTGCGCGCCTAGAGCCCGTGCTCCGCAACAAGAGAAGCCACAGCAATGAGAAGCCCACGCGCTGCAACTAACAGTAGCCCCCGCTCGCCGCAACTGGAGAAAATCCACGCACAGCAACAAAGACCCAATGCAACCAAAAACCTTTTAAAATTTTTAAAAAAGACTTAGACTTTGTAAAGTCGAATCTGCCAAAACTTGTAAAATAAGGATACATCTCATTGCTCTGTCATGTGTGAGATGTTCATTAGCATTTCATGCAGGCAGGCAGAAAATTGCTGGGGGAAAAAGGAAGAAATCACATTCCGAGCTCATCCCTCACCAAGAGCTGCAAATGTGGCACTTCTGCACAGGAGGAAACCATAGCCTGCTGGCAACAGACGCTTCATCAACCCAACCCACAATGAAAACACAAAGCAAGCAAAAGACGCTGCATCTTTACTGCTCTCAGGACGTTGAGAGTATGTATCAGTCTTAGGAACATTTCCTGGGATCATTACATAAACTCTCTTTGCACCTGAAGTACTGTGCTCCCTACCTGAATTCTGTTTAACTCATTAGAACAGAGGTATGATTCACTTCTTTAATGATCAAATATACCAGAAATCCGGGGAAATGAGGAAAGAGGGAAGGAAAGGCATTACCGCAGCCAGAGCACTAGAGGGAGGCTGGGTTTCATCTCTGTCCCAGCCCCATTCTTCCAGGACTTTTCAGAAGAGGAGCCCTCTCGAATCACGCAGGGCTCCACAGCCCCAAGTGATAAACCAACCTCGATGCTGGATTTGACTTTCATCTTTCAGGTTATGTTGGTCCTTGCCACTCTGCAAGTTCCCAGTTATCCATGGCAACAGGGAACACATGAAGCAAACGAAGGCAAGGCCTTCAAATCCTTTACCTCATCCTTCAACACCCTTTTAGCAAAACCAATTAACATGGAACAAAGTGGACTGCTTGACATTTTACCCCTTCCGCCTTTAATTGCCCTGTTTCTGGTGGCAGAGTAATGAAGAGCGACATGGTCTAAAGGCCGGATGTCTAAAGAGGACAAAGTGGGCCGGACTATTGGCGCCTGAATTCTGAAGAGTCAGTTTTGTATCTGAGTCACTTCCAAGATGAGGGCGTTATCTTGCGGGAGCCTAGACTGACCAGTGTTTGGCCTGAGTAGTGCTTTGCGTTACAAATGTATGCTGAGGGGGAGGACAAAATAAGAAGCTATTACATTGTCTTAAATGTGTGTCTTTGAATTGACTTCCTGTCACCTGCCACTAAACACCCTCATGTTGCTGCCTGCAAAGGACTGACAGCTTTCAGCTGCTGCTGTCACCGTTCCTTGCACGCTGACACCTCAGATCGTAGCACCAAACCTTAGCACCCCTTTCTTTTAATATACCAGGATTTATTCCACATCATCCAGGTCTGATGGTTCATCTCTTAAAACAACAAGAACCACCTGAGACTATTATTTAGCCGTTTAAAAACCATACTGATGCAGAACATTCGATGACATGGGAAAGTGCTCATCATATAATATTAAATGAAAACACCCAGATACAAAATTATATATGCAACACGATCTGATTTGATTATGCATATATATGTGTGTGTGATTCCAAAATATTAATCTTGATCATTTCTTGGCAAAGTGGTTAAGAGTAATTTTGATTTTCTTCTTTATGCTTTCAAAAATTTACTAAATTGAGCATGTATTATTTTCATAAGCAGAAAAGAAATAATCTTTTCAGACTGCTACACAGAGGTAAGATAGTCCTCAGTTTAAACCTGCATGTTATTGTTTATTTATACCACATTCTACTCCACTAACTTCACTTCCTATCGTCTGGATTTCCCAAGGCCCACACGGTTCAACTTTGTTTCCGGCATCCGGGATGCAAATGAGGTCAGCAGGCTGACTTCTGGGTGACTCAGCGCATCATGTGTCAGGAAGCAGAAGGAACCAGAAGACCTGGATCCTGGTCCCCAACCTGCCCCCAAGAGTAATCAGGGCCTTGGAAACCCCTGAGCATCCTGGGCCAAACTCTCCCCCTATGTGAACGGAAAGATTGGGCCCATCTTACTCAAAATTTCTACTTTCCATGAGCTGCTAGATCCAATGGCAACAGAATGCTCTAATCGCCACGAGTGTGAGGTTACTGCAAAGTTCTGTTCACAGAGCAAATGATTCTCACGCAACCAGGAGTGGTGAAAGCCAAGAGTCATAAATATGCAGGAGATCCAGCATGCTGCTTTATCTCAGAACAAATCTCTCAGGCAAAATGTTCATTGCAGATGTAAACACAGCCCAAATTTGGGGCGGGGGCTCAAAAAAGAGATAGGCAAGGTAGTCTTTGAGAAACATTAAATTATGTAATATTCCAAACATAAATAAGGAGTTAATATTTAAGTTTAATATTTAAGTTTAATAGTCTGAATTCATCTGAATCATCAGGTGACTCAAGTATAAACACCTGGAATGATTACAATAACCTGATCTGAACAATTAGTCACAGAAAATATAACCCTTAACTTGGATGGGATTATTGACATTTTAAAGCTAAACTCTGAAAATTATACAAGCAATACATAAATTCACTGTAAGATAAAATTCAAACCATACAGATATACATAGAGTAAAAACTGGAAGTTCTCCTTCAAGTCTCACCCTCTGCCCACCCACGCCTCTACTTATAGGTAACCTATTTTAGACCTTTTAAAAGTACATATCTTTACATAGTTCCTGTCTGTCTCTCGCAAAACACCACAAGAATATCTATAAATATCACAAGTCTTTGTTCTGTCAAATTTAACCAAAAACTTGACAAATTTCTTACTAAAATGGAATAGTTGCTTTTCAAAGAAAAGTCCATTATTTATAGCTTCTAGAATTGATGCTGACCATTATTCTCTATCTCTGCTAAATCTTGTTATCTTTAAAATAATAAGCAAATAAACATGGATATTAGAGGAAGAAATGTTACTAGGACAGCAAGAACAGCACAGAAGCCTCTGCGTGCGCAATTCTTGGCCTCCCAGACACAGGCATATGCCACCCTTATTAGCTCAGACTCTTAACTGAGCTCAACAGATGCCCCAGGTTAGTTCCCATTTGACAACACATCCTGCCTGTGGGCACTGCTAGGAAACAGCATCACAACTCTTGCTTCTCTGCAAAACCCGGACAGAGCTTTGGGCTCGAGAGGAAGGATCAGGTATTTTGCAGGTACTAGAAGTCCAGAGATGGCACTTAGGGACCAGCCCTTAAGGTTTCATTATTTAAATGCTGACACGGACAATTTATTACTGGCAAAACCAACTCTGTGCAGAGATCACTTAAGTATAGAGCTCACCTAAGAGGGGAAAAACATAAGGAATTAGCCAGACAGCTAAGGCCCTAAAAATTATTACATTAGGCTCAGGGAGGGGAAATGATGCTTTTGTTAAAGTAGAGGAAATACACTCTATCTACTAATAAAAACTATCATTTATTGGTGCTTCCTATTCTAAGCATCTTATGTGTAAGTTAAACAATTTAATTTTACAACAAACCCAGACAAAGGTGCTATTATCATATCCATTTTAAAGATGAGGAAACTGAAGAACAAAGAGCTAGTCAGCTTCATCTTGACAGGATCTTGGCTCTCCCTCCTAGTAGCAAAATGGCTGCAGTAGTGTCAGCCTTTACATCGCCTCACCACACCATTCAGAGGAAAAGAAGCCCTTTTCTGGAATCCACATTCTCACTGGCCTGATTGTGTTACATGCTCTTCCCTTATGGACAGGGAGACTGAAATATTCAGATTAGACTAAGCCAATCAGAACCATCTGATTACATACCTGGAGGTATAAGTAGGATCAGTGTCATGTAAACTTCCTGGGGGATAACAGATGCTGGAGAGGTGAACACCAAGCGTCTACTACAGTACTCATCAGCCAGAAAAGCACAGAGAGTTCCTCCAACAGTATAATTATAATCATACTCCAGCTTGAATCTCTTAATTCCCATTGGCACTATTTGTTCTGGAACAATATGTCCTCCACGTAGTTACCTTTTTTTTTTTAAGTCAAAGTTTTATTCTATCTCCTCTTCCCCAGGATCAATTTTTCCTAGGGACAATAGGTTTGCAATACATGTTGGGCACTCTTAGGCATATATGTGATAATTATTTTAATTAGAAAATTTGATAGTGCAGAAGTAGGACTATCATATACTTTGTGATTAGAGAAAAATCAAGATTTCAAGTGAGAAGATTCTTTCTACCTAGTCGTCGTACGTATGCGTTATTTTACCCCTGAGTTATAGAGTTAGTGCTTACACACAAGCAAAGCGCACAAGTGAAAACAAGAACTGTATGAGCCCTTATGAAGTGCTCAGAATTGCTCCTCTGCTTTTATTCTAAACAGATAATTAGCTAACCAATTTAAAAGATGTTCTCAAATGAAGATGCCACGGTGTTCCTTGGGAACACATTTTAAAGTTTAATGAATGACCTTCACTATCAGTGTGACGCTTATACTGAAACTAACATTGAATTCAAGTTAATCCAATAAATATTTGTTAAATTTAGTGTACCTACTATGTAACCATCTTGATCATGCCCGTGTCTCAGTAGAAAACATCCTCTACAGTAGCCTCCATAAACTAGAAGACCACAGTTGTACATAAGTTGATCAACACATAGGTATCTGAGCATCTGTGCTAGGAAAATAGGCATGCAAACAAGTGTAAATGTTATCCTCGACCTTACCTCTCCAGGATACATGGTTGAATTCCATTTTCCTAGTTCTTCATCATTTCCATGGCTTTCCTCTGGACCTTCTGCTAGTTTTCCACAGGTACGATAAATTGATGTCTCACAATTGAACTCCACAAATACAAACAACAAAATGGATTCTAGAAAAAAATAAGTGGTTTATTTTGAGAAGCAGATTCCCAACCACAGTGCTTTTACATTAAGTTGTGCTTGAATGGAAAAGAAAAATAAATATAAAACTGAAAGAGTAAACATAAAAGATATCACCTAATAATCCAGAAACATCTCATATGATTGTTACTAGGGACGACTAATCCAGTACATCCCTTGGCTAACACCAGCTGTCCATAACTGAAGCAGACCAGCAACCATTCCCAGGCCTACAACATACATGCACGCTGCCGAGAAGGACTAATTCTATCAAAGCCTGAGCAGCTCCAAAGTTCCTTCATTTCTGCTCTTAAAGAAGTTTCAGAATCATTTTAGACCTCTCCAGTGTGATTTAAAGCTCCAGAACAGCCTATTAAGGGGTGATTGAGGTCATCTTGTTTAATGCAAGAATCCCTCTACACCCATGGTTATCCATCGACCCAGAAATGGGAAGCTAAGCATGGTTGCTCCTATGATTGTCAAGTTCCAAATATTGGGAAGCCATTCCTTACACTAGGTCAAAGCCAAGTCCTTATACACCTCCACTCTGCCATTCCTACCAAAATATGTCTAATCCTTCTTCCAATGACAAGCCTTTAAATAGAGGAAGTCAGCTATCATATTCCCTTCTTAGTCATATCTCCTCTGTCTTCATAGAACATCCTGCAGCTCCCATATATTTTGTATCATCTTTCTCCTTGTCACTTCGGTTAAGCAAGTTAAGTGATACAAAATCTAGACGTTTTGGAAAATGTACCTGCTTCCTTTTCTACCACACTGCTTTTGTTAAAGGTGTTTATATTCATTTTGCAGTCACTCCGAATTAAACAAATAAGTGAACCAGTATACAACCCAATAAGCATTTACCCTGAGGATGTCCATTTTGTCATGAGTCAACATTCATACTGCTTTGTGTCTCTTTAAATGATACTCTGCTGATTTCCTCCACCTTTGAGTCTCTCTGTATTCGGCCTTCCCCATTCAGTCATTCTTGCCCAGGAGATTAAGGTCAGGTAGCAAATGCCTCTTTTCTCCATCATCTAACTGATCATGCTGGGTGTGACATTTCAACCTCTCCTTCATCTGGAGAAGTGACCTCATGTTAGATGGTAATGCTGTGGAGGAAAAAACAGAAAGAGAAAAAGCCTATTAACCTTCAGAAAATGATCGTACAATTTGTGCTTCTCAACACCTGATTATTTTCTAAGCAGCAAAACTTTCAATTTATTGAGCCCTAGGTGGGTAAGTGATGCTTTTATAAACAGAGAACATGAGATATCATTTTGCAGTGATCCTGTGGCAACTACACAAACTGGGACAGATTGAAGTAATGACCAACTATGAAAACCACAGATCTGAGTTCCAAACACAAGGTGTTCTCTCTGCACATTTCTACATTGTTATTTAGATAGGTAATTCTAACATGTAACTCCAAAAGGCGGAATTCAGACTTGGTCTGAAAGACCTGGGTTATAATTGTAGGTCTGACCGAAGTATTCAGTATAGACCCAGCTTCTACTGTGTATAGTACCCTTACCTATCTTTACCTTCAAAACACCCTGTCAAGACCCAGGAAGAAGGGCTCCATTTTACAGATGAGATCACTGAGGCTTGGAGACTTATGACTCGATGAAGCTCACGTAAGTGCCAGATGGAGTTAAAATAGGAAATAAATCAATCATTGAATCAGGATACCATGCTAAGTATTCATCGTAGTAGTCTTCAGTGTTTATTATAGCCTCTCTTCTCCGAGATCTAATATAACAAAATTAACTTCTGCTTTTACTTGCCCTAGATTTTTGACAAGTGACACAAGCAAAAGTCAAAAGAGAAGAAGGATCCTAAGAAGGTTGCAAACATGTGTCCTGAAGGATACATCCCCAGGGCACTGCCCGGCAGCCAACCCTAATCTTGGCTTCAGGGATGAGAAGCCATCACATGCTCTGATAATGCACGAACACTGCAAGGTTATCTCAGCACCTGTTAGTGGCCACGCCTCCTTCTGTTCCTTGCTACAGAAACCTGACTCTAGATACCTATTTCCAGCAAGTATATAGGACCTTACAAAATACTGGGTCTCAAGACAGGAGTACCCAATGTTCCACCCTCTCTGGATTAAGGTATGAAAACATTTTTTTTTAATGTGCCAGTGTGGGGAGGGCATATTTTTTTCTTTCTCATTTTCTGAGATCACTGGGAATTTTCTCACTGAAACTTTTTCAGAAAAAAAAATCCTTGGGGGGGCTGTGCAATTTTCCAGGTATTTCTGAACCTTCACACCACTTACTCTGGGATTAACCACATGAATATCATGAATCATTTTTAGGTAATTTAGCACAGAACAATTTTCTAATCTCTGCTTTGCCATTTTCTTTATAACTGTGGGCTAGTGACATATGTTCCTTCATCTGTAAAATGGTGATAATATTAGCCTACTCCAGGGAGACTCTGTAAGAATAATAGAAGAAAAACCTTTAAGTTCATCTATAGCAACCACCCCCATGGATGAAGATTTCTAAGGGATTTGGGAGGAGTCAGAGGGAGCACAGAGGGAGTGGGATGATATAAGGAACTGAGAGCAAGAAGCCCAGCCCACCCCTCCCCCAAATATATTATCCCACCTTATCTCTCTCTAGTACAAGCACTCTCTTATGATCTACTTCTTCTGGTGAAACAGTTTCTCCATCAGACCTCCTGTAGGTCCCAGCTAACTACAAATCCCATGTTAAGAACACTTGCTTAAGATTTTGCTGGAGCTTCTCACATTTCTATATATGCATTGCTGATTTTAAGACTACCCGAAATATGTGAAAGCCATGGCTAAAGATTCTTTCATTAAGGAAATTATAGTGATGTGGAATCTGTTTACTTTTCACCTTGGAAACCAAATACATTACCTGCCACTTCCTGTTTTAGGCTTAATATGGTTGACAAGCTCATATAGCCCCATATCAGTAAAGCAAAAGCTGGTCTCCAGTGGAGACCATCCTGTCATTCTTACATACACAGTCAGCCTTGGAGGGAATAAAGTAATACCCACCACTGGAGAGCTAAGGAAAACAAAAGAGACTAACCTCAACTGAACACCAGCATGGCAGAATTGTGAAAAAATAAAGCCACAACTTTACTGGATTTAAAAGGAAATTACATAGAGAAAAGCACATTTTTTTTGGTTCACCCAAATAAATAATATTTAACTCTATTAGTAACTTCTACTAGTAGTTAATGCCTACTCTCTTCTACTGAAAACACTTAGTTTGCAGACAATGTGCATCAGTGCTTACAGGTCAAGACACTGACAAAACCTCAATTCAGGAGCTTCCTTGGTGGCGCAGTGGTTGAGAGTCCACCTGCCGATGCAGGGGACGTGGGTTCGTGCCCCAGTCTGGGAAGATCCCACATGCTGCGGAGCGGCTGGTCCCGTGAGCCATGGCCGCTGAGCCTGAGTGTCCGGAGCCTGTGCTCCGCAATGGGAGAGGCCACAACAGTGAGAGGCCCGTGTACCGCAAAAAAAAAAAAAAAAAAAAAAAAAAAAATTGATTCAAAACATAACAACTTAGACAGGATTTTTGATCACAGATGTCAGTGTTTTCAAAATGCTAGAATATCACTTAATAGCAAGCACTTTTTTTAAAAAGAGAACTCAACTGTATTTGTCTATAAATTTAATGTGATAACCCTACTTTTTTAATTACATAAAATTTTAGTATCTATATTGATTTGATGAAGATGTTTACCCATAAATATAGCTAAACAACAACTAACTCCTTCTTATGGGAACAAAATCAAGACAAAGGATATACTCGTCAAGTATAAAATCTGATAAATTTTAGTTTAGCTTCACAAGTCTTAAAAATGACCTAGACTAGATGATTACATATTCGTTCTCCTCTTCCTTTCCAACCACCTGCTTTGTATCATAAGCCATACCCCTCCATGCTTTTGATCCCTTTCCTGCATATGTTAAAAAGCCAGTGGTCCAGTAATTTCAACCCCTCTCTCTCTATGTGTTTCCATCTACCTTTTCAACAGTTATCAAATTAACGATCTGTTCATCTCCAAGTCACTACTGAAGCACCCCATACATCTACAGATGTGCTTTTGATTCAATACATTTTACCCTCATTCCTTCTCTGCTAGACCCTAAAGAAGTCATTCAGATTAGGGAAAATTATTTCCAGAAGAGAATCATCAAAGGAGTGTTTCATAGCCTTCAAAAATCTACATGAAATCTGTAAAACTTTGACTGTGAAGTATTAATTAAGCACTACCATTGCAAGGTACCGTTAAAAAGTGGCAAATATCTGTGTATATACACAAATGCATATATGTAAAATCAATCAAATATAAATACATAGGTATAAACTATTTCAGTAGATAGTTGTGTGCATGTGTGTTTACTATTTTTGGCAGCTCAGTATCCACTTATCCTTTCTATAAAATACCAATTTTCTTTTGGAGAATTACATCTTTCCAGTAGTATTGTTTTAGTGGAACAGTAAATCCAGTGCCTGCCTCCCACTAGGAAAGTCAAATAAAACAGCATTCCTCACACTTTCTCAGAAGAGTCAGAAGGCCAGGGAATCAGCTGCTGTCTTCCAGGATTTACGTCTTATGTGAGAGACGCTGGGCTGGAGGAAACGCTTGAAATCATTCTTTCCAGCTATGGTTCCCTGACATGGCTGTTCCTTGTCTGGAAACATTCTGAGCCCTTCAGAGCAACCTTAAGAAATGACTATTGCCAAACCCTGTTCTCAGCCTTCCAATTGATTTGCTGAGCTCCTGGTCAATTTCCAGGAGATTCCCTTCTTAAATTGCCCAAAGTCAGTTTCTGTTGCCTGCAACCCAAGGACTCTGACCATTACAGTTACTGATGAAATAAACACTGAGTAGGAACACACATCAAATATATTATTTACATTTGGGGTAATTAGTATATATGGATAGATGCATCCAGTTGATCGAGGAGTAGAGGACCCAGGGAAGTTGAATTTCCAAGCAGGAAGGCTACCATGAGCTCTCTCCAGGGAAATGACAAGAGCTGAGAAAACATCTTTTTCAGGCATGATACACACACACATATACCTAGCAATATGTTCTGAAGTTTCATTAGTACCTCCAATGGAATATCAATTAAAATTCTCAACAGGGTTTTTCAGTGAGAATTCCAATAGTGAAGAAATGAGTCATCTCCCGGTGTTGAAAAATTTTGTACTTTATGCAGCAAGTTTAAAGAACATTTCATCCAACTATTCAATATATTTGTAGATTATTATACTCAAATGGCTGAGGGTATTTCATTGTTCACCCTTGCTATCTCTTTTAATAGCTACTTACTGTCCTGATTCCCCTACATCACCCAGCAAAGAGGGGATTTCTTCACTTTGTTGATGCAGAGCATTAACTTAATGTTGCAGAATTTAAGATCTTCTCTTTTATAAACTTATAATACCCTTTCTCTCCCTGTGCTGTAAGTCTGATGTAATTATCTCCCAGAAATCAGTAAAGGTACTATTATTATCTTTGCTTGCCCTTAATCCTTATTTGATTAAAGTACCACATGCTTATTAATTGGACTGGGTTTACCTCAACCTGCTCAATTGTAAATATCAAAGGCAACAGTGGGACTGCTGGGGTGACTTTAACAGGCACCCTGGATTCAACAGATGGTTCTGGGATAATCAGTAAACCGATAGAATCCACAAAATGCCAGTTCCTCTCCTTCGTGCCGCCCTGTACTGCCAAGCCCCCCGCACCTCCTCTGGGCCCAGGTCCCCTTCTCTTTCAGAGCTCTAGCCAGCAAGGGAAGGGAGATATTTATAGGAATCAGGAGGGTGTGTGAAACCTATTATTCCCCATTCGAACAGGCTGGAATCTTTTTCAGTCTTGTAGGCCTTTGAAAGACTTCAAGTGCTATTTGATTGAAGCCCTGCAGTATTGACAAGAAAGGGCTCACTAAAAATTTCAGCATTTGAAAAAGAAAGAGAAAAACATAGGCCCCTGTCAACACACTTTTTTAAAGAAAGTACATGTATCATTGTGATGCTTTTACCAGTGAGTGACCTTTAAGATTCTAGGACAAATAGAGAAGGAAGGAGGGAAGGGAGGGAGAGAAAGAGAGGGCTGGTTGTCTTAGCTCTAAGAGGGAGCAGTATTACACCAAAATCATTTTCCCACCAGCAGGCATTTCCAGGGTTTCCACGAATACCAGGCACACCTGCAGCATAGGAGAAGACATTTCAATATTACCCTAAGTGTTAGTTTCCTATAGGGCTGTCATAACAAAGCATAACGAACTGAGTAGCTTAAAGCAACAGAATATTTTCCTTTTGCAGCTCTGGAGTCTAGAAGCCTGAAATCAAGGTGCTGGCAGGGCTGGTTCCTTCTGGAGCCTCCAAGGGAGAATCCGTTCCTTGCCTCTCTCCTGTCTCCTGGTGCTTGCTGCCATTCCTCGGCGTTCCTTGGCTTGCAGCCACGTGGCACTCGCCCTGTATGTCTCTGTGTCCCTGTGTACAAACCTGCTTCCTCTTATAAGGACACCAGTCATTGAATTAAGGCCCCACCATAATCCAGGATGATCTCATCTTTACTTGATTACATTGGCAGAGGCTCTATTCCCAAATAAGGTCACATTCACAGGTACTGCGGGTTAAGACTTCAACATATCTTTTTAGGAGACACAATCAACCCACAACACCCTCTATAGTACAAAGTAGCCTTGTGCTACTGCTTAGCTATTCCGTGTTCCTCTTTGTCTATTCAACCCTTTCTTGAACTGGTTCTCAGTCACTGTGGGCCTTACATGGATGTACTGTCATATTTTAATTTAAATTTTATAGAGTAGAAGACAATTTGCTGTGAATAAGAGGTGAGGAGCATAATCTATCTGGATCCAAATAAAGACTGCTCACTAGAACACAAGAATTTTGCCTTGTAAGTATATGAGAGAAGGGCAAGCAATAAGTCCACCAAAATGAACACCACTGGAGCAAACTAGTGAGCAGTGTGAGAAAGGGGAAGGCTTTCCTGGACACCTTGAAGCATCACTATACTGCGACAGCAATTGCACTGTAATTGTTGCTTGCTTGTTGTGCTGTTGGGAGACCCTCAGTCTCTTGCAGTGTGCTGTCAATCTGTTAATGCCTAGAACACAAAAATGTTAAGAACCTCTAGATTCATTGTTGAGTGTAGATCAAATGCTCCAACTCTAGCACCACTTCCACTGAATAATCATAACTTACCAGGTGCTTAACTCAGTACATTGTCTACAGATGAGAATTTCAGACCTATAAAGGAAATGATTTGGGGTAGCAGAGAACCTTTTCACGTTTATTCAGTGATTTGTTCCATGTATATAGGAAAATAAACCCAACTCAGGGCTCAGATAAAATCACCAAATGTCACTGGAAAAAAACAAAAACTGATCTCAAGAATATGAATCTCAAGACATTTGTAGCTTCTGGAGAGCACCTAGAAGACTCTGCCCAGGCTCTAAGCCCCAGCAGGTCACTGAGGAGCAAGAAATCCTGTCACTGGGGATTTGTTCTGAAGATGTGTGAAGAGCTGCTCGACACAATGCAATACCCACCCCCACGTAACAGCTAAGAACTTATAGAGATTCTTTCATCAGATACTTTTCCAGTCGAGAGAGAGGAAGGAACCTTTCTGGGACACATAATGAAAGGAGAAGCAAAAGGGACCCAAATAATGTCACCCTTTCCTGGCTGTGCCCAGGGGCTGGTGCTGTAACTCTTCTCCCCATGGAGCTTCT
Organism: Pseudorca crassidens; assembly: GCF_039906515.1. Classification (NCBI taxonomy): domain Eukaryota; kingdom Metazoa; phylum Chordata; class Mammalia; order Artiodactyla; family Delphinidae; genus Pseudorca; species Pseudorca crassidens. Next base: position 29,623,432 of record NC_090313.1, on the reverse strand, counting down.
GTACAGCATGTCCCTAGATGACATTTTCCATAACTTGGATGATGAATCCATGAGGTATGAGATCTGCACAATTATTTTCTCAGAGAAAATTCATGTTCAGTGAAGAGAAATGAGGGAAAGAGATCTGGGGAAAAGGAAAAATAATGTGTTCTGTTTTTGCTCCAATGATCAACTTCTTCATCCCTCTGCCACCCTAACCTGCTGACTGCCGAGTCCTGTGTGTCTGATCCTGAAAGGCCAAGTGAACGTTAGGTCGTAAAATGAGAGCCCAGGTCCCAGTGGCCTTCCATCACTCTGTACAGTCCACAGCAATCTACTCAAGAAGACACTTCCCATGCCCCACTGAGATGCTGGGTCAGATGCAGAAACATCACCGATTAAATGCCAATAAGAGTGCGTAAATTTGTAGATGAGAGGAGGACTCTAGAAATGTGAGTGGTGCTGAATCTCTCCTGTGCTCACCTTTCCGTCTCTCTCCTTCAGAAACCTCTTCCCTACTTTTCTCCACAAAATCCTCCAGCCAGAACTCCTGGGCCACTATGCTGAGGCTATAACCAAAATAGCATGTTCTCTTTCATGGGACACAGTGGTGCTGCCGAGTTACTTATGCTTTTTGGTACTGAGGTGCAGCAAGACCATCTTGTGGCAGTGACTGGTAGTCATTTCCCTCTTCTTTCCTGGGCACACAGCTGGACCTCCCTTTCCAGCTCCCTTGTAGTTAGTTATAGCCACAAAATTGAATTCTAATTGGTGGATTGTGAGGGCTGAGTGACACTCACAGGTCTGGCCCATGAAACTCCCATGCACAGTAATCCGTGTTCTTTCTCCATCCACTAGTCTGATGCAACAAATACAACCACTTTGGAAGCCACATGGGGAGGACAGCAGAGCCACAAGATAGAAGGAGCCTGGGTCTCTGAATCACCACTAGGAGCCTCCAATCAAACCCTTTAGGGTGTTACATAAGTGAGAAGTAAACTTCTATTGTATTTGAGCCATTCTACATTCTTTACTCAGATTTGTTTGTTACAGCAATGAATCTACCTTAATTAATATGCACCTTCTTTCTGAGCTGCCCATCATGGGGCCTGTGTGCTTTCCTATACTGTCTATCACTAGAGCTTCTGAAACAATACAGCTGATATAAGAGAACTTGTTCCTTACTGGTGATAAAACTTTACTAAACAACAGGCTTCTATATTATTGTACAGAAGAAACGGGGTAAGCTTTAGAGTCAGACTGAGCTTGATCCCTTTTCCATAACATTCTGCCCAGGTGATCAACATCAGCTCACTTAATCTCCCTGACCCCAAACCCTTCTCTGTAACTGGGATCACTAGCCCCAATTAAATATTAGAATAGAGTTGCAAAGCATAATGTTTAAGGGGTAGAATCAAAGCATTTAGGACAGTGCCTGGTACACAGTAGATCCTCAATGACTAGAAGGTATTATTATTTATATCTATTAGCATTTACTTGATTGTACCCTTTAAGTATAGGAACAATATCTTATTCATCCTTCTATCTTCAACATCAAGCATGAGTTCCTAGAAGATGTGGATTATGTCTAATTTATCTCTGTAACTCCAAATCTAGAACAGTGCTGATTACTTCAGTGAAAGGAAGCTCTCCTTAGTATTAATATTCTCACCAACTGTGACCTCCAAAGCAAGCATCGTGTCTATAAATCTTTCTCTAGAATCCAGGAGGGGGACCTGCATATAACAGGCACTCAACAATAGTAATTAATAAACTAATTTCTCGCTGGTAGGTAGATGATGTGATTCTGGTTATGGGCATTGGTAGGAGGCAGTGACCGTTATATCGCAGATGGGTCTGTGAGAGAATCTAGGTTCCAAATCAGTAGTAGCCTGAATTTTCAAAACCTCCTGTACTACGTATGTGGCAGCACTGCCCACCACAAACAGAACACTCATTCAAAACTAAGCATTCTCCAGTTCCCACTTGCATAAATAAGGCAGACAATGTAGCCTTCCCAGTGGCCTCACAAAGTTGTCATGAAGGTCAAACACCATAATAGATGTGAAATGATATACATATATAGAAGGATACTATTATGGTTGTTATTATCAAAAAAGCCATCTTCTGTTATCTTTGTTATCAGCACTCTCATGGTTTGCATTCTTTCCCCTCATCTGGTAGGATATCCTGTGTCATATCCTCTCCCTGCATGAGGCACGACCATAAAGTAAAATATTAAGACAAATATTCTTATATTACATATTACATAAAGACAAATACTTTTATTATTAAATTGACTGTTTCCTGGAAACACACCCAGAAATGACTCATCCCTTAGAATATAGGGTAATAAAGCATTTCATTTTGTCCAGGACAAGACTGTATCACACACAAGAAAGACTAGCAGGTGATAAGCCCCATTGCACTTTCTCAGATTGTTTCAACAATGAGTAGACCCGTAAGCAGCCTCTGAAATGAAAAACAGGAATTGGGAGGAGAAGGTAGAGCAAGAGCTGAAATGAGGAAAATAGGATGAAGTTAAGCTTTGACGTAGCTGGAAGAAATGTAGTTCAATTACACTGTATGCATATAAATAATTGCCCTGATTACATCAAACGAAGCTTGAAAGAAGGTTAGATGTGTCGCCAGGAGAGCTGCCAGGCTTAGGGCCAAATGACCCCACAAAGTTACATTCCCTTGGTGCTTTCTCCAAGTCCTCCCCTTTGGAGGCTCTGATATTTCACGCTGTTAGCACACACAAGTGAATTCATCTCTTGAGGATTTAAGCTCATGGGAGATTGAGGGATAAACAAAAAGGCCAGCACGTGCCTTTATGCTGAGCCATGTAGCATTCAGGATCTTCATGCCTGTCTCCTCAAGCCAGCCCAGCCTCTGCAATTATGAATACAACACGGAACGCAGACTGAAAGCAGAAGTTCACTTTGTGAGCCTAGCCTTGGAGCTAGCCTGAGTCCATGAGTGAACCACTTCTGGTCCATTCATCAGCACAACAGGAACACACCTGTCTCCAGGAGTCCGTGCATCAAGTCGGGGAAGATGGGTACCTTTTGCCTTCCCAGGAGACAGCCTGAAATGTCAATGCCAAAGTTGACCTCTCTTGATTCCCTGCATCCCACACTCACCTGTCCTTTACTCCCCCACCTAAACCTGGATGTCATACGCTTTCTCATTCTTCATAACATTGATAAGGTCACACAAGGTTCTTGAGCCTCATGTTGATTGTATGTGAAATGTCTTATTTCTAAGGTTAATATTGCCAATAGACGATCTCAAGGACAATGTGATTTTTTTGTGTGTGGTACGCAGGCCTCTCACTGCTGTGGCCTCTTCCGTTGCGGAGCACAGGCTCCGGACGCGCAGGCTCAGCGGCCATGGCTCATGGGCACAGCCGCTCTGCGGCATGTGGGATCTTCCCGGACCAGGGCACGAACCTGTGTGCCCTGCATCAGCAGGCGGACTCTCAACCACTGCACCACCAGGGAAGCCTGACAATGTGATGTTTTTATTCAAGTTGTCACCTCTGCTTAGAAGAACTAGTGTTACGTTTCCTTAGAGAAGAATATATTTGGCCTGTTTATGATGCAAGTGCTATTCATTTGATGGTCGCATCTGCAAATCCTCAGGTATTCAACTTTCTTCTAAGAGACAAATATTCTTTTTATTAAAATTACTTAATAAGCACAAATTCCTTGCCAAAGGAAGTCTGAAATGGCAGGTTTTGTAACTAAAATAACAACCGGTACCTGAGGCACAAGGAAGTTGTTGAAATAACAATAGACTGGGATTCAGAATACCTGGGTTCTTGACCTTGTGCAGCCACTAAAGCTCTGGGAAGCCTGTTTTTCACACTTTCATTCTCAGTTCCTTATCTAAGAAGTGAGAGAGCTAGATGAGATCATTTCCAGGGTTTCTTTCTGCTCTAAATTTTTATGATTCTAAGGTACTTGAGCTGGAAAACATTGCTAAGATGGAAGAAAAAGAGCTACCAGTGACTACATCTTTACCATGTTTCAGGTGTTTTGCACACACCATCTCATTCAGTCCCTAAAACCACCCTATGAGTAGGTCCTATCATTATCTGCGTTTCGCAGATAAAGAAACTGAGGTCCAGAGCTGTTACGTGATTTGCCCAGTGTTATGGATTGAATGTGTCCCCCAGAACTCATTTGTCAAAGCTCTAACCCTCAATGTGATGGTCTTTGGAGGTGGAGCTTTTGGGAGATGATTAGGTTTAGAGGAGGTCATGAGGGTGGGATCACTGCCCATCCTCATGATAGGATTAGTGCCCTTATAAGAAGAGACCAAAGAGAGACTCCCCCTCCCCCTGACCTGCTCCCTCTCCCTCTCTTTCTCTCTCTGCCCTGTGAGGACATAACACTACAAGAAGGCAGCTGTCTGCAAGACAGGCATTGAGCCCTTACCAGGAACCAAATCAGCCAGCACCTTGATCTTGGACTTCCAGCCTCCAGAATGATAAGAAATAAATGTGTATTGTTTAAGCCACACAGTCTGTGGTATTTTGTTATAGCAAGCTGAGCTAAGACACCCAATGCCCTATAGTTAGTACAACGTCTGAGCCCTGTGCTAAAAACAGAGGCTGAATTAAACTACAGAAATGTCTGAAGAAACTGTCCCCAGGGCAATCAGCTGAATGCCAAGAGTTCCCGTTCTTGGGTGCCGCTACTCTGAAGGCAGGATTAAAATTAATTAGTGTCAGTGCCAACCCTACCCCCGATTGCATAGCAAATGACCTAGATGGTCTGATCTGAAGGACAGGCATCTAGAGGCAGCTTTGTATAGAAGAATCTCATTGGCCCAGGAGCTAGTAAGCGGGGCACCTGCTAAGCCACTGTTCGAAAGTCCATTCTTCAGGAATAAGCACTGCTCTCTCCCCGGGGCTCTCTTTCAAAGTGCAAACTCCACTGGATCAGGACGCAGAAGTTCATTGCTCCAAGCTGGCCTCTTAGGTGCAGTCGGCAAGGCAAGCAAGCCGCAGATGATGAGAGAGGGTGGGAATTGGGAGGACAGAACTGACAAGAGGGAGGAAAGAAACGAGGGGGAGGGCAGATGAAGACAACCACCTACTTCTCCCTTTGCTGGGACCAATCCTAGAGTAGAGAATTCTGCTCCAGACTCGAGCGCAGACGCTAACACCATTATTTATAGCTTACAGTCTCCCAAACCAGGCGGCACTACTCATATGGGAAGGGTACCAGAAGAAGCAGGGAGATATGATGGCGGGGACATTACCACCGCAGATGGTGGCCATGCAAGCTGTGGCGGCAGCTTGTTCAGAGTGGATTCTGTTCTGCTTTAATGGCATCTGTTTCCAAGTTAGGGTTGAGCTTCCAGGTCTGCTGACTCTGTTCCGCTTGAATCCAAGTCGGTGGCGGGCACCACATCCGGACCTCTCAGCCCTCGGGCAGGCTGCCTTGAGCCCAGGCAGAAAATGGAATTTCCCCTTCCTGCCTCGTTAAAGGAACCATCTAAGTTCACTTCTCTAACAGAAGCAATTTGGGCTGAACCGAGTCTTGAGCAGTAATGAGCAAAGGCATCAAGTTCCATGATCCTTCCTCTGTCTCAGTAACAAATGCACTGGAGTAAGAAGGAAATCTCTACACATGTCCTTACTCCCGCGGGGAATATGCGACTCCATCTGCCGTTTCACATGGGAAGGGCCGTGGATGGCAGCCGTTTCTAAGAAACCATTTAGAAAAGTTTTTTACAGGCCATACTTTGCATGTTTATCTCCGTTAAGTATTTCGCTAGGCAGCAGGCAGAGAACATGGGGCACAAAATGTCCTCAGTGTCTTTAGCTGTATCTATATTCAAGGGAGCAAGCCATTCTAGAGGTTTCATCTGGAATATCCAGATAATGAAGTTGCCACATTAATGAGATGTTTCTTATAACACGTCTCCTAATCCACTCTTCCATCACCGTGTTGACCCAGCTTTCATTTCGGCCTCTTCAGCCCCATCTCAGGCACCAGATTTGTGGTTCAAGTGTGGACTTGTGAGGAGGAAAGTGTGAGAATTAGATCATAGGTTGAACCAAACCTCACTGCCTCAAAACACAATGAACCACTTTTGGCAGCCTGGCCAGTCCAACAGGAAGGCCAGCGGCTGAGGAACAGCGCCAAGCTTTAGCTAAGCACTCAAGTGTTGAGAGGTTTCATGCAAAAATCCTGAAGCAGAGCAGTGGAATTTTCCGGGAGTAGAGCCCCCTGACTCCTGTCCTGGAAATCGTGCTTATTGGATGGTTTCTGGCTCCCAGCAACCCGGCTCAATTTCCTTCAGGCAAATAGAAATGAGCGCCAACTTTCCGCTGCCCCATCCTAACCAACAGGGGTTTGCAACAGGCTCTGACTCCTCTCAGCACCCTCTGCTCCACACAGAAGGTGGGTGGCAAACAGCCAGGCTCTGGGCTGGGTCAGGGGAGCAGAGACTCAAGCAGAGCCCTGGTTCTGTGCAACAGGAATGTGGGCCACCGTGGCAGCGGAGGGGGGATTTGCGGGAGGTTCTAACTGTCCTTAGGGTTCAATTTCAACAGAAAGGAATCTCCGTCCACCTTCATCCTTTACTGATGCAAACACTACCTTGGTGGGGCACTGGGAACCCACAGTTACACAAAGGCAGAGCCAGGACTAGAACTCGAGGCTCCCGATGACTCCCCATCTACTCCTCCTCTCAGTCTCCTGGTGCAAGGGATGAGAAAAGAAGAAGGTAAAGAGGGTCCTGGGGGCCTCCCTGGTGGCGCAGCGGTTGAGAGTCTGCCTGCTAATGCAGGGGACACGGGTTCAAGCCCTGGTCTGGGAGGATCCCACATGCCGCGGAGCAACTAGGCCCGTGAGCCACAACTACTGAGCCTGCGCGTCTGGAGCCTGTGCTCCGCAACAAGAGAAGCCGTGATAGTGAGAGGCCCGCGCACCGCGATGAAGAGTGGACCCCGCTTGCCACAACTAGAGAAAGCCCTCGCACAGAAACGAAGACCCAATACAGCAAAAATAAAATTAATTAATTAATAAACTCCTACCCCCAACATCTAAAAAAAAGAAGGTCCTGGAGTGGAAAAATTTGAGAACGTCCATCAAGGGTTTTCTGAATCAGAAATTGTGCAGTTTTCATCTGTTGTGCCCACAGTGCTCACGAGGTATCTGACTGGCTCCTCCAAAGACCTGTCCTTATTGAGTGGTGCCAGCTCTGGATGCAGGGGAACAGAACTCAGCTCTGTCCCCAGGCACAGAGAAAGAGCCCTCTGCCTCCCAAGGCCTCTTTCTTGCAGGCTGGGCAGCCTGCAGCTACAGTGGAAACATGCGGAAACCTAGAAAAGGGAAGCTGTGGTTCAGCCTTAGCAGACAAAATGCAGAGATGGAGCATGGAGGGCTTTCAGCTAACCCACAACTGCAGAGGCCCCTGCCCTACTGCCTCCACGGGCGCTGTTCAAAAGCCAGTGTGAAAGCACGTGAATTCCCCTGCCTGTGGCAGAAACCGTCCCATTAACTCATTGTAAAACGGGGCTTTGAGAGTCTAAAAATAAAAGCACAGTTTCTTCTTCTTTAGATTGTGGATCGACATGCAGCACAAAAGCTAGATTTTAAGCCGGGGCTCATGCCATCTTTAGGAAACGTGTATTCATACTGAAATCCAAGCCTCCAGGATTTTTCATGTGGGTCCTCCAGATGATATTACTTGTTTTGTCCCTTCTTATGTACAGAGATAACAGTAATCACTCTTTGTGGTCCATGCCAGGGACCTCAAATACATCAGACAGAGTACATGTTCTTATTCCCGTTTTACAGATGAATAAAATGAGGCTGAGAATGTCTGGTTGCATGATTTGCCCTGGATCGTACAGCTAACAGGTAACAGGGTGGTGACTCAAAACCAGGCCTGGACCTGGAAGCCGGGCTCTTTCCACCCACCTCAGGTGCAGCTGGCCGCATCTCACAATCAGTTCAATCCTACTCTCCGTAAAGCTGAGCACATAGAACCCCCAGTACACCCACCCACCACCCATCCCACACTCTCCTGGACCACTAAGACTCAGCAAAGGTCAACTCTACTCTCACCATTCCACTGAATGCTAACCGGAGAAAGGCGAACTACCTCGTTTTCTTTGATACCTAAAAGCTCTTGATATGCCAATCAGGGGTCTACTTTGTAAGTGTTCTCCCCATGCTGGCTGCCAGCAGGCTGGTTTCATCTTTCTCCAATACCTATACACTTGTGGCCATACTGATGGGTTTACCTGAGGTTACAATCCTAGACAGAAGGAATCTAGACTGTTTAATTTTTGATTCAGTATCAAATAGAAAATCACTTAGAATTAGGTCTTTAATAAATGTTTGCTCTCTAACTGGAGAGAGCGGTGATAATGATGATTGATGATGGTGATGACGACGGGATAAAGGCCTGTGAGGCTCTGGTCTGTAAAAAGCATCCAGAGTGCTTTACCAGAATTATCTCTTGAGATTTCCCAACAAGTTGCAGTAGGGGACTCAGTGGACACGGGAAGCACAGTCTCTGTGAACTGGTTTTCTCTGGTGGTACCAAATACTGGTTAGGGTCTCCCCTCTCCCAGGGCACTGAATGAAGGGGCAGAAGAGGCTCAGAGGCTGTGGAAGGCAACTGCTTCAGGAAGAGTGCCTGTCAGCACACGGAAGCATCACCTGCTCCCATAACAGGGAGCCAACTGTGTCTGAGTCATCAAGCTCACAGCCAAACAGACAGGCTGGAGAAAGAAATCAACAAACCTTCACATTGGTGCATGGATTACTGGTTTGCCTGATAACATGCTGAGCATGACTCAACGGGGGGGATGCCGGAGGAGAGAGCCGGTCCCCCTGGTGAGCCAGCTGCATGTTGGGGTCTTCTCCCAGAAGGCTCTGCATCCCATGACCGAGCCCACGAAGCAGAGTCAGTGCGATAGCACGGAGCCTCACCCACAAACGGTTAACAGCCATAGCTGTGGTCTGAGTATAAAATGAGAGCAGAAATAATAGGGATAAGAATGGTGGGGACACTCTTGAGCCAGGATGGGGCATCCTCCCAAAGAAGACACTCAGACCCTGGCTGTGAATAGCTTTTAAAATGCTCCAAAACTGTTCCCCCAGGTATTCTACATCAGTCAAAAATTACCTTTAGCTTCTAAAGCAATTAAGTGACTGTAAATAAAGAATACAATAGCTTATGTTATGCCTTGAGTCCATACATCACACACCCCAGACTAAGAGCCACTGCCCTGATTCCATCTTGCATTTAGGACATTTGCTTTTTATTGCATCCGTGGTTTGCTGAGTGCTTTCAGGGAGAATAAATAAGGCTTTGAAGGAACAGCACAGGAAGTTTATAAACTGGAAGTCTTTTTTTACTTTTAAAATAATTTTAGACATATAAACAATTATACGTCAATGGTTTGTAATCTGTTAAGAAGATGTACATTTTTTTTGGAAATCAAATCTTTAATATGAATACTTTCTGGCTTACTTTAGAAATAGGACACAGAAATTAACCCACAGATTCATATTTCAACCATCTCTAGTCAGTTTTGTTATTTTATTCTACAGTTCATGGAGATTAGAACTGGAAAAGAATTAAAATGTGTTTTTTAACTCATAGATCCTTATTCCGTTTTAACTGCAGGTAAAGATGACACACTATGGTGAAGGCATTTTATTACAGTTCAGAAGGGCAAAGACTGTGTGAGTTATGAGCTGTATGGGATGGGGGGCACTGAAAGATGCATGACAATTAAATTCAGAAATACCCATCATTTCTTGCATATGGTACTGGAACAGATAAATAACACTCATGTCATTCTTTGCATTTGCTTAAATAAATGGCCTTGGCTTACTAGAAATACTGAATGTTGTATTTTATATTAGAGCAAGCATTAGTAATGATACCACTGTCTCTGCACTTGAGGTCAGTTGGAAAGATGAGCGTGCCAGTTGCTAAGATGATGAACTCTGAGCCTTCCTTCTCTCGGACACCCACACACCCACATGCAAACAGTGAGCAGCCCTGCCACGTGGTCTCAGAGCCGCAGGGGAAAGCGCACAGTCTGCAGCCAACCCAAGCCCAGATCCTGACTCTACCACTCACTAGCGCTATCGCCTTGACCAGTTGCTCAGTCACTCACTCTCTGCCTCATTCTCCTCCTGTGGAAAGAGGGGCTAGTAACACCTCCTGTTATGTGGGTTCCTTGAGTTATATGGAAAGCACTTGGAACAGTGTCTGGCACATAATAAATGCTACATAGCAGCAGCTTTTCCGATGATAAGAATCTTTTTTTTCAGATCAGTGCCTTCCTTACAACCTCCACTTCTACTTCTCTCCAGCTCCTACACTCACCCTCCCCAGGTCACTTGCAATGAGTAGGATCCTAGCTGAGCTTCCTGCTTCTAGTATATTCCACGCCATCCACCTCCAGTTCAAATCAAACATCCCCTCCTTTGTGGCTCACTCTACCCAGTAGACACTTCTATTACAGCACCTACTGCACTTTTGACTTTATTTATCTATCTATATTCATGTGTAGTGGAGCTGAAAAACACATTTAAAAATATTTTTAGTCTTATTGAGATATAATTTTTATACGTGATGGTATGAGTTTCAAACGTACAGAATAAAGGTTCGACTTATACTGTGAAATGATTACCACAATAGGTTTAGTGAACATCTGTCATCTCATATAGAAACAAAACCAAAAATACCTTTTCCTTGTGATGAGAAATCTTAAGATTTACTCGCCTAAAAACTTTCATATATAACATAGAGCAGCGTTAATTATATTAATCATGCTGTATGTTACATTCCTAGTACTTATTTATCTTATAACTGGAAGTACTTTGACTATCTTCCTGCAAGTCCCCCTCCCCTGATCCCCCATCTCTGGTAAACACATATCTGATCTTTTTTTCTATGAATTTAGGTTTTTTTTTCTTATTTTAGATTCAAAATATAAATGAACTTACATGGGTTTGTCTTTATCTGACTTATTTCACTTAGCATAATGCCTTCAAGGTCCATCCCTGTATGTTGTCACAAATGGTAGGATTTCCTCATTTTTTATGGCTGAATAATATTCCATTATACATATATGTTTATATATATGTATATATACACATATTCCATTAATATTCCTATATATATATACATTCCATTAATATTGCATTATATTTATGTGTGTGTGTATGTATATATATATATATATATATATATATCACAACTTCTTTATCTATTCATCAATCAACAGATATTTAGGTTGTTTCCATGTCTTAGCTATTATAAATAAAGCTGCTATGAACACAGGGGTGCAGGTATCTTTTCGAGTTAGTGTTTTCATCTCCCTTGGATATGTTCCCAGAAGTGGGATTGCTGGATCATATGGTAGTTCTATTTTTAATTTTTTGAGGATCTTCCATACTGTTTTCCATAATGGCTGTACCAATTTACAATTCCACCAACCGTGCACAAGGGTTCCTTTTTCTCCACACCCTTGTCAGCATTTGTTATCTCTTGTCTTTTGGGGGATCATTCTAACAGTTGTGAGGTGATATCTCACTGGGATCCTGATTTGCATTTCCCTAATGACTAGTGATGTTGAGCATGTTTTCAGGTACCTGTTAGTCATTCATATATCTTCTTTGGAAAAATATCTGTACAGAAGCTTTTTAGTTTGATGTAGTGCTTTAGGTGTCATATCCAAAAAAAAAAAATCATTGCCAAGACCCATGTCAAGGAGCTTTTTTCCTACATTATCTTCTAGAATTTTTCATGAAAAACACATATTTTGAGAGCTGATATCAGAAGCAGACTTAGATAGGAAATTGTCTTCATTTAAGAAAAATACCTTGACAGGTAAATTTTGGCAGGAAAGATGAGTCCCAAAGACTCTGACTGTAACGAGAAAAAGAAAGAGATATAGTTCCTGTGCATGAGAGGGACACATACATTTGGGCATCAGGGTGAGAAGGGAAGAATAAGTCGGGTAAATGGGGCAAAGGCAGTCAAACAACATGAAAAAGATTTCAGCTTGCAAGAAAAAGGTGGCCAGTGAGAGACTCCTGGTGACAGGAGCTGAAGGACATTTAAAACAGGAATGGGTCATCTTTAAGTTCAAATTGTATTTATGAGACGTGAGAAAGACCTAACACTTGGGTAAAGCCTGATACACCCACAAAGGGCTTGTGTTAAGTGGTTTGGGACCAAATCAAGGAAACGAAGCCGAGTTCCAGGCAGGAGTTGAGATGAAGTAGAGGGAAGAGGAGAACCACAGAAATGAGATAGAAGTGAATGTAGGAGTTCAGAGGCTTACAGCTTGGAGCCTAAATGAAAATATATACCTTCGGGAATTTGCAGAAATCTTGCTCATGAGGTTGGGCTTCCCAGCATATGTGCAGTGAAAGGCTCAAGGCCATATTATTTAAATCCCAAAACCCAAGTGTCTTGGCTTAGGTCTGCCAAGAAGCAGACATGATTGGACATTTAAGAGATTTACTGGGGAAACACCTGTGAAAGACCAAGGGGAGGGTGCTGGAGAAAGTAAGAAGAGACTTCAGAGAGAGATGTAGTTCTGACACTCGTGAAAGAAGAGGGGCCAGGAAGGAAAATTGGGTGGAAAGAGCCTCAGATCACAGAGCAGTTCTACAAAAGATCCAGCCAGGTTGGTGGAAAGTCCTCAAGTCAAATACACTGTTGGAGGAGTCCTGAAATAATGCCCTCACCATGCTGGTAGCAGCCCACCAAAAGTGTGTACTCAGTGCAAAAATGATAGTAGATCCGGGGGGGGGGGGGGCAGCAACTGGGGCTGTCAATTAGCCATGTTCCCAGAGCAGGGCATTGGAGCTGCACATTTTCATCACCAGCACCCAGAGGTACCGCAGCTGATAGGAATCATGCCTGATTCATCATTGGATGCTCAACTGCTCAACCCATGTTTTCTGAATCGCTAAAGTGATCCAACCTGCACATCAAACAATCATCCTAAATAATCTTCAAAACCAAATGTTGTGTACATGAGGATTCATTATGCTATTCTTTCTATTTTGTGTATTTAAAATTTCCCTTAATAAAAAAAGTTTATTACAGGGAATTCCCTGGTTGCCCAGTGGTTAGGACTTGGTACTTTCACTGCTGGGGCCCGGGTTCAATACCTGGGAGGAAAACTGAGATCCCACAAGCTGTGCAGCACAGCCGAAAAAAAAAAAAAAAAAAAAGAAAGTTCATTACAAATATTATTTAGAAACATTATTGTGTTTCCTCAAAAAATTAAATATAGAATTAATTAAATCTAGCAATTCCATTTCTGGGTATATACCCAAAAGAACTGAAAGCAGGGACTCAACCAGCTCTCTTCATTCTCAAGTTCATAGCAGCACTATTCACAATAGCCAAAAAGTGGAGACAACCAAAATGCCCATCAGCAGAAGAAGGGATAAACAAAATGTGGTATATGCATACACTGGAATATTATTTGGTGTTCCAAAGTAAAGAAATTCTGACACATGGTACAACATGGATGAACCTTGACAGCATTACGCTAAGGGAAACAAGGCAGTCACCGAAATGCATACACTCTACAGTTCCACTTATATGAGGTAACCAGAGTAGTCAGACTCACAGAGCCAGAAAGTAGAATGACTGGTATCCACCGGGGGCCGGGAGGAGGGGGAAATGGAGAGATAAGCTTTCATGGGTGCAGAGTGTCACTCTGGGCAGAAGAAAAAGTTCTAGCAATGGATGGTGGTGATGACTGCACAATAATGGGAATATACTTAACGCCACTAACACACAGCTAAAAATGGTTCAAATGGTAAAGTGTACCTTGTACATATTTTACCACAATGCGCCGCGTGGCATGTGGGATCTTAATTCCCCAACCAGGGATCGAACCTGTGTCCCCAGCAGTGAAGCTCAGAGTCCTAACTACTGGACTGCCAGGGAATTCCCAAAAATATATTATTCAGAGGATATATCTGACAGGGAGAAAAAGGTAAACAGGGCTACTCCACGTGACCATGTGGTCTCATGCTTTGAGTCCACCTCTCTGCCTCCAGACCCCTAATGAAGTCAGTACAGCTCCCGACTTCTCCTAGCCCAGCCATGTGGCTGGTGGGCTGGGTCCAGGGCTCTCCCTAATTGTTTTCCTCCCAAAGTCTGCTTAGGGCAACTTCTCAGACTCCACACAGGAGCTTCCTCTCCAAGCAGCCATTCCCAGCCAGCTGATCCCACCAAAGGCCACAAAGCCCAGGAGTCTGTAGCTTCTTAAACCCCAGACGCTGGCCCTGTGCTTTGGCCCCTTTAACTGAGCTTCTGCTTTGTAAAAATAAAAGTTAACTTGTTATGGTGAAAGTAGCTTGATGGCCTCTCTTTCCCTCAAAGACTTCTGCCAGGAGATGGAGTGAGAAAGAAAACCCAGGTGAGAAGCAAATTGAGTCTTTGTCAGGAGGGTGCTACAAGGGGCTTGCCCTGGGGGGTACGTGTTCTCTGTGTTAACAACAAACCGGATAAACGGAGGAGGGGGCAGGAGGCAAGCCTGGGTGTGCCTTTGGTACCTGCTTTCCCCCTCTTCTTTTGCTCATGCTTCTGACCCCTGATCATGACACCCTTCTCGCTTTCTACTCTGCTTCAGACACTAAATGACTGCAGACACCCTGTCCTTCTCTCCACTTCCATCTTCCTTCCTGCACATCTGTCCACTCACTCTAATTTTATCACTCTAGAAGTTCCAAGTCATCAGGAAGCCTGAGTTCAGAGTTTGGGCTCCACATCCTATGTGTTCAAGGCAGTGCATCAAGTGTGTCAAATAAGATAATATGAAATCAGTGTGATCAATTATGCTTATAAAGGTGGCAAAGACAGCTAACCCAAGGCACCAAAAAGCCTATAAATCACCTAGATGGATTTATAGATCAAGGCACCTGGGTCTATAAATTGTTCAGAAGGTCAGGGGAAGAGGACAGAGAGAGCATAGGATGTTCAGATAAAGGATGCAAAAGTGTGGCTCTTCTCTACGGTGAGGATACTCAGAGTGCCTGGCCCCCTCTGCCCCCTGAGCCACTTGCCGTGTTAGTTTCCTTTTAGGTAATCCAAAACCAGTTCTAAAGAGTTTAAGCAGAAAAAAATATGATTAAAAGAGATTAATTCACTTACAGAAAATTTAGAAAAGCCCCTCAGTAGGCTTGGGGGCCAAGCTGCCCAGAAAATGCCCCAAATCACATTGAATCAGCCCGGTGGTTACAGAGACCTAGGCGACCACAGCCAACGCTGCCAGCATGGGCACACCAGGCTCCTCTCGCCCCGCTGCGGCAACCGTCTCCAGACACTGGATGCTCTTCCCACAACACTAGCCAAGGTGCACCTCACACCATCCCTGGCTTCACTGGCTTCCAGTTCAAAGTCTGACTGGTGGGACCCATGTCACATGCCTGTGCCCTAACTGGAGGGATGCTGGGTAAGGGCCGGGGGGACTGGTAGGTCTCTTCATTGGGGAATTCTCCACTCATGGGCACAATGTTCATAGGTCCCACTTATGAATGTTGAGCACACAAAAAGAATGGAACATGTGCCTGGGGGCACTGCGGCCACCAAAATGCCCTCCTACTTCTATTACTCCTCAGCAGTGTCTCACATAAAGCTTTGCTACCTAGAAAATGAGATTCTATCCTTGCTAATAAATTAAGAAAGGCCAATTGCGTAGACTCAAAAAGGCTCACTAGTACCAAAAGTACCCACAACCTTCAGGGAAAAGAGCAAAGTCCTTAGACCACCATTCAAAGTCGTCCACAACAGGCTCCCGGTCTGCCTTTCCAGCGTCTCCACTTACCTTCCAAAATTCTCTACCCTCCCACAGCCATACTGGTGGGCTCCTGCCGCCCATCCTGGGACCCAGCACGTGTTTTCACCTCGTTTCATATCCCTACAGGGCCAGCCACCATCTGCTCAGCCTACCCAAACCGTATATCCCTCAACACACAGCTCTGGTTCCACATCCACCACCCTCCATAATTTCCCTAATAGGAAGGACTTCTCCTCAAACTCCAGTGGTATGTAGAAAACAAATCTGTGGTTTCCAGGGAGGAAGGGGAGGGATAAATTGGGAGATTGGGATTGACATATACATACTGCTATACATAAACTAGATAAATAATAAGAACCTACTGTATAGCACAGGGAACTCTACTCAGTACTCTGTAATGACCTATATGGGAAAAGAATCTAAAAAAGGGTGGATATATGTATAATTGATTCACTTTGATGTACAGCAGAAGCTAACACAACATTGTAAATCCACCATACGCCAATAAAAATTAATTTAAAAAAACTCCAGGGGTAACTATTACCTCATACTCCATTGTCAGTAGATCATGTACCGTGTGACATTACTTCTATCATTGTCTCAAACTCTTCTTTGTGTCTTTTCTTATTTATTTATTTATACATCTTATCTCCCCAACCAGCCACTAAAGCCCTTAATGGCAGAAGCCCTTGTTAGATTTCTTGGAACACGCACAGCATTTCACATGAGGCTTCTTCATTGCAGGCAGTCCATAAAGATATGTGACTTTAAATTTACTTTACTCCACAGAGTTTTTACTTATCAAAGTGACAGTGTCTACCCTTGCTTCTTAGCATGGCCCTGCTCCGCATGCTGACACTCGTGCATTTCCTTAAGTAGAACACAGGGCGGAAGAAGTCAGCAGTGGCCTCTTCCCCAGCAGGCACGCTGGCAGAAACAGAGATAACACCTCAGCATCTCTCATTAATCTGGAAACATTGGCCCAACATTTATCGGAATGGTGCTGATTAGGTGTTAGGTATTCTGAGAGCTCACAAATCCTTACGGCAACTCCATCAAGTAAGTGACATTATTTCCATTTTACAGATGGGGAGCCTGTGGAAAACTCAACCGGCGTCACACAGCATGTAAGGGACAGACCCAGCACTGAACCCAGACAAGCCAGTTCCAGGGGCAGTGCTTTTCACCACTGGCTAGTGACCAAGATACCCTCTTTCATATTGCAAACTTAATCATGGTGTCTACAGAAAGAGTATATTCTAAGAATTTTAAAGAAAAATTTCACAAAACAGTTTGTTTTAACATGGAGAATGGTTCAACAGAAGAAACCTTACCAATATTTCTCTGTTTCTAATTTGATAAATAAATATGATAAATAAATATTGAGAGATATTTATTTATCTCTCCTTCAGAGAGCACATGCTGAACTTCCTCTCACCATTCCTAAAGAGTCAAGTCAGATAAAACAGGTGAGAGAAACATCTGCCTTTTTGTGGCACAGAGATTCACGTAGAAACATCTCATACATTCAAAAGTGTCTATGAAGAAACCAGACTTGCCCTCACCTCTTCAAATTAATGGTATGCTAATCATTCTATCGGAGGTATGTCTGAGAATAAACTCCAAAAGCCTCAGTTTTCAAGAAAATACTAAGAGTGTGGTATAGATGGGTATATACATCCTAGAAATCAAACCCTAATTCAAATATTTGTAACAAGAGTTAATGGGAAGGTTAACATTTTCTAGTGGCCCAAGTCAAAAACCCTTTTTTGCCTTCTTCTTTTTCGTTCTGTTATGCTCTGTTCATCCAAGGAGAGTATTATTGGTAATCTCTTGCTAGGTGCTTGACTCTCTTCTCTCATCAGAAATATAGTTGACTTTATTTTTCCTACCTCAGTGTTTCCTACACAGGATGGTAAGCTTCTAAACATCAGTGTCCGATTAAAAAGTAAGATTTCCATAATATGTTATGCTTTCAGCTTTCATTGGGGGAAAATATAAAATTATAAAAAATCCATTTACTATGGGAATGTTGTGCCGTCCCTCTTCTGGTGTTTTCTGGAAGCAGGTACCACATGAGAAAATGTCTCTAAACTTTTGTTCTACAAAAAGTTTTCCCTCAAAATCACTTGTCTTACAAACAATGAAAAGTGATCACGTTTTTCATTTTACCTTGGCCACCAGGGAACTCAGGACCAATTTCAGGCCAATCATATTTATCTATTTTAGATACAACTAGAATTGAAGCCATTTATGACTCAGTAGGCCAGTTAACAATTTATTGCTTCTCAGCTCTAAATGCATCCTTTTTGTGTCTGCTCTGTGAAAATGGGCATGGGCCCTTAAAATGTTTTTCCTTTGTCAGCTGGCCCTATTAACCTTTATCAGCAGTGGGCTCTGGAGAGACAGTTCAGGATGAAAGGATTTTGTTTCCTGGTCTGGTGCTTGCTCTCCAGGCTCCTGCAGGATGCACAGCTTCTCTAGGGTCCTCTGACAGCACACATGGCTTCCCCAGCACCCAGCACCTGCAGCAGAAGCAGCTTCCCCAGGCCCCAGGGACTCCTGCAAGGCACGGTGGTCAATATCGCCCGGCAGCCAGCAGCTTCCCCAGCATGCCTTTGGGATGACTTATAGCAGAGTCAGTTTCTCCGGTCAGGCGCCTCCCTGTGTGTTCACCTCCCAGTGAACAGCTTACTTCAACACCCTGGAGGGCAGATTGCCAGCAAGTTCCTGGGGCAAATTTCTAGATAATTCTACAGCACAGCATCACAGTGACTGCTCTGCTAACCAGTCAGCCACAGCCGTGCCAACCGGGACTGGGTCTCAGCCCCGGGGGAGTCCTCCTCCCACTCTATCTCAGCCCTTGGAATAGTGTCTGCTCCACATCTCTGCTATTCCCATATTCTACAGAGTTCTCTTGACTTCCTCCCAGGCAACTCCTTTGTTGCTTCAATTCCCTGTTACAGTCAATAATTCTTTACATTAAACTTGCCATGTTCAAATGACTGTGTTTCTCTCTCCTGATCAGTTCCAAACTGAGAGGCTTAACACATGTGCATTTTATGTTTTCTTCCTACCCTGACATCTACCCAAAAATGTTTTACACCGTGGTTTTATTATTATTATTATTATTATATTTTTTGCGATACATGGGCCTCTCACTGTTGTGGCCTCTCCTGTTGCGGAGCACAGGCTCCGGACGCGCAGGCTCAGCGGCCATGGCTCACGGGCCCAGCCGCTCCGCGGCATGTGGGATCTTCCCGGACCGGGGCACGAGCCCGTGTCCCCTGCATCGGCAGGCGGACTCTCAACCACTGCGCCACCAGGGAAGCCCTCTATTATTTTTAAATTTAGATTTTACTACTTTATTGTGTGTATGCTTTCTTTAGTCTACTTTAAAGTGTTTGTGGAATTTAAAGGTTATTAATTCACTGAAATGTGTGTGCAAATGAGGGGCTTGCCTATTTAATTTGCTGTGTACCTTTCCCAGAAGAGAAGCAGACTCAATACAGTAGACCGATTATTTTTGATGAAGATAATGAGGTTGATGATCTTAGGTCTTTCCGTCCCAGGTTAGCCTTTCCTACAACTCAAATAAGGACTCTAGAAGTTTCGATGTTAGTACAAAGAATAACAAAGCTAGTAGAGAGACCCATGATAATAATAGTTCATCATTGTATTCCTCAAATCAAAATTTTCCAACTAGTGTAACAGAGCAGAGGATGACAATTTCAGATGAATATAGGAGAGACTAGTGAGCTTTGTGATGACTAAGAAGTAAAGGTTCAGCCAAATTCCCAGTGTGGCCGCAAACTGAAAACTTCCCAGGTTAACCATCAATTCCATTGCCACTGCCCAGGGAACTGAGAACTGCAGTGTGGTGAGACGACCTGGCTTTTGTTTGAAACCCTGGGGTCTACTGAGCACTAATTATATACCCTTGAGCAATTATCTAACCTCAATATCATAACAATGCCTGCCTCCCAAGGTTGCCGTGAAGATAAAGATGACCACTGACTATGATATCCTTTTCACAGTGCCTGGCACATAGGAAGCCTTAGCAAATGTAATTACCTTCTCCCTTGATATTAGTTTCCTAGGGCAGCCACAAAAAAATACCACAAATGTAGTAATTTAGAACAACAGAAGCTTATTGTCTCACAGTTCTGTAGGCAAGAAGTCTAAAATCAAGGTGAAGCTTGACCATGCTTCCTCTGATCCCGTAGAGGAAGGATCCTTCCCTGCCCTTTCCAGTTGCAGGTAGTCCCGGACTGGGCATGTGGCAGCATAATTCCAACCTCTGCCACCATCTTCATGTGACATTTTCCCTGTGTCACTTCACGTGGTCTTTCCTCCGTGCATGTCTGTCTCTGTGTCCAAATTTCCCCTTTTTATAAGGATATTTGTCATGTTGGATTAGGGCCCATACTAATGACCTCATTTTAACCTGATTAACTCTCTGAAGACTCTATTTCTAAATAAGGTCACATTCTGAGGTACTGGGGGCTGGGACTTCTACATACCTTTTTTTTGGGAGGGGGGCAGAATGCCCCCCTCTTTAGTTTTTTGCCTAGAGGTTGCAGCCTAGTTCCCTTCCTCCATAGTGAATTATCAATTAGCTCTTTAGAGTACAACTTGTGCTTTATCACAGATTCTGGAATATGGGCTTACAAAATACACCCATCGAGGTAAAGCATAAGTAAGTCCATAACTTAGAAAACTCCTAACTCTTCTCGGCTTCCCTCATTCTGGGCACTGGGCATCGATGGCTGTCCTCAGCCTTGCTCTCTCCAGCCTCTCCTGGTCTCTAACTGCTCCAGGCCCTGCCTCTCATTACCAGCCCTGAACTCACCAGATACTTTTCCTTTTTCCTCTTTCTTAATCTGATTCCTTAACCAAAGACCCATAACTATCTATCAGCTGTATTAAAATCTGTATACTCTGCTAAACAGGTGCAATCTATAAAAAATGGCCCAGAGGGGCTTCCCTGGTGGCACAGTGGTTGAGAGCCCACCTGCCAATGCAGGGGACATGGGTTCGTGCCCCGGTCCGGGAAGATGCCACATGCCGCAGAGCGGCTAGGCCCGTGAGCCATGGCCGCTGAGCCTGCACATCCGGAGCCTGTGTTCCGCAACGGGAGAGGCCACAACAATGAGAGGCCCGCATATCGCAAAAAAAAAAAAAAAAAAAAAAAGGCCCAGAGGTAAGAAGGACATTTTAGTTCACCTAAAGGGAAGCCCTTCACAGTCCTATGTCTAAGTCCAAGTCCTTAACTGAAATGTAAGAACTTTAGGGATTAATCATTTGTCAGTTGCTTCATTTGCAAATATTTTCTCCCATTCTGAGGGTTGTCTTTTCATCTTGTTTATGGCTTCCTTTGCTGTGCAAAAGCTTTTAAGTTTCATTAGGTCCCATTTGTTTATTTTTGTTTTTATTTCCATTTCTCTAGGAGGTGGGTCAAAAAGGATCTTGCTGTGATTTATGTCATACAGTGTTCTGCCTATGTTTTCCTCTAAGATTTTATAGTGTCTGGCCTTACATTTAGGTCTTTAATCCATTTTGAGTTTATTTTTGTGTATGGTGTTAGGGAGTGTTCTAATTTCATTCTTTTACATATAGCTGTCCAGTTTTCCCAGCACCACTTATTGAAAGGCTGTCTTTTATCCACTGTATATTCTTGGCTCCTTTATCAAAGATAAGGTGACCATAGGTGCATGGGTTTATCTCTGGGCTTCCTAACCTGTTCCATTGATCTATATTTCTGTCTTTGTGCCAGTACCATACTGTCTTGATTACTGTAGCTTTGTAGAATAGTCCGAAGTCCGGGAACCTGATTCCTCCAGCTCCGTTTTTCTTTCTCAAGATTGCTTTGGCTATTCGGGGTCTTTTGTGTTTCCATACAAATTGTGAAATTTTTTGTTCTAGTTCTGTGAAAAATGCCAGTGGTAGTTTCATAGGGATTGCACTGAATCTGTAGATTGCTTTGGGTAGTAGAGTCATTTTCACAATGTTGATTCTTCCAATCCAAGAACATGGTATATCTCTCCATCTATTTGTATCATCTTTAATTTCTTTCATTAATGTCTTATAATTTTCTGCATACAGGTCTTTTGTCTCCTTAGGTAGGTTTATTCCTCGGTATTTTACTCTTTTTGTTGCAATGGTAAATGGGAGTGTTTTCTTAATTTCACTTTCAGATTTTTCATCATTAGTGTATAGGAATGCAAGAGATTTCTGTGCATTAATTTTGTATCCTGCTACTTTACCAAATTCATTGTTTAGCTCTAGTAGTTTTCTGGTAGCATCTTTAGGATTCTCTATGTATAGTATCGTGTCATCTGCAAACAGTGACAGCTTTACTTCTTTTCTGATTTGGATTCCTTTTATTTCTTTTTCTTCTCTGATTGCTGTGGCTAAAACTTCTGAAACTATGTTGAATAATGGGAATGTAAATTGATACAGCCACTATGGAGAACAGTATGGAGGTTCCTTGAAAAACTAAAAATAGAACTACCATATGACCCAGCAATCCCACTACTGAGCATATTTCCTGAGAAAACCATAATTTAAAAAGAGTCATGTACCAAACTGTTCATTGCAGCTCTATTTACAATAGTCAGGACATGGAAGCAACCTAAGTGTCCATCGACAGATGAATGGATAAAGAAGATGTAGCACATATATACAGTGGAATATTACTCAGCCATAAAAAGAAACGAAATTGAGTTATTTGTAGTGAGGTGGATGGACCTAGAGTCTGTCATACAGAGTGAAGTAAGTCAGAAAGAGAAAAACAAATACCGTATGCTAACACATATATATGGAATCTTAAAAAAAAAAAAAAAAAAGGTCATGAAGAACCTAGGGGCAAGACAGGAATAAAGACGCAGACCTACTAGAGAATGGACTTGAGGATACGGGGAGGGGGAAGGGTAAGCTGGGACAAAGTGAGAGAGTGGCATGGACATATATCCACTACCAGACGTAAAGTAGATAGCTAGTGGGAAGCAGCCACATAGCACAGGGAGATCAGCTCGGTGCTTTGTGACCGCCTGGAGGGGTGGGATAGGGAGGGTGGGAGGGAGGGCGATGCAAGAGGGAAGAGATATGGGAACACATGTATATGTAAAACTGATTCACTTTGTTATAAAGCAGAAACTAACACACGATTGTAAAGCAATTATACTCTAATAAAGATGTTAAAAAGAAAATAAAAAAGAACTTTAGGGAAGGGTAATGCATTTTGCCACTAACTCCTTTGTATGAATTGCAGGGGTAGGGTTCATATTAGGACACTGTGCTCCCCTGTGGAACAAGAAGACCATAAGGGAAGAAGCATAGACTGTGCACATGTGTGTGAACAGAGACATAAATGTACACTCGAACTGGCCCAAGCCAAGGAAAACCAGCTAACGGAGCGGGGTCCCTAAGTTTTGTCATAGGCCTAAAGTCTTAGCAAAAATTGACATGTACGCACTGCCTCTCTCTGTGTCCCAGTATAGGCACCCCTGCTTCTCCTGCTCTATAAATCCCAGTAGAAAGGGAAAAGCTGGATGGTCTGGAGGAGGCAGCTCCACTTAGGCAGCCACGTGCAGGTGTGCTTCAAGTGGGAAATAAAGACTTCTCGGTGAAAAATCGTCTCCCCAACACTCCCCTCAGGTCTAAAACTCCCGTCATTAGGGTCGTTCTTAAGTTAAAGACATCTTATCTTCCCAAGACATTTGATAAAAGCAGAACACTTCCCGGGAGGGATACACTGTGTCCTTGGTGCCCATTAAGATTTTCACGAGCACTGGGTGTTGTATTCCCTGGTGGTCACCTTAGTCAGCTGTCCCAAGGGAATAAGTCCAACCGTAGACATACGTTCGTTTTGTTCTCTGCTATGTCCTCAGAGCCGTGCAAATCCCTGGATGTAAAATGCAATCTGAATCTGCCTCTATAAAGTGGAGACAGAATAGCACCTATAGCACATCATGTCGTTGTGAAGAGTTAATGATTAATACCTCTAAAATGCTTAGAACAGTTCCTGACATATAGTAAGCTCATGATTATTATTGTTGTTGTTGTTGTTATTACGACTGATTAAACACACAGGGAGAGGAAAAAGATCTAGGAACTCTGAACAGGAAGGCCCCATGGGGTGATGTGAATGAGGGGAAGGGTAAAAGAAGTGGTGGAGGAAGTGCAGGGTGGGCTGAAAGGGAAATAGAGCAGACCAGCTTGTCTCACCATCCGAGAGCGTACAGAACAACCTATGGACACTGCCCACGCCCCAGGCCCACGGCACTGACCAGGGCCCGCTGAGGGCCTGGCACTGAACCGTGGTCCTCGTTTTCCTGCAGCGTTGAGCCAGAGGCCTTTGCCTCTCGGCCCTCCTGTGGCCGGAGAGGGGTGATAGAATGCAGGAGAGTGCGGTGGTGAGCAGCCTCCATACCTTAGAGAGTGACTGTGTCCCGAAATCTCTGAAACTGAACCAGATTAACAGGGAGCACCCGGCACTGGAAAGTAGGTACCCCAGATTCCCAACCAGGACCCACAGCATAGCATCCAGCCTAAAGGAGAGGCAAGGTGCTGCAACACAGTTTCCCTAAGTGTGTTACTGGTGGCTCATGAAAAGAAAAAGTATTCAAATAGGTTTCTGGGTTAAATACAGTTAAATGTACTTCTTTAGAATACGATTTCTCAGAGCCTGTAATATGCCTCAATGTATTGGGAATCTCCAGAGGTAGATACTGTGCATAGCGTTTCCCAAATGTATTTGATCAGAGAAGCCTGTTTTTAACACAGTATCCAGAGGCCAGTGTCCTGCTAGAAAACCCAGCGGGGTGTGGATAAAGCTGGATACAGTGTCTCCAAAGCCAAGACATCGAGAGTTTCGGAGTCCTCACTTCCTCATCTGAAAAAAGTGACGGGTTCTTAATTCAGTGGTCCTTATCTGAGAAGCTGGTAAAAGCCATGGATCCTCTCCCTGAAACTAGGCACATTTATATATGTGTCAGACTCTTTTATTCATACAAGTTCAGGGAATCATAAATTTCTCAACTCTAAGATGTTCTAAGATCCCATCCATCTCTCAGACGCTGAAGGTACCTGAATTAGAAGGACATCATGGTAGACAGCCAGCGCTTTCGCCTGCCCAGCATCCCTTCCCTTTCCTTTTGGTGACAGCACTAGTTCCCCTTTGTGAAACTACCTTTTTCCCATTCTTAGTCCATGCAATTCAAGAAAAGTGGACCAACTCCCTTCAACTCCAGAAGTGGGCACGTCACCCAAACTTAACCAGTCACAATACCTTATTCCCCTTGCCCCAGCAAAGAAATCAGGGATAGCACAATGTTGATGAGAGAGTCCTCTAGGACTTGTGCTAGAGCTATCAGATCAGAAAAAAGAGAGGAAGAGATGGAGAGAGGGACGGAAGGAAAGAAGGAGCGAAAGAAGGGAGGACGGAAGGAAGGGAGGGAGGGATTAAAGACTACATTGTGGCTTCTAAACTAGCAGAATGAAAGTTGGCAGTCTAGGCAGCAACCTTTATCTTTGACAGGGAAAGCAATTCCTAACCATATTAGCTGAATCATCCCTAAAATCTACTTCCTCCCCCCAAATACCCCATTTTTGTGAGCCAATAAATCGTCTCCTCTGTTTAACTTGCAACTGAAAGAGTGCTACATAATTCAGACCTCAATCTTGGGACTCCCAGGCCTGCTGGGAGGCTCAATTAAGATGCTCACTGTATTAATGCTGAGTCTATACTCGACAGATAATAAGCCTGTAAGGATGTTTAATGGAGGACTGTGTGTTGGTAGGTACCGGTAGGACCTGACCACTGACCCATGTGAGCTGTGCACCAAGAAGACCCCAGAGACCTCAGCTAGTTTCTTCCACCTGCTACCTGCTGCCTGAAATGCCATCCTGGAGCATCTGGGACGCTGGCGGAGGTAGCAGGAGGTATGGGGGTATTGCTTAGCCTTTTGAGAATCTAAGGAATCTAATCAATCCTCTTCTTCGAAAAATAAGGGAACATATTTGTGGGCCGTTTCAGGGGTTTACAGACTCTCGGAAGCCCCATAGAGACTCCTTCCTCAAGGGGTCTCAGGGCTGCATGACCTCATTTAGGTAGAGAGGAGTTGCTAGACTTGTTCCATGAGAGATCCCAGTCTCCCAAAGGCCTGAAGATGCCAAGGAAGAAAAAAGGGAGACCACCACCAGCACAAGAATGGAAAGGAAGGTGGCCGATAATCTGCAAAGACTCTGGCATTTAAACACACAGCATGAATAAGTCTCATTACCCCCAACTGCCCTTTGAGAAGGTTTTCTGTTCATGGGACAGGGAGGCAGCATAGCTAGAGTCCCCCTCAGTCAGATTTGGAATTAACCTGTGGCCTAAGGTTTGGATTCCTGTTAAAAGTGATTCCCGGACAGAGAACATTTTAAACTCTTATCAGTCATTCATACCTTTTCCCAGGTAACATATTTTAATAAGAAGAATCGGGAACGCCTGAATAAAAAGCAGGAGGGAGAGTAGAGACGACAGATGTCCTCTGCGGGCGGCTTTGTCTGGGCTGCCTGGTGGAAGCACTAGTCTCTAAAAAAAGCGATCAATCCTAACTTTGAAACATTTTGCTGAATAACTGTTTTAAATGGCTACGTTCTTCCCATCTGTGGGAGATTTTCCTAAAAACACAAAAATTAAGCCAAGATCTCACAACGAAGGAACTACTGAGTTTAATTGCAAAGTTAGAAGCTGATGGTTTGACAAAGCCTCACCTATTTTTCTTCCCATCCTTAAAATTTTTTTTTATCAAAACTGGCCTCCCCTACTGAAGTCTGTGCTGCACTCCCAGCCCATCCCCCCAGCCCCCTACTCCCACACCCCACTCCCAGCAAGCCCGTGCTTGGGATCCTGCCCAGCCCTCGTGAGGCCTCCTACACATCCAAGGTCCAAGGCAAGGGAAGGAGGGGACAGCTGCAGCTCAGCTCCTGGCCACAATCCTTCCACCAAACCATCATCTGGGATCTTTTCCTCCTGCCCTACAAGATGTCAGAGCTAGGGTCTCATATGAGGAGTGCTCAGATGAACCTCCTGCGAAAAACACATTTTACAATCCAGAGCCTTTTGCCAAGGATAAGAATAGTCTCCCCTGTGCCTATTTCGGGCTCACACTGAGAACAGATAATAATTTACGTGTGCCTAACTCCTCCACAGCTTGAAAGTGCTTTTCTTTACCATTCTGCCTGTTTGTTTGTTCTACTCGGGAACCCAGAGGGGAGCCAAGATGTCAAATCTGCTCCGTAGCAACTGTCTCCCTCTAATTTCAATAGGGCCCGAGTCAGCATCACTATGGCACATGCAGACGCAGCCTGAGATTCGGGCTGGGTCCTCGAGTTCACTTCATGGTATGGCTGCTGGTAGATGTGAATATTGTTAAAAGTTTGCCACCATAAATCCTTGAAAAATAAGAACAACTTATTTCTTATATGAAATAAGATTTTTACATCTAAAAAGCGAAGAATTAAGCCAAGCCATTGAGTTTCACCTTGTTTTGAAAGACTTGTTTCAGTACCAAAATCACTGAGCTTGGCATATTCCAAGAGGAAGCTCAGGGTGGGAGGGAGGGAGACGCAAGACGGAAGAGATATGGGAACATATGTATATGTATAACTGATTCACTTTGTTATAAAGCAGAAACTAACATACCTTTGTAAAGCAATTATACTCCAATAAAGATGTAAAAAATAAAAAAAAAAAACCCTAAGGAACAGCTTTGGGCAAGAGCCTTACACCATCAGCTCAAATCTGATACAAACACAGGTCAAGAATCTGGTCACCAGGATCTGTGCTTTATGAATGACCATGTACTGGCACAGCCTCGGGCACTGAGCGGGGCATTTCACCGCAGCACCGCTAAGGAGGCTTAGAAAGTATGTGAGGTTTGTACGGGTGGTCCCCTTCTCTCTGTCTTGCACCCTCTTACACTCTGTAGACTCCCTTGGAAGCCTCTCTTTGTTCTGCATCTTCACGTTGCCCGTCCACATCAAAGGGCTTTGTGCTTTGAACCACCTACCCAGGATGGCAGTTTGAAGACTTTGTGTTGCAGCTCGCCCGGTGAAAGCAGTTCCGTGCCCCGGAGATAGCAGGCACCAACTGGCAGGATGCTTTCGCCTTGGTCCCTAGCAACTGCTCCCACACCCACGCCTCTACTTACCTTGCTCGCTTCCCTAGCTACCAGGGCCCCCCATCCTAGCACACCTCTGACACCACCCTGTCTGTTCACAGTGTTCCCCGTGAACTCCTAGAACCCTACAGAGGGGGATCCCAGGGATTCCGCCTCTTGGAGCACGGACTGACTCTCAGCACTGACTCCCATTTTAATCCTGCCAGGCCCACAGTCTGTTAGTCAAACCCCCCAGTGCCAGCGTCTTAATTCAGTGTTAGACAATCTGGTCAGTAACCCAGTAGATCTCAATCCTGGATGTACATTTGGATCTCTTGGAAGCCTTTCAAAATGACTAACCCTCAGGCACCAGCCCCAGAGATTCTGATTTCATTGGCCTGGCGTAAAGCAGTATTTTTTTTAGCTCTGCAGGTGGTTCAAAGGTGAGTCAGGGTTCTGAATCAAGGGTCTAAACCCAAGACAAGCAGAGTACCGAGCCCATTTGCAAATGCAAAACGCAATTTCTTGCTCAATTATGACTGTTGAGACAAATACTGAAAAAGTTATTCCAATTTAATTTAAACAAGTCATTCCTCTAGATTCTTACATGTGTCTAACACTCAGTAAAATACATATTTTATAATGATATTTTATAAAAAACAACCAATTTTTTTCTCTTTCAGGACAGCTCCATAAAACTGTGTTACCTGTTGAATGTAAACTTTGTCTATGTGACTCCCTGGTTGAATATTATGCACCTTTGGACATAA
The DNA here is from genome assembly GCF_039906515.1 of Pseudorca crassidens. Classification (NCBI taxonomy): domain Eukaryota; kingdom Metazoa; phylum Chordata; class Mammalia; order Artiodactyla; family Delphinidae; genus Pseudorca; species Pseudorca crassidens. The sequence goes on along the minus strand of NC_090313.1, from coordinate 29,594,705 downwards.
CGCTTTCACGCCTCCAAAGTGCTATGTAAAAGCCTGAAATAGTCGGGTTATGTAATATACAATGAGAATATCATTTACCATTTTTCCAATTAAATCTTCACAACTTTTCACTTAGTCCTCCAATCTGTTGCTGTGAGGTCCATGGAGTAGCAGAATGGTAGAAATGCAGAATCTACAGCCCCCACCCCAGACCAACTGAATCAAAATCTACATTTTTAACTAGAGCCTCAGGAGAACCCACAGCTACATTCACGTTTGAGACACACCCTCCAGTAAGCCACTTTTATCAGCCTTTTTGTTAGAGCGGCTTCTTTCAGGGCTCTCCCTTTGTGGTCTTAGCCCCCCCATGAATGCTCTGCTTCCACCAAACCACACTGCCCCAGGTTCCAGGCCTCTCAGGCCTCCTCCCCACCATCTGCAAAGCCCCCTCCCCTTCTTTTTGCCTAAAGGCGGCACTCGTATTTCTCAATGTCCCAGTTGAGTCTCTCAACTCCAAAACCTTCTCCATAGCCCAAGGGCTCTTACCTGCCTCTAATTTTACAGAACCTGTCTAGCTACACTTTCATCCAGCATCGTAGCTGTGCTTGTTCTGTTATTTAACCCTTATTCTGCCCTTAATTTTCCAAGTACTTCTGCTTTGTGTCTCCTGCTAGTCTATCACTTACATGTTTTTGCACCTGTCATGGGACTTTGCATATAATAGATTCAACAAATATTTGGTGTTTGGCTTTGACTTGGATCTCTGATGGCAAACTATATAATCTGAAAAACCTATAAATCTGAGTCTAGAAACCTAGTAAAAAATATACAACCTCTAAGTTTTGCTGGTATTAAACCTTCCAATATGCTGAACACAGAAGTTGCACAATAATGTACTGTACAGATACTGAACTATTTTTAAATAACTGGAGAAAATAAATATCAAAAATAAAAATAAGACAACATAATATCAGGTATCAACTAACACTGTAAGTAGAAACATCTCATATTATTGTCGCTAAGGACAACTAAACAAATAAAATCCCTTAGCTACCAGCAGCTGCCACGGACCAAAATACAATGACAGCCAACCCCAGCCTATGATGTGCAAAGAAAAGCATACAGGGCTTCTGACCAAAATTGTGTCTACCAGGATACAGGCAGTCTCAAAACTCATTCCATTCCACTCCTGGATAGAATGACCCCATACACCGTGGCAGGTGTTTTTCTCTATCCTTTCATCAAGTCCATAAGTATTATTAGAATTTAACAATGTGTCTTATAGCAGGTCATAGAAATACAAAGATGGCTAAGACATGTCCTTACTGTCAATGTGCTCACAGTCCTAGTGGGAAGAGGCATAAACAGATCATTCTAACACAATGTGGAACATACAGTACTACAGTACACGTACACAGGGCATTATGGGAACACAAGGAAGGGCTGCCTAACTCAACCTGAAGCAATCAAGATTGTGGACTTTCTGTGGCTTCCCTGGTGGCGCAGTGGTTGAGAGTCCGCCTGCCGATGCAGGGGACACGGGTTCGTGCCCTGGTCCGGGAAGATCCCACATGCCACGGAGCGGCCAGGCCCGTGAGCCGTGGCTAATGAGCCTGCGTGTCCGGAGCCTGTGCTCCGCAACGGGAGAGGCCACAACAGTGAGAGGCCCGCGTACCGCGAAAAAAAAAAAAAAAGATTGTGGACTTTCTGGAGGTGGTGATACTTGAGTTGAGACTTAGAGATGACAAAGGAATTAGCCAACTGAAAGATGAAGAGTGATATTCCAGGTAAGGAGAAGTACGTAAGGAGAGGGAAGAGGACACTGACAACATGGTATATGGAAGGAGCCTAGAAAGCTCTGCATAGTAAGAGGCCAGAAGTGATGAGGTTTTCTCTACAGAGGCAGTGGCCACTTGCTAGTTGATAAGCTTGGAGGCAAAAGACTTGGGACTTTATCCAAAAGGCAAGTGGAAAATGTCTAGGCTTGAAAAGACTTCATGCAGCTTCCAAGATCTAATAAGCAAAATTAGAACAGCTTTGATTCTAGATGAACCAACTACATTAAAGCCACAGAATCCTCATCAACATGGCTACTTAGATACTAATTCAAACATTTCATGAATCATCTCTGCAGATGGATATTGGAGGACAAGACCTCTGAGATAAATCCCTTCCAGCCAAGATTCTATTTTCTGATTTTAAATGGCCAACAAAACTATGGACCCATAACATGGATCTGTCCTTCTGAAGGCACTAAACCATACCGCAGGACAAATACCACAGTCTTATTAAGATAGTGAAGTGAAAGGAGCATTAAAAGGGCCATAGAATGGGAGCCTGCTTCTTCTCACTTCTAGCTAACTTCTCTTTCCAGCAAACTATATTTTTCTCCAATTATAGCTCACCATGTCAGGCAAATGTATGCGATTATTATGTCTTTATTCTTAGTATTTTCATTTAAATTTTTTACTGAGTTTTTTCATTTGCAACCAAACAGTTCAATTATTTGCTTTACACTTATTGATGCACACATACACACACAGATTTTTACTCAATTTTGAGAGGTAAGACGCTGGTTGATTTGAATGTTGGCATTTTGTGAAATGTTGCCTCAGTATAAAAAATAAATTGTTTACTCTGGATGTTCAAAACCATTAACACAGAAGAAAAATACCAGCAGGAAATAATTCTGTGTGGTTCAGGCAGATGACTAGATACATTATACCCAATGGTATATATGAGCTGGAATCATTCAACTGCCTGCCTTTTAAATACGTCATGTCTCCAAACTGCACCTTGCACACTGCTTCCTCTAAGAGCTCCTAATCTGGGCCAGGCTTCTCAAAATGGATGAAACTAAACTAACTCAGCCATCTTTTGCCAATTTCACTGTATCTGGATTCAGCATTTCATCTTCCCATCTAACCCGTGTAGGTATTATTTTCCTAGCAGTGATTTTACTTTTTGGCGATGGGCAAATGTCCATATTTACAATTTTAGCCTTTTCAGGACCACAGAATTAAGCAATCATCAGGAAAAAATAACAGTGATGATAAAATTTAGAATAATATTAAAGAGGTAAGTGTGATAGTTAAATAAAAATTAAAAAATCAAGTAGACCAGGGATGAAGGGCATGGGCCCTGGGGCCAGACTGCAGAGTGTAGTTCTTGGTTTCCCCACTTATACTATACTAGTATAGTATACTATACTAGCTTTGGATAGGTCATTTAATCGTTCAGAGGTCTCAGTTATCCAGTATGTAAAATGGGAATAATAATGCTAGTTCCTATCTTTAATGTAGTTGATAAGATTTTTAACAGTAATTTATACACAGCATTTAAATCAGAGATTGGCACATAAGAAGTTATATGTGCTAGCTATTATTAGTATTATCATCAACATCATCATCATCATCATCATTATAAGGTACCACAATCCATTAATCTCAATTCTCAAAAATAGTTTCATGGAATGTCACAGGGTATTTTCACATTCACATGTCCTCTTCTTTTCTAGCACTTCTTGGGATGTTTGAAATACAAGAGAAAACAAAAATAACTCTTCTCAAGAGATGATATTACAAAGATTAGCTAGCAGAAAATATGTTGCGGCAGACATTGTTGGTTGAATGACCCAACCCCATTTCCAGTCTCTTCCCTAGGTCCTCTTCCAGCTTGCAATGTGCACATGACACAGTGCAGCAGGAAAAGCATTTTCCCCTCTTCCTACTGAAATGATCGCCAGCCTACGAAGGAAGCCCCCAAAGAATCAGAGACCTCAATGCTAACCTTGCTGACCCCCCTTCAACCAGTGCCAACAGCTACCCGCCCTCAGATTTTTCATCATATATGAAAAGTAAACCCCTTTACAATTGAGACTTCATATTCAGGTTTTCTAATGCATGCAGCCAAAAGCTTTCCTGACTGATACATTTATAGACTCCACGTTGCTCATGAGACGACCCGAGAGATCTCAGTCTGCAGCAGTCATTCTCACTGATGCCTGATTTCTTTTCCTAGGGTAAAACTAGGTCCCTGGTGCTTGTGCTTCTGCGTTCAGTGTTCCAACTTGCCCTGCATAAGTTGCATCCTGGAGATCCAGGGAGCCCTTCCTTCTAGGTCTTCCCCATTCCATCTTTCTGCTCCCAGCTGCTGATCCCACTTCAGCTGCTCATGCTGCAGGCTTTTCATTTCTTGCCCTCCAGGAAGCCACACTCTGGGTGACCAGCATCCCTACACTGGTGCTACTTATTCCCCTTGACACCAAGCTCATAAGTTTTCTCTTCAGTGTCACCTGGTAATGGGGGCAGACATCTTCCCATCACTTGTCTCTCTCCACCTTATCAGTTTTATTATTGTGGCCAATTTTTCTTGTCCCCAGTGGTTCTCAAAAAGCCCACCTGCCCAATCACTCCTCAGCCCCTTCCGGTTCACTAACGAAGTCTAGTTGCAGCTGTATACACGATAAAACTGGTAAAAGCTACACAGCTTGCAAATAGTGTTTCCAATTGTCATACTGTATTATTGTTGTTTAGACAATCAAACTGTTCACTGAAATAATTACATTATTAAAATATTTTTAAATTGTCTATGGACTTATTTCAGATAGTACTTCTTCAGCTCTAAAATTATTCAACCATTTCAACAACAAAGAAAAAACTGTAACTTGGACTTAGTGATTGATATTTTCTTCTTCATCAACTTAGTTCACAATTTGGAAACAAAGGTTTGTCTGTTTAATATCATATGAAAAATTATAGTCATCTTGGATAAACAATAGTGTCAATAAATAACATCTACATAAGAATGAAAAAGAAAACCTATATTCTTGCTGCCAGCAGACATAACTTTTGTTGACCTTTGAAAGCCAGGGGATTAACTAGCATTTGGGGGGAGACATTTTGAAAGACACAGAACCTGTCATATTTTCTGCTTCATGAGCTAAACATAAACAGTGGGGAGACTGTTACAGCTGTCTGCTAACAGATGAGGCTTTGGAGGTTGTGAGCCAAAGGAACAGCAAAGACCATTCTGTGTTTAATAAACCATATACCCTCCAGTACTGAGATAACCCCTGCCAGGGAGTTAACATTTGGAAAAAAAAAAACAAAACAGTTCTTCCAAGTCATGGAGGTATAATATAAGATCCTGTGATTGTAAAGAAATCACATGGGTTGTGAAGAGAAGCAATTGTGAGGGACGTCATTTTTAAAATTTACTATAATTTACAAATAAGAGAGACCTGAGCTGATAAAGTATCATCCAAATTACTGTTTGAAAATGATTTATACCACAGGGAACACAAAACAGTATTTCTATTTGTTTTTCTAGCAAAACATAACATATGTGCAGCAAAGTGAATCAGAAACTCTTCCCAACTCAGAAAAACTTTAAATCATAATAATAATGAAGATAAAAGTCATTTTCAGGCAGTAGCTCAATAATACACTGAGAATGGAGTCACCACATACATAATTCAGGCACAATGTAATCCTCAAGACACATATTCCTAAAATAAAGAGGCAGACAGCCTAGGTGTGGATCTGGCTCTTGCTGTGTTACTTTGTGCAAGTAACTGAATATCTCTGAGCCTCAGGATCCACATCTATAAAATGCAGGTAATAGCTACGTTGCAGGGTTGTTAAAATAAGTGAAATGAATTGATATTTTTACAGTTTTAGAACAGTTCCCAAACATATAATAAGTGGTACTTAAGTATAAATAACAAATAATAACAGCTGTGTAGCTTACCTGATGCCTGATGGGATAAATTTAAACTAATCCATCAGTGGAAGAGCTATGGAAGCCTCCAGTCTAACCTCTTCTCTCACACAAGAATCCTCTAAGAACCAAAACCAAAACCAAAAGATGACCCAGCAATTCCGCTCCTGGGTATATATCTGAAAAAAACAAAAACACTAATTCGAAAAGACACACAGGTCCCAATGTTCATAGCAGCATTATTTACAATTGCCAAGATATGAAAACAACCTAAGTATCCATTAACAGATGAATGGACAAAGAAGATGTGGTATATATACACAATAGACTACTACCCAGCCATAAAAAAGAATGAAATTTTGCCATTTTGCAGCAGTATGGATGGACTTGGAGGGTATTATGCACAGTGAAATAAGTCCGACAGAGAAAGACACTGTATGATATAATTTATATGTGGAATCTAAAAAATACAACAAACTAGTGAATATAACAAAAATGAAGTGGACTTGCAGATATAGAGAACAAACTAGTGGTCACCAGCAGGGAGCTGGGGAGGGGCAGAATAGGAGTGGGGGAGTGGGAGATAAAAGCTGTTGGGTGCAAGATAGGCTACAAGGACATATTGTACAACATGAGAAATATAGCCAATATTTTTAAATGGAGTGTAACCTTTTAAAATTGTATAAAAAATTAAAACAAAAACAATCCTTGACACACTCTGACCTGAGGAAGAGGAAACTGGAAAATACCTCCCTGTAATTCCCACCTTGAATTCTAAATCTGAACCTATAACAAATAAATCCAAGCCTGCTTCCACATGGCAAACCATCACAATTTTTAAGGAACCACCATCACCTTCTCTTCCTCAAGCCAAGCATCCTCTATCTGTTCATCCTCTGAGACTTTGATGGGGCTCCAGCTCCCTCACCATCTAGGACACTGGCCTCTACAGACAGCAAGTTTGTTCGGTTCCCCAGGAAAGTTGGGCGGGAAGTACCGGGATGTGATTCACGTGGCGGCCTATCTGCCACTCTCATTCTGGACCTTGATTTCTATTAGCTGAGGCTCAGATGGCGCTCCAGTTTTCTGGCATCTGTGTCACGCTATTGCCTTATACTTAAAACTAGCCTCTTGATCTGCTGAAAAGCCAGAGCACTCAGCTCCATCCTTACAATGACATTTTTAAGCCTAAACTCAATAATGTGTATTTATCCCTATTAAGTCTCACTTGATTATTAATCAGGATAAATGTGCATGCAAATGGAATCACAGTAGTACACCAAATCAGATTTTAAATTCTCTAGAGGAAATTCATTTTTTTTTACAGGAATCTTATGATCAAATTTTGTAAAGCAAATATCCTTCAATTGATATTTTTGGTAACTATCTATTAGCATATTATAGCTGTCTACAGCAGGAAACATATATTAAGCTTTGGATTCTACCATATTATGTTATTAAAGCAGATCCGACTTCCTGTACTTTGATTAGGCTAATACTAAAATTAGTTTATTTTCCTGCAATGTACTGCAACCAGAAGATTAGCATGCAGAAGAGAGAGCCGGGAGGCCACAGACCCAAAACCTATGACCAGGTCTAAAATCTCCTAAAAGTGTACAGTCCTCAAAGGGCAAACCAAGAGTTAATTCTTGGCTTAAAATTTCCCTCCCATGCCTTTTATATGGATGAAATAATACTGTGAAAAAAACATTACCGCTGACCCTCTCCTATTTGTTCAGTTTCCACTTAATTTGGTTCCACAATTGGGTCACTGTCCTCCAGGGTTCTCTACCAGGTAAGGCCCTTAGGCTAAGCCTTCTACAGGCTGAGTCCAGTTCACCTCTCTTGCCTCATCTCTAATGACACTCCAACACTGTCACCCCTAGAGTTTCACCAGCCCACTCACCTGTACTCTCAGCTCCATCCATGTCTCAAAACCAGTCCTGACAAAGGAGGCAGTTGGTAAGGTCTTAAACCAATCCTGTGGTAAGATAACTAGTATCTCATGTGCCTGGGTGAGCCCTGGGAACAAGAACTGAGCTAATTCTACCCAACCACTGAGCACACTGTGCATGGCCTTCCTGCTCAGATTCTGACTGAGCCTTCCTGTCGTCCCCTTACTGGGGTTGAAGCTCTTCCCTAAGCCTGGACACTTAACTGAGGCCCTGAGAACTTTCCCCGCCCATTTGCAGATCCCTGTTATTCAGTTATTACCTGGGATCCAGCCATAAATCAGAAAAACCTCCACATACCACCATGTACCTCCCATTAGACTTTCAATGTCAGTATTACTGCCCATGGATCTCCCACCACATTGGAGACTGAACCAAAATTTACCCTGGATCTTTCAACACCACAATTTGAACTACTGATACTAAAGAAAAACTTGAAGAAGAAATACGCAAACCCATGCATAAAGAAAGTCACAACTCCTTTTTCTGAGGAATAAAAGACATCTCAAATAGCTGAAGATACATGGCATGTTCCTGGGAATGGCAAGTAGTCAAGGCCAAGATATACCAAGAATCCAAACCTTTGGCAGCACCAATCTACGCATGGGGAGATTTTTTAATCAGCATGACTCAGGTGTGGAAGACTGATGGTTTGAATTCAGCCAGGCTTGGGATTTTGCTAAGCAGGTGTGAAAGAAGAACATGGGGCAAAAGAGCTGATACTGTCAAAGAGAGACAGAAGTGATGGAACATAAAATCTAAATGGCTTGGGAAACAAATGTAGAAAGTGGGTAACAGAGAAAACAAGAATCTAGAGTCTGGAGAGCCTAATGGGACAAAGATGAATGAAACTTGCCAGAGGCTATGTCAAGAGACCAAGGTCTGGATATAAAATTTCAGTGCTGAAGACACTGGTGATGAAAACATGCTGAGTATGCAAACAGAAGGACATGATGAAGAGGGGCTATGGTAGAAGCTATTGGAGATGAGTAACTCAAAGCCCAGAGAAGCCTGTGTCATTTGGGCGGGTGTTGAAGTCATCCAGGATACAAGACAGCCTGAGGATCCACGGAAGGACTGAAGCCAAGTGCCAAAGTGGAGCCTCTTTAGAATGGTGGGAGCATTGGCTCATTTAGGACAATAAATTAGACACAGGACAAAAAACAGAAACCTGGCTTGTCTTTAACTTTTCCATTTCTAAGATTGAGAAAGGGGAGATAAGAGTTCTTGGTTTAAATGTTCTGGTTAATTTCACAAATCAAATTTAACTTCACTAAGAAAAGTTATGAAACACGGTTCCTTGGCAGTAACAGTACCAGTCAAGCGATATGGTACCACAGCATGAGATTTCAAAGATCTATATTTCAACACTAATGAAATAGAATCCATTCTAGAATTGCATTTAGCATGGCAAGGAAATGAACTCAGGGGATTAATTATTAAAACATAAAATGTAAAAACATACATTTGACACATTTATTTCATTAGTTTAGAAAACTATTTACAAATCATTAAAATTCTTGACACCTATAACCAAAAAGAAAATGGTGGAAGAAAGGAAATGAGACTGATTCTAGCTAGGACAGTGGATAGGAACTAAAACAAAACTGTAGAATGTTATATAAAAGTGACTGCCATGGGAAAATTCCAATCACCTGTAGCCTCCCTAGTACCAGCCATCAATTTCCTTGGAATGCCGTTCCGTTTCAGTACATCAGTTCAAAGAAGATGTGCTTGAAGCACTGAAGTTCTAATATCAAACCAAAAGTAAAAACTCAGTCATGTAAAAGCAAAAGGTAAAGTTCTCTTGGTCCTGATTCCTTAGATAAATAATTAAATAACAATGAAATTGGAGGGCTAATTTCATTTTAAAAATTCCAACTTGTTCAGATGAAAGTCTACTAAAAATGGCATATTAAATGACCTTGCTTTGAGGCCCCAGTGCTTGATCCAAGGAAAAAGTCCTTTGCAGTTTTGGTTAAAGTAAAAGCTTCTCAACAAATAATCCCCAAGTATTTTTCTGATTATTACTCATACAGTAAGTTCATAAAAACTCAGAAAACTATTAGGTTGGGGAAAGAAAAGATTGCGCAAACTATGACTGACTTTTGGGTTTTCTTATTTCTTCTACGAAGTGAAATTCTGTTCATCTTGCTCATTGATATCTCAGACCACCAGACATCCTCAAGTTCTATACCTTATGCAACATCCAACTGAGACTATGGGAGAAGAGTAACCGACATTATCCACTTCCTCTGCTAAGGTCAGACCACTGTCACCACTGACTAATTTACCATGGAGAGTGGGACTCTTCCTAACACCATACACAAAAGTAAACTCAAAATGGATTAAAGATCTAAATGTAAGGCCGGACACTATAAAACTCTTAGAGGAAAACATAGGCAGAACACTCTATGACATAAATCGCAGCAAGATCTTTTCTGACCCACCTCCTAGAGTAATGAAAACAAAACCAAAAATAAGCAAATGGGACCTAGTTAAACTTAAAAGCTTTTGCACAGCAAAGTAAACCATAAAAAAAACGAAAAAACAACCCTCAGAATGGGAGAAAACATTTGCAAACGAAGCAACTGACAAGGGATTAATCTCCAAAATGTACAAACAGCTCATGCAGCTCAATATAAAAAAAAAAAAACAAACAACCCAATGGAAAATGGATGGAAGACCTACATAGACATTTCTCCAAAGACATACAGATGGTTAAGAGGCACGTGAAAAGCTGCTCAGCATCACAAATTATTAGAGAAATGCAAATCAAAACTACAATGAGGTATCACCTCACACTGGTCAGAATGGCCATCATCAAAAAATCTACAAACAATGAATTCTGGAGAGGATGTGGAGAAGAGGGAACTCTCCTACACTGTTGGTGGGAATGTAAATTGGTACAGCCACTATGGAGAACAGTATGGAGGTTCCTTAAAAAACTAAAAATAGAACTACCATATGACTCAGCAATCCCACTCCTGGGCATATACCTGGAGAAAACCATAATTCAAAGAGATACATGCAGGGCTTCCCTGGTGGTGCAGTGGTTGAGAGTCTGCCTGCAGATGCAGGGGACACAGGTTCGTGCCCCTGTCCGGGAAGATCCCACATGCCACGGAGCAGCTGGGCCCGTAAGTCATGGCCGCTAAGCCTGTGCGTCTGGAGCCTGTGCTCCGCAACGGGAGACGCCACAACAGTGAGAGGCCCGCATACAGCAAAAAAAAAAAAAAAAAAAAAAAAAGATACATGCACCCCAGTGTTCATTGCAGCACTATTTACAATAGCCAGGACATGGAAACCACCTAAATGTCCATCAACGGAGGAACAGATAAAGAAGATGTGGTATATATATATATAATGGAATATTATGCAGCCATAAAAAGGAACGAAATAGTGCCATTTGCAGAAATGTGGATAGACCTAGAGACTGTCATAGGGAGTGAAGTAAGTCAGAAAGAGAAAAACAAATATTGTATAATATCGCTTATATGTGGAATCTAGAAAAATGGTACAGATGAACTTATTTGCAAAGCAGAAATAGAGACACAGATGTAGAGAACAAACTTACAGATACCAAGGTGGGGAAGAGGAGGTAGGATGAATTGGGAGATTGGGATTTACATATATACACTACTATGTATAAAATAGATAGCTAATGAGAACCTACTGTTTAGCACAGGGAACTCTACTCAGTGCTCTGTGGTGACCTAAATGGGAATGAAATTTAAAAAAGAAGGGATATATGTATATGTATAACTGATTTACTTTGCTGTATAGCAGAAACTAACACAACATTGTAAAACAACTATACTCCAATAAAAATTAAGTAAAAAAAAAAAACAGTTCTGGTAGAACCAGGATTCTTGACAGGAAATTAATTTTTAACTAAACATATTTATTTTAATATTTGTCTTTCTATGCAGTTCCCTCTCTTAAACTTGGGTTGGGTTTATTACTCTTTTTCATTTGAGAATGAATTTTTATTCATCCTGCTTACATATGTTGTACATGGAGACTGAGACCTTTAATTGAAACTTCAAAAGCTCTAAAGATTAATAACTTCATTGTTGAGGGCTCATATACCTTAACAGGTAAGTCAACTTTTGATATTAACGTTTGAAACCGGTTTTTGTTTTTAAATTACAGGTAGTAAATTAGGCAAAATAATGAGGGAAAAAAGGAAGAAACAAACAAAAAAACTTTTTGTTTTATTCTTCTAAAGTGACAAAGTGACAAAGATACTATCAATCAGTTTCTGGGTAGCATATGAGTATGCCAGTATAACAGTTAAACCAGACAAGGATTCTGTAACCTCTCTGTTTCAATTTGACAACTTAATCTCCAAGACTCAAGTCTGGAACACTTGCTAACCAAAGTATTTTATGACCTATACCTGGAATTATTCAAAAGAAAATAATAAAACATATCCTACTGAGTACTTTTTCTTTTTGGAACGCCAGGGTAAAATCTTGCAAAGATCTGATTGAGCAGCAGTGTCCCTCCGGAGATAAATTTAGCAAAGATGTTTTGACCAGGAAAATCTTTTTCTCGCAAGATATGTAAAAAGAGATACAAAGCAATACGTATTCATTTGTGCTTTTCCTTCCTACGGTGACAATGTACAAAGGTTTTATCTACCTTTATTTTTGATTGCAGCTCAAATTTCAGATAAGCTCTTCCCTTTGTAGACAATCCACCTGTAGATGCTTTGGCCCTGGAGCCTGTGTTCTTCCAAGTTCTTTCTCTAAGAAGAAATTCTTTATGCTCAGAAGAAATCTGTCACAAAATAATGCATGAATGGAAAGGGTGAGTATAACTCGGCATTTTTTCCTTTAAAATTAGTCACTTCAGAAGAAGACAGATCATTAAAATTTGCCTTAAATATCAAAGGTTCTAATTCAGCAAAATATTTTGAGATTCATGAGTGACTCAAAGTAGATAACGATTAGAGTTTAAATCAAGAGAAGGACTATAAAGCATTAGCCAAAATACTGGAGACCAAAGAAGAGAGATAATGATAAATAATATCAGCAAAACCACTCACAAACAAGTTTTTTACTTTGTAAAAGCTTTAAATACAGTGCCATACTAATTCATTGTATTGATTAAAATGACAGTTTCTCAACATGTCAGAATAAAAATAATCAAATAGCTTTGCCTTTAAACATCTTGTATGTTGTCGAGAGGGTATTCATTTATCCTTTTCGTCTTTGAAAAAGATTAGATTTTCAACCAAAGTGTGACTAGCAGACTCATAAAAATTGCTATCATATTCACTTTAAAAATATACTGCTCAACCTTTGCCAGATCCCCTGGCTTACCTTTGTTCTTACATCAATGAAGCATTTAATCTTGCCTGTCTTCTTCAACAAAACCAGTGAAATAGTCAAACCATCCAGCAAGAACTGTTCTTTAGAAATATGAAGCTTTGGTGTCAGATCTTAGCCAGAACGTGTGCTCCCACACACCGCCAGAAATTTATGGTCAGCTGGATAGAATCTTTCTTCTGCAACACCATTTGCCCTTTCTCCAAGTCCAAAGCAAAGATCTTTTTTGAGCAAAGTAGCTGAAAAGACAGGCTCAGGATAAAGGGCAAATACAGACTGATTTTGTATAATTGACCTTTCTTTAAGCTAGAAAGAAAATAATTTAGAATTTCTATACAAGAATCAGAGAGATGTTTTTCTTTTTGTAACTTTTTTTAAAAGTAAAAATGCACTTTTTACCCAAATTTTGAAGGAAATATTGCTAGAATAAGACATATGAATTTAACATATTAAACTAGGTAAAAATCTGAAAAATCTTTTTAGTGCAGGTGGCTTATTAATACTTCCCATGTATTACTTCCTCTCACTTTTCTACCTCTCTCTTTGTCAATTTTCTACTCTACTCTCTTTTGTGTTTTCTCTTATCCCTGTCCTCAGGTTAGGGAAGTTTCCATGGTTCAACCTTCTTCCAATTTCTTGTCTCTCTCCACTTGATATTTCATAGTTGGGTCACATTGTATAGCACTTAATACATTTTTACAACAATTACCACATTTGATTCTCATAGCCATCCTATGATATAGTCCTGTATAATCGTCCATTATACACCTGAAATCACATACCTATTAAGTGGAAATCACATACGCATTAAGTGGTAACATAGAAACTCACAAGAATCTTCCAATTGTCTTCACCCACTTCCAAGAGACCACACAGACCACATAGAAAAAAAACAAATCTGTCTTTTTCATCAATGTGGCCTCAACAATTAGCACAGAACGAGCATATAATATAGTTATACATATACGATATATGACTATACATATTTCAGCAGTGTAATGCGCTCAATATATTAAATAAATGAATGAATGAAAGTTATCTCTACTTCTAATCTTTGCAGGAATCTTTGTAGGAAATGTTACACTTTTCAAAGTGCTTTTTAAAATATGAACTTCTCTGATGAACAAAACATTTTACGAATTAGAAAGATCAACTACTCTGGTCCCCTATTTTACTGATGAAGATATTGTGGCTCAGAAAAGCTAAAGAACTTATTCATAAGTAGCCAATAGTAGTGCCAAGCTAGAGCCTAAAGAATATCAATATGAAAGGAATTTTCAATCCCATACGAACCTGTGGGCTATTCTTTACTATAATGTTACAGTTAGGAGTTATGACTAGTTATTTTCATCATTCTGCACAGACCCGATAGTGCATACATATCTATTTAATGTCACATGGGCTAGGCTATCGGGATAGGGAAAAAAAACTTAAATATTTTTACAAGCAGATGGCCTTTAAGCTGTGCATTGAATTAAATACAATTACTCAGTTCCTTCTACATTTTAAAATATATAATTAAAAGATCAAAATATTTTGATAACCATTTAAGCCAAGATAATAGTTCCCCATGTCTCTGTTCTGTATTAACACTCCTTTAAATAGAAAGCATTCATGAACTGAGACATTCCTAACACATTACATGTATGCTCACACACGTGTGATGCACACACACTGTTTCTTGCAATATTCATCACGATTCACTGCCTTGCCTTTTGGCCCTCCAGATGGCCCATTGGTTCTATTCAAACTGAACTCTGAGATTCCTCTTTCCTAATTGCTGGCTTCCAGAAGGAGCCCTTTGTGGCAGCTATTCCCCCCAGTCAACTGCAACATTCCATTGCTTGAGCCTAAGTTTCAACGCAGTCTTCAGGCTCTTCCTCTGCCTACCTAGTTCATAGCCACAACCAATCCTTGATTATCTATGCAGAAAGGGGGGAGGGGTAACAATAATTTAAAATATCATCATCAAAGGAAAATTGTTTGAAAGAACAAAAACTATCATACCAGCTCAGACCTGTGATCTCAGTTTTTTTGGTCTCTGAAAGCAGCAACTAGACTTGTGGAAGAATTTGGTTATCAAGATGAAGCGTATATTTCTTATTAGTCATATATTCACTCATTTATTCATTCAGTAATTTTAATAAAGAGTGTAGGATATATAAGACCTCAATTAAGTGCCTGGGGGATGAAATTAGGGGAGAGAGAAAGAAAGGAAAAAATAAAAGGAAGGAAAAAGAGAGAGAAAGAGAAAGGAAGGAAAGAAGGAAGGAGGGAAGGCATGCAAATCATTATTTCAAAGCACTTAAATCCTAAATGGAGACCTCCAGCTAACATTTCTGTGATGTGATTTTTTTCTCTCAGCCTCTGTGCTTCTCCACTCTCTCCCCCTACCTAGTTAATGCTGATTCGTCTTTCACATCCAACATCCAATTTTGCCCAGTAGAAACTTTCCCTAAACCTACCTCCCAACCACAGTAGTTGCCCCTCTGATTTTGCCTTCCTCTCCCATCTATTATCACATTAGATCTAATTTTATATTTTAAATATATTGTTTTATTTTAATTATATTTAAAATATATTTAACATAGGCATTAACTAAGACATTGTATTTAATCATATTCCATTATTATATTTAATAAATATAGTATTATAGATTTCAATTATTTACTGTCTCCCCAGAAGCGTATACCATGCCAACCACTTAAGAGGTCTCCAATAAATATTCCTGAATAAAGAAATGAGTTAGTAAATGATAGATATAAGACAAAATGATGTAAGCTCTTAGTGGTTAAAAATTCAAGTTTTGAGTCAGATTTCTGGGTTCAAATCCTTCTTCAAACCCTTCCTAGCTGATAAAACTTGAGAACGGTGCAGAGGTTAAAGTTGCCTCAAGCAAGAGGAGATTTTTAGTAAGGATTTTGGGAGGGTTGATTTTATGTGTCAGCTTAGCTAGTCTATGGTACCCACTTGTTTGGTCAAACACCAGGCTACATGTTGCAGTGAAGGTATTTTTTTTACATGTTATTAACAATTAAATCAGTAGACTTTGAGTAAAGCAGTTTACTCTCCATAGTGTGGGTGTGACTCATCCAATCAGCTGAAGACCTTAGAAGACTGAGGTTCCTCAAAGAGGAAGAAATTCTCCCCCAAATTGCGACATAGAAACCCTGCCTGAGTTTCCAACTTGATGCTCTGAGGCATTCAGACTCAAGACTGCAGCATCAACTCTTACCTGAATTTCGGATCTCAGATTTTCCAGTTCCCACAATCACGCGACCCAATTCCTAAAAATAAACCTATTTCTCTCTCTCTCTCTTTCTTTCTCTCCCTCCTTCCCTCCCTCATTCTCTCTCTCTCTCTATATATACACACATATATGATATAGAATAGTATGCAATATAATAATACATAAATATATATTATATATTTTACATATATAAAAATATATAAATTACATATTATATGTATATCTATATATACTATATAGATATAATATACATACAATATATAAAGTATACATGTTTATTTACTATATATTATACATACATAATAATTAAATATTTATATATTATATATAATATGTTTTCTAGAGAAACAGCATACGTATATATATATTATATATATACGTATGCTGTTTCTCTAGAAAACCCTGCCTAATACAGATCTATACTAGGTAACCCAAGAGAAGCCAACAGCCCTGTCTCACACAGAAAAGGAAAGACAGAATCAGGCTCCTGGGACCAGGGCCATTTAGATGCCCAGTTACCGAGGGCCTCAGCAGCTGGAATTTGTACTTCTCATTCTATGGCTTTGCCATCAATGTGGCTCTGCTGCTCCTTCCTGTGTCTATCATTCTCCAGTAGCTGGAGATTGACTCTTCATATGCTGATCTGTTTATCTGTTCCCTGCCTTACCTGCTTATGCATAGTTTCTGTCTTTTCATCTTCCTCATCACTTCTGCTTCCTCATGACTTTGGTTTGTCGTGATTCTCATGGTGCAACGCTACTCCATCGCTTTTCTCTAAGCAGTCTTCTACTTTCAGCTCCCATGGCTGGCCTCTTCTCTATCATTACGATTCACAGATCACATTCCTGACAGAGAGAATTGAGTCGGCACAGCTCATCTTTTGGAGCCAGCTGATGGTATAGGGCTCTGTTTAGCCTGGGAATCAGCTGCCTTTGGGGCAGGTACCCATCTCTGGAACAATGAACTACAACCGGGGACCAGAGTCATGGGATACCTAGCATGGCCACCTGAGACTGTTTCTTCCCATAAAAATATTTCCCTTGGAAGACCCTTAAAGGAAAATAGAACTACCACATGATCCAGCAATTTCACCTCTGGGAACATACCCAGAGAAAATGAAAACACTAACTTGAGAAGATATCTGCACCCCCATGTTCACAGCAACATAATTCACTATAGCCAAAGCCTGGAAACAAAGTGTCCATCAATGGATGGATGGATAAAGAAGTAATAAAAGGAATATTATTCTGCTACAAAAACAAGGAAATCCTGCCATTTGCCACAACATGGACGGACCTGGAGGGCATTATGCTGAATGAGGGAAGTCAGACAAAGACACGTGCCATATGATCTCACTTACCTGGGGGATCGAAAAGAAAAAAGGTCAAATTCACAGAAAAAGAGATCAGACGCTTGTGTTTACCAGAGGCAGAGGGCGGGGGAGGGGAAATTGGAGGATGGGTGGAAGAAACGTACAAGCTTCCACTTACAAAAAAGGGAAGTACTAGAGAGGTAATGTACAATAGGAAGACTGTAGTTAACACTGCTGTATGATATACAGGAAAACTGTTACGAGAGTAAATCCTGGGAGTCCTCATCGCTAGGAAAATATTTTTTCCTTTCCTTTCTTTTTATTGTATCTATATGAGAAGACGGATATTAACTCAACCGATTGTGATAATCATTTTACAGTATATGTAAATCAAACCATGATGCTGTATGCCTTAAACGTATACAGTGATGTATTTCAATTAGTTCTCAGTAAAACTTGGTGGCGGGGAAGAACGTGTAACTTCAGGAACGGCAAAGACGTAACACACTAAATCATTATGATGCATTTGGATGGGCTGAAGTATTAGGTGTAGGATGGCTGTCCTGAGAGATATGTCACATAGGCTTTCTCTTCTGTAGACAATTTGGCTTTTAAATCATTAGGACTCGATGCTCCCTGGTAGTCTAGTGGTTAGGATTTGGTGTTCTCATTAGGACTCTACTGCTTTGGAAAACAGTTTGTCTATTCCTTGAAATGTTAAACATAGTGTCACCATAGAAGCCCATAATCCACTCCTAGATATACACCCAAGGGAATTAAAACAGCTTTCCATATCAAACCTGTACATGAATGTTCAAAGCAACATTATTCATAATAGCCAAAAAATCGAAAGAATCCAAATGTCCATCACCTGATGAATGAAAAACTACAATGTGGCATATCTACACAAAGGAATATTATCCAGCAATAATAAGGAATGAAGTGCTGACACAGGCTATAATGCTGATGAACCCTTAAAACTTATGCTAAGTGAAAGAAGTCACTCACAAAAGACCACATAATGTATGATTCCACGTATGTGAAACCTCCAAAATAGGTAGAACTGTCATGACAGAAAATAGATTACTGTTTCCTAGTACTGGGAGTGATATGATGAGGAGAAATGGGAATTAACTACTTATGGGTACAAGGTTTCTTTTGTGGATGATGAAAATGTTCTAAAATTGATTGTGGTAATGGTTGCCCAACTCTGTGAATAAACAAAATCCACTGAATTTTACAACATAAATTGGCGAATTGCATAGCATGCAAATTACATCTTAATAATGTTGTTTAAAAAAGTGTTAAGGAAGGAGCTGTGAGTACATGATGACATGTCTACAAAAAAGGAAAATGGCATCGGCAGAAAAGGGACCAGCCATGGCATCATGACTAGGGTGGGCGCTATCTCTGCCCAGCCTTGAGGAGGGATCATTTGCACCGTCAACGGCTGCAGCGCAGACCACTTCTGACCTGTACTCAGTCACTACCAGGGACAAAGAAGACTTGGAAGTTGCATTGGTTACAAAATTGAGTCAGATATGATGACATTATTCATAGTGTTGTTACGAATAGTATAAACAGTACTCACAGTATTCGTAGTACTACCGTGAGCCCTATTCTTTTATTCCTACATTAGATTGGGGAGCCTTCAGAAATATTTATAATCTTTGAGGGAGAAGGGGTTTGACCAGGAATAGCCCAAATTTCAGTGCAATATTCAGCTACACCATAGACTAGCTGCCCGCTCTTGATTTCAACTCCTTGATATTGTGGGAAATTGCAGTGAGACTTTGAAATGATCTCAGATCAATGTGGGCCCTTAAAGATCACTCCAAGCTTGGGAAGTATTGCTGAACTGAACTGCAACAAGGGCATCACTGAATAGACAGAGCTTAGAGCCACTGGGTTGGTATGGAGCTGTACTGCTCAATATAGCAGCCGCTCGCTCTAAGTGGCTATTTACATTTAAATGAACTTAAATTTTAAATTTAGTTTTCAGTCATATTAGCCACATTTCAAATACTCAATAGCCACATATAGAAAATGGCTATTAGGGCTTCCCTGGTGGTACAGTGGTTGAGAGTCCGCCTGCCGATGCAGGGGACGCGGGTTCGAGCCCTGGTCCAGGAAGATCCCACATACCGCGGAGCAGCTGGGCCCGTGAGCCATGGCCACTGAGCCTGCGCGTCCGGAGCCTGTGCTCCGCAACGGGAGAGGCCACAACAGTGAGGCCCGCGTACCACAAAAAAAAGAAAGAAAAAAAAGAAAATGGCTATTATATTGGACAGCCCAGATATAGAACATTTCCATCATCACAGAAAGGTCTGTTACACAATGCCATTTGACATGCTCACTTGATGTTCAGGATGAAAGGAATGGGAACACAGTCTTACTAGAGATTTCCTTACAGAAAAATGACCTTAAGATTTCTAGGAAGATACTTGTGAAGAGAGTTCCAAGAAAAAGAATGTTTGAGTCCCTTGCCTCTGATACTGAATTTTTAAAGTTCGACCCATTTCCTGGAAAGTAAAGTGAATACACTGTGAAATATGGCCAAAGCCCCAGAGCATGAAATCACCTTTGCAGTGCCAAATGCAGCCCCATTATATCATGAGAAATGTATGCCCAGATATTGGAGCACAAGTTGGGTGTGTAATTCAGCAAAGCCTTTATGGAAGCCATAAAAATCAGAAAATTGGGGATTTTCAAGACAAATCCTATACGAGTCTCTGAGAAAGAGTCCTGAAAGCTGACCAAAACAAACAGCTATGATGAACAATGGCAAGTTTGAGGAAGGAAAACCATGGAGCTCAATAGAGTTTCATGAACCCTTCTCTCCAGGGCAGCCATTCTTGCACATGGTTCCTACCCAGCTGTCGGGAGTGCTGAGTAGCTTAATCATTCAAGCAGAACAAAGAAAAAAGGCTAGAAATATTACAGGAAACAGCATAAAGAAGAGGACTTAATGAGTAACTGGAAATTGGAGAGTGTCTGGGCCCACAGTGTTCAACACTGACAAGTACAACAAGAACAGTTACCCTAGGGCTGCCTCCACCAGGTTACGAGACAACAGAAGGAGATGGGGCTCCACAGTTCCTCACATATTTTTTGTTGTTTATTCAACATTACTATGAATCACCTCCTTTTACTTTTTAACCCTCTCATAATGGGAAAACAATTAATATCACTATAGCCTCTTGGAATATTTATTATAACCTTTTCATTGTAATATTTATCGGTCAAGTTATTTTAACCAGTTGGGTTGGAAACTGGGTTGCCAGTGGTAGAGCCTGTAATTAGTGTGTTCATACATCCTGGTTTGCTTCTATGGCTCTGGTTTATGTTGTTGTTCAGAAGTAATTATTAACAGAGCCCCCTTTCACTCACGGAAGTCCTAGTTTGGACAATAAATATATGGTTCCTTACCCATAATGCTATTCTCTACATGTGTTCCAACATGCCAAAGGCAAAATGTGTTGTTTTTCAGTGGCTGGTGGTTTTAGTGCCACTTTCCATTTCAGCAAATGTCACCTTGGGTGGAAGACATTACTTCACCAAGTTGGTATTGCTGACCATTTTCAAAACTATTTCATTCTGATGCCTTTTTTAACCTCCCTGTACTTCTCAAATTCAATTTTAGTGTCAATTTTGCTTAGCACAGTCTTCTTCCTGTCCTTCACTCTTCAAGAAGTTTTTCCTTTGGCTTTCTAGTTTCTTAACTCTGTTGTCTATTTTTCTACATTTACTGTAACATGTGCCTTCTATTTGTGGTTTCCTTTCTTCCCACATTCAATCTGTCTGTCATGTTTTAAATGACTATCTTTTTAATAAATGATAGCATTTCACAAACATCCACTGGTAGAAGGCGCAATACCTGATAACTAAACTTTTTATTCTACCTCAACTATATGATATGGAACTTTAGTCTGAGAGGTTAAAATTTCTAGTTCCTTTAAAACTGTCTGAAAAGCGGTAGTCTGCTGGTAAATGTTTACCAACCAGTTTGGCGGGGGCAGGGAGGGGAGCATGTGGAATGTCCTGATTTGTAGCATTGCTGATTTCTATGGTGTAAACACCCACACCACAGACAACTTCAAGCTACCAACATGACCTCAACCAATCTGTGAAAATTTAATAATTGTTCCAGATGAGCCAATACGAGCCAGCTCCAGAAGACCACAGCAAAACCCTTTGTAGAGATACAGAAATTAAAGTTCCGGGGGGGTCGGGTGGTGGGGAATCACATAAAAAAAAATCATTCTAATTATCTGAATTTTGTGTTATCATTAAAGGAGAAAAACATACACTGAAAAAATAGATTGAAATCAGCTTATATATGAAAAAATAACACTTAAGTTTCCATTTGGTAACTAAAAATTCAGTAGGAGCTATTTCTGGGACATAAAAGTGCCAGGTAAACTAACTTGATTCTATCCCCCCAAAGATTATTCTCAAATCCCCAGAACATTATTATAGAGTTAGAACTCCAGGTTACATGACTGCCACACTATAGCAAATCCATGGGTCAGAAAACTTCCACAAGCTGGAACTGAGCCTCAGGGCAGAAAGTGAAAAAGTCAGATACTATTAGAGCTAAGGTCACTTGACTAGCTATGGAAAATCCTTTGGCATTCAGCAAGGTTCTAAGATTGTCTTTTCTCTGTTCTGAGAGATTCCAGAAGGCCTAAAGGTTACATTTGGTATCAGCGCTTTTTTACAGATCTAAGCATTATTTTTATTCAAAGCCAATGTACAGCTTTGTTTAGTCTTGATGGCATAATACATAATAGAAACTAAAATAGGTTAGAGGTGGGGAAAGCCCTTTGAGGAATAAGTAGTCTAAGCCCACTCACATCAATTCAAATGCTTTCATCAGATGTAAGAGAATATGCACAGAATGCACTAGCTAGAGACACCCAGTGAAGGTGTCTAGAGGACATTCTGTAGCCAACACAATGTCACCTCTGAACTTGAAATATTTGGCCTGAAGGAAAAACATAAAGGCTGAAGATTTACTGACCCCAAATTTATTAAGATAAATGTCTTTGAACACATCAGCCATAAATCATTTTAGATTCTTTTAAAACTCATATGCTAAACTTTATAGAGAGCAGATTAAAAATAAAATAGGTTCTGTTTAGACTTGTAAATTGATGCATCATTTCTAGAAAGGCTCATATTTACTGTTAGACATTGTGCTAAAACCTCTCCACAAATTATTTTATTTAACCTATTATAAACCCCAGGAGGTAGATATTATGATCCTCATTTTACGATTAGGAAACTAAGACTTGGGTCAGTCACTTACCCAAAGTCACATACCTAGAAAATGGCAGAATCTGAGTTAAAACTCAAGCATGACCCAGAGCACCTACATTTAACCAAATTGCTGCCCTGACAAAAAGCCTTAAAATTATCTTACACTTTTTGAACCGCTCATCCCACTGTTACAAACCTATCCCAAGATAATAAGTCATAGGCAGGCACAATGTAGCAAACAAAAGTTGGAAACAATGTAAATGTTCATTAACTGAAGAATGTTAAATGACCTATTCAAACAATAGAATATTTTTCAGTCAAAAAATTGTATTTATCAAGAGCATTTCATGAGATGAGAAACTCGTCATATAGTATTAAGGAAAAAACAAGTTATAAAGCAAGATAGTATTTCACTATACAAAATAAATACAAATGTGGATGGGGAGAGCTAAAAGAGAAACAGCAATATATCTCTGATGATCTCTGTGGATTAGGGTTATATATATTTTTACTTTTCCTTCAGCATCTTTTTATTTTTCATTTTTTTATGATGAATACATACCATTTTTACCATGAGAAAAGAGTCATTTCTAAATTCAACAAAAGCATATACACAGTTCTTATTGCCACATCCGACGAAGGAAATGTTGGCACTAAGGAGGGTCAAAGAAAAGTAACTAGAATGGTCAGAGGAATGGATAATAAACTAACATTATCAGATCTGGGAATTATTCAAAAACTCCTGAAATGTGTAGGCGGGGAACGGCACAGCCAACACAGTCCTGGCTGGGGAGCATAATGAATAGGATTCCCAGCCAGGAACAGGACAGAGACCCGGGCCAGCTCCATTGTCTCTCATCTACCTCATAACCAAGACCCTTGGACAATTTGCCTTCCCTCCCTACCTCTACACTCTCATCCCCCACTTACTTTTTAACTCACCATAACCGGGTCTCTTCCACCTAATTTCCTCTGCCAACTCCACAGCGATTGCTCTCACCACCACCATCAATGTTCTCCTTGTTGTGAAATCCAATAGTCCCATTCAATCCTTGTCTTATATGAATGACCTCTCAGTCACAAATGACCCAACTGACTCCTTCCTTGAACATCTCTTTCCTTGAATCCTGTGACAGAATACCCTGCTGGTTGTCTCCTCAGTAGACATTACCCCAGTTTCCAGGAACACACCCCTACTTCTTTGCCAGCACATTGCCAGCTGTGTTCAGGTGTGGGCAGCAGTATGCTCAGAGGAAGTAATCCCCTATCCTAGCCCCAAGAGATGAACCGTGTTGGCCTAGACCAATCAAGGGAATCTCATTCCCCTTTGCTGTACTTGGTTTGGGAGTTGGTCCTGGCCAATGGAACCTGAGGATGTGTTCCTCCTGATGTATAATTCTTGTCTTTAAACTCAGTTTTTGCCAATTGGCCCTGTGACAGCCTTTTTTGTGACCATGAGGGGAAAACCAGGAGAATCACCAGAAGCCAATGTAAAGCTTGGACACTGAAGAAATACTGAATTAATCAACCCTGGAACTACCTACCTCCAGACCATTATGTGAGATAATAAGCCCCTATTGTTTAAGCCACTCTTAGCTACATGTTCAGTCCCTTGCAGGCAAAGGATCCTAGTTGTTATTGATATACTTCTTTCCTGGCCTCCCTTCTACATTCTGCCTACTCTACAGGCCTTCTCCTCAACTCTACCACCTCCTGCAGGTTAATGTTCTGGAAAGTCTCACCTCTGGCCTACTTCTCTTATTCCATTTACTTTCTCTTCGAGCTTTCTCTCCTCTGCTTGGATGATTTCACCTACATGTATTTATTTGCAGTTTACATAAATATTATTGAAGGACTAGTATGAGCCAGATCCTGTTCCATTTTCTATGATCTGGGAACTTGCTGATGAATAGAACCACTGGGGTCCCTGGACAAGAGGGAGGGGGTAAAGGAGGAGGGGAGGGGAGAGGAGAAGTTGAGGTTGAGGATCTTTTCATGAGACCTACTGTACAACATTGTATCTTTCATTAACAATTCAATATTGTACACTTAAAAATTTGTGAAGAGGATAGATCTCATGCTAAGTGTTCTTACCACAAAAAAGGAGGGTGGGAGCAGAAGGAAACTTTTAGAGGTAATGGATACTTTATTGCCTTAATTGTGGTGATGTTTTCACAGGTATATGCATATCTCCAAAATCAGCAAATTGTATACATTAAATATGTCCAGTTATTTTTTGTATATCAATTATATCCCAATAAAGCTGTTTAAAAAAATTTTTAAATACAAAATAAAAAGGTCTTTTTGTGAAGATGTTCAAGTCTTTTGCCTCTTTTTCTATGGGACTGTCTTTTTTATATTGATTCTAAGCAGTTTTTATTCTAAACATTACTCCTCTTTTTCTATTCTCTAAGTTTGTATAGTATTGTATAGTTGTTTCTTGAAGATTTTGTAAAACTTCTGGTAAAGTTATCTGGACCTTAAATGCTCTCTGTAGGATGGCTTTTTATTTCTTCTTGAGTCAGTTTTTGGAAGTTGTGTTTTTCTAGAAATCCATTTATATTTTCAAATGCATTAGCATAAAGTTTTCTGAAATATAAATTTAGGGCTAAAAATTCTCCTCTGTGTACAGTTTTGGTTGCACCCCATCAGTTTTTATACATAGTATCTTTTTTTAGGTGTGATTCTAAATATTTTCTAATTTCTATTATGATTTATTCTTTGACCCATGGGTTATTTAGAACCTTGTTTCTTAATTTTAACATATATTTATTTTTTTCTACTTATCTTTTTTTTAGTGACTTTTAACCTAATTGCATTTGTAGTCAGAAAACATGTTGTGTATGATTTTACTATTTTAAATTTGTTTAGACTTCCATTATGGCACAGGATACATCAATTTTTATAAATGATCCATCTGTTCTTAAAGAAATGTATTCTTCACTTCTTGGATTTAATATATGTGACCATTAGATCAAACTTGTTAATATGCTGCTCACAATTTTCTCTCTCCTTATTGATTCTGTTGTTAACTAGTCCTGTTACTTAGTTACCTAGTTCTGTTGTTAACTACTTCTGTTACATATCCCACTATGATTGTAAAGTTATTTCTCTTCACAATTCTGTTGATTTTGCTTTATACATTTGAAACTGTATTGTTTGGAGCATACAACTTTAATACTGCTACATCATTCAAAGGCACTGAGCATGTTATCTTTATCTCTAGTGATGCTTTTTTGCCTTAAAAGTCTATTTTTTAATAAATTAATACAGCTAGCTTTAACTTCCAAAATAAGATTATTCACTTCTCATAAGAAAAAAGAAACAGAACTAACATTTCTGGAATTATGGTTTGTGGTTTTGAATATCATTGGTTTGCCATGGTAAACACTGTTCTTTCTCTGACAACCAGTTCTTGTTTTTACCGAGCTCAGGGACTCTGTTCGAAAAACATATATGGGTGGGTAGATGCCAGGGCAGGAAGAGGGAAGATGTGGGCAAGACAGGTAGAGGTGGGTAAGCAATGCTAATTGTAGAGTGGGTGTCACAAATCCAAATGTCTACAAGGGGCAAACAGCTGATTTAGGCAATTACACAAGGCAGGGGAGAACTGTCTGATCTGGGGAGCACTTGCCCTTCCAAAGGCAGCTATTTGTCATCCATTGATCCTTACCCTGTTCAGATGTTACCAGATCTTTCTAGGAGGAACCTGAATCTAAATCTACTGAATTTGAAAATTTTGCAGCTAATTCATTTTTTAAATTTTATGCAAGTCAAATAAATCATGTCTGTTATCTACATCTGCAAATCCTTGCTTCCACTGGCAAATCCTGGAAGAGACTGCACTTAGGAGCAAGAGAACAAGTAGAGAAGGCCTTTCCCAGCCCTGCTTATCCTCCCAAATGGGTTAACCCACTCCTCTTTACACAGAGAAATTTCTCCTGGGAAATGCAAACTTAATTCATGTTCTAGGTCTTCAGAAATGGGTTTTTGAGATCTTTGGCCTCATTGACTGCCACAAGCAGCATGATACGCTGATCATCCCTAGAGACAGAATTGGAAAATAGTGAGAAGCAAAAGTGGGGCTCACATATGAAGGGATACCAAAAAGTTGCTACCAAAACAAAATTCAAAACTTTGTCCAGGGCCCCGTTAGCAGCCCTATGCCAATGTCCACATTTGAACTAGTCCAGTCTGAGAAATACAGAAAAAAGAAGGAAGGAAAAGACAAGACGTCCCCTCAAAAATATATAATATATATATACACACACACACACATATACACATATACATATATAGGTATATGCAGGCGTATGCACATCCAAAGTCCTTAATTCTTCCGCTCATTTGTTATTTCAAAATAATAAAATATTTGTGAAATATCTCCAGGGAACCAGTTTAGACCACCACCCAGAGGAGGTGCTTCGATGACTGGCTGAATAAGATGCTCTTTACAAAAAATAAAAAGATAGAAAGAAAGAAAGAAAAAGACTGAGTCCCTACTACTTACAAATCACGTTTAGATGTTTTCACATACATTATTTTATGTAATACTTGAAACAAAACTGTGCAGTACTTCCATTTTATAGTGAGAAAACTGAAGCACAAAAGAGATAACTTACCAAGGTCACAGAGTTAATAAGTGTTAGGATTCAAAACCAGGTCTCCTGTGTGGAAATCCTGTTTTCTACTCTGTCACACCTTCTTTAGCTGACAATCAGGCGAGAATCTCAGCTCCAGCAGCCTGATTCCTAGATCAGCAAGACTTCTGATAAAGTGTGGGAGCTGGGAGGTGCCAGTGTTGAGGACTCAAAACTGTGAAATCAGACTTGAGTAGCGGGACTCAGTGTGTAGCAAAGGCAAGACCATTGGATGGTTGCAAGGAAACACTTAAGTCTGAGTTTTAAAACACTTTTATTTCTCACCCTCCCCAAACCGAATCCCCCTTCCCTTCCCTCCACACAAACTTATCCAAACATAAAAGACATTTTACTCCAGATTCAAAAAACTACTTTTCTATTTTTTTGATCCCCTTACACAACTCAATCAACTAATCACTTAGCAAATCTCAACTTTAGATGATACCATTTCACTACCCACCTTCTTATATTTTTAGTATATTAAGATAGGTAAGTCAATGTGTATTGCCTCAGATAAAGAAAACATACTCCTTATATAGATTAGAACATTTTGAATAACAAAAACATTCTATCTACTTTCACCATAGTTTCACTTAACAAAATCGTTAGTTGTGCAAAAAAAAAAACTCAGTGTTTTCTTTCAGATAAAAAATAGATAAATAATAAGCAACAGAAAGTGGACAATTAAATTAATTATTCTTTTCGATATGCACAATGTAAAATTTCCTAAGGAATTGTGATAAAAGAGATTTCACTGGAAAGGAAAATTCTTAATTCATTTGCCATCTCTCTGGTCAATCCTCAGACTGACACTTACAGAGCAAAGCCTGTCATAATTCTTCAGCTTTTAATTTATCAAAGCTTTATTTTACACATAAAAATCACACATGCGTAACCCATCTCCCAACTGAGTGAAATTTAACTTATTCTTGGTCTTTGTTAGATCCATTCCAAAGTGAACAGCTTCTCCCCTCTCAATCTGATCTCAGGCCCACCTGGCTCACAAATGCTTTGAATGTGAAAATTCATGAGAGCTTTGATAAAACATTTAAAAGAAAAACAATGTCTTATTTACATCAATCAGTATCTACTGAGCTGCCCTGGACTGAATTATGGAAGGGAGGGAGAGCATCTGAAAAGTGTAAACTCCTAGATTTTGTCCATAAACAAAATTAATCTTTAAGTAAAGATTTCCTCTACCATTGACTGAAATCTATCTTTGAAGAGTTCGGTGCGGGGTGGGGGAACCTTCAATATGGCAGAGGAGTAAGACGTGGAGATCACCTTCCTCCCCACAACTACATCAAAAATACATCTACATGTGGAGCAACTCTTACAGAACACCTACTGAATGCTGGCAGAAGACCTCAGACCTCCCCAAAGGCAAGAAACTCCCCATATACCTGGGTAGGGCAGAAGAAAAAAGAAAACACAGAGACAAAAGAATAGGGATGCGACTTGCCCCTCTGGGAGGGAGCTGTGAAGGAGGAAAACTTTCCATATACTAGGAAGCCCCTTCACTGATGGAGAAGGGGGAAGGGGTGGGTAGGCTTCAGAGCCACAGAGGAGAGTGCAGCAAAGGGGTGCAGAGGGCAAAGTGGAGAGATTCCCACATGGAGGATCAGTGCCGACCAGCACTCACCAGCCTGAGAAGCTTGTCTGCTCACCCGCCTGGTGGGTGGGGGCTGGGAGCTGAGGCTCAGGCTTCGGAGGTCAGATCCCAGGGAGAAGACTGAGGTTGGCTGCATGAACACAGCCTGAAGGGGGCTAGTGCGCCACAGCTAGCCAGGAGGGAGTCCGGGAAAAAGTCTGGAACTGCCTAAGAGGCAAGAGACCATTGTTTCAGGGTGCGCGAGGAGAGGGGATTCACAGCACCGCCTAAACGAGCTCCAGAGAAGGGTGTGAGCCACGGCTATCAGTGCAGACACCACAGATGGGCATGAAACACTAAGGCGGCTGCTGCAGCCACCAGGAAGCCTGTGTGCAAGCACAGATCACTATCCACACCTCCCCTCCCGGTAGCCTGTGCAGACTGCCAATGCCAGGGTCCCGTGATCCAGGGACAACCTACCCAGAAGAACACACGGCGCACCTCAGGCTGTTGCAACATCACACCAGCCTCTGCAGCCACAGGCTCGCCGTGCATTCCGTACCCCTCCCTCACCAAGGCCTGAGTGAGCCAGAGCCCCCGAATCAGCTGCTACTTTACCCCCACCCTGTCTGGGCAGGGAACAGACGCCCTCAGGTGACCTACACGCAGAGGCAGAGCCAAACCCAAAGGTAAACCCCAGTAGATGTGGGAACAAGGAAGAGAAAGGGAAATCTCTCCCAGCAGCCTCAGGAGCAGCAGATTAAATCTCCACAATCAACTTGATGTACCCTGCGACTGTGGAATACCTGAATAGACAGCAAATCATCCCGAAATTGAGGCGGTGGACTTTGGGAGCAACTGTAGACTTGGGGTTTGCTTTCTGCATCTAATTTGTTTCTGGCTTTATGTTTATATTAGTTTAGTATTTAGAGCTTATTATCCTTGGTAGATTTGTTTACTGATTTGGCTTCTATCCTCTTTATATATATTTTTTTTCCCTTTTTCTCTTTTTGTGAGTGTGTATGTGTATGTTTCTTTGTGTGATTTTGTCTGTATAGCTTTGCTTTTACCACTTGTCCTATGGTTCTGCCTGTCCATTTTTGTTGTTGTATTTTTCAGTATAGTTTTTAGTGCTTGTTACCATTGGTGGATTTGTTTTTCAGTTTGGTTGCTCTCTTCTTTCTTTCTTTTTTTGATTAATTTTTATTTTTAATATTTTTTTATTCTTTATTTTAATAACTTTATTTTATTTTGATTTCTATTTTTTTTTTCCCTTTTCTTCTGAGCTGTGTGGCTGACAGGGTCTTGGTGCTCCAGCCTGGTGTCAGGCCTGAGCCTCTGCAGTGGGAGAGCTGAGTTCAGGACATTGGTCCACCAGAGACCTCCCAGCCCCACATAATATCAAACGGCAAAAGGTCTCCAAGACATCTCCATCTCAACACTAAGACCCAGCTCCACTCAATGACCAGCAAGCTACAGTGCTGGACACCCTATGCCAAACAACTAGCAAGACAGGACAACAACCCCACCCTATAGCAGAAAGGCTGCCTAAAATCATAATAAGTTCAGACACCCCAAAACACACCACAAGATGTGGTCCTGATGACTACAAAGACAAGATCCAGCTTCATCCAACAGAACACAGACACCAGTACCCTCCACCAGGAAGCCTACACAACTCACCAAACAAACCTTACCCACTGGGGCAGACACCAAAAACAATAAGAACTATGAATCTGCAGTCTGTGAAAAGGAGACCCCCAAAACAGTAAGTTAAGCAAAATGAGAAGACAGAGAAATACAGAGCAGATGAAGGAGCAAGGTAAAAACCCACCAGACCAAACAAATGAAGAGGAAACAGGCAGTCTACCTGAAAAAGAATTCAGAGTAATGATAGTGAATGTGATCAAAAATCTTGGAAATAGAATGGAGAAAATACAAGAAACGTTTAACAAGGACCTAGAAGAACTAAAGAGCAAACAAACAATGATAAACAACACACCAAATGAAATTAAAAGTTCTCTAGAAGTAATCAATAGCAGAATAACTGAGGCAGAAAAACGGATAAGTGACCTGGAAGATAAAATAGTGGAAATAACTACCACAGAGCAGAATAAAGAAAAAAGAATGAAAAGAATTGAGGACAAAGACCTCTGGGACAACATTCAACACACCAACATTTGAATTATAGGGGTCCCAGAAGACAAAAACAAAAGGGACTGAGAAAATATTTAAAGAGATTATAGTTGAAAACTTCCCTAACATAGGAAAGGAAATAATCAGTCAAGTCCATGAAGCACAGAGAGTCCTATACAGGATAAATCCAAGGAGAAACACGCCAAGACACATATTAATCAAACTATTAAGAATTAAATACAAAGAAAAA
The DNA here is from genome assembly GCF_039906515.1 of Pseudorca crassidens. Lineage (NCBI taxonomy): Eukaryota > Metazoa > Chordata > Mammalia > Artiodactyla > Delphinidae > Pseudorca > Pseudorca crassidens. The sequence goes on along the minus strand of NC_090313.1, from coordinate 29,563,276 downwards.
ATATTAAAAGCAGCAAGGGAAAAGCAACAAATAACAAACCAGGGAATCCCCATAAGGTTAACAGCTGATGTTTCAGCAGAAACTCTGCAAGCCAGAAGGGAGTGGCAGGACATATTTAAAGTGATGAGAAAGTAAAACCTACAACCAAGATTACTCTAACCAGCAAGAATCTCATTCATATTCGATGGAGAACTTAAAACCTTTACAGACAAGCAAAAGCTAAGAGAATTCAGCACCACCAAACCACCTTTACAACAAATGCTAAAGAAACTTCTCTAGGCAGGAAACAGAAGAGAAGGAAAAGAACTACAAAAACAAACCCAAAACAATTAAGAAAATGGTAATAGGAACATACATACCAATAATTACCTTAAATGTAAATGGATTAAATGCTCCAACCGAAAGACACAGACTGGCTGAATGGATATAAAAACAAGACCCATATATATGCTGTCTATAAGAGACCCACTTCAGACCTAGGAACACATACAGACTGAAAGTGAGGGGACAGAAAAAGATATTCCATGTAAATGGAAATCAAAAGAAAGCAGGGGTAGGAATTCTCATATCAGACAAAATGGACTTTAAAATAAAGACTATTACAAGAGACAAAGAAGGACACAATATAATGATCAAGGGATCAATCCAAGAAGAAGATATAACAATTGTAAATATTTATGTACCCAACACAGGAGAACCTCAATACATAAGGCAAATACTAACAGCTATAAAAGGGGAAATCGACAGTAACACAATCATAGTAGGGGGCTTTAACACCCCACTTTCACCAATGGACAAATCATTCAAAATGAAAATAAATAAGGAAACACAAGCTTTAAATGATACATTAAACAAGATGGACTTAATTGATATTTATAGGACACTCCATCCAACAACAACAGAATACACTTTGTTCTCAAGTGCTCATGGAACATTCTCCAGGATAGATCATATCTTGGGCCACAAATCAAGCCTCAGTAAATTTAAGAAAACTGAAATCATATCAAGTATCTTTTCCTACCACAACACTATGAGACTAGATATCAATTACAGTAAAAATCTGTAAAAAATACAAACACATGGAGGCTAAACAATATACTACTAAACAACCAAGAGATCAGTGAAGAAATCAAAGAGGAAATCAAAAAATACCTAGAAATAAATGACAATGAAAACACAATGACCCAAAACCTATGGGATGCAGCAAAAGCAGTTCTAAGAGGGACGTCTATAGCAATACAATCCTACCTCAAGAAACAAGAAACACCTCAAATAAACAACCTAAGCTTACACTTAAAGCAATCAGAGAAAGAACAAAAAAAACCCGAAGTTAGCAGAAGGAAAGAAATCATAAACATCAGATCAGAAATAAATGAAAAAAACATGAAGGAAAAACTTAAAAACATCAATAAAACTAAAATCTGGTTCTTTAAGAAGACAGACAAAAATTGATAAACCATTAGCCAGACTCATCATGAAAAAAAGGGAGAAGACTCAAATCAACAGAATTAGAAATGAAAATAGGTAACAACTGACACTGCAGAAATACAAAGGATCATGAACAATTACTATAAGTAACTATATGCCAATAATATGGACAACCTTGAAGAAATGGACAAATTCTTAGAAAAGCACATTCCAAGACTGAACCAGGAAGAAATACAAAATATAAACAGACCACTCACAAGCACTGAAATTGAAACTGTGATTAAAAATCTTCCAACAAACAAAAGCCCAGGACCAGATGGCTTCACAGGTGAATTCTATCAAACATTTAGAGAAAAGCTAACACCTACCCTTCTCAAACTCTTCCAAAATATAGCAGAGGGAGGAACACTCCCAAACTCATTCTAGGAGGCCACCATCACCCTGATACCAAAATCAGACAAAGATCTCACAAAAAAAGAAAACTACAGGCCAATATCACTGATGAACGTAGATGCAAAAGTCCTCAAAAAATACTAGGAAATAGAGTCCAACAGCACACTAAAGGATCATACACTATGATCAAGTGGTGTTTATGCAAGGAAGGCAAGGATTCTTCAATATATGCAAATCAATCAATGTGATAAACCATATTAACAAGCTGAAGAATAAAAACCATATGGTCACCTCAACAGATGCAGAAAAAGCTTTCACCAAAATTCCACACCCAATTATGATAAAAACCCTCCAGAAAGTAGGCATAGAGGGAACTCACCTCCACCTAATAAACACCATATATGACAAACCCAAAGCCAGTATCATTCTCAATGGTGAAAAACTGAAACCATTTCCACTAAGATCAGGAACAAGAAAAGGTTGCCCACTCTCACCACTATTACGCAACATAGTTTTGGAAGTTTTAGTCACAGCAATCAATCATAAAAAAGAAATAAAAGAAATCCAAATCAGAAAAATAGAAGCAAAACTGCCACTGTTTGCAGATGACATGGTACTATACATAGAGAATCTTAAAGATGCTACCAGAAAACTATTACAGGTAATCAATGAATTTGGTAAAGTAACAGGATACAAAATTAATGCACAGAAATCTCTTGCATTCCTATAAACTAATGATGAAAAATCTGAAAGAGAAATTAAGGAAACACTCCCATTTAGTATTGCAACAAAAAGAAAAAAATACCTAGGAATAAACCTACCGAAGGAGACAAAAGACCTGTATACAGAAAACTATAAGACACTGATGAAAGAAATTAAAGATGATACAAACAGATGGAGAGATATACCATGTTCTTGGATTGGGAGAATCAACGGAGCTGGAGGAATCAGGCTCCCAGACTTCAGAATCTAGTACAAAGCTACAGTAATCAAGACAGTATGGTACTGGAACAAAAACAGAAATATAGATCAATGGAACAGGATAGAAAGTCCAGCGATAAACCCACACATATAGTCACCTTATCTTTTTTTTTTTTTCGGCACACGGGCCTCTCACTGTTGTGGCCTCTCCCGCTGCGGAGCACAGGCTCTGGACGCGCAGGCTCAGTGGCCATGGCTCACGGGTCCAGCTGCTCTGAGGCATGTGGGATCTTCCCAGACCAGGGCATGATCCCGTGTCCCCTGCAATGGCAGGCGGACTCTCAACCACTGCGCCACCAGGGAAGCCCTAGTCACCTTATCTTTGAAAACGGAGGCAAGAATATACAATGGAAAAAATGACAGCCTCTTCAATAATTGGTGCTGGGAAAACTGGACAGCTACATGTAAAAGAATGAAATTAGAACACTCCCTAACACCATACACAAAAATAAACTCAAAATGCATTAAAGACCTAAATGTAAGGCCAGACACTATCAAACTCTTAGAGGAAAACATAGGCAGAACACTCTATGACATAAATTTCAGCAAGATCCTTTTGGATCCACCTCCTAGAGAAAGGGAAATAAAAATAAAAATAAACAAATGGGACCAATGAAACTTAAAAGCTTTTGCACATCAAAGGAAACCATAAACAAGACAAAAAGACAACCCTCAGAATGGGAGAAAGTATTTGCAAATGAAGCAGCTGGCAAAGGATTAATCTCCAAATATACAAGCAGCTCATGCAGCTCAATAGCAAAAAACAAACAACCCAATCCAAAAATGGGTAGAAGACCTGAATCGACATTCTCCAAAGAAGTTATACAGATTGCCAACAAACACATGAAAGGATGCTCAACATCACTAATCATTAAAGAAATGCAAATCAAAACTACAATGAGGTATCACCTCACACCGCTCAGAATGGCCATCATCAGAAAATCTACAAACAATAAATGCTGGAGAGGGTGGAGAGAAGGGAACCCTCTTGCACTGTTGGTGGGAATGTAAATTGATACAGCCACTATGGAGAACAGTATGGAGGTTCCTTAAAAACTAAAAATAGAACTATCATACGACCCAGCAATCCCACTACTGGGCATATACCCAGAGAAAACCATAATTCAAAAAGAGTCATGTATCACAATGTTCCTTGCAGCACTATTTACAATAGTCAGGACATGGAAGCAATATGAGTGTCCATCGACAGATGAATGGATAAAGAAGATGTGGCACATATATACCATGGAATATTACTCAGCCATAAAAAGAAATGAAATTGAGTTTTTTGTAGTGAGGTAGATGGACCTAGAGACTGTTTTACAGAGTGAAGTAAGTCAGAAAGTGAAAAACAAATACCGTATGCTAACACATACATATGTAATCTAAAAAAAAAAAAAAAAAAAGTGGTTCTGAAGCACCTAGGGGCAGGAGAGGATAAAGATGCGGAGGTAGAGAATGGACTTGAGGACACAGGAAGGGGGAATGGTAAGCTGAGACAAAGTGAGAGAGTGGCATGGATATATATACACTACCAATTGCAAAATAAATAGCTTGTGGGAAGCAGCCACATAGCACAGGGAGATCAGCTTGGTACTCTGTGTACACCTAGATGGATGGGATAGGGAGGGTGGGAGAGAGACGCAAGAGGGAGGAGATATGGGGATCTATGTATATATATAGCTGATTCACTTTTTTATACAGCAGAAACTAGCACACCATTGTAAAGCAATTATACTCCAATAAAGATGTTAATTTAAAAAAAAAAGAGTTCGCCCATTTCCAACAGGCAGGTCCTTGGGAAAATAGAATCATTTACGTTTAACTGAGAATTTACTTAACAATTTTGTCATAATATTAAGTCTTCAAAGAAATGCTTGCTTATTGATATCTTTTGGTAAACACATAGGCACACATAGCATGATTAAAATTCTTTGCAAAACATAGCCATTTCAGTTTTTCCAACCCTATTATAAAGTTTTGACTGTTCCCTTTAAGAAGTGCTTATTGTCACACAAGGGGGTCAATGATTAAAAAAGAATTATGTCTCTCTGGTTTTTTAATAGGAGAATTCAAGAAGTGCTTTTACAAAGAACATTTTAAAATCTTCAGCAGTTTGTTTCATTCATAGCTCCAGGACCTTTGGCTAAAACCAAAAACCCATTAGCTTTTCTGAAACATTTCACTGGGCATCACATCTTATGTATGAATAGGCTCCCCTAAGGGCCCACATTATCCTCAGCGACACCTGTATTACAGTGTCCCATAATTCATAAGCCGGCCCCAGTGCATCATGGTCATATCACAGCAGACGAAGCAAAGTCTGACAGTACTCTGCTATTGACTAAACAGGACAAGGACATCCTGGTTCTATTTTCTCCACTTCAGTCTAGAATCATAACAATCTGTAACTCATACCAATAACCATTCCATAGAGTATAATTCCAGTTCTAAGGTAGAACACTACTTTATACTGATAAAATACAGTGGGTCTATCCATCTAATGGAAACTGGAAAGGAAAGTAAAATGCTGAAATGATAAACATTCAATATATAGCAGAGAATATTGTCTCTCTTTCCTGGAATAACAAATCTTCTGGGTTACTTGTTCACAAATGTTTTGCCCCACGTTTGGGGATTTCTTTAGCAGATCAACTAATCCTACAGCTCCTCTACCCTGCTTGTCTCTGGTTGCCCAAATAGAAAGGACTCAGTAGAATGAATGGATCCTAAGTAAGATACCAAATGAAAAATATCAAGAAAATTAACAATTTCTAGAAAAAATACACTGACATTGACATACTAGAAAAAATAAGCTACCTGTCTAAAACCATGGGATAGACTCTTATAGACTATATTAGTTTCCTATGACTGCTGTAACAAATTACCACAAATGTGGTGGTTTAAAACAACAGAAATTTATTCTCTCATAGTCCAGAGGCCAGGTGTCCAAAATCAGGTTCACTGGGCTGAAATTACTGTGTTGGCAGCTCCATACTCCCTCCAGAGGCTCTGGGGGAGAATCCTTTCCTTGCCTCTTCCAGCTTCTAGTGGCTGCAGCATTCCTTGGCTTATGGCCCCATCACTCCAACCTCTGCCTCCACAGTCTCATGACCTCTTCCTCTTCTGTCTGTGTTCCAATCTTCCTCTGCCTCTCTAATAAACACACTTGTGATGGCACTGAAGAACCACCCATATAACCAAAAATCCTGATCTCAAAATCCTTAACTCTATCAACATCTGCAAAGACACTTTTTTCACAATTACACATTCCAGGAATTAGGAAGCAGATATCTCTTGTTTTCGGGGTGGTGGTGGTATTTTTCAGTCTATCACACAGACCAAGAGCACAGTTCAAAAATTTAAACAAAATTTAGACAAAGAAAATGGTAAAACAAAACAAAACAAAACCCTGAGTTGTCCATAAGCCTCACACCATGTCCTTATGTCATGACTGTGTGATGTCAGGTGTTCAGAGTCATGTTCAGGCCTCAGTCACAATGATGCTTGTGGATTAATGGATTATCTGTCTTTAGGCAGCCACTGACCAACTAAGAAACCAATTTCTCTAACATTTGTCTAATAACAGAGATCATTGTAATGGGAGAAGGCAATATCCTTACCCGATACTAAAGTAGGACCCAACCTGTTCTCTGATTATCCTTTAAGGTTTTTGATCAAAGTGTTTTAGCTTAAAAGTTATCTGGAGACCAACAGTTTTTTTTAAACTGTTCACAGGATAGTGTCACTGACACCGATAGTTTACAAATAGGGAGGAAGAGTTTATTTCACAAAATGTCAGGTGAGGCTCTGGGAAAATATCAGGCCAGCTTCTGGGTCACTGGTGCTTAGCTTTCAGCTGCTAATGTATGTAAATGAGTCCATCCAGGGGCCCAGCTGTTGTATGTTGAAATGTACTGATGAAACTAAATTGGGATTTTAGAGAACACAAATCAAATTGCAAGCAAAATGACTGAAATACACCAGCCCTCCTTTGAAGCGTCACAGGCCAACCCAAGAAAAATGACTAATGGGTAATAATACACAGTCCCGACAGGAACCATAAGCTAGGAAGGAAGTCGCATGTAAAATAATAATAAAGAATATTAAATTGCCACCAGGCCCTGCTAGAGACAAATGAAAACGGAACAGACTTCTCACCACCGGTCACTTATTCAATCCCTTTGAAAATGTCCCCAGAATCTGCAGACAGAGAATGCTTTCACTCATATTCCGTTTCTACTAGAAATGACTGTTTTCTCAGATCTGGAAAAGGCTGATAAGGGATAACCTTCTGAAAAGGAGGCCCTTAGAGGTAACCTCTGGCCAGTTCATCATCCTTCCTTGGGCAACGAGGTAAGAAAACAGGCTGCCTTTATCAGCTACTGGTAGAGAAAATCATGAACTTTCTCCAAGATATCCATAGTTTGATGGCTTTTCATTTCTTCTCTTATAACATCATTCTTTTTTTTTTAAGTCTACATCTTTATTTTTTATAACATCATTCTTATATGTAGAATATGAAGTAATTTTTCATTGTCCACGTAACTTACATAATATTATTATTACTTTTTTTTTAATTTATTTTTTTTTGTGGTACGCAGGCCTCTCTCACTGTTGTGGCCTCTCCCGTTGCGGAGCACAGGCTCCAGACACGCAGGCTCAGCGGCCATGGCTCACGGGCCCAGCCGCTCAGCGGCATGTGGGATCTTCCCAGACCGGGGCACAAACCCGTGTCCCCTGCATCAGCAGGCAGACTCTCAACCACTGCACCACCAGGGAAGCCCCATAATATTATTTTTACTTTAAGTGATTTCTTTCCTTCACAAGGTAATTAGGGGATTCTGCAAGTTTAAACCCAAAGCTCAGTCATTAGTCACTAGTAAGGAGTGAGCCCCTGCTGCCTGCTCGCTCCTTATATCAAATTATAAGCAAAACCCAGCCTGAAGCTCCTGGCCCACGCACCTCAGCGACAGCCCACACAGACCCCTGCAAAGGACAGGTAGCAAAACACCGCAACACAGGACAAGCAGCCCCTAATCTTAGATGGCAGCTTATTTCAGAGTATTGTTCTAGTCAGTCACCCTGTTTGCTCCTCCTTGACTTTACTGACCTGTTAGGACAGCAGTTCTCAGCCCTAGCTGCTCATTAGAAATATCTGGGAAATGTCTGTCAACATACCTGAAGTCCAGAACCCACACTGGTCTGAGATGGGGCCAAGGCATCAGCATTTTTCTTAATTCTCTAGGTGACTCTAATGTGTAAAAGGTTTGAGAACCATTGTTCCACCTCGTTAGCTTCTGTTCCTTTTTACCTTCCACTTCTTCCCAGACTTTCTTCCACACTCACCTACCCAGACCCACCATATTTACCCACTCCTTTTCCGATCAATTCTTTTCCAGGTCCTGGCTTCTCCTGGCTCTTCCCAATGGAACACCCACCAAGGTTACAAAAATACCTTAGCAAGAGTCTAACTACACACCCACCATTTCCCTCTTTCACTTAAGCCCAGCTCAAATCTGACAATCCACATAACCTTTTCTTCTTGGAACCCAGCAACATTCAACACCTTGCTCTACATGTGGACCAAACGTCTTAACCTTGGCCAGTCCCTTGTCCACCTAGCCATTCTCCTTTCTGTCACAGGGCTTCTCAACTTCAGAACTATCACATGTAAGGGCAAATCATTCTTTGTTGTGGGAGGCTGCCCTGTATACTAACAGAATGTTTAGCAGCATCCCCGCTCTCTGCTCACTAGATGCCAGTAGCACTCTTCCCCCAACCTGTAAAACAAAAATGTCTCAAGACATTGCCAAATGATCCCTGAGGAGGGGGAAGAACTGCCCCCCCATCCCAAATCCTATTGAGAACCACTGCTCTGTCTGTATGTCTAATCCCCCAAACTACTTCAATAGAGTTGGTTCCTCTGCCATCTGGTATGTATTTCCTTCCCAGTTTCAATTTCACCCAAGTTTACAATCCATTACTCTGAAGCATCTACTTCCACATGAGTTGACAACCTTCAGCTTTGATTCAGCTTCCCAAATGATGCCAACTTCAAAGCAGCTAAAACAGATTCTCACATCTGTTACTCATCCTTAACCCTCCTGTTGCAGAGGAACAACTGTAACTTCTCCATTACATACCTTTGTTCCATAAAGACTGGCCTTATGCTATAAGCCCCTGTAAACACTAAATTAATTTATATAACAATGAAAATATTAATAGACAGAACATAGACCAAACCCTTTCTTAACATTAGAAATGCTAAGGTGCTTCCTGACTCTGAACACACTTACCTTCATTCCTCCCTTTGACTTGTGGAACAGGAATTATAATGTTCTTGCAAAGCCCTTTGAAATTCCAGATTGGGTGGAATTTCATTTCAATTCATTTTGAGTAAGAAATCTTAATTATTTGAGCTAATGGAGAGGAATGAAGCAGCAAAAATAGAAAATCCATGAAATACAAATTTAAGCACATACTGACACAAACACATATTCTCAAATTTTCAGAAATTAAAAGGTTACTAAAAGTTATTAGACTGGTTTTATTGTGTGACTCATAAATCATCCAAATGGAGAATTGCTAATATGTTTGAGAATTACATTACTGGCATAACATAGCCAGAGAAGTGACCTTCCATAGTTCTTCATCACAATTGGAGGTGATTTTAATGTCAACTTTTTTGGTAGCGTTAAATAAAAATTTTTATTTGCTTTATAGTTTTCTATATTTTATATTATCTTTATTAAACCCATATTATTTTTATTGTGATAAACTATACATAAAATTAATCATTTTAAGTGTACAATTCTGTGGCATTACATGCATTCATTGTTGTGCAGCCATAACCACCATCCACCTCCAGAACTTTTTCATCTTCTCCGACAACAGTTTTTTTTTTGGTTTTTTTTTAACATCTTTATTGGAGTATAATTGCTTTACGATGGTGTGTTAGTTTCTGCTCTATAACAAAGTGAATCAGTTATACATATACATATATCCCCATATCTCTTCCCTCTTGCATCTCCCTCCCACCTTCCCTATCCCACCCCTCCAGGTGGTCACAAAGCACCGAGCTTATCTCCCTGTGCTATGCGGCTGCTTCCCACTAGCTATGTATACCGACAACAGTTTTTAAGAGATACTCCCTCCCTTATGTCTACTAATAATCTGCTAAATGTCATTTTAAGTTAATTTCCTGTAGCTCTTATTAAAATAAATGTAAAGTCTACCAAAACAGTAGTTCAAAAAGTTGTTTTGAAGGACAGCATTTATATAGGTTTGTAAATTCAATTTTCTTATACAAAAAGAGAATTCTTGTCTTTCATAATCATGCTTCAAACATTCTCACTACTCAATGTCTGACTAATCCTGTCCATCCTCCATCTTCCTGTCAACAGCCTACACGGACTTAACATGTGCAAGCCCCAAAGGTTCTTTTCACCTGTTAGATCCAGAAACTAAAATAAAAGTAGTGATTTTCCTCACTTATCCCCAAATTGACTCAAACCTAGAATGAAACTACATGATGATAAAAACATGAAGCTTTTTTGAGAATTCTTTTAAGATGCTGGGTAGAAGAAGACTATGCATTACAGGGGAGAAATATAACAACAATATAAGGAAGTTTCACTGTTGTGAAACTTTGTCATAGTCAGTTTGGGCTGCTGTAACAAAAATACCATAGACTGGCTAGCTTAAACAACAAACATTTGCTTCTCACAGTTCTGGAGGCTGAGAAGTCCAAGATCAAGGAGCTGGCAGATTTGTTGTCTGATGAGGGGCTGCTTTCTGGTTCTAGACACCTGTCTTCTCATGTGTCTTCACATGGTGGGAGAAACGAGGGGTCTCTCTGGGGTCTCTTTTTTTTAACTTTTTATTTTATATTGGAGTATAGTTGATTAACAATGTTGTGTTAGTTTCAGGTGTACAGCAAAGCAATTCAGTTATACATATACATGTATCTATTCTTTTCCAAATTCTTTTCTCTGGGGTCTCTTTTATAAGGACAGTAACCTCATTCATAACGGCTCCATCCTCATGACCTAATCACCTCCCAAAATCCCCACCATCAAACACCATCACATTGGGGGTTGGGATTTCAACATATGAATTTTGGGAGGACATAAACATTCAGTCCTTAGCACTGTTTTTTTTCTTGCTCACGTTTTAAAATAAACCCTCTCAGATCCCGAGGATAAAACTTTGACCTTACAGCTGTGTTTCTGACATAAACTCAGGGAGAGAATTTATACTTTGAATACACATGGTTCTGAGCAGAGAAAAAAAAAAAAAACATATCTGCTATTGTAAGGTCGGAGCATCATTGTACAGGTCATTTATTTTTTAAAAGTCCCTGAAACTGTCATTTAAAAAACCCACAACTCTCACCAGCTGAACATTTGGAACCGTATACTCTAGCATTTCAGGGAAGTCAAATTTCTTTCCTACAACTCTTAAGAGGCACCTCTTGAAACTTTCCAGTTAAGATTTTCAAAACTGTGTGACAAATAACAGCCCTAGGGGAAAGCCCATAATATGGCTGTCAGTGAACTTAACTTCCATCATAAAATGGAAATGTTGTCAAGTATTTTGGGCTTTGGAGCAGCTGCCACCTAATAACTATTCAGAAACAAATGCCCAAATCAGTTTAGGTCTCATCATAAACTCTGACTTTCAATTCAAAGAGAAGGATAGTCATTTTTTTGTATTTATTTATGAAAACTACAGTTAGAAATTTCTCAAAAAAAACACATATATAGGTACACAGAGGGATAATTGATTCTTGGTAGTGTTATCAAAAAAGTTAAGGGCAATTTTAAGTTAGTTCTTTTTCTCCTTAATACCTAAATTAACATAAGCATTCATTCATTTATTCAACAAATTTTTACTGAAGATCTATTATGTGCTAGGCAGCATGGAGCCCTGAAACAAAAATAAAGAAATAAATGCTTTTTTCCCCCTCCTATGAATGGGCAGATAGAGGTCAAAGGTGAGTGAATATTAAGACCACGCCATAAAGTAGAAGTAAGCAACCCACGTCACCAGGAAATCTAAAATCCTAGTTTCATTTCCCTTACATTCCTCTCACTCTAACCTGTGACTTTTATTCAATGCTTTCCAAAGAAGAAAGATAAAGGCTAAATAAGAAAATACTTCTACTCCCCTTTCCTTTTATATACAGAAATGAGGGCTTGCTCTTACCTTGGATTCTTTCTCACCCACTCAGAAAGTAACAGAATGAATTCATGAGGAATAATTTGTAAATAATTTGGGAAATTGATGTCAGCTACTATAACAAAAGAGAAGCCCAAAATTTTAGAATCTGCCATTACTGTGCTTCATCTTTTCCACTTTGAAAAACCAGGTGGGTGGGAAGAGGGGGGGCAACACGCACAGGGTATCATTCCTAGTAGCTATTAAATGTATCAATATTTTTTAAATTGTAGGGGGGAAGTGCAAACATGCAAAGTGTGTAAGGCCTAACATGGCTAAGTTTTCTGTGATTTTTGGTAGTTCCAGAGGTAAAGGCCCTTTAACTGACCTGTTCACCATTTTGCTCTCTGTTGTTGAAGGTAAGGAAAACACACCTGAAAGGATATGCCTGTGTCTCAAATATATTAGGGGCTCAATTAATGATTGTTGAAAGTTGAACAGATGAGCTGCTATTTCAGCATTCTTGACGCATTACAGCAGGTGCTTGATAAACTACCTACTAAATAAATAATTTATTATGTCCCTCTCAACACTCCCTAATATGTCTCTTGATGATGAGATCTAGGGATGAGCAGAAAAAAAGAGTTTCTCATTCAAACACGGTGTTCCCAATATTATTGCAACCGAATCTCATGTAAAATTGCATGACCTGAGAGGTTTGAAGGGAGAAGAAAGGTGAACAAAACCTTATCCCACCCCTGCAGCCAGGTGCTCTGCATGTGACTTAATGTACATAAACCTTACCCCATAAACAGCTGCCTAAGTAGTTTCTAACTTGCTGTGCCCACCAAACACATCCCCCACAGAGCCTCAAGGGGTCTTTGCAAAAAGGAATCCTCTGATTATTCCACACTTGCTTAAAACTCTTCATCCCTAATAACTAATGTCCAAATCCTTCAACATGGTATGTGAGGCTCTCATTGTCCCTTCAGCTGTTTTTTGTTTGGTTGGTGGGCTTTTTCAGTTTTTTTTTGGCTGTGGGTTTTTTTGGGGGGGGGCAGGGGGCTTTTTTTCCCATGAGTTTCTGGTTCTTACTATCTCCAGGTCTTTCCTCATTAAGTTGGCCTCTGCTTAGAAGGCACCTCCACTTCCTCTTCTCTACCTTTAAGCCTCACTTCTGGCATCTCCTCCTCTAGCAAGTCTATGGCAGGAGTTAGATATCCCCCTTTCTCACTCCTATAACTTCTCAGACTATCCCAGCACTGCACTTCCTACTTATTTTGTCATTATTCATTCAGCCCCCTTACTAATTCTCAGTGCTTACTCATTCGTGTATCTATATCAGACTGGCACAGTCCAGCACATAGTAGGTACTCAAGAGATTTTGAATGAATGAGTGACTGAGTGGTTGTACATGGAGAAATGTTGCAGGACCAAGTTAAAAGCTAATGACTTAAAGTGGCCCGTGATACCTCTTTTTTACTCAGCCCCATAGGCCACTCTTATCTGTGAGTAGAAGGAGAGGTGATTTCTGGCTCCAAAGGAGCATTGGCCTTGAAACTTATTTTGTGAGCAGAGTGAAGCGGAGAACTTGAGAGACTAATATTTCCCTAAACTATCCATCAAATACAAGCCCAGCAGATACCAGCAGTTTTCAACCCCATCACCACCACCCCCATCACCAAGTTCTTTTTTTTTTTAACATGTTGTTGTTTTTTATTTACTTTCTCATATAATTTTTTTTTTTCACATCTCCACTGGAGTATAACTGCTCTACCATGGCGTGCTAGCCCCTTGCCTACAACAAAGCGAATGAGCTATACACATACACATGCTCCCACATCTCTTCCCTCCCACGTCCCCCTTCCTCCCACCCCCCCCACCCCACCCCTCCACCACCAAGTTCTTAACCACAAATGAAGGTGAACTCCTCCCTGTAATTCTACAAGTTCAGTATATCTTTAATGTTTAGGACTTTTGTCTTTTAAATTCATGTAAATTTCCAGTGAACCGACTTAATTCCCCAACTCGTACATCCACACCTCAATTAGCTAAACCGATGTTCCAGGAAGGTGTTCCATATTCACTTTATAGCTTCCCATCCTTTTCCAACTCCCCCAAGAAGTGCCTCGTTAAAGAAATATGGGATACGTTGTAGTTCCTCTTCCGTACTACATTCTTACAAACCAAGCATCAGCCATAATTAACGAAAAAAAAAACTAGAATAAAAACAGAGTGGGGGGGCTTCCCTGGTGGCACAGTGGTTGAGAGTCCGCCTGCCAATGCAGGGGACACAGGTTTGTGCCCCGGTCCGGGAAGATCCCACATGCCGCGGAGAGGCTGGGCCCATGAGCCATGGCCGCTGAGCCTGCGCATCCGGAGCCTGTGCTCTGCAACCAGAGAGGCCACAACAGTGAGAGGCCCATGTACCAAAAAAAAAAAAAAAAAAAAAAAAAAACAGAGAGGGGAGGACCTTCAGAAATAGAAAAAAGGGGGAGACTCGTTCAAGATGGCAGAGTAGAAGGACGTGTGCTCACTCCCTCTTGTGAGAGCACCGGAATCACAACTAACCTCTGAACAATCATTGACAGGAAGACACTGGAACTCACCAAAAAAGATACCCCACATCCAAAGACAAAGGAGAAGCCACAATGAGATGGTAGGAGGGGCGCAATCACAGTAAAATCAAATCCCATAACTGCTGGGTGGGTGACTCACAAACTGGAGAACACTTACACCACAGAAGTCCACCCACTGGAGTGTAGGTTCTGAGCCCCAGGTCAGGCTTCCCAACCTGGGGGTCCGGCAAGGCAAGGAGGAATTCCTAGAGAATCAGACTTTGAAGCGGGCGGGATTTGGTTACAGGACTTCGACAGGACTGGGGGAAAGAGAGACTCCACTCCTGGAGGGCACACACAAAATAATGTGCGCATCAGGACCCAGAGGAAGGAGCAGTGACCCCATCGGAGACTGAACCAGACCTACCTGCTAGTGTTGGAGGGTCTGCTGCAGAGGCGGGGGGAAGCTGGGGCTCATCGTGAGGACAAGGACACTGGCAGCAGAATTTCTGGGAAGTACTCCTTGGAGAGAGCACGCCCAGAGTCTGCCATTAGAGCAGACCACCAAAGAGCCCGGGTAGGCTCCAGTGTTGGCTTGCCTCAGGCCAAACAACAAACAGGGAGGGCACCCAGCCTCACCCATCAGCAAACAAGCAGATTAAAGTTTTACTGAGCTCAGCACACCAGAGCAACAGCCAGCTCTACCCACCACTAGACCCAAGCTTTAACACAAGCTTTAAATGACACAATAGAGCAGATAGATTTAACTGATACTTATAGGACATTCCATCCCAAAACAGCAGATTACAGTTTCTTCTCAAGTGCGCACAGTACATTCTTCAGGATAGATCACATCTTGGGTCACAAATCAAGCCTCAGTAAACTTAAGAAAATTGAAATCATATCAAGCATCTTTTCTGACCACAACACTATGAGATTAGAAATCAATTACAGGGAAAAAACCGAAAAAAACACAAACACATGGAGGCTAAACAATACGTTACTAAATAACCAAGAGATCACTGACGAAATCAAAGAGGAAATCAAAAAATACCTAGAGACAAATGAGAATGAAACATGACGATCCGAAACCTATGAGATGCAGCAAAAGCAGCTGTAATAGGGAAGTTTATAGCCATACAAGCCTACCTCAAGAAACAACAAACATCTCAAATAAACAATCTAACCTTACACCTAAAGGAACTAGAGAAGGAAGAACAAACAAAACCCAAAGTTAGCAGAAGGGAAGAAATCATAAAGATCAGAGCAAAAATAATGAAACAGAAACAAAGTAGACAATAGCATCGATCAATAAAACAAAAAGCTGGTTCTTTGAGAAGGTAAACAAAATTGATAAACCATTAGCCAGACTCATCAGGAGGGAGAGGACTTAGATCAATAAAATTAGAAATGAAAAAAAAAATACGACACCACAGACATAAAAAGCATCCTAAGAGACTACTACAAGCAACGCTATGACAGTACAATGGACAACCTGGAAGAAACAGACAAATTCTTAGAGAGGTATACCTTCCAAGACTGAACTAGGAAGAAATAGAAAGTATGAAGAGACCAATCACAAGTAATGAAATTGAAACTGTGATTAAAAATCTTCCAACAAACAAAAGTCCAGGACCAGATGGCTTCACAGGTGAATTCTATCAAACATTTAGAGAAGACCTAACACCCATCCTTCTCAAACTCTTCCAAAAAATTTCAGAGGAAAGAACACTCCCAAACTCATTCTATGAGGCCACCATAACCTGATACCAAAACCAGACAAAGATACTACAAAAAAGAGAAAATTACAGACCAACATCACTGATGAATACAGATGCAAAAATTCTCAAAAATATACTACCAAACAGAATCCAACAACACATTAAAAGGATCATACACCATGATCAAGTGGAATTTATCACAGGCATGCAAGGATTCTGCAATACACACAAATCAAACAATGTATTACACCATATTAACAAACTGAAGAAGAAAAACCATATGATCATCTCAGTAGATGCAGAAAAAGCTTTTGACAAAATTCAACACCCATTTATCATAAAAACTCTTCAGAAAGTGGGCATACAGGGAACCTACCTCAACATAATAAAGGCCATATATGACAAACCCACAGAAAACATCATTCTCAATGGTGAAAAACTGAAAGCATTTCCTCTAAGATCAGGAACAAGACAAGGATGTCCTCTCTCACCACTATTATTCAACATGGTTTTGGAAGTCCTAGCCACGGCAATCAGAGAAGAAAAAGAAAAATGCACACTGGAATACACACTGGAAAAGAAGAAGTAAAACTGTCAGTGTTTGCCGATGACATGATCTATACATAGAAAATCCTAAAGATGCTACCAGAAAACTACTAGAACTAATCAATGAATTTGGTAACGTTGCAGGATACAAAATTAATGCACAGACGTCTCTGGCATTCCTACACACCAACAATGAAAAATCAGAAAAAGAAATTAAGGAAACACTCCCATTTACCATTGCAACAAAAAGAATAAAATACCTAGGAATAAACGTACCTAGGGAGACAAAAGACCTGTATGCAGAAAATTATAAGACATTGCTGAAAGAAATTAAAGATGATACAAACAGAGGGAGAGATATACCATGTTCTTACATTGGAAGAATCAATATTGTGAAAATAACTATAGTACCCAAAGCAATCTACAGATTCAATGCAATCCCTATCAAATTACCAATGGCATTTTTTTACAGAACTAGAACAAAGTATCTCAAATTTTGTATGGAGACACAAAAGACCCAGAATAGCCAAAGCAATCTTGAGGGAAAAAAACGGAGCTGGAACAATCAGACCCCCTGACTTCAGACTATACTACAAAGCTACAGTAATCAAGACAATATGGTACTGGCACAAAAACAGAAATATAGATCAATGGAACAGGATAGAAAGGCCAGAGATAAACTCACACACCTATGGTCAACTAATCTATGACAAAGGAGGCAAGGCTATACAATGGAGAAAAGACAGTCTCTTCAATAAGTGGTGCTGAGAAAACTGGACAGCTACATGTAAAAGAATGAAATTAGAACACTCCCTAACACCATACACAAAAATAAACTCAAAATGGAGTAGACACCTAAATGTAAGACTGGAAAATATAAAACTCTTAGAGGAAAACATAGGCAGAACACTCTATGACATAAATTTCAGCAGGATCCTTTTGGACACACCTCCTAGAGAAGGGGAAATAAAAACAAAAATAAACAAATGGGACCTTAAGAAACTGTAAAACTTTTGCACAGCAAAGGAAACCATAAACAAGACGAAAAGGCAACCCTCAGAATGGGAGAAAATATTTGCAAACGAAGCAATGGACAAAGGATTAATCTCCAAAATATACTATATATATAAATAATCTCCAAAATATATAAACAGCCCATGCAGCTCAATATTAAAAAAAACAAATAACCCAATCCAAAAATGGGCAGAAGACCTAAAAAGACATTTCTCCAAAGAAGACATACAGATGGCCAAGAAGCACATGAAAAGCTGCTCAGCATCACTAATCATTAGAGAAATGCAAATCAAAACTACAATGAGGTATCACGTCACATCTGTCAGAATGGGCATCATCAGAAAATCTACAAACAACAAATGCTGGAGAGGGTGTGGAGAAAAGGGAAGCCTCTTGCACTGTTGGTGGGAATGTAAATTGATACAGTCACTATGGAGAACAGTATGGAGGTTTCTCAAAAACTAAAAATAGACTACCATACGACCCAGCAATCCCACTACTGGGCATATACCCAGAGAAAACCATAATTCAAAAAGACACATGCGGGCTTCCCTGATGGCACAGTGGTTGAGAGTCCGCCTGCCGATGCAGGGGACACGAGTTCGTGCCCCAGTCCGGAAGGATCCCATATGCTGCGGAGCAGTTGGGCCCGTGAGCCATGGCCGCTGAACCTGCGCATCTGGAGCCTGTACTCCACAACGGGAGAGGCCACAGCAGTGAGAGGCCCGCGTACCGCAAAAAAAAAAAAAAAAAAAAGACACATGCACCCCAATGTTCACTGCAGCACTATTTACCATAGCCAGGACATGGAAGCAACCTAAATGTCCAATGACAGATGAATGGATAAAGAAGATGTGGTACATATACATAATGGAATATTACTCAGCCATAAAAAGGAATGAAATTGAGTCATTTGTAGAGGCGTGGATGGATCTACAGACTGTCATACAGAGTGAACTAAGTCAGGAAGAGTAAAACAAATATCGTATATTAACGCACATATGTGGAATCTAGAAAAATGGTACAGATGAACTGGTTTGCAGGGTAAAAATCGAGACACAGATGTACAGAACAAATATATGAACACCAAGGGGGGAAAGTGGCGAGGGTGGTGGTGGCGTGATGATTTGGGAGGTTGGAATTGACATATATACACTAATATGTATAAAATGATAACTAAGAAGAACCTGCTGTATAAAGAAAAAGAAAAAAGAAATAAAAAAGGAGAAGTTACAATGGACACCACAGAAATACAAAGCATCATAAGAGACTACTACAAGCAACTCTATGCCAATAAAATCGACAACCTGGAAGAAATGGACAAATTCTCAGAAAGGTATAACCTTCCAAGACTGAACCAGGAAGAAATAGAAAATATGAACAGACCAATCACAAGTAATGAAATTGAAACTGTGATTAAAAATCTTACAACAAAGAGAAGTTCAGGACCAGACGGATTTACAGGTGAATTCTATCAAACATTTAGAAAAGAGCTAACACCCATCCTTCTCAAACTCTTGCAAAAAACTGCAGAGGGGGCTTCCCTGGTGGCGCAGTGGTTGAGAGTCCACCTGCCGATGCAGGGGACACGGGTTCGTGCCCCGGTCCAGGAAGATCCCACATGCCGCAGAGCGGCTGGGCCCGTGAGCCGTGGCCGCTGAGCCTGCGCGTCCGGAGAGGCCACAGCAGTGAGAGGCCCGTGTACTGAAAAAAAAAAAAAAAAAAAAAAAACTGCAGAGGAAGGAACACTCCCAAATTCATTCAACAAGGCCACCATCACCCTGATACCACAACCAGACAAAGATACTATAAAAAAAGAAAATTACAGACCAATATCACTGATGAATATAGATGCAAAAATTCTCAACAAAATACTAGCAAACAGAAACCAACAACACATTAAAAGGATCACACACCATAATCAAGTGGGATTTATCACAGGCTTGCAAGGATTCTTCAGTATATGCAAATTAATCAATGTGATACACCACAGTAACAAACTGAAGAAGAAAAACCATATGATCATCTCAATAGATGCAGAAAAAGCTTTTGACAAAATTCCACACCCATTTATGATAAAAACTCTCCAGAGAATGGGCATAGAGGGAACCTACCTCAACATAGTAAAGGCCATATATGACAAACAGCAAACATCATTCTCAATGGTGAAAAGCTGATAGCATTTCCTCTAAGATCAGGAACAAGACAAGGATGTCCACTCTTGCCACTATTATTCAACATGGTTTTGGAAGTGCTAGCCACAGCAATCAGAGAAGAAAAAGAAAAAAAAAGGAACACAAATTGGAAAGGAAGAAGTAAAACTGTCACTGTTTGCAGATGACATGATACTATACATACATAATCCTAAAGATGCCACCAGAAAACTACTAGAACTAATCAATGCATTTGGTAAAGTTGAAGGATACAAAGTTAATGCACAGAAATCTTGTGCAGTCCTATACACTAACAATGAAAGATCAGAAAGAGAAATTAAGGAAACAATCCCATTCACCACTGCAACAAAAAGAATAAAATACCTAGGAATAAACCTACCTAAGGAGGTAAAAGACCTATATTCAGAAAATTATAAGACACTGATTAAAGAAATCAAAGATGACACAAACAGAGGGAGAGATATACCATATTCTTTGACTGGAAGAATCAATATTGTGAAAATGACTATACTACCCAAAGAAATCTACCGATTCAATGCAATCCCTATCAAATTACCAATGGCATTTTTTTTACAGAACTAGAACAAAGTATCTTAAAATTTGTATGGAGACACAAAAGACCCAGAATAGCCAAAGCAATCTTGAGGGAAAAAAACGGAACTGGAACAATCAGACCCCCTGACTTCAGACTATACTACAAAGCTACAGTAATCAAGACAATATGGTACTGGCACAAAAACAGAAATATAGATCAATGGAACCAGATAGAAAGCCCAGAGATAAACCCACACACCTATGGTTAACTAATCTATGACAAAGGAGGCAAGGCTATACAATGGACAAAAGACAGTCTCTTCAATAAGTGGTGCTGGGGAAACTGGACAGCTGCATGTAAAAGAATGAAATTAGAACACTCCCTAACACTATACACAATAATAAACTCAAAATGGATTAAAGACCTAAATGTAAGACCAGACACTATAAAACTCTCTTAGAGGAAATCATAGGAAAAACACTCTTTGACATAAATCACAGCAATATCTTTTTTGATCCACCTCCTAGAGTAATGGAAATAAAAACAAAACAAATGGGACCTAATGAAACTTAAAAGGTTTTCCACAGCAAAGGAAACTATAAACAAGACAAGAAGACAACCCTCAGAATGGCAGAAAATATTTGCAAATGAATCAACGGGCGAGGATTAATCTCCCAAATATATAAACAGCTCATTCAGCTCAATATTAAAAAAACAAACAACCCAATTAAAAAATGGGCAGAAGACCTAAATAGACATTTCTCCAAAGAAGACATACAGATGGCAAAGAGGCACATGAAAAGCTGCTCAACAACACTAACTAATTATTAGAGAAATGGAAATCAAAAGTACAATGAGGTACCACCTCATGCCGGTTAGAATGGGCATCACTAGAAAATCTACAAACAACAAATGCTGGAGAGGGTGTGGAGAAAAGGGAACCCTCTTGCCCTGTTGGTGGGAATGTTCAATACAGCCACTATGGAGAACAGTATGGAGGTTCCTTAAAAAACTAAAAATAGAATTACCATATGACCCAGCAATCCTACTACTGGACATATACCCTGAGAAAACCATAATTCAAAAAGACACATGCACCCCAATGTTCATTGTAGCACTATTTACCATAGCCAGGTCATGGAAGCAACCTAAATGCCCATTGACAGATGAATGGATAAAGAAGATGTGGTACATATATACAATGGAATATTACTCAGCCATAAAAAGGAATGAAAGTGGTCATTTGCAGAGACGTGGATGGACCTAGGGACTGTCATACAGAGCAAAGTCAGTCAGAAAGGGAAAAAGAAATATCATATATTAACGCATGTATGTGGAATCTAGAAAAATGGTACAGATGAACCAGTTTGCAAGGCAGAAATTGAGACACAGATGAAGAGAACAAATGTATGGACACCAAGGCAGGAAAGCAGTGGGGGGGGGGGATGAATTGGGAGATTGGGATTGACATATATACACTAACATGTATAAAATAGATAAGTAATAAGAACCTGCTATATAAAAATATATATTTTAAAAAAGAAATCAAAAAAAAAAGTGTGTGTGTTTTTAGTGTGTGTGTGTGTGAGGGGGGCTTGTCCTTAATATGAAAGCTACGCAGAACTTCACACTTGTATACCTAATGATTCTAGAGTTATTTCACACCACCATCATCCACATTCCCTTGAGAGCTTCCAATGAATCCTATTATTTCCATAGTTCTTAAAGAAGAAAAAAGTACCT
Organism: Pseudorca crassidens; assembly: GCF_039906515.1. Taxonomy (NCBI): domain Eukaryota; kingdom Metazoa; phylum Chordata; class Mammalia; order Artiodactyla; family Delphinidae; genus Pseudorca; species Pseudorca crassidens. Next base: position 29,541,021 of record NC_090313.1, on the reverse strand, counting down.
CCAGGTGCTTTCTCTCTTGGCATCACTTCATACAAAAAAGACTCAGATATATTTGCATTTATGTAAAAAGATATTCAATACAGCACTCTTTGAAGTAGAAATTTTTTTAAAAACCTGGAAATTTAAACGCCCATCAAAGAAAGACTGGTAAAATAAATGACAGCACATCTAGACAATGGCATTTCATGCACAGTATCATGTAGCCATTAAATAAGATGAGGTAGATAGATCATTGTTACGTGTACGAGCATGCATTGCAGGAGCTCCAGGATAAGTGGTTAAGAGAAGAAAGCAAGGCAAGGAATAGGCATAAATTCTACTGAATACAAAAAAAGAGGGGAATTAGTTATGTATCCATTCATTCATATATTCATTCATTTATATGTAATGTCTCTGTAAATGCACTAGTGATTATCCCTGGGAAAAACTAGGGGTTACTGGAGGGTGGAGATCTACTTTTTACGATACACACTCTTATATTGCTTAAATTTTTCACCATAAACTTTTCAAAAACTAAAACAAAAGCTATCTGGAGGAAGTAAAGGCAAAAGCAAAGAGGAAGGGCAAAGCCTGCCTCACTGCCCACCTGACTCACTGCTTCCTGGCCACAGTCCAGCAGCCCGGGGCTGGTGTGATGGGCTCCAACTTCTGTGATTTCTCAACGTGGGAGACACTATGCTTTCTCTCGAGACGGGGGACATCAGTGACTGAGGATGGTTCAGGAAAGAGCCCCTATATCCGAAATGCAGAGCCTCTCCCCACATTCTTTAGAATTTTATCTTCATGCATTATACTTTTTATTAAGGCCCATCTCGCAGCATCTATTTCCTTTTCCCCACAAACTTTAAGAGGTCATCTCTACCTACATCCCCCATGTTCAAAGTAATTCACACGTGTTGCCAAGACTGTGGTCAAAGAAAATGTTTGTGAAGGACTTTTACTCCACATTGAGGACCAAACCACCTTGACAACAGGGGTTTTTGACAATAAACTCTGGGGAAAGGGCCCATTCATTCCTGGCCCTCCTCGCCAATTACCCAGTGAGGAGTCCTTCTGACGCCATTAGCCCTACAACAATTTAGGAAGCATTCCCAGTGTTCAGAGAACCCCTGAAATGAAATTAGACCAGTGTTTGAGCCATACCAAAGAGCCAAGACGAATAATTAAAGGGTGAATGTTTTATTCTTTAGTGTTTAATAGAATACATCACAAGTCACATAATCAATGATTCATTACTTCACACGCAGGGAGGAAAGCAATATTGAGGATTTCTGTTATACAACTGGTTGTGATCACAGAGAGAGAACCAAAATCTCTAGAGCATTTAGATGGTTGAAGAAATTCTCACTTAAAGTTTGGGCATGTCTGAAAAAACTTCCTCAGTTCTTAAAATATAAAAGGATTTTTCTTTTTCTTGGCTTTCTGTTTCATTAGAAAGCCTGATAATTGTATAATGATTTTTTCCCTTTCTCCTTCAATTTTGAGAAAATGGCTCAGTGATATGTATCACTGAGCATATAATATTTTCAACAATTTCATAATCCCAGATAACTCTGAGGGAATCTTACATTGTTTCTCAGGTAAGAGTTTTTCAGATGCCCAGAAAAATTTAAATAACGCGTAATTTGCATCTTCAAAATTAATATCCACAATGGATGTTTTAACCTTTGTCATTAAATGTCACAAATGCTGTTTGAGTGGTCATAAATGAATTGTCATCATTTGTATTCAATATTAATAGCAAAATTCACCAGCCTATAAAGTCAGAAAGACAGTTGTATAATAGTTTACATTATAATTAATGTTCACGTACCTCAAAACACATTTAGAATTAAAAAAAGAAAAAAACCTTGGAAAAAAATCACAAAATGTATAAGGTGACAAGAATTCTTGGTCAACTAGTTCAGCTTCCTACCACATGAGCTTATACTCTAATGTAAATATTCTGGTTGAATTTCTTCCATCTTAGTTTCAAGGGCCCCAGTAGAGAAAAGAAATCTTCAAACATTAATACTTTTAGATGTTTATCATCCAAAACTGTGACAAAGAAAAGTTAACTTCAACATAGCATGTTTCTGGCTCTAGGAAAGCCTATTTTAGGTACTATAGCCACTGGAAACACATGACTATTTTATTTATTTCTCAAGAGATAGATTTAGGTTATCTAAGAAAACTAATTCAGCTTTTAAATGAGTTATAATAAGGAAAAACAGAAAAAAATTCCAAAGGATTTATTTACTCTGGTAGGTTTACAATAAAAATATTCAGTTTACAATTTTGAAATTTAAGTCAACTGAGTAAAGTATTTATGATTTAGATTATAAAAGAAATTCTTAAGGAATTCAATGCCTCCAGTCAATACTGTTCTAAATGCCTGCACTATCATTTATCACTTCTCATGTGGAGCACAAAAATGTTTTTGAATATTAGATTAGAATTTACCATAATTTAAAAAGTAAAAAATTATCAAAGCCTCACCTTACATGGCTTTAATGTAATAATAACATTCCATGGAAAATTCCAATAAAAATTGGAATATGTTATGAGCATGCCAGTTGCCTATTTTGTCTGAGAATTCACAGATTATGCATTTCCCCAGAAAAGCAACAGGCTCCTTATATATATATGGATCTGGTTTGAAAGAGAAGACAATTTTGTCTAGTATTGTAAATTATCACTTTGCTATCAATGCAAAAACCAAATCAAACACAAGAATAAAAATCGTACTGAAAGGGAAAATATTTAAGTCCCACACATTCAAGGAATATTTTCCACAACACGTAATTTGAAAAACTAAAATGAACATGGTTCATAGTCTACATGTTTTAAAAAACAGACAATATGTCAAACACTTGGTGCAAAAGCACTGAACATGGTACCTGTTTTTTAACCACCACTGTCAACCATTCTTTTTTAAAAAGTTAAATTTGTTATTAAAATCTAATGTCACTCAGTTGTATTTATGAACCAAATGGTAATTAGAGCCATTACATATGTAAATGCATGCTACGCTGAGTCAGATTAATGCAGTCATAATTTCTGAATAATTTATGACACCCTCCCAGGTTACTGAATGTCTTTGGAGAGCTTACTCAAATGGACGCTCAATATCTCATCCAAGCTCACAGATGACAACCAACACTCCAGCCCACTTTGTAGACCACTAAGGGTCCTTCTGTGGCTCAGAACACATGGTGAATAAGGGACCCAAAAGTGCAGAGGCCAAGTCATCTTATCTCAGTTATAGTATCCACCCAATGTAAAAATGAGTTTCCTACCCAGCCTTTACTTTGGACTAAGGTAGAATTTGTCATGTATCAACTTCCAACTTTAGAGGGGATAGTCATCATAGAAAAAAGGTTGGTTTACCATCTCTAACCATTCAATTCCCAGTCCTTGAGATAACGAAAGGGGTTAGGGAGTACTGCGGGGCAGCAAGGATGTGTGGAGGAGTGAGACGTGCATGCACAAAGCTGTGAAACAGTTCAACTCAAAGTTTTACAAGATAAAACTTTTAAGACTTGGGTGGCAGAGACAAAACTTGAGCAATTTCCCGTGACTCCTGGAGCTGAGCAGATTTAACAAGGCAAATCAGAAATCTCTGAGTCTTGCCATACGTCAGTGGCTTTGATCTGTCCCAAGATGTTCTCAATTATGTGCTTTTTGTTGCACAATCTAACAGAATACCACATAGGGTGCAGAAGTCTCTGTGACACTTACTTTTGGCCAGTGAGTGACATTCCCAAATCACTTCAGGCTTGAAACAGGGGTAAGTTCTGATGTGTTACCTAGCCCGAGAATACACCCAACACATAAGCAAGTGTGACTTCCTGAATGTTTCTGCTTCCCTTACAATTACGGTCTTTGTAATTGTAAAGCTAACTTTACTTTTCTAAACAGGCACCTCCAACAAAAGACCTCAAATCTTTCTCTTCCCCAATTAAAAAAAAAAAAAAGAATTGGTGGATTAAAAATACAGGCACCGTGGTTTATGTAGACAATTAATCGACATATTAGTATACAACTAATATCCAAGCAAAAAGTATGGGGCAAACTCAGCTTTATGTATTTTTTTCCTAACCCAATTTCCCAATAGACAAGGATATAAGAAACTCATTGAAACATGTTGCTTTAGTATATACACCATCTGATGCAAGTTACTGGGGGTAAAGACAGGAACGTTTATAGCATTAGTAAATTAATTAAAAAACTAAGTGATTCATGTAAAATGTTTATATATGGTATATACAGATTGGATCACGTGAGTCTAATAATAAAACTGTTCCAATTCTTAACATCTGTTATGGACATATAGTAAGATACAGTACAAGATTCATTTTTAAAAAGAAGAAAAAATAGCGCTAATTTAAACACTGAAAACGACTCTTACAAAATCTTTTAAAAACCTACTTCAAGAGAATGATGCTGAAACAAATGAAAAACGACAGGCTTCTCCATCATCACAGAATATCCAAAGGAGCCTCACAGCATGAGAGACAAGGATTCATTTCCCTTCACTTACAGTGTAGATACGATATACAGTGGGGATTTATTCCATGTTAGAGTAAAGGTATAAGGCAACCAGGTCTCCTTCTGTTTCAGTTGCATTTACGTGGAACACAATTTTATTGCTCAGCTCACTTTTAAGTACTTATTTGCCTTCATTTAAAAATATTCCACTTTACAGCTGTCTACAGATGGCAGCCCTTGGCGATTCTATTCTCTGCAGCTCTGTCATTCGAAAAGATTCCACCTTAACTTCAAACAACCTGCATCAAAGTGGCATTTTTCAGGTTTGCCCAGAAGTCAACATTGGCTGGGCTTGCAGACAGTTAGGATTTTTAATAAGAGAACTTAAGTCTAAGTAACCTAAATCAACATATTTTGTTCAAGGAAATAGATTTTAAAATCAGGACTTATAATCAACAAGAAAATAAAGTTCAAAAACTAAAACCCTACTGGGTAACTCTTTGGTTAGGTTATATAAGTATCAGCAAAACAGTTAGTTCAATAAACTGCCAGGTGAGAGTAGATCTGTGATTCACCTTTACAAAATGCTTTGCATGTTTTCGTGTGCTATTTTGTTAATGTGCATGTACTCAGACGGACGGTACAAACTTCCAACTTTCAAATAATAAATGAGTATATCCGCTCCTCCCTTCCCACCCCTCCTACCCTCCTTCCTCCCTCCCCACCCCACCCCCCAAGGCTTAAGAGCTAAGGTCCTACTGACAGTCACTGCAATAATACAGGTTTTCTTAATACCCACGACGTGCATTACTACCCCGCTCCGTTCACAGTCACAGCCAGGTGACCTCCCGCAATGCTCGGCGACCTGAGCTGTCATTCTCTCTTTCCCCCTCTTGCCAATAACGGGTGCCATGTCAAGCAGTCGAACCAAGGGCTTCTGGCGGTGAGCCCAGGAGAAAGGGTGCCTCTTCAGGCAGGAGGGGAACTTTCTACAAGTATAAACCACAGACGAAGACCTTTAAATCTGCACAGAAACCAAACGCTCCTTCATTATGCCATCACCATATTCTTCTCCTACTTCTACCTGTAACTTTTCAAAACTTTGTTCATTTATAGTCCCTGAACGGCCTCCGCGGGATCCTAATTCCAGCTCTGGAGTCTTCCAATCAGCCTCCTAAAACTTCACCTTTAAAGAGGGTCAAAAGACTACGCAATAAATGACCTTTCAAAACTATTCCCACACACTGCTATCAACTCTCTCTCTTAAACCGCGAATGAGTCATCAGGGCTTGAGAAGATTTCAAGGAATCTTCTATACACTGGACAGGGTCCGGTTAGGTTCGGAACAATTCAGTCATTCCCAGGTACTAGGTGACTTTGTAGCCACACTGCCCCACTACATCCAGACTGAAGGACAATCCGGGGGAGGGGTGGTTTGAGGCCGGGGGCAGAGGAAGCATGGGGTGGAGAGGTACGTCTGGGCGCTCTCTTTTAGTGGGGTCCAGAGAAGACGAAGAAGCCGAGAGGATCTGTGGCTGCAGGTACTAAAGTGAGGGGTCAGTGGGTCTACCGCAGGTGGGGAACAGGGGAATGGGAGAACGTGGGGTGGGAGGGGAAATCTATAGCCCTTTCCCCGGCAAGAAGGAGAGGGAATGGGCGCGCTGGAGTCGCAAGAGGGTGTGGGGAGTTCACTCCCTGCAGAAGACGTACTCGGTGTAGCTGGTCCAGATCTTGTCCTCGTTCTGATCGGTGCTGCTGGCGAAGGCGCAGGTGCCCGTGGAACTGCACGCCACCATGTGGAAGCCCGACTCGGACAGCTTGTCGAAGGCCTGCTCCAGGAAGTTGAACTTGAGGTAATAGCGCGAGGTGTAGCGCTCCGGAGGCCGGTCGGGGTCCCGGCTCTCGTTCAGGGTATCCCCGAACACCTCCTTGGCCAGCGATGTCTTGCCGCACACGGTGATGCGCGCCACTCGCCGGAACTTAGCGTCCGCCTGCGCGTCCCGCCCGATGGTGTAGGAGCCGCGGTAGCCGATGGTGATGTAGCCCGAGCGTCGGCTGCCGTCCAACGACTGGGACGGCGTGAGCAGCGGGCCGGCCGCGCCCCCCGACGGGCTGCGGCTAGCCACCTCCAGGGTGGGCGACGGCGCCCCAGCCGAGGCGCCCTCCTGCTGCTCAGGCTCCGCGTAGCCGAGCGGCAGCAGCTCGTCGCCCAGCGAGCCCTCCTTCTGCACCCCGCGCCGCGAGTGCGGCGGCGGCGGCCCGGGGCCGGGCTGCTGGGGCTCCCCGAGGCGGCGCACGAGCTCCGGCAGCTCGAAGTACTCGGCCTCGCGCTGCAGCCGGCTGCGCTCGGGGAAGTAGTCAGGCAGCACGAGCTGCAAGTCCCGCAGGTAATCCAAGATGTAGCGGAAGAGGAAGCCGTCTCGGTCTAGAAAGAAGCGGCCTTTGCTGTCCCGGGCCAGCTCCTGCGGCTGCTGCTGCGTGAACATGCGCCAGAGCAACGAGTCGGGAACCGACACCACCGTGCAGCGCCGGGTCACATACACCTGGCCCCCCACGTTCAGCTCCACGATGTCGGGAAAGAGCGGCGGCTCAGCCGAAGACGACGAGGAGCCGCTGCCGCCGCCACCACCCCCGTTGGGTAGTCCACGAGTGCTGTCCGCCAGAGCCATGGCTAGGAGGTGGCCGGGCTAGGGCAGTGGCCGAGAGCCGGGCCGCGCGCCGGATCAGCCGCCGCCGCCTTTCTCGGACGCTCGTTCAGCCCTGCGCCCCGGCCCGCCGCTGCCACCGAGAGCCGCGCGGAGCCGAGCGCACGACGCGAGCGCGCCTCTGTGCGCCTCCGCGAGCGCCGCTGCACTCCTCCCGCCTCGCCCGCGCGCTTCAGGGGAGTGCCGGGTGGCGACCAGCGCGCTGCTTAAGTAGAGCCGGGCGCCGCGGCGCGCAGAAGGCGGGGGCGGCTGCGGAGCGGCGGAGCGGCGGAGCGTCGCTCCCAGGGCGGGAGGGGGTGGTGGGGCGGGGAATCGATCTGCATCTGAAACGCTGACGCCGCGGCCGGCTGCTGGCTCCACCCCGGCTCGCGCGCCGCCGGGACACCCCGACTTCCCTACCGCCTCCTCGCCCGGTGCTCTAGCCCCTTCCCGCTCCTGCCCAACTTTCTTCCTCTTCCAAAGCGGACAGAACCTGGGCTTGGCCGCTTCGGAAGACGAACCTTCTTTGGAGGGGCAGTCACTGCGCCCCCTCTCCTCCTAACTGCAGCCGGAGACTGTGGAAGGAGCACGTGAACTTTCGGGCTCCCCCCACCCGGGGAGTGGAAGGGCCTGGCTGCCCCCGGAGACTCGCCGCTTTAAACACGCGGCTCGTCTCGTTGCTGAAAGTTCTAGAGAGAGCCCAAAAAATCTGGAGAGGCGGTGGGGCCGCCCCGGCCTGGAGGCAGCTAGATTTTGTTCGCGCGTACGAGTAGCCTCGTAAAAACCCTAGAAACAAAAAGCTAACCTCGGTATCCTGCTATAGAACGCTCTCCCATAGTTTATTTTCTGGGTAAAAAGGCAAACTCATTAGTTGGGAGGCCTCAAAATTGGAGGAAATGGCAAAAGGGGAACTTGGGTGAGTTCAAGGAATGACTTCGGGGCGTGTTCCCCTCCCGGTGGCGGACGCGACCTTCCCCCACTCCCGCTTTTTGGCCAAGCTGAAGGGGCATGCACTGTGAGGCCTAAGGGAAAGCTACGTGTCCGCGGCCCTATCAGCCCCGGGTGAATCGCGCTATGGAACTCGGAGGGTTTGAAGATCAAATATAATTTAGAAAACCTACCTTTCAAACCCTGCGTCTTTATCCTCCCAAAGGTCCAGGCTCACCCGCGGGCCTGGGTCACTCTGTTCAGCCCTTTCCGAGTACCCTCTAGCCTAAGGGTCCTTGTACACTTGAAGGCCCGCTCTAGATCCCTTCCGGTCCTCTCCCTTCGCACTCGTATTCGCCCTTCACAATGCAGCACCCAGGTCTCCTCCGCCGCGAAAGCTTCCCTGACTTCTCAGGTGGGTGGGGCTTCGGATGGCCCCTTCCACGTGCCCTAACGCCCAACACATTCTGACATTACGCGTCTGTGAGTGATTATCTAATCTCTGACTTTGGTAAATAGCTTCCTGAGCACTGCAGAATGAGGACGGAAGAGAGGGTAGTGAAGAATGTTTAGCAATCATCAAGTCAATGGTTATTTGTTGTGCACCAGCTATTCATTCGGCCGCGCCGGGTAGAAGAATAATGTAAGACGGAAAAGGCTCCACAGAGCTTTCCGTGTAGCCTGGTAGGCAAGGGTCAGAAGTCTGAGCAGTTATCAGATCGGTTTGAAGTACAGACTGTCAATCAGTATAAATCAGGCGAGATCTTTGTTCTTGATAATAATGTTTCACCTTTTGTTTAACTACCCGATGAGCTTTACAGTCTCCTCATGGATGTGTGTCATTTTTACTTTGAAATGTTTATGTCTGCTGAACAGTTATCCATGTCAGTGTACTGAAATAAGATCAAGTAAGACCAGCTCACTTAACTGCAAGTACAGATTGTGATACTGAATATATTTGACCACTCTTTTTTTGTTTGTTCTTTGGTATAAATAATAGCTGACACAAAAGTTCCAAGTTCCAAAGCTGAATTTCTAGGCGGCTGGGCTACTACTTGTAATATCAGTGTCAAAGCCCTAAAGAAACCAGTCTCTTTTTTTGTAAATCCAAGAAAAGCCTTTTTCATATCAATTCCGTACATATTTTTGTATCATTACTTTGTTCATCATATCAGCAAATCCTGTCAGTTCTGCCTTCAGAATTCTTCCAGGCTATTAACATGTTTCACCACCTTCCTGCCATCACCCAGGACCAAGCCACCCATCACCTCTTGCACTGGCCTCCTAACTGCTTCCACCTTTGCCTCCTACAGTCTTTTATCACCAGAACAAAAAGAGAGATCCTATTATAACCTAAGTCAGATCATGTCACTGTGTCCAAAGCCCCTCTCTGGCTTCCCATCTCACCAAAAGTAAAAACCAAAGTACTTTCATTGCTTACAATACTCTACAAGATTGGAGCTGTCCCACCAGAACCTCTTAGACCTGTCCCCTGCCACTCTCCCAGGAGCTCCATGCTTTAACCACATTGCCCCCACCCCCTACTGTTTGCTCAGGGCCTTTGCACTCCCTGCTCCCTGTGCTGAAAGACTCACTTCCCCTCCCCCTCTTATCGTCCTCATCTTGTTCAGGTGTCTCCCTTCTCACCTTCAGCCTCTGCAGCAAGACCTTCCCTTGATCACCCTATTTAATATAGCACAACTCCGCCCAAGCGGCATCCATTTCCCTGCTTTAGTTGTTTACTATTTGTTTCCCTGCATTAGAATAGAAAGTCCAAGAGAGCATAGATTTGGGTTCCCTTGATTCATCACCACATCCCCAGTGCCTAGAACAGAACTGTCATATAATAGACATTGGATAAATATCTGTTTCCTACTTGTTTATTCCACCAATATTTATTAAAGGTCTACTACTATGTTCTAGGCAACATGTTAAAAAAAAATAATCTCTGCTTTCTTGGAGCTTCCAGGCTTGTGAGGGAGACAGATAATAAATATACAGATGAGTAAGTCTACTTCAGGTAGAGATAAATGCCATGAAGAAAATAAAATTATGAAATGAGATAGAGGGACTGAGTACAGGGATACTAGTTTATATAGACTGGCTGGGAGCCTCTCCACGAAAGTGGCATTTGAGCTGAATAATAAGCAAGAAAGCCATGAGAAGTTCTGGAGGAAGAACATTCCAGGCAGAGGGCAAAGCAAGTGAAAGGAGTCTGGGTTAGGAATGATTTGGGTACATCTCACAGTAGAAGTCTGTCTATTGTATCATCTGCTTGTATCTCCAGAGTGCCCTTGAAGAGATCAGCACAAGCTCAAATGTGAGCCATACTGCAGGCCTAGACACTACCTTCATTCTCCATCACTTAACACATTCATCCTCCATAGGCTGGTCTACTGCAGGAAGCCATCAGGATTTCCTTACAGAAGTCTCAGTTGTGCATGAGAGGAATAATAATGAATGAAACAGGTGATGTGAGACTGAAGGAATAATTTTCTGGTTAATTTGTATGTTCTATTTCCTGCCTACTGGTTGGTGTCATGAAATTCAAGAGGAAATAAAATAGGGAACTTTAATGCTGGGAGTTAAAGGCCTGAGTGTTTATAGAGGAAGGGAGGGGCCATAACTCTTCAGCTTCTTCAATAGGTTAAATATGCTTAATTGTCAGAGGATAAGGGAGGATTTGGGAAGCCACTAGCTCTGTGTCTCATCTCAATCCAGCTTCTAGTGATGGATACGTTGATGGTCATTGTTTCTTTTCAAGTGACTGTGTACTTTCCTCCATAACAGACAGCTGTCCTTTTATCCTAAAGTGTAGTGTATTGGAAACATCTCTGGACCTACATTCTCATCTGATTTGTATCTCTTCCCCACCTATTGCCTTCCAATCAGCTTCCCACCCTACCTCCACTGCACGTAGTAAATATTCTGAACACGAAAGATTTAAGAAAAGAATGAGGAAGACCACAAGAAATATAAAGTTAAAAGGGGAGGAAGAACTGGGGTGAAATGAAGTGAGTGCCTCTGAGGACTGAATAAATTTAATGTATGTGAAAACGGTCTGTAAGCTGTAAAACACCATTCAAGTGTCAGAATCAGTATTTTCTACTGTCTATCATGCTTGACAAGTCTACTCAGTAAATACTGAATGAATAAATGAATGGCAGAAACATTAAAATGAATGCTGTGAGGAAAGGGGAGAAGAGACAGAATCAGAAATTGTCCCAAACAAGTGTTTAGCTCATTCATCTTCCTCCCAATATGTGTGAATCTTATCTGTATGCAGGCTTTAAAAAGCATTGACTTTTTGCATTCAGGGAGAGAAAAGAATTAGATACAGAGAGATTTAATAACATTAAGCTTAAACGAACCAGGGGGTAAAATGATCTTAATGAAGATCTGGTAAAAGATATGCCAATAACTAATCTTTAAAAAAGAGAGTGAAAATGTTATGTGAGGGACATTGCCGAAATACTAGGTCTAGAAAGTAAATTCCAACATCACTATTATATGATTTTTATACCTAAGAGAACCAAAAATTAATAATGTTGGAAATTTTTATTTCCATATCCTTATAAACAGTATCTGAAGCTTTTCCAGGAAACAGGTAATAATATGATAGCAAGTGTTTATATAGCACTTACTATGTGCCAGCCCAGTTAATAGAACTATACGAGTATTAGCACGTTTAATCTTCACGATAACTCCATGGGGTTGGTACTGTTATTACCTGATTTTTAGAAGAGCAAATGAGTGGTGGAGCTGGGATTTGAACCCAGGCGGTCTAACTTTAAAATCTGTGCTTTTAAATACTGTGTGTGTGTATGTAACTATGTATATAAAAACACTTCTATGAATGCTTTATATGTAGGAAAGAAATAGGTTCTATGATTTTCCCCACTTTACAGATGATGAGCCCAAGGCAAAGAGAGGTTAGGTAATGTGACCAAGATAATGCAGCCATTTAGCCCTGCTAAGCACAAGAATGGTGTCCTAACGTCCATGGACTTCTGATCTACAGGATTGGTAACCAGAAACTCAAAGTAGCTACTGTGAAAGAATTAGGATTAGGAAGGAGTTAAATCCTTGGCTCTCGTTTCTCCTTCTATCGATGGCACAATCCTGCCTCAAGTAAGAATCTCCAAGGACATACTAAGCCCACAGACAGAATGGACACATTGTTGTCCTACACACAATTAATACATGATTTTACTTCTGGCTCTCTAAAATACCATGATGCTTTACAAAGCACCAGGTTTGTGGTATGTTTACTCAGTTTTATTCTGATCTCATTTACTGTGGACTAGGATAAAGTGAGTCCATGGAAACTGTTGAGACCTAGGTTCTAGTATTCAAAAGCAAGTAGTATCTACTGGTCTTCTGGAGCTTGTAAAATTGAACAAATGTATTCTACTGTGGCGTTAGATGTCACACTGAGCACAAAAATAACTGGCCCTCATGCACATGGGTGATTCTGGAATTTCTGACAGAGGCTAATTATTAACATCACTGATGTTTCATGTGAATCTGAGGGTTTTGGTTTCAAATTGTGATATTAAACCTAGAGGTTAATTATAAATGAGTTATCACATGGTATTCTAGTGCTTTGCTGTTTTGAGGGCTTTCATATTGTCAGGTTCACTTGATGATCACAACTTTGGAGGATGTTATTCAACAGTGTCACAAATGAAGAAAGAATCTCAGAAAGGTTAGTGACTGACATTGCCTCTCAGGTAGCACCAGAATGCAAATGGTGCCTTTCGGGTAGCTGGGATGCAGTGCTGGGATGCAAATGGATGCTTCCTGACTCCTCGTTCAGTGCTCTTCAAACTCCTTAGCAGCCCTATCAAATCTGCTCCATTAATACCCCCAATGAGGGCTGGCGCTCAGAATAATCACCTTGGGGACTCTAGGCTTATTTGAGAGATGTCAGAATCACCCACCACTTTTGGCATATCTGTTTAGGAATTTTCTTCAGGGCTAGTTTACACAAGAATAGTATTTCATTAATTTACACCTATGCCAAATTTTGGGTTGATCACTTTTTACAAGGCTGTAATACAGGGCACCACACTGCAGGACACACCCACATGCCTGAGAATAATTAGGACAAAGCCAGTTTTCATGAGTGTGAAACTAAAGTAATGATTATCAGACAGTCAGTAAAGACTAGACTATCACCTTTTGACATTGGGTTTTAAAGATCTCATCCCTGGAATTCCCTAATCAGCTGAATGGCATTGAGTTTAGGTTACTCAGAAAGAAGAAAGGCTGATTCAACTTCAAAGATTTTAATATGTGGTTCCAGAAAGTCTGCATATTTCACTGTGTGTATGTATGTAACTATGTACATAAACATTTTCACATAATGGGCAACTACTTATGTAATTGTAAGATCATTTGTTTGATATAATTAAGGGGGGGAAAAACACCTTTCCCCAGTTTGCTTTCCAGAAATATGCATAATATTTCACAGTAGGGAAATGGCCTCAAACTATGCTAAACTTTAAATTTATATTACATAATAGGATTTGTTTTTAGAAAATAGGTTTCTTTTCCTACAGTAAAGTATAGATGAGAAAATCATACACATTGGAGTTGGATGAACCTACGTCCTTCTTCTGGCCTTAAAGTCTAAGATACTGGGTGAAGTTATTTAAATATTCTGAACTTTAGATCTTTATCTTATAATGGAGCAAAAACACCTGTTTCATCAGACTCCTGTGAAGTTAAATGAGATGATATAAAGCATTTCATTTCACACTGTCCAGCACATAACAGACACATCATAAACATAAGTTTCTGCCTCTACCCTCCCACTCCCCCGTTTCCATTGACTTCTGTAACCCAAACAGTTTCTTGTTGAGTGTGCTTTCCTTGCTCTCCTCCTAGCTTTATTTCTTTTTCTTGGATGACATCTCTTCAGTAGTATCTATAGTGGACCAGGGTCAATAGCATTTCATCTGCAGTTCTCACTCTTCCCAGGAGTCAGTCATTTCTCACAAATTTGCTCTTTGGTTGGAAGATGTAATCAAAATCTAGATAGCTTGGGACTCTCCATTTCAGAGCTTATTTCTCATCCTAGTCTTTGCATCTCAAGTGACAGTTACTAACATAGCTTAGTTTTATCTCTAACTAAAAACTCAGCCTGCCATTGGCAACACCTGGGAGAGAAAGTCTAGGTAGAAATAGGCAGAGGTGCTGTAAGGAGGGGCCTAAAAAACTCCAGATGTCCTCAGAATCCTGAGAGTGACTTCCTCCAGGAACTGATGAAGATCCAAGACTAAAGAGGGCGGAGCAGCAAGAATGCCATCCCCAAGCGCAACTGTGGTGGTTCCCCATATCTCCCAGGCTGTGATGAGGCACAGGAGGAAGACACAAATGCAGACTGCATCACTGTAGCAGATATTACTGGAAGGAATATCAACAGTGCAGGGGATGTTTAGCTCCTCCTTACGTTGTATTCAACATCCCTTCAAGTATTTATGAAGTGGCTGCTATGTGCCTGATCTTCCTGGAAGTCATGGATGGTCCATGATTTATAAGAAAGTATGAAATATCAAAGTGAGTGGCCAGTAATGGCAGGAGCCATCAGGAGTTCCACATGTCACATATGCAGATCATAGGGAGGGAAGTTACCTTCCTTGTCACTCAGTATTCTCTAAAGAAGCAGAACCGGGCCTCCCTGGTGGTGCAGTGGTTGGGAGTCCGCCTGCCAATGCAGGGGATGCGGGTTCGTGCCCCGGTCCAGGAGGGTCCCGCATGCCATGGAGCGGCTGGGCCCGTGAGCCATGGCCGCTGAGCCTGTGCGTCCGGAGCCTGTGCTCCGCAACAGGAGAGGCCACGACAGTGAGAGGCCCGCGTACTGCAAAAAAAATAATAATAATAATAAAAAAAAGAAACAGAACAAATAGGATAGATGTCTGTATATACAGTTGTATCTATATCTATGAAATGATAGATATACAGAGAGAGAGGTTGATTGATTTTAAAGAATTGTCTCACATAATTGTGGAGGCTGGTAAGTCTTATGTCTGTAGGGCAAACCAGTTGGCTGCAAATTCAGGCAAGAGTTGAAGTTGCAGTCTTAAGTCTAAAATCTGTAGGGCAGGCAGGGAAGATGGAAACTCAGGCAGGATTTCTATGCTACATTGACGTGGAATTCCTTCTTCTCTGAGAATCATCAGTTTTTTGTTCTTATGGCCTTCAGTTGACTGGATGAGGCCCACCTGCATTATCAAGGATAATCTACTTAAAGCTAACTAATTGTAAGTATTAATCATGTCTTCAAAATACCATTGCAGCAACATCTAGACTAGTGTTTGACCAGACAACTGGGCACCATCATCTAGCTAAGCTGACACGTAACATTAACCATCATGATTTCCAAGCAGTGTTCTATTGGAAGTGAGACTGAGCTTCTTTTGAGGAAAGATGCCTATTCATCAGCAAGAAGCCACAGCTTCATAAGCTATAAAAAACTGATACTATACTCGTGTTTAGTGTAAGAGCATCTGTGGTTTAGTCTTCTTAGTCCCCCTGTACTTATGATTAAGTTTCAGACAGACTTGTGGAGTCCAAGCTGTTTTTAACAGAGGAACTATAGTAGTTCCACTCTCAGCTTTATTAGTTTGGGAGTGGAGGAGACCCTCTACTGTATTTATAGTACCATGAGTAGAGATAAACTAGGTGTTTTGGATACACTGCATAAGGTACATAAATGCTCAATCATTGATGAAGATATTCTCTATTATTTATTAATCTATTATGTATCATTTATTATGCCTCTATTCAAAAGGCATGAAGTGATCACAGAGGAAGGAAGCATTTTGTAACTAAACTGACAATGCCCAAATTCCCTCCGAAAATCACTTTTCCCACCCCCTACAGATCTTTCTATGTCTTCCACCTATATGAACAGCATGTCAAAGGGTTGACCTTTCCTACTCATGAATGAGACAATCAAATGTTCTGCTTTCCAAGAAGAGAGAAAAGATGGTTCCCAGAAAATAGAGACTAGAAAACCTAACATTCCTCCCCATAAAAATTCCATAATGGATGATTAAATAGACTGTTTTTGACCTTTTGAGAGAGAGGGAGAGAGAGAGAGAGAGAGGGAGAGAGAGAGAGAGAGAGAGAGAGAGAGAGAGAGAGCGAGAATTGCCTTCTGGAGACAATATGAGCTCACCCTGAGTAAGTCAGGTCAAACAAAATACTTTCCCTTCTTGGACAGCATTATTAATCTCATGAACTGTAGTAATACTGTAGACACAGTATATTATATTTTTGCAAGGATTTCCCAGCTCATTCATGATATCTTTTTGGACAATGAGAAATGTAAGCTAGATAATAGTTTCAATTAGATGGACACATTGTTGATAAGACAGGTCTATTCAAAGATTGTTGATGAATGGAACAATGGCAAACTGAAGAGAAAAGCTAGAAATAAGATTTTGTTTTAGCCCTTTTCTACTGAACTTTTAATTTATCAACAACTAAGTTAATCAAAACTAAATGAATCGGGCTTCCCTGGTGGCGCAGTTGTTGAGAGTCCGCCTGCCGATGCAGGGGACGCGGGTTCGTGCCCCGGTCCAGGAAGATCCCACATGCCGCGGACTGGCTGGGCCCAGGGGCCATGGCCGCTGAGCCTGTGCGTCCGGAGCCTGTGCTCTGCAATGGGAGAGGCCGCAACAGTGAGAGGCCCGCATACCTCAAAACACAAACAAACAAACAAAAACTAAATGAATCAAAATAAAAAATTAAGTGCATATGTGGGAATCATGCTAAAAAATATTTATAGATGACATGGATCTTGGTGGGCTAACCAATCCAACAAATAGGGAACTGACATTCAAAATCATTCACATGGGTTTCAGTAACAAAGAGAAACAAACAAGAGAGGATATAATAAGGATAAATGTAAAGTTATGCAGCTGCTTAAGATATAGCTTAGCAGAACTTCATGTGAAAAATTATCTGGGAATCTGCATCAGCTGCAAGTTCAAGAAGCCAATAAGATGGCATGGCTGTAACACACACATGCAAACACACCCAAATACAATAGCTTTTAAAAGTTGGAAAGTACCTTAGAAATTATTCAAGTCAAATCTCCCATGTTTCAGAGAAAAGCTGAGCATGCAATAATAAAAACACAAGTGATAGTAAAGCTACATCTGATATTTACGTATGTTTTATTGTAGACATCGTACTCTTTAAAGTTACTTTATTGTGTTCTTGATTTGCATGTCTCTAATGATTAGTGATGTTGAGCACCTTTTCATATATTTCTTGTCCATCTGGATGTCTTCTTTGTAGAAATATCTATTCAATTCCTTTGCCCATTTTTTAGTTGGGTTACTTGTTTTTTTGCTCTTGAGGTAAAGGAGTTCCTCATATATTTTGGATATTAACCTCTTATCAGATATATGGTTTGCAAACATGCTCTCCATTTCTGTTGGTTGCCTTTTCATTTTGTTGACTTTTTCCTTTGCTGTGCAGTAGTTTTTTACTTTGATGTAGTCCCATTTGTCTATTTTTGCTTTTATTGCCTAAATCTATTCATCGACAGATAAATAGATTAAGAAAAGGTGGTATATATACATACAATGGAATATTATTCGGCCTTAAAAAAAAAGAAGGAAATCATGCCATTTGGGGGACAACATGGATGAGTCTGGAGGACACTAGGCTATGCGAAATAATCCAGACACAGAAGGACAAATACTACATAATATCACTTATATAAGGAATCTAAAATAGTCAAACTCATAGAAGCAGAGAGCAGAATGTGGTTGCCAGGGGCTGGGAGAAGAGAGGAACAGGGAGGTACTAGTAAAATGACACAATATTTCAGTTGATAGAATGATGAAATGATGAATATGTCCTAGAGAAGTACAGAACATCATAGTGCCTATAGTTCACAACACTGTACTGTATAGTTAAAATTTTGCTACAACAGTAGGTCTTATGTTAAGTGTTCTTATCGCAAATGATAATAACAGTAAGTAAAGAAAAAGAGTTACTTTAATAGCCATGAATGTATTTTCATAGAGTGTAAGGTTGTGAGGAACCTAAAAACCATATAACAAATATAAAATGTCAAGAGTTTTTTTGTGTTTTTTTTTTAGCCTAGAATATAGTAGAATAGCATAGAAGGGAGTACTATTAGAGGCAGCATGGCAGGTGTATTCTTTACAAAATGAAAGGGCGAAACTAGAGCCTACAGATAGAAGTTCTTAAAAGGAAAAGTTCAGGTTTAGCTTAAGGAAAGCTTTTTGAACAACTAGTGCCACCCATTGATGGGAAAGGCCACTTCAACAAGAGCTGGTTTCCTATTCCCACTGTAGATCTAAGCTATAGACCCACCAAAGACAGGCAACAGAGAAGGGATTCATGATTTGAGTTAAGAAGCTGTACTAAGTGATCTCTATTCCTTTCTATTTCTAAGATTCTACAATTTCAGAGCACAACAGGTGCTGTTTCTTTCTAACTTTGTCTCCCATTTTCAGGGACTATACTTTCTATTCAATTTTTCTTTACACTTAAAATTTTCTAAGAAATAAATTCTAGGGCTCACTTCGGCAGCACATATACTAAAAATTAGAACACAGAGAAGATTAGCATGGCCCCTGAACAAAGATGACACGCAAATTTGTGAAGCATTCCATGTCTGAGGGGGATTAGCAGATACAGATTACTATATATAAAACAGATAAACAACAAGGTCCTGTTGTATAACACAGGGAACTATATTCAATATCCTGTAATGAACCATAATGGAAAAGAATATGAAAAAGAATATATGTGTGTGTGTGTGTGTGTGTATCTGAATCACTTTGCTGTCCACCAGAAACTAACACAACATTGTAAATCAACTACACTTCAATTTAAAAAAATGCATTCCCTTTACCCCAGCAATTTCACTTCCAGAAACCCAGCTTGAAGAAATATTGGCCCATGTGCAAAAGATATACATACAATGATAGTTGTTGTAGCTTGGTTTGTAATAGCAAAACCACAAGGGGTTGGGGAATTCATAAATGTACATCAATAGGAGAACGGCTAAATAAATTATGGAACAACAGAAAAAAAAGAAATAAAGTCTATTAATTTTTTTAAATGAATCAGTCAAAAGTTCATCCGCCCTCTGATTATTTACCCTTGGTCCATGCCCTAAAAGGGTCTACCACCCTGCATTCATAATTGTTTACAAATATCTCATCCATAGAGATACTAAAAATAGAAAGAAACAGCTTTCATTTATCTCAGGAACAGTTCCAATGAGTGACACTGTCATAATCTGGAATTTTAACTTAACCTTACCCAATTTAATATAAAACCAGGTGTCCTTAATATATATCCCAAGGACAGTGGGATAGTTTTTCCACGGTTAAGAATTTTATACATATTTGGATTATCTGATCCCTTTTCCTGAAACAGTCTTCATCACCCTTCTGACTCTTCTAGCCATCTAACTAGAAGTTACACTGACCCATCCTATGCCACCTAAGTATTCAGGGATGCTGTTTTGGGCAGAGGAAGTAGCTGTTGAGTGCCTATCACACATAAAGCACTGTGTTGAGTTCTGGGTCTACAGCTCTGTCTAAGGCAGGCAGAATTCCTATCCTCAGCAGCGAATTCAGACAGAGGACAAACTCATTTTACAATAAATAAACAACTTTATGTTTATTACATTCATAACGTGCACTCAATAAATATTGGTTGAATGAATGAATGAACTCAACTGATGAAGAAAATAACTTGGACTTAATTAAAATTTTCCTTTATACCACCTAGAGTTTACTAAAAAAAAAGAAATCAAATAATGTATGCATATTCAACCTCCTTAAAACTGAACATCTTTTAAAAACATTGGAATAACCACTTACTTGATAAGTTTCAAATAAGCTGTATTTTTTATTTAATATTTTTCCTGAGTTATACAGCAGTTTTAACCAACCAAATGATTATCCCTGAATGCTTTGTCAGAGCACTTTAGGAAAGCTAAATATATACTAATATGTGTTAGGTATTTAAATATTCTGATCAAACCTTCAGATACTCAATCCGAGAAGTAATGAGTAACTCTTTTTTTTTTTTTTTTTCTGCCCTACCAGCAGGTTAAGGCAATAACAATGCACCCTGTACAGCACCATCAAAAGGCATATGTTTTCTTCCTCCAGCTACTCAGGTGAAGCTAAGAGTTGGATTTACCCAGGGAGAGAGTTGAACGTGTAGTCAAGGGAGTGATTAAAATGATGGAATGAATCCAACCTGTGCAAGGAGGAAAATGAGGTCACGAGTAGGGCCTGCTAAAAATAGCACTAAAAGACACGGGATTACTCTTCAATATTCTTTTCTCCTCAAAGGAGGAGTTCAGGGAGCCACCAGAGCATATAATGGGATTTCCAACCAAGAGGGGATAAAGGGAAGATGGTTCCCCACCTCTCGCCTTTGCAGTCTCTCATTATCTCTTTAGCCTCCTTTTTACACATCATGTGTCTGAAGCCCGCAGCTCGAGTCCGTGAGAGCAGAGCCTTTCCAGCTTCTCCTGGATTCATCAATATTTCCTTCACTTAAATTCTCTTTCGACCTTCAAATATAACCTTTGTTGGTGACTTGCACTCTTGCTTGTATGAAAGAGGTTGAATTGCTAGATTTGATCATTATGTTGTTTCTCTTTATTTGTCTGGCTGAAAACTTGATCCCATTACAGTCAATGGGAGTAGATCTCACCACTCCTGACCTTGGCACGTGCTGGTGGTGGCGGAGAGGAAGGCAGACAACACCTGGCAGCTCAGCTGTCCCAGAGGTTCCGTCCAACACTTTCACATCAATCTCTTTGGCCAAAACTTAGTCATGTGGCCTCATCCAGGGCAGTGACATAACAGGGGTGGGCAGGTGGGAGCACCTGAAGGACTGTCAGGCGATGGGACAGCAGGCCACCAGCAGGGCCAGCAACACATCTGTCCAGTCAGTGAAACATTTTCATCCACTTAGTCTCAAGATGTGTTAGAGTCACCAAAAGGCCCTTATATTCATATTTTGTTGTTATGCCCAAATAAAAGATGATCTCGTGAGCTGTCACTGTGCCACTTTTCTGTTTACAAATCTGACTCCTTCTCCTCCTTACCAGCCCCACTTCACCCTAATCTTTAAGCCTCCACAAAATAGAGGCCATTTTACTTCATTTTTGTACCTGAAATATATGAGCTCGCCCACTAAAAGTTTGTTCAATGAATAAATGAATGAATGAGACAGTGAATGAACAACTAAACCGGATGGGTGAATCTGAGGCAAGAAGTGAATAAATATGTTCCAAGTATCTAATTTGCCGGGTTGGCTCGTTCTAATTTAGCTTCTAATTATTTCAGTGTATTTAGCAGTGTATTTAGCTTCTAATTATTTCCTGCCTCATACTTTTTTATCCATTGGGGAGAGAAATTTTTAAAATTTCAATATTTAGAATTGGTGAACTTAAAATAAGATGCCTTGGTAAAACGTATGACCCTTTTCTCGAAAGGGCCTAGTAGACATAAATATGAGGGTGGTTTATGTCCTCTTTATCTTCAAAAATGTTCACTGTGCACTCACAGGCAGAGGGTGGGAGAGATGCTTCCAAGAAAGTTAAACAAAAAGTTATCTTCTAGCTCAAAATATTTAGCAGGACACTATAAACAGATGCTATACATTTCCCTCTTTCATGGATGTACAGTATATCAATAATAATACCTTTGGTTGATTAATAATACATAATTCATAGCTCAGAATTTTCTATTTTTAATCATCTCACATGTAAAATTGTTTAGATACTACAATATATCACCTTTTCAGGGAGAAGTCATGGGTAAGTCAACTATCTTTTTAAACCCTGTAGCTTCCTTCCATTAAGAAGAATTAACAGCAACTAGAGGTATTGATCGTCTTTAGTTTTCTGACACCTGGTGTGGAATGATACTACAGAAAGCAGAAATAAACTTCACTGTCTACGGTGCTGAGTACTCAAATGGTTATGACGATAAGTAAGTATTCGAGGTAAAGCTGTATCTTGGGTTCAAACAGTAGCCAGGAGATAGAGAAGTTTGTTGCTTTTGGATGCACAACATTCTTTTGAGACTAGATTCATATGTGATGGAGGAAGGGTAGCACCTAGTGGTAAAAAGTATCAGCTGCACCCACCGGGGAGCTGACTGCAAGTCTTCCAGGAAGTATTTCAGCCACATTTTAAAAAAACACATTTCAGGCATCTTAAATGCTGGTATCTTTAATTCCCAAGATGGTGTTTGTCATGTATGTCAGTTACAGATTTGAGTCAACTTAATGTGTTTGAATATTTTCAAATAAACTGTATAGATGATCAATATATCCAAGAATTTAGAAAAAGACCCTAAACTTTTCACAGATACCCAAAGCATATATAGTAAAATGTACAGGTTAAAATAGTATATTTCTTAGATGATCTGAAAGTTTATTTAATTATTACTTATGTAAGTCTACTAACATATTTGAGCGAAAGAGTGCTGCTTTCTTAAGCAAGACGTTGTATTTCAGTGAGGTTATTTCGAGAACTTGGAGGTACCTGTAAATAGCTACTCTGAAATTCTCTTTTCTTCCAGGGATGGATATTGTAAACATAATGCAGTATTTCACACACTTTGGACACACAATAAATTAATAATTGAACACTTAAAAACTTATATAGTGGAAACTAGTTTTAATTATATAGCTTATAGTTTGGTTGACAATGATAGTGGTAAGGAGAAATAATTGGAAAAATTATGAATAAGCATTTGTGCATACTTCAATTCCTAAATTAAATGGAAACTCAACTAAAATTTTATTCCCTTGGTGGGAGTGTAATCATATGAATGTGTCATCTGTCCTTGAGACCCTGACATAAAAACAAAGAATTGTGAAATTCAAATCACACCTATTTTTTTAAAGATGCTCACTCTGTATCTTTTCTTTTTTAAATTAATTAATTAATTTTTATTTTTGGCCGTGTTGGGTCTTCCTTGCTCCCACGGGCTTTCTCTAGTTGCAGCGAAGGGGGGCTACTCTTTGCTGCAGTGTGTGGGCGTCTCATTGTGGTGGCTTCTCTTGTTGTGGAGCACGTGGGCTTCAGTAGTTGCAGCACACAGGCTCAGTAGTTGTGGCACATGGGCTTAGTTGCTCCGCAGCACATGGGATCTTGCTGGACCAGGGTTCGAACCCGTGTCCCCTGCACTGGCAGGCAGATTCTTAACCACTGCGCCACTTGGGAAGTCCCACCTATTTTGTTTTTATTCCCCAAACTCCTTTTTCTAGTAGCAGACATCACACAGGCGTGCACACACACACAGGCCAGGCCAATCATCATACCCCACCCCTTGGCCTTTGGGAGTTATTCCAAGATTGTCCAATCAAAGTGCAGCTTCCAGAAGTGATGTCTTGAACCACAGCAGGCAGAGAGGTCCACTCCTTCCCTTTTAATGGGCAGCTGTAAGAGGTGATGCTCCAGCCATAAGAAACTTAGCAAAGCAGAGAATGAAGTCAAATAGAGAGGAGAGGAGAGGAGAAAGACCCCTTAGGACAGGAGTCTCTTGTTGTGGTTGCTGATGTCCGTGGCTCCCCTTTCCTGTTCCTGCTTCTCTCCCCCAGTTTCCCTTCCCATAAATCTCTTTGAGACAAAATTTACTTTGAGATAAGTTTCTGCAACATAAAGATAACTGACTTATACTGCATTTTAAAAATAAGGCACAGGGCTTCCCTGGTGGCGCAGTGGTTGAGAGTCCGCCTGCCGATGCAGGGGACACGGGTTCGTGCCCCAGTCCGGGAAGATCCCACATGCTGCAGAGCGGCTGGGCCCATGAGCCATAGCCGCTGAGCCTGTGCGTCCGGAGCCTGTGCTCCGCAACGGGAGAGAACACAGCAGTGAGAGGCCCGCGTACCGCAAAAATAAATAAATAAAAATAAGGCATAACTATGGAAAAGAGTATAGAGGCTCCTTTAAAAACTAAAAATAGAGGGGCTTTCCTGGTGGCGCAGTGGTTGGGAGTCCGCCTGCCGATGCAGGGGACGCGGCTTCATGCCCTGGTCCCGGAGGATCCCACATGCCGTGGAGCAGCTGGGCCCGTGAGCAATGGCCGCTGAGCCTGCGAGTCCGGAGCCTGTGCTCCACAACAGGAGAGGCCACGGCAGAAAGAGGCCCGCATACCACACACACACACA
The DNA here is from genome assembly GCF_039906515.1 of Pseudorca crassidens. Taxonomy (NCBI): domain Eukaryota; kingdom Metazoa; phylum Chordata; class Mammalia; order Artiodactyla; family Delphinidae; genus Pseudorca; species Pseudorca crassidens. Next base: position 29,516,731 of record NC_090313.1, on the reverse strand, counting down.
CACACACACACACACACACAAAACTAAAAATAGAGCTACCATATGGTCCAGCAATCCTACTCCTGGGCATTTATCCAGAAAATACTAAAACTCTAATTCAAAACTATACATGCACCCCAGTGATCATTGTAGCACTATTTACAATAGCCAGAACATAGAAGCAAAATAAACAAAATCTCAAATAAACAACCTAACCTTATACCTAAAGCAATTAGAGAAAGAAGAAAGAAAAAAACCCCAAAGTTAGCTGAAGGAAAGAAAACATAAAGATCAGATCAGAAATAAATGAAAAAGAAATGAAGGAAATGATAGCAAGGATCAATAAAACTAAAAGCTGGTTCTTCGAGAAGATAAACAAAATTGATAAAACATTAGCAAGACTCATCAAGAAAAAGAGGGAGAGGACTCAAATCAATAAAATTAGAAATGAAAAAGGAGATGTTACAACAGACACCGCAGAAATACAAAGCATCATAAGAGACTACTACAAGCAACTCTATTCCAATAAAATGGACAACCTGGAAGAAATGGACACATTCTTAGAAAAGCACAACCTTCCGAGACGGAACCAGGAAGAAATAGAAAATATGAACAGACCAATCACAAGTAATGAAATTGCAACTGTGGTTAAAATCTTCCAACAAAGAAAAGTCCAGGGCCAGATGGCTTCAGAGGTGAATTCTATCAAACAGTTAGAGAAGAGCTAACACCCATCCTTCTCATACTCTTCCAAAAAATTGCAGAGGAAGGAACACTCCCAAATTCATTCTACAAGGCCACACTCACCCTGATACTATAACCAGACAAAGATACTACAAAAAAAGAAAATTACAGATCAATATCACTGATGAATACAGATGGAAAAATCCTCAACAAAATACTAGCAAACAGAATCCAGCAGCACATTAAAAGGATCATACACCATGATCAAGTGGGGTTTATCCCAGGAATGCAAGGATTCTTCAATATACACAAATCAGTCAATGTGATTCACCATATTAACAAACTGAAGGATAAAAACCTTATGATAATCTCAATAGATGCAGAAAAAGCTTTCAACAAAACTGAACACCCATTTATGATAAAAAAATTTATGAGTGTAGGCATAGAGGGAACTTACCTTAACATAAGAAAGGCCATATATGACAAACCCACAGCCAACATCACTCTCAATGGTGAAAAACTGAAACCATTTCCACTAAGATTAGGAACAAGACAAGGTTGCCCACTCTCACCATTATTATTCAACATAGTTTTGGAAGTTTTAGCCACAGCAGTCAGAGAAGAAAAAGAAATAAAAGGAATCCAAATCGGAAAAGATGAAGTAAAATTGTCACTATTTGCAGACGACATGATACTACACATAGAGAATCCTAAAGATGTTACCAGAAAACTGCTAGAACTAATCAATGAATTTGGTAAAGTAGCAGGATAAAAAATAAATGCACAAAAAGCTCTTGCATTCCTATACACTAATGATGAAAAATCTGAAAGAGAAATTAAGGAAACACTCTCATTTACCATTGCAACAAAAAGAATAAAATACCTGGGAATAAATCTACCTAAGGAGACAAAAGACCTGTATGCAGAAAACTATAAGACACTGATGAAAGAAATTAAACATGATACAAACAGATGGAGAGATATGTACCATATGTACCATGTTCTTGGACTGGAAGAATCAACATTGTTAAAAGCACTGTACTACAGAAAGCAATCTACTGATTCAATGCAATCCCTATCAAATTACAATAGCATTTTTACAATAGCATATTTCACAGAACCAGAACAAAAAATCTCACAATTTGTATGGAAACACAAAAGACCCTGAATAGCCAAACCAATCTTGAGAAAGAAAATCAGAGCTGGAGGAATCAGGCTCCCTGACTTCAGACTATACTACAAAGCTACAGTAATCAAGACAGTACGGTATTGGCACAAAAACAGGAATATAGATCAATGGAACAGTATAGAAATCCCAGAGATAAACCCACGCACATATGGTCACCTTATCTTTGATAAAGGGGGCAAGAATATACAATGGAGAAAAGACAGCCTCTTCAATAAGTGGTGTGGGGAATACTGGACAGCTATATGTAAAAGAATGAAATTAAAACACTCCTGAACACCATACACAAAAATTTATTCAAAATGGACTAAAGACCTAAATGTAAGGCCAGACAGTATCAAACTCTTAGAGGAAAACATAGGCAGAACACTCCATGACATAAATCACAGCAAGATCCTTTTTGACCCACCTCCTAGAGAAATGGAAATAAAAACAAAAATAAACAAATGGGACCTAATTAAACTTAAAAGCTTTTACACAGCAAAGGAAACCATAAACAAGACGAAAAGACACACCTCAGAATGAGAGAAAAATATTTGCAAACGAAGCAACTGACAAAGGATTAATCTCCAAAATACACAAGCAGCGCATGCAGCTCAATATCAAAAAAACAAACAATGCAATCCAAAAGTGGGCAGAAGACCTAAATAGACATTTCTCCAGAGAAGATATACAGATTGCCAACAAACACACGAAAGGATGCTCAACATCACTAATCATTAGAGAAATGCAAATCAAAACTACAATGAGTTATCACCTCACACCGCTCAGAATGGCCATCATCAGAAAATCTACAAACAATAAATGCTGGAGAGGGTGTGGAGAAAAGGGAAGCCTCTGGCACTGTTGGTGGGAATGTAAATTGATACAGCCACTATGGAGAATAGTATGGAGGTTCCTTAAAAACTAAAAATAGAACTACCATATGACCCAGCAATCCCACTATTGGGCATATACCCTGAGAAAACCATAATTCAAAAAGAGTCATGTACCACAATGTTCATTGCAGCTCTATTTACAATAGTCAGGACATGGAAGCAACCTAAGTGTCCATCAACAGATGAATGGATAAAGAAGATGTGGCACATATATACAATGGAATATTACTCAACCATGAAAAGAAACAAAATTGATTTATTTGTAGTGAGGTGGATGGACCTAGAGTCTGTCATACAGAGTGAAGTAAGTCAGAAAGAGAAAAACAAATACCGTATGCTAACACATATATATGGAATCTAAAAAAAAAAAAAAAGGTTCTGAAGAACCTAGGGGCAGGACAGGAATAAAGACACAGACGTAGAGAATGGACTTGAGGACAAGGGGAGGGGGAAGGGTAAGCTGGGACAAAGTGAGAGTGGCATTGACATATATACACTACCAAACGTAAAATAGATAGCTAGTGGGAAGCAGCCACATACCACAGGGAGATCAGCTCGGTGCTCTGTGACCACCTAGAAGGGTGGGATACGGAGGGTGGGAGGGAGATGCAAGAGGGAGGGGATATGGGGATATATGTATATGTATAGCTGATTCACTCTGTTATACAGCAGAAACTAACACAACAATGTAAAGCAATTATACTCCAATAAAGATGTTAAAAAAAAAAGAAGAGAACTGACTCATACTGCATTGTAAAAATAAGGCATAACTGTGGAGAACAGTATGGAGGTTCCTTTAAAAACAAAATATAGAGCTACCATATGATCCAGCAATCTCACTCCTGGGCATATATCCAGAAAGGACTAAAACTCTAATTCAAAAAGATACATGCACTCCAATGTTCATTGTAGCACTATTTACAATAGCCAGGACATGGAAGCAACGTAAATGTTCATCAACAGAGGAATGGATAAAGAAGATGTGGTAAATATATACAATGGAATATTACACAGCCATAAAAAAGAACAAAATTATGCCATTTGTAGCAACATGGATGGACCTAGAGATTATCACACTAAGTGAAGTAAGTCAGACAAAGACAGACAAATATCATATGATATCACTCATATGTGGAATCTAAATTTTAAAAATGATACAAATGATCTTATTAACAAAACAGAAACAGACTCACAGATTTCAGAAACAAAATTCTGGTTATCAAAGGGGAAACATGGGTGGGAAGGATAAATTAGGAGCTTAGGATTAACATACATACACTGCTATATATAAAATAGATAACCAACACAAGGACCTACTGTATAGCATAGGGAACTCTATTCAATATTCTATAATGATGTGTATGGGTAAAGAATCTGAAAAAGGATGAATATATGTATATGTATAACTGAATCACTTTGCTATACACCTGAAACTAACACAACATTGTAAACCAACTATACTCCAATAAAATTTTTAAATTAATTAATTAATTAATTGAAAAACAGTTGAATGGATAAAGAAGATATTATATATGTACATACACATATATACATACACATACATAGAGTGGAATATTACTCAGCTCCCATGTTTATATTACATTGTATGGCATAGTGCTCAGATATAAAAGAGAATGAAATATTGCCATTTGAAGCAACATGGATAGGCCTAGAGATTATCATACTAAGTGAAGTAAGTCAGACAGAGAAAGATAAATATCCTATGATATCACTTATATGTAGAATCTAAAAAAAACGATGCAAATGAACTTATTTACAAAACAGAAACAGAGTCACAGACATAGAAAATAAACTTACAGTTACCAAAGGGGAAAGGGCAGGAAGTGGAAAAATTTGGAGTTTGTGATTAACAGATACACACTACTATATATAAAATAAATAAACAACAAGGATTTACTGTATAGTGCAGGGAACTATATTCACTATCTTGTAATAATCTATAATGAAGAGAATCTGAAAAAGAATATACGTACATATTTGTATAACTGAATCACTCTGCTGTACAACTGAAACTAACACAATGTTGTAAATAAACATACTTCTATTTTTAAAATAATAAATAAATAAATAAACAAATAATAAATAACTAAATGAAAATAAGTCATCGTTCTGATCATGTTACTACCTTGGTCAGAGAATCTCCATGTTCTCCAGTGCTTGAAAAATAATCCCCAAACCCATTTGGATTTGTGACTTGGCTCTAATCTACCTTTTTATCCTCACCTCACTCAATCTAGTGAAACTGAATTATTCTTTTTTTCTTCAAAATACCTACTACTCTACTTTATTCATTCTGTCCCATGAAAATGATTTTCTCTGTCCAGCCACCCAGTTTCCACCTTCTAAAACTGTATTCATTTTTCAAGGTCAACCACAAATGATTGATCTTCCATAAGTCCTTCCTCATTGCTCAATGAATCAGTTAAATTTAGGTTAAGATGCCTAATGAAAATCTAAAATCACAATGGCTTAAAGAAGGAAGAAATTTAATTCTTGCTCATGTAAAACAAGCCTGGAGGTAGGCATCCCTGGGCTGTTACAGTAACAACATGGACATCGATGTATTAGTGTTCTATGCTGCATAAGAAATTAGCCCAAACTTAAAAGCTTTAAACAACACACATTGATTATCTCACAATTTCCATGGGTCAGGAGTCTGGTTATGTCTTAGTTGGGGCTGTTCTCACAAGACTGAAATCAAGGTGTTGGCTTGGCTGCATTCCCTTCTGAAAACAAGGGAAAAATCCCTTAGGTTTTTGGCAGAATTTATTGCCTTGTAGCTGTAAAATTCCTGGAGCATTACTTCTTCAAGGCCAGCAACAAAGGAAAAGTCTCTCTGCTGGTTGTGGTCTCTGAATGCAGGGAAGGCATAGGCCTTCTTTTAAAGGGCTCACATGATTAGGTCAGGCCTACCTGGAATAATCTCCCTTTTGACAAATTAAAAGACAACTGATGAGGGACCTTAATTACATGTGCAAAATTCCTTCACCCTTGCCATACAATGTAATATAAACATGGGAGCAATATCCCATCTCCCTTGCCATATTCAACTGATTAGAAGAAGCAAGTCCTGGGTTTCATCCTAACTCAATGAAAGGGCATTACACTTTCATTGAGGGTGTGACTCATTGGTGGTCACCTTAGTGTGTGTCCGCACAATCAAGGACCCAGGTCCTCTATTTTTCCTGGTCTACCCTATCACTAGCTTCCATCCTCAAATTCCCCTCATGGTTCAAAAAAGCATGCTAGATCTCTAATCACCACATTCACCTAACGCACTTTAGAGAGGAGGAAAGAAATAGAACAAGAAGGAGTATTCCTTCCTGCAGTCAGCTTGACTCCAGCAGAGAACAGGCCAGTGGGGCAAAAGTAGAGGAGGTGGAGCCTGGTGGCTCTGCCTCAAAACTCCTGTTCCTTCCAGGATTTCTCAAAATGGTCTTCTGTGGCTCATAAGAGATTTGCCCTTCCAGACACCACCTAAAGCCTAAGTCAGTAAATGATTCTGGGACAGATGCTCCCAAGATTACAATTTGAGAAACTCTGACCTTTTAAACAAACTGAGCTTGAGATCGTTTTAGTACTACAGAGTAAAACAATGCTTTAATGGTAGGATTTAGCTTATTGAATATATAAGACCAATGTTTTTTAACTTAACACAGAAATTAGCGGGAAAGGCAAGAAGAAAAAGCATCAGAGACAAACCAGTGAGGTTGGGTGGGGATGTTTGTGGGCTCCAGCGAAGTGCAGCCCTGAAAGGAAATACACGAGGTACAAACTAATGAGAATCTGAAGCCCCAAAATGCAGATTAAAAAGGTTTACTCCATGAGAAAAAGAATGCCCTGAGGTGGAAAAACCAATCTTGGAAAATTGTGAATAAGGCCTCATAAAACCAAATGCAAAGGAGACTCAAAGAATAAATTACAGCAAAAAAAGTTTTTTTAAGCACACAGAATTTTTTAATGTATTATTCAGCACGCCTACACACACACACACACACACACACACACACACACACACACACACACACACACACGGTTTTCTACTTTGCAATAGTAACCTTCAGTGTCAGCAGAGATTTTTCTAAGCAGATGTTCTTTCTCCTTTAGGGGCCAAATTGTAAAATTGACATCCAACAGTTTGCCCTGGGCTGGGATGCTAAGTCTGCACCCCGTCCAGCTACTACCCTCCCAGCTTTTCTCCCTCGTTCCATCTTTCTCTTGCTACCCCTGCTGGTGATCCCCTGCCCTTGTGCCCCATTTGCTATTCTCTGTCTTCTGTAATCTCCGACATTCCTTCTCTACTGACTTCTTGTCTGGCCATAAATATATACCCTGTCTCCTTTCATAAAAGATACCCTCAAGTGCCCCTGTATCCCCCTCTATTTCGCTTCATAATGGAGCCCTACCAAACAATCATATGCAAACTGTCATCTCCACTCTTCCACTCCCACTCTCTTCACCACTGTACACTGTTCCTGCCCCCATTAATGCGCTGAAAATGACAAAGATCCCCAGAGGCCTCCTCATTGCCAAATCTAATTTCTTTTCAATCCTCAGCTTCCCGCAAACTCTCTGTGACACGTGATTCTCTTGATCACTCCATGTCTTTGAAACTTTTCCCTCCTTTGGGTTCTGACAAAACACTCTTAATTCTGCTGCCTTCCTTATATTCCTGCTCAGATTCTTCTCCTGGTTAAATGCTGGTATTGCCCATGGCTCTGCACTCATGCTTGTCCAAACTGCGGTGTCCAGACCAGCAACCAGAGTCCTTGCTAGAAATGCAAATCTAGTTGCCAGATAGAATACAGGACACCCAGACCAACTGGAATTTCAGATAAGCAATGAATAAATTTTATGATAAAAAAATTCAGGATAAGTATGTTCCGTGCAATATTTGGGATATACTTATCCTTTAAAAATTTGTTATTTACCTGAAATTCAAATTTAGTTGGGATATTGTATTTTTATTTGCTAAATCCTGCCATCCTGAATGCAAAATACTGGACCCTCTTGCAGTCCTATTGAAATCCATGTTTTAACAAGCCCTCCAGGTGATTCTTTTTTTTTAACATCTTTATTGGAGTATAATTGCTTTACAATGGTGTTAGTTTCTGCCATATAACAAAGTGAATCAGCTATACGTATACATACATCCCCATATCCCCTCCCTCTTGCGTCTCCCTCCCACCCTCCCTATCCCACCCCTCTAGGTGGTCACAAAGCACCGAGCTGATCTCCCTGTGCCATGCAGATGCTCTTTAAAGTTAGAGGGGCCAGGCCCTACATCACACCCTCAAGTGACCTGATCTGCTCCCATGATGCTTATCATAAGTGTGGGATGTTCTCAAACTGCTACCTGATGTGGGTTTTCCTGAAATGGATTTAACCGCTTGACCCACCCTTATATGGAGAACCAGGAGGAATGCAAGAAAAAAATTATCACATTCTTGACTTTAGAGCAATTTTGACCTGTATGGTGCGAGACAGAAAGATTTGGGGGTAGACATAATGAGGGAGCATTTGTTTTTTCTGCTACTACCTGCATAGAGTTACGAAAAAATATTTTTAAAAAAAGAAAAAATATTTAGTCATTGGAAACAGGTTTCCTGTTTCCCACCTCTTCAGTCAAGGGAAGACGACAGAGGGCTCCATGTGAGTTTGGGGATCTGAGAGTAGAGGAGCCACTGCCCTGCGATCTACCTCTAAGTCACCACGGAGAGGGAGAGGAGAGATGGAAGTGTGGGAAACAATGGGAGATGGGCTTGGGCAGTGCCACAGTCCTCGTGAGCCCAGAAGGAAAGGGAGGTAGATGGGACCTTGAGAGCTGGTGGTCTCCAAAGGGTCCCATAGACATGACAAGGGGATTTAGCCCCAGACGGCAGTGTGGCCTATGCCACAGAGGCCAGGTGGATTAGGGACAGCTCAGCAGGTGCAGTCTGAAGGGGTGGCCATTCCCAAGAGCAGCTGAGTCTGCACATCAACGCGTGTCAGCACAAGACGGCCACAGACAAGATCCTGCTCTCACCACACTGCGGCTCTCGGCAGCTTCAGCTGCTAAAGGCAGTGTGTATGAGAAATCACTGACACGACTGAGCTGACCTGGAAGAGACTAGATTAAGTGCCCATTGGGCATTTAATATACATTAATATACATTGTGAAATGATTACCACAATCACGTTAATAACACATCTGTCACCTCACATAGTTATTTGTGTGTGTGTATGGTAAGAACACTTAAGATCTACTCTCTTAGCAAATTTCAAGTATACAATATGGTGTTGTTAACGACAGTCACCTTGACGTACATTAGATCTCCAGAAATTATTCATCTTGGAACTGCAGGTTTGTATCATTTGATCAGCATCTCCCCATTTCTCCCACCCAATCCCCCACCCCTGGCATCCACCATTCTACTCTCTGCTTCTATAAGTAGTTTATAATATACAATGGGGTATGATTCAGTCATTAAAATAAGATGGAAATCCTGGTATTTGTGACAACACGGATGAATTTGGAGGACATTGTGCTAAGTGAATAAGCCAGACAGAGAAATACCATATGATCTCACTTATATGTGGAATCTAAAGAACTCTAACTCTTAGAACCAACTCATTTTAACAAATGAATGGAAATAGAAAAGAAGGGATGCCCTCAGGAACCTCTGATCTGCGGAAAGACTCAGACAGTGAATTGTGCTTCACAGTTGCCTGTTTTTCCCTCCAGAATAGGCTTTAAGGACTTTAAGGACCTCTGAAATTTTGGAGGAAAAAGTAGCCTTACATAGAAATAGCACCATGCAAACACTGGTAGATCTCAAGATCAAATTGACTGAAAGCAATGCTTTCTTGCTACTCACTGCAGCTTATCAAGCACCCCACGAGGTGCTTAGAACTGTGTCAGATACAATACAGCTTGTAACCATTTTAACTCTGGGCATTACTGATAAAACAAGGAATACTGAAAGAGCTGGATTCCAATTAACTTTACCAGTAATTGTGGTATCATTCTTGGCGTGTCACTATTTTATGGAAATAAAAATCTCAACAGTGAAAGAAGGTTACTAAAAGTAGGAGCAGTGATTATAAGCCTCCAATACTTATATAACTTTAGAATGAAAACATCAAGAAAGGGAAAGGGAAAATCACACAAGCAAATGAGATACGTTCCATAGAATAATGAAAGACAGGGACTTTTTTAAAATGCTGAATGCAAGAAAATGTCACAAGCAAGATAATGCTTATCATCACGTGGTGAATGTGTTCTATACTTCACGCACATGGCTTTTCTAGTCTACGAGAGGTTTTAACTTAAACTTGTGCTGTGCTGACCAGAAAATGAGTGACTTACTAGCTTCTGCCCAGGCACGGGGCTGGGAAAGCAATTTGCCACAATAGGGGGCACCGCCTCCCCGGGTTTCTCAGTCAGTGTCACGTGGCTGTCCCAGAGCTCTCCCCAGGGGGCCTTGTGATCCGTGGTCCTGCTGCAAGCTTCCTCCCGGCTCACCTGCTGCCACTCCCCTTGGGTCACCCTGGGCCCAGCCGTGCAAAAGTGCCCACCTTGCCCTGAAAGTCCCCTCTGCCAGCAATCCCCTTTTCCCTTTTGCTCTACTAGCAAGTGTCTCCGCATCCTTTTCCCTAAGGCCTTAATGAAATATCACCTTGCCTGTGATACCTGCTTGGGTCTTCCAAGCCGAATCTGTAATCCCTACTTCAGTGGTTCCTCAGCGCTCTATCCACGCCCTCTGTTTTGCTGCACTAACACCCTATATTCATCCATTTATTTCTTCAACAAATATTAATTGAGCATCTGGCGTGGATCAGACATTGTTATCTATCCCTGGAAATGGAGAGATGAATGGTCCCCTGTCAAGAAGCTGGCAAACTAGACAGGGGACAGGAGCATATTTACAGGATGGTACACTGAGGCTGGACCAGGATTTGCAGCAGTGGGAGAGGTGGCGTTAGGGAAACACAGAGGGGGCACAGTTATTGAGCCTGCAGTGGCATGCTTGGGGAAGTCAAGAGACTTCACAAGAGGAAAGGGTACCTGAGACGGGCAGTGGAGGAGCAATCAACAGCTTGAAGGAAGGAAAAGGCATCCTGGGCACAGGGGACACTGGGAAGTCCAGTGAGTGAGTTGTGTGTGCGTGGAGTTGGGTAGAACACATAAACTGCTGGGTATTTGGGGAAACTCTGAGAGACTGGTAAGAGAGAAGGTTGGAGAGAGGAATAGAGATCAGAACATTCACATCCTTTTAGGGTGCTTAGATTTTATCCAGGTGGCAAATTAGGAATCACCCTGGTAGCATCATGAAAGTACACATCCCTATGCAGCCCCAGAGGTGATGACATAGCAGGTCTGGGCAAGGGCCAGAAATCTTCCATTTTAACAAACTCCCACGTGGCTCTGATACATCTTACCCAAGAACCACATTTTTAAGAAACACTTCTGTAAATGATGGGAAGCCTTTGAGGGATTTCCACAAACAAATAACAAAGAGTTGTATTTTAGAGAGAACACTCTTTGGGTTTAAAGGAGGATACATTGAAGAGGACGATACTGGAAGCAGAGAGATCACCTAGGAGGCCTTCTCAGCTGTCAAAGTAAGAACCGATAAGGGCTCCAACCAGAGCAACAGTCAAGGGAAAATGAAAGTCCCCAAACTTGGTGATTATATAGACTGGAGGATGGGGGGAAAGCCCAGGTGACTCCTACTTCTCCAGCGTGGATGGGCCCACTGAGATCTGGAGCACACAGGAGAAGTCACTTAAGGGGGAAAGATGATGCATTAGGTGCCTAAGGACATCCAGGTGGAGGTAGCTGAGAGACAGCGGAACGTCTGAGCCTGAAGCTTGGGGTGGCAGAACAAGCCAAGGAGACAGATCAAGGAGTCAGGGCCCACAAGACCTACAAAGAGCCCCTGGCGAGAGAGCTCAGCATGAGAAGAAGGAAGCCAAGGCGGAGCTCAGACAGCACCAGGGGAAGTGGGCTGGCTGAGGAAGAGGAACCATGGGGGACACAGAGAAGCATGCTTAGAGGGGCTGGAGGAGAATCAGGACAGCCTGGTGTGATGGGGTCCAAACGAAGGGTGTTTCAGGAGGGAGCACAGCGCTGGGATTAAGGGCATAGGTTCCGACTTTAGTCTGCCTCCGTGCTGGTCCCAGCTCCAGCACTTACTAATTGGGTGAGAGAGAGTAAATTATTTTTCACTCTCCGTGTCTCAGTTGCCTCAGTTGTAAAAATGGGCACACTGATGGGTACCCATCTCATAAGGTCTATTGTGATAGTGCAATAAGTTAACATAAAAAGCATTTAGACCACTACCTGCCACATATTATGTTCTTTTTTTAAACAGCTTTTTAAAAAGAGTCGTATATCAACTGAGGTACAGTTGACACACAAAAACCTGCACATATTTTATGTATGTAATTTGATGAGTTTGGACATATGCATACACACATGAAACGATCACCCCGATCAAGGTAACAGAAATACTCAGCACCTCCAAAAGTCTCCTTGTACCCTTTTGTATGTGTGTGTGAAGAACATCTGACATGACATCTTTGCTCAACCAATTTTTAAGTGCACACTACAGTTTTGTTAACTAGAGACACGATGTTGTGCAGCACATCGCTAGGCTTAGGTGGGCCAGAGACCACAGGCCAGAAGGAGCAGGGGTGTCTCCACTGAAGCCAGTTTAGACAGATGATGACAACGCCGCCCTGACAGCTGACACCTGGTGTCTCCTACCCAATCCCTTGAGACAGCGCCACCCCACCTCCCCACACGGTACAGGAAGATGAGGGAGGGGGACATCCTGGCACCAACTGAGATTTAACTTCTGACATTCAGCAGAATAAAGATTCAGTGAGAAAAGATATTCAGTTATAGAAATTTTACAGAAGATACGCTCCTTAAACACCTGTGTTTATGGATGGAGATGCATGCCCGCCCCAGAAATCATGAGAAACTCTGACAAACGTCCTGCTGAAATCACACAGTACTGTGCGATGGTGTCTATGGTGTCACCCTGGCCCACACAGGGTGACAGCTTTCCATGAAGGAAGTGACGGGACAATGTGGCAGGCCTTTTCCCAAACCCAGCGCTGATCTACACCAAATGCCCACCACCCTTCCATTTAATGAGCCAGGAATGGCCTGTCAGGTCCTTATCTGGCTGAAGCAGTCCATAATCAAAGGCCCTTAAAATGTTCAGACACAAATAATCTTTTACAGGATATGTTTTATGGTGCTAAATGCTGGTCTCTTAAATAGCTAATGAAGGATTTAAGGAAATTTAATGTTCCTTTTTGAAGAAAATATCGATCCTTCCCACAGTCCCATGGGACTGACGGATGACAGAAGACAGAAATCAGGCTCTTGAACTTCTACAACACGTTGGCATTTCTGCCTCCTTATGGCCTCTAAATTGAACGGATAGATGGATTCTTCTTGCCAACAACACAGAACACAATTTAAGGTTAGGTTTGGGTTGAAAAATCCCAAACACCCATCACTTCGAAAACAACCCCTTCCATAGGCTCATGTGAGGCCGCTGATATGAGAGTTCCAAGGGTCATCTAACGACATACGCGTCCTTGTCCCTCTTCCAGCAGTGCCGTTCCCTCCCCCACCCACCCCTGCCATGGGTTAGACAGCACAAAGCAATCAATCTGGCTTATATTACCTAACTCCCTGCAGAAATGCCTTCCCTTAATTAAGATTTTTGTTTTCAGTTTTTATAGATAGTTTATACCAGGAATCTCCATTTAAACAATGTTCCCGTGACTTCTGCAAGGCCAAATTTAGAGTTATTGCCTGTTAAGTTGTGAAATGCCTTTCATATGAAGACCCAGTTGATAAATTGCTTCTCTTTTTTTTTTTTACTGGTACGCGGGCCTCTCACTGCTGTGGCCTCTCCCGTTGCGGAGCACAGGCTCCGGACGCGCAGGCTCAGCGGCCACGGCTCACGGGCCCAGCCGCTCCGCAGCATGTGGGATCTTCCTGGACCGGGGCACGAACCCGTGTCCCCTGCATCGGCAGGCGGACTCTCAACTACTGTGCCACCAGGGAAGCCCGATAAATTGCTTCTTGATTCAGGGCAGGAAAAAGTTCATTTCCTCAAAGATCTAGCCTGCGTCCTGCTGTCAAACAATAAGAACTGTATTACCCAACTATCTCCCTTTTTGCCTTAGCTCCAGAAAGTAGAAATAATTATTGTACCCTACTGCGGTAGTTGGTTCATCTCACGGCCCTATGACATTGATTCCTCTGCCATTATTAATGTGTCTCTTGTCTAAGTTCTACATTGTGTTTGATTTCGCAAACAGCTTCAGGCTTTTCTGGAAATAGGTGGGGTATCATTTTAAAGAAATGCATGTTAATTTTACCAAGAATTGGTTTCCTTCAAAACTTTCACTTTTACGTTTTCTGTTTGATTAATTTTTGTCACTTCTCTTAGAACCTAAGTTCCCTGAGGGGAAAGACCACACCTAATCAGCTCACTGTTGCATCTTCAGTGCCTGGCTTCGTGCCTGAGGACCGATGGTATCTGTGTCAGTCAAGATAGACCAAGTTGTGCTGCAGTAACAAACAGCCTGAAAACCCCAGTGGCTTAAAAGAACAAAGGGCTTTTTCTTGCTCAGGCTATATATCCATCATAGAGGTTGGCTATACACAGCCCAGTCTACCTCATATCTGCTAGAAGATTGCCATGGCAGAGAGAAAAGAGATATGACAAACCACAAATCACTTCCTAGCACTTCTGCTTCCCTAGCCAAACCCCAGTCACATGGCCTGGAAGGGGGTGTGTGGGGTGTGTACCCCTCCCAGGGAGGGGCACTACAAGGAGGGAACCGAATACTTGGTGACCCGTAATGCCATCTGTTTATAACACTACCCTAGGAGCTGAGTCACCTGGACTTACAAATTACATGTTCTTAAATTAGTTAGGTGCTCTGTTAATTACTTCTTCCCATGTATCTTTAACCCTTGGTACATTTGAAATTGTTTGTTTTATAATAACCTGACTTCAAAGTGTCTCACCATACCACTGACTTGGTTATACTTTGGTCAAATATAATTTATCATGCATAACATCTCCCTCCTATTAATAGCTCAGAAAGCCTGGAGACTTTTAACTTTTAACAGCATGTTAACTTTCCCAACACCAATATAATATCAGAGAACTTAGTTGACTGTTTCAGAACCTATGTCCTAATTTCCATCTTCTGTGATAGGGCAGACCAGATAAACTGAAACACTTTCACTTCAAAACATCTGAAAATCCTGGACAAAACATAACAAACATTCTCTTCAAGGCATGCCTGGACTTGGAAGAAAATAAGACAACTCCAAGGGGCCGAAACTGAAACTGAAAACTGCAGCAGGAATCCAGAGAACCAAGAGTGCAGCCGTCAAGTGGGTTGACTCAACCCAGGGCTGAAGTTTCCAAGGCTTCATGGAAGCAGGAGACCCACCCCCATCATGTTGGGGAGTTACCACTGAGACCCCGTATAAAGCTAGACTTCCCAAAGACCTCAGCTTCATAAAAGGTACACCCAGGGCAGCCATATTTAGCAAGAAAATACAAGACATCCAGTTAAACTGCTGTTGTAGATGAACAACAACTAAACATTTGAAACAAGCATGTCCTGTGCAGTATTTGTGATACACTTACACTAGAAAATTATTTGTTGTTTACCTGAAATTCAGATTTAACTGGGAGCTCTATATTTCACCTGGTCACCCTAGGTACACGAGAAAAATTACTCAGCAGTATAGGAAGTCAACAGGAATACATGTGCATCTCCATATGGGCTCTCAGTTGGGGGCAGTGGGGAGAGTATCCTCCCAAGAATTAAGTCATAGGCCTGCCCTTACGTGGATTTATGATTCAACTTTTTTTTTTTTTTTTGCGGTACGCAGGCCTCTCACTGTTGTGGCCTCTCCCATTGCGGAGCACAGGCTCCGGATGTGCAGGCTCAGTGGCCATGGCTCACGGGCCCAGCCGCTCCGTGGCATGTGGGATCTTCCCGGACCGGGGCACGAACCCGCGTCCCCTGCATCGGCAGGTGGACTCTCAACCACTGCACCACCAGGGAAGCCCATGATTCAACTTTTTATCCTACCTTCATGACCCTCACCTACCAGGCCAGAAATTAGTATAAGAAATGTGCAGACCGTGATACCCCAGGATTCCCAATACAAGCAAATACAAACCCACTCTGGGTGGGGAGGGGTCACACCCTCAACTCAGGCCACTGTGGAAGTTCACAGACTAAGCCTCACTAAAGATAAGCTCACAACCCCAAATTACAAAACACAGGTGGGAGTGGGAGTGCTTGTGTAGCAAGCAAGGTAGGCTTTTTCACTTGCCAGCTAGAAAAGTCCAAAGGCACAAAGTCTTGGAGACATATCCAGAGTGAGGGTCCTTCAAAGCTGAGTTCTTCCCTGTGTTCCCTTAGGTCACAAATCACAGTATCTATGACTTCAGAATATGATTCTCATCTGGCCATCCATCACTACCACTGAGAATAACAAAGCAAAACCAAAAAAAGCCAGTTCTAGTGACAAGCAGGTTCAGCATTCTTTAATCCATTCAGCATAGACCTTCAGTGCTTTTAGTTCGCTTTTATCATAAGAACTGCTTGTTAACTAAAACTCGAGAAAAGTTCAAGCAATCTGCTTTTATAGGCTTGGCTCCAATGCTTCACTTCCCTGAAATCCCAATAGGCTGATCAACTGTCCCAATTTGCCTGAGACTTTCTGGTTTTAGCACTGGAAAAAAAAAAACAAGACAGCTGGTCACAGGAAGCATTCTTCATCCTAATTAAAGGCAAATTAAGTAAATCTGTGAAGGTATTCCTCTTTATCCTCCTACCAGCAACATTCAGGCAACATAAGCTAATAATTATTTCTTCGGGAGGTAGGTTATGCAGAGTGTAACTGCAGTGTACATGTATTAACATGCATACATACATACTCACTCTTAAGCCTCCTTGAGCTTCGGTTTCCTCATCTGTAAAATACAAATCACTGTAGAACCCAAAGGTTTTGGCAAGGATTAATGAGATCATGTAGAACATATAGATAAAGCACTTAGCTTAATTCCTGGCACACAGTAAGCACCCAAGAAGGATAGCTATTTTGAGTATTAAGTTTCAGACTGTTGTAGCACTTAGATTTTATACTTCAGAAACATTTCAAATGCTTCCATTTCCCACACTGTTTGGTTTGAAGCAGTAGCTTTGCTGATATTGCTTGTTGTTCTCACCCAGCTTGTCAGAATCTATTGACAGATGCAAGTTATTTTCTCTTACTGTGTTGGAGACTTATCTGATTGTTCATCCTTTGACTTCCAAAATCCAAAAATCTTTATCAAGACAGGGAAAATAACAGTAATCTCAGTAACTATTTTCTTCATGTTTTAAAGAACTTGGACTTCCCTGGTGGCGCAGTGGTTAACAGTCCGCCTTTCAATGCAGGAGACACGGGTTTGAACGCTGGTCCGGGAAGATCCCACATGCCGTGGAGCAACTAAGCTGGTGCACCACAACTACTGAGCCTGAGCTCTAGAGCCCGCGAGCCACAACTACTGAGCCCTCATGCCACAACTACTGAAGCCTTCGAGCCTAAAGCCCATGCTCCGCAACAAGAGAGGCCACTGCAATGAGAAGCCCGTGCACTGCAACGAAGAGTAGCCCCCGCTCACCACAGCTAAAGCCAACGTGCAGCAATGTAGACCCAATGCAGCCAAAAATAATTAAATAAATTTATTTTTTAAAAAAAGAGCTCGATGTTTATCTTGTCTGCCTATCTTTTTTTCCAAAATATAAAAGAAACAGTGAAAATAGCTTTCCCTTTTCCCCACCTCTTAACCTCAGTGACCCAAAATTAGCAGTTTTAATTTCTGACTGACTGATTTTCAAAGTATTCGAACTCTAAATAACCTTTAAATGGAGTGTATATTTTATGCCATTGTTTTACTGATAGAAAAGGAGCTAAAAATCTCTTTCCCCCACCCCCCAGCATTAGGCTGCATGGAGCATGTGCATATTAACAATCTTTTAAATTGCTATCACTTTGAACACATCATCCTGCCTCTGGTGGAAAGACACGATGCTGAGCCGTTTGGAGCTTGGAACGACTTGTGATAGATTTGTCCCAAATCACCCACATAATCTTATTTGGTCTTTTTTGTGGCCAGAATATAGTTTAATGTGGTAACTATTTTGGATATTGCTGCCAAATAAGGTTTATCTTTGTTTGACATTAAAAGTCCCAGAAGGAATCAAGACAGGCGACCTAAACCCGTGCCTCGTTCAGACTGTAATGTGCATACATAGCACATTTTGAGAAACTTGTTAAACACAGATGCTGAGTCTAGAGGTTTGAGCTATGGCCTGCAATTCTACGTTTCTAGTAAGCTCCCAGGTGATGCCGAGCTGTGGACCACACAGCAGCAGCCCGGGTCTAAGGCAGTGGCTCTCAGAGTGTGGTCATGGGACCAGCAGCACGGGCATCGCCTGGGAACTTGTCAGAAATGCCAATTCTCTGGTCCCATCCTAGACCAGAATAAGTCTGGGTTTGAGAAAGCCCTCCAGGTGACTCTGACACACAGAAAGTTTGAAACCCACTGCTCTAAACAAGTAATCTCTTTGCCTAAAGGGACCAGGTATTGCATTGTTTCCCGTAAGGAAGGGAACCGAGGCTGTCTAGGGGCTGAGACACCCAGGACAGACAAGCCAGTGCTCAGTTAGCTGCAGGAAAGGAGTTTGTAACGGATCTGCCTACGTTGGCGAGTGGGCTTTGGGGAGACAGGCCCTGCCAGGGACTGGCCGAAGCCTCATCAAGTGGCTGCATTCTCTGCATGCAAATATCCGGGGTTGGTGGGGGGCACTGACGCAAGCTTTCAACATCAGGGAAGCCTGACATGGGTTAACCGAGCAGCGGTGGATCATCTGACAGTAGGAATAGGCATGTGCTTAAGGTATCTGCTAAGCAGGGACACCAAAAGGATGAGAAAAATGTTTTTGAAAGAATTTGACATTTCCAAAAAAAGAGCATCAAAGTAGACCCAATGGGAAAATCACATTATTCGCCTCCTTTAAGCTCATTTTACTGTTTGGCGTGGCTTAGTGTAGTCTCTGGAGCCAGACTGTCCTGGCTGTACTGTGTACCAGCTGTGTTGTCCTGGGTTGGTTACTTGTCTCTCACTGCCTCAGTTGCCTCATCTATAAAATGGGGATAATGATGTTTTGTGGAAATTAAACATTGCTTTAATACAGCATATGTAAAACTTTTAGAATAGTGCGTGATATACAGTAAATGCTTCATCAATATTAAATTTTTATTGTAAGTTGGGGAAAGAGCAGAAGGGCCCTACATTGTTTTTTTCAATGCTTGGGGTCTTCAAAGAATTCATTTGTTCCCCAGTGGAGCCTGACACAGCTTGTAAGAAATCAGACAAAAGTCAGAAATGCAAGGAGACAGAGACAGCATCTGGAGGGTTCTGTGGCTCCTGGGGAAAGACCCAGCAAAAGCAGGGTAGAATCAGAGGAACAGTGGGGCTCTGCACAAAGTCAGGCGCGTATCAGGAACAGAACAAGCCTGAAATCCTGGAGTATAAGCCAGGACATTTGTGAGTGCTGAGCACCCATGAGGGGGTAACAGCAGCAGTAAGCCCCAGAACTTCAGGCTGGACCACTACTGGCTCACACCTTGGCTGCAAACAGAATCACCTGGGAGCCTTAAAAATTACTGATGCGTGGGGCTCCCCCCAGGAGTCTGGTTCATCGGTCTGCGCATCAGATTTCTGAAATCTCCCTAAGTGAGTTTATTAAATAGCCAGGGTTGAGCATCTTACACTCCTTTACACTTGTCAGCACTGATCCTGGAAGTTGCGATGGGCCCAAACATAGGTAAATGAGAAACAAAATGGCTAGAAACACATAATCCCTGTGTATTTATCTCCTCCTTCTCTCCTTCATAGTTATGCTCTGGGCTTACCTCCTTCCCCAGCCGCTGCTAGTCTATATAGTGTCTTTTGTGATTCAGAAAAATGTTTCCCTTCTTTAAGACACTGTGTTAATAATTGAGAAGGGTCTGAGGTGTCAGATCTACATGCAAGCTAACATGTTAGCCAGCCAGTTTCATGTATGGTGGCAGAAGACCATCCATGAAACTCCTGGGCCAGAGACAAAGGACTTTATTACTCACAGAAATAGCTGTAGCCAGAGTATCTGCTTTTTCTTGCACCAATTCCCCAAGCTCCTTTTCTCACAACAATGCACAGAGGGCCAGGTGACATCTGCACATGCGTGGGTTTTGCTACAGGAGAAGACTCCTGAACTTAGGGAACCTAAATCTTTTATAATGACCAGTAAGCCTGCCTACCCTTTACTCCAGAGAGGTAATATTTCTACTTTCCATGGCTGTTTGCTCCCTACATCCTTGAAAAGACAATCCAGAATAAACAGTCCGTGCCTCTGCTAGCAAAATGTGAAGATACATGTGAGACCCATGAGGAACTATCTCCCAGCACACTTGCACTGTCAGAAAAATTGTTACAATATACTGATTTTATTAGAATTAAAAAATGTTATGTCCTCTCTTCTGCAATTATAATAAATATGCAAAACTACAAATGCCTATGGTGTGAATGGAGCCCTCTTATGTATGGCATCATTGAACAGTTCACAACCTGCACAACTGTACCCTGGGGCATTGTATCTCAGCTCTTATTTTTTTATCTCACTCTCCTACTCTATCCTTATTGGTCCTTATGCAATCTTGCATTTAGACTTATTTTTTCAGTCATCTCATTCCTAATCATTTTCTTTCTTCCACCCCAACTTTCCACTAATTATTTACCTTAAGACTTTGAGACTTTCAGACATGATTAGTCTCATACACTCATGGGCCTAATCCTTATTATTAGCACATTGGAGCAATACAAGGTGCCCCCCAGACTGGGACTGATTCTACAGATTACCACTCGAAGTTACACTAGCAAAATCTGCATATAATGACTGAGTTCTCCACAAATGACCTGTGCTAAGGAAGGGAGGAAAGGAGAGATTTCTAAGAGTTATGACAGGAACTCAGGACACGAGGATACTTCAGGGACACATGATTTTCCAAAGTAAGCTGCCAATTTCCCAGTTACGAGAACTCAGTTTTAACTCCTTATTAGAACTACACGGTGGCCAAACAATGTGCTGTCACGTGTCTGTGTGTTGCAGCAACGGGAAGATGATCAATATGGAATTTCAAAAGAGGAACAGAGTAAAAAAAGCAAACAAAGGCAAGATCTTACATTTGGTGAAGACCAAAGAGAAGTATCCATCGTGTGGAACAGGGATGTCTAGATTTTCCAAAGTCCTGGTAAATGTCCCTCAAATTTCTGCCACTGCTTACTCCAGTTTCACACTCAGCAAGCAACATCCTATTACTCATCTGACGTCCCAGCCACAGTGCCACAGGGAAGGACCCTACACAGTGAATACATCCAGCCTTGCAATGTAAAGGAACATCCAAAGTGTAAAATGATACACTGGCCTACTGGTCCATGCCTCAGCCTCCTGTGAGGGGTGAGATCCCTCACCAGAGGAGCTCAGCACTCAGGGCTGGATCCAGCCCACTCACTCACGTAACCCCATGGAGATATTTTCCCAGAGGGACCTGCTGGAGTGGCCAGTTTGCCTCTCTAAACTCTCCCTCTTTACTCCCTGATGGTAACTGGTCCCACTGTCAGCTTTCATCCTTCCCCCAGGTGAGTTCCCGAACTGAAACTGGTCCCTGACATTCCAGAAGTCCATGGATGCAGAGCAATTCCAGAGCCTTTCAGGAAAGCCCCACTGTCCATTGTGGGATATACAGGTGGAATGTCACTCCCAGCACTAAAATGCGATTTCTCAGCTGGTCAAAAAACAGAACAAGGTAGGGACTTGGAACCACCATACTCACCTAGGGTCCAGATGTATGCACTCCCTCACACATTCATTCACACAGCACCCAGAATGGCGCAGAGACTGCTGATAGGTACTGGAGCCTAACTTTGGTGGGTGCCTTGCTCCAAACTGCAAAGCTACTTCCTTTCATGAAGAGATGAGAAGTGTGTTTTTCCTCTGGATAAAGTCAATTAGCCAACAGTCACCTCAATTACCAGGTAAATTTAGAATGAAGTATGTATGACAAAAGGTGCTATCAAGTCCTCTGACTTGAGGACTAGTTATTGTTTATCTCGAGAACATGTATGCAATGCATAGTGTCTGCTTGGCTATAGAAGGGGGTGAGATTCTTTTCTGTCTTTGCAGTCTCTTTGGGGATTGCCTGCGATGGGCATCACATTCTGGTTTAATGCTTATTCAATAATTAAAGTGTTTTCTTTCTCTGTTACCTCTGTGGAGCAGATTTCAGGGTTGAGAGAAGATTTTGATTTTAATTACATCTTCCCACCATCTTATTATTCTGTTGCAGGAAAATGGGATGAGAGAGGATGGTCATGTCCCAGGTCTCGGGTGAGTCCCTGGGATGGGACCACCAAGTGAGGGTCCTTGGCTTTGTGCCATAGTAAAGTGAAAGCAAGTTTCTTCAGGTAGATACACACTACGGAGACAGAGTTTGGGCCATCTCAGAAGGAGAGGCAGCCCCAAAACATGGGGTGGTTAGTTTTTATGGGCTGGGTAATTTCATAGGCTAACGAGTAGGTGGATTATTCCAGCTATTTTGGGGAAGGGGTGGTGATTTCCAGGAATTGGGCCACTGCCCACTTTTTGGCCTTTTATGCTCAGCCTTGGTACTGTCGTGGCACATGCTAATGTATAACAACGAGTGTATGATGAGGCTCAAGGTCTGCTGGAAGTCAAATCTTGGGCCATCTTGGGCCAAATCGGTTCTGACCAGTTTTTGTTTTATCCTCAGCAGTAATGGTTGTGCCCTGCCCCCTTCCCTCCTGTCTCACTTCCACATCCACAGTCCTTAGCGCAGTGTTCTCCCACATACAGAAGATTCTTGTTGATTTTGACCATTCCTTTTCCCATTTTTCACACATCTGAGACCAAGACAGATTTTTTTTTTTTTTTTTACTTGCTGGAAAAAAGAATAACACTGATTCAAGGAATGAAACCAGTCAGAAATTTTAAAAATCTTTGCAAACTACATTGTTATGTTTGTTAAACTGCAGAAAAAGAAGAATGTTCTCTGTGAATTATAGAGGGAGGAAAGGAGCAGGGCTAAGTAGAAATGTCAGAAGGCAGAACCCAAGTAGTCATATGGAAAAAAAAAAAATCAGAAGACGCCACATTAATTTTAAGTGTTTCTCTAAAATTTTGAGGAAATACTAAGATGTTGAAACGCATGGCTAATTCTGTATACTTTGAATGAATCAGGACAGACATTTCAACTGACAGGAATTTTTCTCTTATTGAAACATGACAACAGTGAGTTTTACCTATTAGTTTTCATGCTGTTGCTACCCAGAGACTGTGTTTTATTGTGTAGTAAAGGAAGAGGGTATAGAGCTCACCCAGCATGTCAACAGACAAGGCTGATGTGTTTGGGGCGTAAGTTAGTACCATGTCTTCACAGAGCAAAGACTAAAAGGCTAACAACATAAAGGTAATTTATGGAGAGCAAAGTAAGAATCTGGCTAAATGTATCTAGCAGAGAATCTGGTGGACGCATGTGTCTGGGCACCAGGGAGGTGGGAGATTTCATGGGGCAAGGACAGCAGTTCTTCCACGGCCTGGACAGGCAGCTCTTAGCACCCGCTCCTCTGCTACTGACCAAGTGAACATTGCTAACTTAACTTCTTGGGGACCCTGATACAGAAAAGGGCTTAAATGGAAGACCCTATGGAATTCTGATCAATGTAAATTAACCAATTGGCATTCTGATTAACTCTCTGTTCTCAAATAATTTGGGTTAGTGTGAGTGAGCCCCCAAGACTCAAGTCAGTCATGGGTGCACTGATAAAAAAAAGACCTGCAAAACTGATAACGAGTCCTGTGAATGTGCTCACGTACCAAGGTGGGTCCATAGCTGATGTTTCCATGGGGCCCAGCCCCAGCTGTCACGTGATGTCTCTTTGTTCTCTCTCTTTCTCTCTGTCTCTCCCCCTGCTCTAATTTCATGAAGCAAGTTTCAGAACTCTAGTTTATCAACCATAAGGAAAATACGCAAATGGAGGACAAGGGGATAAAATCACTGAGACATCAGCAAAATATCCTGCTTAATGGCCTACGCTGAGCTGAATGGGGGCAGTCAAAGCCACATGTAAGATAAGAAAAGAATATGAAAAGTAGACAATGACAATTATTGGAAGATCATCACACCTGAGAAGACAAGCCAAATGTACGGCACAGCCATGGTCCCCCTCTGATGACTAAGTGACCACACAGGTCCCACAAGACCCCAGCACCCCTGCCATGACTGACTGGCCAAGCAGCAGACACTGACCTAAGGAGAGAAATCTAGAGACTACCAGTGGTCTGGTGGTGGTTTGATCCAAAATTTCTACCAAAGTGAGATGGCATTGAGTAAACGTGAAGTTCTCTCTGTAGGTTCTGCGGTCTGCAGATTTTTTTTTCTTTTTGTGAGTTAAAACTGTAATATGCAAGCATGGCTGACCATGTTAGCCCTCATATATATATTTTTTTATTTTGCGGTACGTGGGCCTCTCACTGTTGTGGTCTCTCCTGTAGCAGAGCACAGGCTCCGGACGCGCAGGCCCAGCGGCCACGGCTCACGGGCCCAGCCGCTCCGCGGCATGTGGGATCTTCCCGGACTGGGGCACGAACCCGTGTCCCCTGCATCGGCAGGCGGACTCTCAACCATTGCGCCACCAGGGAAGCCCAGCCCTCATATTTTTGTATCCTGACCAGTACCTCTCACCTTAGCTAAGTTTGAGAACTACCTTAAGATCTGGCCCCATGGTCTCCAAGCCCAGGAGTCATCATTCTAGATCAGGGGACTGGAGGGAAGGAAGAGCATCCACCATAGACAGAGTGATGCTGCAGTCAAGAGTCACGTCCCGACACTGGTGAGCTGTCTGGGTGGGACTCATCATGAATAAACAGCAGAAAACCAACAGCCTGAAAGAGAGGTACCAGATGAAGAAGTACTGTGAGTGACCCCAGAAGAAACAGAAAAAAAAGATTATTTTTTTTAAATTTTAAAGTAATTTTCTCAAGGAGATTAACTTACAGTAGCCATAAAATAAGAAAATGATGCTATGTAAAATGTTAATCAGAGAACAATAAGAGTTCTTATAAAATAAAATTTAAAAAAAATTATTGCCAAACTAAGAAACTCATTAAAAGAGCTGAATAGCAGAAGGGCACAAATGAAGACTAAATTAGTGATTGGAAGACCAGGCCATGCAGTCCTATCAGAACATTAGACAGAAGTGTAAAAATATGGAAATTACAAGAATCAAGTGGAGATATGTAGGATACAGGCAAGAGAAACAATATCTACCTAATACATATTCAGAAGGAGAACAGACAGGGAACTGAGTCAGGAAAACAACAGAAGAAAATTTCCTGGAGCTGAAGAAAGACTTGATCGTCTGAAAAAGAGTCTCCGGTGTGAAATGGGAATATCAAAAGGAAATAACTAGACTTTTGCTGCTGAAATGCTTAACCACATTTCTTTTGAGGTCCACAACAATTCTAGCTTCAAAAGTGGAGGAAGTACTTAGAATCTATTCTGCCTGGTAAATGTGCATACACAATTTCTGAAGGAATATTTTTTAAATGTCTGCCAGATTTCTTCAGATAAGGCATCCATCCATTTTATTCTTCTTTTTGCCAACATCTGATGCAGAGCAATACAGCCTGTGGATAATCATTCAGCATTTACGAGTTAACTAAGAAATATTAACAAGCTATTTTGTGCTTATGAGAAAAGCTACAAACAATACTTTTCTTTGAGGTAGAGTGCTTTAGAGGATAAATTATAACCACCCTCAGCTTCCACAAATGGAAAAATGTTTTCACAAAAAATGATGCTGAGTCAATTATATTGAAGTGATGATTTTACAGCCCCACATTCCTTTGCTATTTTAAAGTCCTCACTTCATAGGAACCTAATTCCTTCCTGAGCACTTTCAAAATTCCATCCAAAATTTAATAAGTTGGTAAAAAGTTCACATACACACACAGAGAGAGAACATATAAAGAACATATACACAAGGTAACCATTGACTCTGTGAGACATTCTCTTAAATATTGCTTTAAAACATTCTCTCTTGATGTCTTACTGAAGTTTTCACGTTAAAATTTGGTTTTATCTTATTGTCTAGGGCCTGGGGAAAATGGAACCAGAACAATGGCAGATAGATAATGGTGTAAGGCTTGGAGATTTTGATGGCTGTTATCACTGTGTTGCTGTTTTAAGGAAATTAAATACACTTTACCCCAAAGTTTTCTCCTTTACAAAACGTTCTTATGGTAAGTATGTTTCAATATCCCAAAGGAACTAACAAAGAACTAATCAGGGGAAGGAACCCTGGTTGCTACCACTGTGCTCTCTGATAAAACATAACCGTTCCCCAGAAATGAAACTTAGTAATTACAGTTTGGAGATTGACTCATCAGACTACACAGGAAGGGCAAGGCAGAAAAAGGAAAACCGAAATTCAAATATGCGAAATCAGCTATTCTGGGCAAAGTTGACTGTATTAAATGGTTTTTCCTTTTTAGAAATAGTCTGCATTCTCACATTTCTCATTTGTTGTTTCAAATATTCCTGATTTACTCTGATAGCTCATGTTCACAAGCCATCCCGAATACGTGGACCTGCTGTTGTCAAGAGAAACAGAAAGATCTGTTCATTGTATTCTTCTTGCTGGCAGACCAGCACTCCACAGTAGTATAAAACCACAGACATTAAAAAGAATACCTTCCTGACACATTTCCACTGGGAATAAAGAAGGATTAAATGTCATTCATGTGTTAGTATGATTGACTTATAGAAAGCATTGGGTTTCCATTAATTCATTCAACAAAAATTTATTGAGCACCTATTATGTGTGAGACTCTGGAGGTAGTGATCAATGGGGTATATCAGTTCCCTTCCTAAACAGAACTACCCTGTCTAATAAGGAATATAAAGAGGGGAACTTTGTGCCCTATAGGTACATGCAGGTGAGCGTGTTGACCTAAACTTGGCATGTTTTGGAGGCCTCCTAGATGTAACCTCTACACTTAGGTTGGGGTTTCTCAACTTCGATACCATTAACATTTTGGACCAATTAATTTGTTGTTGTAGGGGGCTGTTCTCCACATCGTAGGATGTTTAGCAGCATCCCTGGGCCCTACCCACTAGATGCCACGACTTGGTGAATGTCTCCAGACATTGCCAAATGTCCCTTGGGGGACAACTCATCTCCGGCTAAGAACCACTGACTTAGACGGAAGATGAGGAGAAGAAAGTTGTGGGGTGAGGGGAGAAGAAAGGAGTATGATGTGGGGAGAAGAAACAGGAAGTAGGAGGGAATCACTGGTACAAAGGTCCCTAAGGCATGAAGATCTTGGCCCCTTGGGTGGCCCAATGTGAGAATGAAGAGAGAACTCAGGTCTGATCCTAAGGTCCCGTGTAAGGCATATTAACAGGTTGGAGTTTGTATTGTCTATTACTGTGTAACAAATTACCCTCAAGACTTTTCCCCTTAAAAGAACAAACCTTTATCATCTTAACAGTTTCCGAGGGTCAGGATTCCTGGAGCAGCTTACCTGGGAGGCATAGCTTTGGGTCTCTCAGGAGGTTGCAGTTAAGTTGCCAGCCAGGTCTCTGAAGACTGGGCTTGCTATGGAAAGATGCTCACCCAAACCCACCATTAGCAGGAGGCTTCAGTTCCGCCCCACGTGGGCCTTCATGGGGCTGCTCTCTACACTGCTTCCCCTCCAGACAGTGATGGAAGATCAAATTTGCTTTTAAAAATAATCTGGCTTCTACTTAGAGCTAGGAGCAAGGAGGCAACTGGAAGCCATCAATTGTTTTTGATTAGAGAGGTGTCGGTCAATCTACAATTTATCATTTAAGCCCCTAGATAGTTAGAAAGTGATTCTAATTACAGAGGGCTTTAGTCTTTAAATTGGTCACAGTTCCATAAAAGTACGAAGTATTTAAGCAAGCAAATAATTGAACTAAAGCGTCTTCGAATTCAATAGTGACAAAAAGTGAGAGCCCAGAGACGCTACATGACAGCACTTCCATCAAAGCTCATCAGAGTTGATGAAGCTCATCATCACTTTATAAAGTTTTTCCATGGTGAGACGGTTGAAGCCAGCATAGCCCATTCTTCACTTTCATGTAGAAGTGGTCTTAGGAGTCTCTAAATATCTAAGTAAGCTGAAAACTCCAGAACTCCCAACTGAGATAATTCTTAGAGAGTTCTATTTTGAGTGTTTTTCAAACTAGATGTCTGTTTCCTTTCAACTCAATGAGATTACTCTTAACACCAATTTATGTAAACTATCTAGCAATAAATCACAAAATCTTATAGTACGATTGTTCTTACTTGCTGGAGTCTATCCAAATGGCCCCAAATACCCAACTTGCTCCCTATTCCCAAATATTCATTTTACTTTTGGATACAGAAATTCACCCGTCCACTGGAACCTGGGTTTGGAGTCCACTGATCTAAAACAGATTGTCTGAAACAGTACCCTGTTGCCCACAACCAATGTGGGTGCCAATACTGAGCCTGGCTCTGGGTTTCCCCAATCTGGACCATGGTTGGGAAGCCCGCCTCAGGCCACAGTTGGCTTAAGAAGAGAATCCAAACATCCCCCAGTGTCATCCTTTCAAGTCCCTCTTTCTTGTATCATTCAACTAGATACAATCAGACCCCCTTCTTTTGACTTTTCTACTACTTAGGATAACCAAAAAGTACCTCCACCCCCAGTCTGCTGCCGGTCACTTCTCCCTCTGACTGGTACCCCCAGCCTTCTTTATGCACAAACAACCGCCCTGCCATCACTCCCCAAAGCATGGCTGACACTAGGTTGTAGTATGTAACAAACTTTCCTGAGGATGACAAACAATTATTATATTGCAAAGAAAAAGTTCAAAGTAGATATTTGATTCCACTGCTCCTTAAATCTGTCTGCCTAAGTCCTTCCACATGGGGGTCCCCACTGACCACCTCCCCACCTCCAGCCTCACCCCTCACCTGTGTGTAGTTCTGACTTATAACCAGGGTATCACCCCCAACAATCCATGGGGATTCCCACTGACCCTACCCTTGACCCTGTCTCCAGAGCCCCAGACTCTTTCTTCACAGGCTCCAACCAAGAGAAGCAAACCATCTAACCTCTTCTCCTAGAGGTACTGTCTGACCACAAGAAAGACAGCCTTTTGCATGTTTATGCAGAGCCATTTAGTTTCTTTTTGTCTCAAACTCTCCCTGTAACAGGATGGGGGTAGAGCCACAAGGCTCCTGGAGACTTCCTCTAAAATTAAAATACAATCCCCCCTCAAAGAAGAATTCCGCCACTACACCTGGAACAACAAGCTCAAATTTTAAATAACCTGATTGTTGGTACCCACTGTAAGTACAAACCAGTTGGCCAGGACTAGACAGCCCAAGGGCAATCACAATTCCCTAGAGGACCAGAGCTGCCTTCAGACTAGCCAACCCACAGTGACTGATTATAAACAAAAAGGCTTGGACAAGTTGTGTTGAAGCCCACTTGGGCAACAGCAGGGTGGCAGGCAATAGATCCCAGAAGCCCGGAGAGGACCAGCAACCACAGATCTGCATATACTGAAAAAATGCAGTTCAGGAACAAGTCAAGGAACACCTGAGAAGAAGTGTGATTAATGCCCAATGCCCTTCTAAGTTCTCAGTCGCAAGCTACCAGGAACTTCTGGTACTTTTGTCCCTTGACAAATGGTGACTAGCAGATGTGAAATGGAAGGGAAAAATGAGAGTGTACATTAAATACCGTACATGCCGTATTTTACTTAACCAAGCCACTATTGGGGGGGGCATTTGATTTTTTCCAATTTTTAATATTGTAAGTAAGTCTATGAATTTTATTTTATTTCATTTGCTAATTTTTCCCCATAAATCCATGTCCATTTCCTTAGGATAAATTTTTAGAAGTAGAATACCTAGATAAAAGAGTGTGAATATTTTTCTGATTTTGACATATGGCGTCTAGGCACAAGATGCAAGCCTAGTTTTTTTGTTTTTGTTTTTTTAAATTTATTTATTTTATTTACGGCTTTGTTGGGTCTTTGTTGCTGCACGCCGGCTTTCTCTAGCTGCGGTGAGCGGGGGCTACTCTTCGTTGCGGTGTGCGCGCTTCTCATGGGGGTGGCTTCTCTTGTTGGTGGCTTCTCTTGTTGTGGAGCACAGGCTCTGGGTGCACAGGCTTCAGCAGTTGTGGCTCGCGGGTTCTAGAGCACAGGCTCAGTAGTTGTGGCGGTCGAGCTTAGCTGCTCTACGTCATGTGGGAATCTTCCTGGACCAGGGCTTGAACCTATGTCCCCTGCATTGGCAGGCGGATTCTTAACCACTGCGCCACCAGGGAAGCCCACAAGATGCAAGCCTAGTTTTGCCATCAATGTACTTTTCTTATATCTGTGAGGAATCATATGATCATCGCTCCTGTGCTTCTTAGGTTTATTTATTTATTTATTTATTTATTTATTTATTTTTTGCGGTACGCGGGCCTCTCACTGTTGTGGCCTCTCCCGTTGCGGAGCACAGGCTCCGGACGCACAGGCTCAGCGGCCATGGCTCACGGGCCCAGCCGCTCCGCGGCATGTGGGATCTTCCCGGACTGGGGCACAAACCTGTGTCCCCTGCATCGGCAGGCGGACCCCCAACCGCTGCGCCACCAGGGAAGCCCAGGTTTATTTATTTAGTTTACTGGTAAGTTAAACAACTCATGGAAGAGGAAGTTGAAGTAAGTTTAACTGGGAGGTGTTGAAATGGTGGAAATTTTCAAGTTAAAACAAAGTGAAAGAGAGTGAGTTTGAGAGAAGAGAGGAGTATAAAGACAGACAGCAACCAAATTTCTCCCCAGTTCACTCCTGAGACAGACCTCCTCTTTAGAACAACATGATGCTCAAGGTATTGTTTCCTTTTATGTGGCTTATTTAAATTGGTTTTTCTAGCTTTCCTTTTCTTCTCGATTTCCTCAGTTGCCCTCTCCTTTTAAGAGCTACCTGCTTCTACTTTAAAAATGTGATTTTAATATTTCTCATAGCCTCTGGGTGGTCTAATTAACTGCATCTTGTTTTTTATCAATGTTTTACCAAGAATAGACATAATTCTCTAGTATAAAATCAGGAAGAAAATGAATCATTATAAGTTCATAGGATTTTAACCTTCTCGTTTGGCATGTATCCATTATGGCATTGTCAGATTGATTTTCTAATTATCTGTCTACTGTCCTTAGTCCCATGGGGAAGATAAGCCTTTTGTGGTGGGAGCCATAACATCTGGTTTGGTATTCTAGAGTGCTTAGCACAGGGCAGACTCATAACAAGAACTCCTGAAATATTTATTAAATAACTGCATATTTCACCTTAATTTATACATTAATCATAGTATTTTACTAAGAACAGATGTAAATGCCAGGAGAAAATCAAGAAGACCAAAAAGATATTTTAGAAATAGATGGGCACAAGGCTAAAGACAGCGGAGCAGCTGCAGGCTTATTTCCTACTGTTCCCTTCCTCAGGGGCCAGAAGGAGGCTGTCTGCTCTTTGGCACATGGGGTGGTGTGCAGGACTTGTCAGGGGGTCCATTGGGGCCCTACTTTCAGAAGTCACTAGCACCGTGGGATCGTGTGGATGGATGCCCCAATCACCTCTCGCGCTCCATGGTGGCGCCCTGAAAATACATGCTCCCCAGGCATACACGTTGCCCCAGAAGGCACTCCCAGGTCAGATCTAACCCTGAAGAGATGAACAGTCCATCATTAATTGCCTCCACTGTGGGAACTGTGGGGATGGGAAGAGAGGTCAAAAACAGGTAGTTTTGCTTATAAGAAAGGACCCAACCAGTGCTTGAATCTCTAAGTTTTAGTTGGCAAATCATCAAGCCAGTTCTTTTCCCTCCTTCCCTTCTCTGTCCCTAAAATGTTTACCCAGATTTCTAGCCACATGAAAATCCAAGTTACTGTTATTCTCCACCCTAACCTGAAACTTGAATCCCACACCCCTTTCTCTGTTCCAGCCATCTCCTCTCCTGCTTCCTCCCACGTCAGCCCCCTCTCATTGTTCTAGCAAAGCTTCAGAGACATAAAAAGCAACCCATTGTTTCGCAAATGGCAAGGTTTCCCTGGCTTGACAGCCTAGGGGTTGAAAATATAGGACAAGTCGACAAGTCGGTGGCCAGGTTGAAGGACTTTCAGCTGGGAACTGGTTCTATCTTTGCACCTCTGCTCTTGCACTGAGCTTAGTGTCAGAGAGCCCCAGACACCCCAGATCCTCTATCCAACAAGCCCCCACCCCCATCCTATAGCTCACGCTTTAAAATGAGTTATCTGATGTTCACAGAGACAAAGAAGTTGTATAATGATGCAATAATCAGAGCAGGGAAGGGAAGCGACCTAACATTTACTAAGTGGTACCAAGTGCTAGGCATATAGTGAAACATGAAAGGGTGTTTTTAACTACGTAACAGACATGCTCTTTATCTGGTTTGTGGGTAGAAACATAAGGTCTTCTCGATTAGGATGACCACACGCACGTCACATTCAACAAGTTCACGATGAGCCCAGCATCGTTGCCCAGAAGTCTGCTCCTCTTTCTGTGTTACCTCTCACGGCAAATGGCACTGCCGTTTCCCCATCCAGAACCTGTGGCGTCGGTCTCTTACCTGCCCTGTCTACCCCTCCCCATCCATTCTCTACATGAGTACCTACAGAGATCTTTGCAAAACACAGTTGTGATCACGCCTCTTCCTCTCTTAAGACAGCACTACTATGGCTCCCTGATGACGTCACAGTCTTTGGCATAATATCACTTTCACCATTGGGCCCTGGCCTGCAAATCCATTCTCCCTGTCATCTCTGCCCCTTGCGGGCAGCCCTGCGGCTGGAGTTTGCCCAGTTCACAGCACCGCCCCGCACCAACACCCCCAAGGCCCAGCCCATGCTGCTACCTCTGCCTTTAACCTCCATCTTCATTCTCAGCACCTTCGCCTGGCTGACTCCCAGAAGTTTTCATAAGCAGCTCAGGTATCTACTCCTCCAGCAAGTCTCCACCAACAGAAAGAGCAGGCAGTGGTTCTCGAGTGTAATTTTAAAGTTTCCAGTAGCCATATTGTAAAAAAGTAAGAAGAAACTGATGGGGCTTCCCTGGGGCTTCCCTGGTGGCGCAGTGGTTGAGAGTCCACCTGCCGATGCAGGGGACACGGGTTCGTGCCCCGGTCCGGGAGGATCCCACATGCCGCGGAGCGGCTGGGCCCGTGAGCCGTGGCCGCTGAGCCTGTGCGTTCGGAGCCTGTGCTCCACAACGGGAGAGGCCGCAACAGTGAGAGGCCCGCGTACCGCAAAAAAAAAAAAAAGAAGAAACTGATGAAATGAATTTTAATCATATATTTTATTTAACCAATATACCCCAAATATTATCAATTTCAGCATGTAATTAATATTTTAAAATTATTAATGAAATGCTTTATATTCCTTTGTTTTCCTACTAAGTCTTCAAAACCCAGTGTTTATTCTCCTCTGATGACACGTCTCAGTTTGGACTAGTCACATGTAGCGCTCCATCACCAGATGTGGAGAGTAGCTACCACATTGGACATGACAGCACTACAGCTATCTTAGGAATCACTTAGGGATCACCTAGAGAGCTTAATGGAAACCTAGAACCCTGTACTAAGCTTCCAAATGTTCTGGTTCTGAGAAGGGTCTAATTCTGGAGGTGTGGGATGGAGAACCAGAAATGTTCATTCTCAGCAAGAAATCCAGGTTTCTGATGTATGTGTTCCTCAGGAAATGGGGGCTTAAGAGCTAGATGCATCGATTTTGGAGTTAGACCTACAGGGGTTTGTGTCCAGACTAAGTTACAGCTGTGTGACTTGGGGACTTCACCTTTCTGGGTCTTGGTCTCCTCACCTGCAGAAAGAAACTCACGATACATACCTAGAGACCAGTGAGTATTAAGTAGACACTGTATTTAAAACATTCGGCTCAACACCTGGCACGTGTCTACCAGTGCCAGCTCCACGCCCAGGCGTGCCCACATGGTGGGCGAGACGTCCCTCCCCTGCTCCCCCTCTGAGCCTCTGCGTGCCTCCACCAGAGCCCACCACCCAAGCACACATTATCTGCTTGCTACTCTGTGTCCTCCACTGGACTGAGGACAGAAACTGGCTATCGCTCATTTCCACATCCCTCTGCCTCACACATGTGTTCAGTACACATCATTTTTTTTTTTTTTTTTAAGTTTTGGGAAGGATTTGTGACTTATTTGTTGCATGACCTTGGTCAGTTAATTTTAATTAATTAATTTTTTTATCTTTGCTGTGTTGCGTCTTCGTTTCTGTGCGAGGGCTTTCTCCAGTTGTGGCAAGCGGGGGGCCACTCTTCATCGCGGTGCGCAGGCCTCTCACTATGGCGGCCTCTTGTTGCACAGCACAGGCTCCAGACGTGCAGGCTCAGTAGTTGTGGCTCACGGGCCTAGTTGCTCCGCGGCATGTGGGATCCTCCCAGACCAGGGCTCGAACCCGTGTCCCCTGCATTAGCAGGCAGATTCTCAACCACTGCACCACCAGGGAAGCCCAGTACACATCATTTTTTAGGAACTGAACTTAATTTAACCAACTGCGTTTCCTATAGTGGAGTATAAAGTCTTTGCGTAAAAGTACCTCCGGTTCTCATGTAGAAAGGAAGTGTGTGAATACAGAGTGAGTGAAGCATTGTTCTAACACTCTTCCCTTTAAAGTCTGTCACAGAAAGCTTTGCCAAAGTGATCCATGGCTTGAAAGTGGGACACCTGACAGATCGCGTTATCCAGAGGAGCAAGAGGATGATTCTGGATACCCTGGGTGTTGGGTTCCTGGGAACCAGTACAGAAGTGTTCCAAAAAGCCAGGGAATACAGTAAAGTAAGAAGCTCAATGTCTACTTTGGAGCTAAAAACCAAGTGTGCACATGCGCCTTTTTGTGAGGTGTACCCAGAAGCGCGCCCAGGGACGTGCGTTTGTGTTCTACTGCCCTACTCTTCATTTTAGAGATAGTGCTTTGTGTATACAGCATCGTTGTATATAGTTTTATGCTTTTCTATGCTTTATTACCTGAGTCTTAATATTCACCCACATCCTTTACTAAGTCACTATCTTAAGACCAGTCTTAATCTTAAGGCTAGCAAAATCTCAAAGTTGATTACTAGTCTGACTGAAAGCACATTTTTACCTGAGAGTCTTAGCGGCCATAGCCCCAGCCCATTTGTTCATGCAAAGACTTCAAGACTCTCTGGAGAAAAGCCTGGGCCAGCACCCTGAGCAGAGAGTAGGTGATTACGTGAGAGATGTAGCATCCACTCTCCAAAGAATATGCCTGGTTTATAGACGATGAGTCCCACCTTTCCTAGTATTTATCCGCAAGGAGTAAATCAGAGTAAATTCAGACTTCATTCCTTGGTGCACTTATGGATCACGGTCTGGGACTGAGCAACAGCTTCTCCTCTCCCTTCCACAGAAAAAGTTATATATTCTTCTACAAGGAAGAAAGAAATCCAATGACTAGGGCTTCAGTCTAGCACAAAGGGCTCAATAAGAAGTATTAAAGTGATGCTTCCAAACATGAAGAACAACTCTTGAAATAGTGACTTGGCATGTTGGGTTCACACTCTGTATCACTGACTGATACTCTTTTGTTTCAGATCTATAGTTCCAACGTATCCAGCACTGTTTGGGGCCAGCCAGACTTCAGGCTACCACCAACATATGCTGCTTTCGTTAACGGTGTGGCTGTAAGGAGATTTCCATGCCTTTGTAACTGTTCAACAATCAGAACAATTTCAGGGCCAGAAAATATCTCAGAAATTGCCCAGTTTCCATATCTTACTGATGAGATCACTGAAGTTCAGAGAGGTGAAGTGGCCTGCCCTCTCTCCTTGTAGTAATTTCAGTTTTCACGTTTTTACAGTGAATTGATGTTTTTCAAACAAATTGTGAAGTAGAGGAAATAAGATGGACGTATTTAGATAAAAATGCCCCTAAGGTATCTCAACTCTAAACTAAATATCCAGACTCAGTTCCTTGTCAGTTCTTTCTGTGGTGGGCAGTATCAGCTTCTATCCAGTAACCAGCCTTTCATTCATTCATTCATTCAACAGATACTTATTGAGAAAGAAACAATGACCATAAGGTGTCTACATTTTCTGAACCGAAAATCAGCACTCCTCATCTGACAATTTTTATGCTTTTTCTGTGTGTCATGGGCAGTCTAAAGGATATAATTTGGACATGAATCTGTTGGGATTTCTGAGATATTTTTATGGTTTATGGGACAGTAGTTCAGAATATTGAAAGTCAAACCTAATGGTGCATCCCGAAGTAAGCATCCAGTAAGTAAGCGGTGGGAAAGGCACCAGCCACAACTAGTAGACAAAAATCTATCTTTAAATGAACTTCTGGTTATTACTATTTCGTATAAGGAAAAACCAAATGATTTTAAAATGTAGCTTAATAGTTAAACTGGGTTCAAGAGTTCTTGCAACTTCTCCATAAGTTTGAAATTATTTATAATAAAAGGGTTCAAAAAATATGGCCTGATGTGGAATAAATGACATTAAACTTTTCATGTGACTTGTTTGAAAGGTGGAAGAGGGAGGGAGGGAGGAACAGCCACCTAATTCTACAGCTTTGTTTGTAAGGTAGATAAAGATCTTTCCAAGGGCTGTGGCACCTGAGTAAGAGCCAAGCTCCCTGTGGTTCACTAGCTGCTCCCAAGGTTGCACCTGATCTGGACAGAGGACAGCCTGTCTAGTGCCAAGTCATGTGATTAAGAATCGCAGCCAGGGCTTCCCTGGTGGTGCAGTGGTTGGGAGTCCGCCTGCCAATGCAGGGGACACGGGTTTGTGCCCTGGTCCGGGAGGATCCCACATGCCGTGAGCCGTGGCCGCTGAGCCTGCGCGTCCGGAGCCTGTGCTCCACAACGGGAGAGGCCACAACAGTGAGAGGCCCGCGTACCGCAAAAAAAAAAAAAAAAAAAAAAAAAATCGCAGCCAGTTCATAGGTTTAATTTTCAGAGAATCAGATCTAAAAATCTCACATCAAACAAGGTTATTATTGAACTAAACCCTGACTGGTCCAAAAGTCATTGCATTCGGGGAAATACATTTAGGTTTTGGTTGTTGTTTACGTGTCTGTTCACATAGGTTCACTCAATGGATTTTGATGACACGTGGTACCCTGCCACCCACCCTTCTGGAGCTGTCCTTCCTGTCCTCATGGCTTTGTCAGAAGCCCTGCCTCCAAGTCCAAAGTGTTCTGGCCTTGACCTGCTGCTGGCTTTCAACGTTGGTATTGAAGTGCAAGGCCGATTAATGCATTTCTCCAAGGAAGCCAAGGACATACCAAAGAGGTACGGAGAAACTGTGCCTCATCGTGAGGCGGCCACATTCCCCTTCATCTGTTAGTCGTTATCTCTGTAGATCTTTCTGACATAGAGGTTGGCTCAGTTGAAGATGTTGACGTTAGTGCTGGCAGATAAGTCAACTCAACCAGTCACATATCAAACTGTACATCCATATACAAAGGTGTGACCTCAGAAGTACTAGTGAAAAGTCTCCTCTGGGTTTAGAGAGCCTATCAAGCAACGAGGACCATGCACTAAATTGGAGCCTCCCACCCCAGGATGATCATGTCATTCTGGCCTCTGTGGGTACTCTGAATATCCCTCATCTCATCTCAAAGCGGAGTGTACTTTGGTATTTGCTAGGGTCCTTCAGACTAATGGGAACATTCAGAATATCCTAAACTCGACTGCTCAATCCACAGATCAAAAATGGTCAAACGTTGACTGTATCATATGGTTCAGTCGAATATTTATTTTGCCCCGTGGTCCAGCCTGCTGGGGGAGGAATAAATCGGAATACTGAGTGAACTTTCACGGTTTCTACAAGGCCCTCAATTGTTACAGTTATTTACACAGGCTTTCAGCACTCAACAACTTTTGCCTTTTGGCAATAATTGCAGAAGTACCATTTATAAATAATTTACTATGTCGGGCACTGTTGTAATCATGCGAATTTGTTCAAAACTCACAAAACCCTATGAAGTAGATACTATTATTATGACCATTTTATATAAGAGAAAACAGATACAGAGAAGTCAAATAACTTTTCCAAAACTCACACAGCTAATAAGAGGAAGAGCTGAGATTTGAACCTAGGCATTAGGGCTGCTCCATTAGCTAAGCTCCTGACCACTGTGCTATACTGCCCCCTGGGGGCTGAGGTTTGTAAGTCTCCAGCTCTTGTGTTTTTTGTTTTTCAGATTCCATCCCCCCTCAGTGGTGGGAACTTTGGGTAGTGCTGCTGCGGCATCTAAGTTTTTGGGGCTCAGCATGACAGAGTGCCAAGAGGCCCTGGCTATTGCTGTTTCTCATGCTGGGGCACCCATGGCGAATGCCGCCACTCAGACCAAGCCTCTTCACGTCGGCAATGCCGCCAGGCATGGGCTAGAAGCTGCTTTTCTGGCAATGCTGGGTCTCCAGGGAAACAAACAGGTCTTGGACATGGAGTCAGGGTTTGGGGCCTTCTATGCCAACTATGCCCCCAAAATCCTTCCAGACGTAGATTCACACACTTGGCTGCTGGACCAGCAGGATGTGGCCTTCAAGCTTTTCCCTGCCCATTTGGCCACGCACTGGGTGGCAGACGCAGCTGCATCTGTGAGAAAACAGCTTGTAAGAGACAGAGCCCTGCTTCCCACTGACCACATGGAGAGAATTGTGCTTAGAATTCCAGATGTCCAGTATGTGAACAGGCCCTTCCCAGACTCGGAGCCTGAGGCCCGACACTCCTTCCAGTACGTGGCCTGCGCCATGCTGCTGGATGGTGCCATCACTGCCTCATCATTCCACAAACACCAGGTCAACAGGCCACGGGTAAGAGAGCTGCTCGGTAAGGTAGAGCTGGAGCACCCTCAGGACAACCTACCAAATTTCAACACCCTCTACTGCGAGATAAGTGTTGCCCTCAAGGATGGAGCCATCTTCACAGAGCGCTCTGATACCTTCTACGGTCACTGGAGGAAGCCTCTGAGCCAGAAAGACCTACAGGAAAAGTTCAGAGCCAATGCCTGCAGGATGCTGTCCTGCCACACTGTAGAAAGGCTTATAGAGATAGTAGAAAACCTAGAAGACCTGGAAGACTGCTCTGTGTTAACTGCACTTCTGAAAGAACCCTCTCCACCAGAGATAGTTTCAAAATCTCTCTAGCATTTAACAGTTCCATCATGCAACCTCTCCTGAGGCTTAACAACATCTAAATGATTTTATATTGGGGAAAATTCAATGCTTTGCTTTACAGAGCAAGGGTCTGTTCTTGGTCTGCCTGGGAATAAATGCAGCATGCTGAAGAGAGTCCAGACACAGAACTGGATATACATGGAAGAAGTCTTGTCCTGTAAATTTTGCAAGACAGTTCCAGTTACCTATAGCAAGATAATGGTGCAAGAAACACAGAGAAATTTATTTTATAAGCATTCATAAGGCTGAAATTCAGGTCACCTGTGATTTGCTTAATCTTTTCAGAGGAGTTATTTATGAACTTCAAGAGCCTCAAGGCTTGAGAGGGATTTGAACTTCTGCATACAACTTGCTGACAGAAGAAGGGCTCTGGTCTGTTGTGCCACCAATGGACTTCTTACACTATGGCTTATCAGAAGCCCTTCACAATGGAGGGGATGCCACTGGGTTTAAAATAAGGTCTTCATGGGTTCAAATCCTGCCTCTGCCATTGACTAGATGTGACCCTGGCCATGGTTCTGGATAACCCTCTACTTAAGTTTCTCTATCTTTAAAGCATAAATTAAAAACAGTCTAAAAAATAAAGCAGTTTGGCTCTAGAAGTCATGCTCTTAATCACTACAATAGATCACCTTTCATTACAAAAAAATTTTTGAGACAAATATCATGGATGTAGAGTCTGAGATGTAATAAAGAATGACAGCCAAAACATAGTATATATGTGGGTAGTCAGATATATATTAAACTGTATAAAGTAATAAAAATGTCTTGTGGGGTTAAAAACTGCAACATTAGCATTAAATACATATTTTATATATATATATATATATATATATATATATAAGCAGGGAGTTATTATAGTTAATGTATTCTAAATTCCTCATGTTGTTCAAGAAAAGGGCAACACTATTAACTCTAGACTTTGATTTGTAAGTATGTATGTTGACATTTCTAGGGTGACTTATAAAACAGCAGTGGAACGTATCACTTCAGGTTAATAGAGAGAGAAATATGGAATTAGGAAAAAAAATAATCCAAAGAAAGGTAAGAAAGGAGGGGGAAAAGAAATATAGAAAAGGCAGGACAGAAAGCACAATATAAAATGATAGGAGGGACTTCCCTGGTTGCTCAGTGGTTAAGAATCCACCTGCCAATGCAGGGGACATGGGTTCGATCCCTGGTCCGGGAATATCCCACATGCCGCAGAACAACTAAGCCCATGCACCACGGCTGCTGAGCCTGTGCTCTAGAGCCTGCAAGCCACGACTACTGAGCCTATGTGTCACAACTACTGAGGCCCACGCGCCTAGAGCCCGTGCTCCACAAGAGAGCCACTGCAATGAGAAGCCTGTGCACTGCAATGAAGAGCGGGCCCCACCTGCCTCAACTAGAGGGAGCCCGCACACAGCAGCAAAGACCAAACACAGCCAAAAAATAATAAATTAATTAAATAAATTTATTTAAAAATAAATAAATTTTAAAAATGATAGGAAAAATCCAAATATATATATATAATTATGAAGAGAGTAAATGAACTAAATGCTCCAGTTAAAAAATACAAAGACTATGAACACATTTTAAAATGTTTGTTTTATTAACACCTACTGTACATATCATTAATTCATCCATTTTACATTTTATGAGTTTTAGTAAATGTATAGAGTTGTGCAAATATCACTGAAATCCAGTTTTAGAATACTTCTATCACTTCCAAACATTCCTCAGGCCTGTTTGCAATCAATTCCCAATCTCCAGCCCTCAGCAGCCAATGATCTGCTTTCTATCTCTATAGTTTTGTCTTTTCCAACATTTCATATAAATGGAATCATACAATATATAGTCTTATGTGTCTGGCTCTTTCACTTAGCATAATAGTTTTAAGATTTTTCCACATATGTATCAGTACTTTATTCCCTTTCATTACCAAGTAGCATTCCATTGTATGGATATACCGCATTTGTTTACCCATTAATTAGTTAAAGAGCAGCTGGATTGTTTCCAGTTTGGTGCTATTATGAATAATGCTTCTATGAACACACACAAACATGTCTTTCCATGGACGTATCTTTCCATTTCTCTCCGGTTGATTCCTAGGAATTGGAATGCTGAGTCATTTGGTAAGTACATGTTTAACTTTAGTAAAACCTGTTTTCTATAAAGTAGTTCTATCATGTTACATTTCCACCAGCAATGTACAATGGTTCCAGTTTCTCCTTATCCTCACCAACCTTTGGAATTATCAGTCTTTATAATTTTAGCCAGTCAAGTGTGTGTATAATGGTATCTCATTTTGGTTTTAATTTGCATTTCCCTAATGACTAACTCTTGCCCATTTTTGCCTATTATTATAATTAGGTTGTCTTCTTATTGAGTTGTATGAGTTCATTTTATATTCTGGCCATAAGTTCTTGAACAGATATCTCTTTTGCAAATATTTTCTCCTAGTCTGTGGCTTGTCTTACTGTGATTTTAATGGTCTCTCTCTCTCTCTTTTTTTTTTTTTTTGCATTATGCGGGCCTCTCACTGTCGTGGCCTCTCCCGTTGCGGAGCACAGGCTCCGGACGCGCAGGCTCAGCGGCCATGGCTCACGGGCCCAGCTGCTCCGTGGCATGTGGGATCTTCCCGGACCGGGGCACAAACCTGTGTCCCCTGCCTCGGCAGGTGGACTCTCAACCACTGCGCTACCAGGGAAGCCCTAATGGTCTCTTTTGAAGAACAGAAGTTTTAAATTTTGTTCAAGTCCATTTTGCTATTTTTTAAAAAATTTTTGTTCCTACTTCTGGTGTTATTAGAAGGATTTTTTTTTTTTTTTGGTCGTGCCACGCAGCATGTGGGATATTAGTCTCCCAACCAGGGATTGAACCCGCACCTGCTGTATTGGAAGATTGGAGATTTAACCACTGGACAGCCAGGGAAGTCCCTAGAAAGCATTTTTAAAATTCAGTTATATACTTTATTCAAGACACACAAGGATGTAGAAAAGTTGAAAGTAAAAAATATAGGGGAAATGTGGATGGAATATTAACAAAAGAAAGCTAGAATAAATAAATGTTAATATTAAACAAAAAAGAATTATTAGAAAAGAGATAATAATGATAAATTCAAGTCACTAGGTAACTAAAATAATTCTAAACTTCCATGCATCTAAATACTATTAAACTGCAAGGAGAAACAGATAAATCCAACACTACACTGAGAGAATTTAAACATTTCTCTTTTAGTAATTTATATTTCAAGGAAACCAAAAATAAATAGACTATATAAGATTTAAACACAATCAACATGTCTTATCTAATGGACATATAGAGGACTCTGTACTCAAAAACTAGAGAATTCACAATATTTTAAAAATCTCACAGAACATTTACAAAAATTGACCATATACTTAGGCATAAAGCAAGTCTCAACTTTTCAAAGCACTGGATCATCCAGATCATTTTCTCTAATCATAATGTAATCAAGTTAAAAATCAAAATTAAAAAGACAATTAGAAAAGCCTGAAGTGTTTAGTAATAAACATTCCTCTAAATAACTCTTGGGTCACAAAAGAAATTACAGAGAAAATTATAAAACATTTAGAACTAACCAATAACAAAAATACCACATATCAAAATATATAGAATGTAGCAGAAGCACTACTTAGAAATGGGTAGAATTTTTTACTGCTGGCTCTGTATTACATGGATTATATTGTTCCATAGGACACATCATGGTAACACTTATAAATTTGAACAAGGTTGATAAAAGAGGAGATAGAAGAGGTGGTTTCTACCGTGACCTTGAGATTAAATTTAATTATCCTATCTTGATACATTTCAGAAGTTTCTAGGGTCAAGATCTGAGGGCCATTAATAATATCCTCAGATAACCCCTGTTATAAACAAGACAACAAACCCCAAATGGAGTTATGCTAAGCCCATATCCACCAAATCGAGACTAACTGAATTACACTTTTGGCTCTTCCAAAAATGGAATCTTGAACCAGCAAATCAGGAATCTCTGATCAGCACTAGTTAGGTAATCTGCCTGATAGACCCCTGCCATCCCCTAAGGAAAGGAACCTTGCAATAACCAATTTGTTGTTTG
Source organism: Pseudorca crassidens (assembly GCF_039906515.1). Classification (NCBI taxonomy): domain Eukaryota; kingdom Metazoa; phylum Chordata; class Mammalia; order Artiodactyla; family Delphinidae; genus Pseudorca; species Pseudorca crassidens. The sequence continues at coordinate 29,473,438 of NC_090313.1, read as the reverse complement.
TTTGTTTCTTTGTTTTGCCTAGTGTAACTTCCTTGCTTCCACTCCCTTCTGCCTATAAAAGTCTTTCATTTTGCACAGCTCTTTAGATCCCCTTTCTACCTGCTAGATTGGGTGCTGCATGATTCAAATCGATTTGTGCTCAACTAAACTCTTTAAAAAAAAACCTTAATATGACTCAGTTTAACTTGTAACACCCCCAAAGCTTGTTTCGGACCAACAGCAGGTGTTGGGGAAGACAGTCTCTCCTGAGGGGGACAACAGCACTCAAGGTGACCTTGATATTGGCTATTATGCCCACTGAGTTAACTGAAGGCAGGAGAAAATATGGGGGGCTATGGGTCTGTAGAGAGAGCTCAAGGGTCCTCTTCACTGACAACCCTGCACACCACCCACCCCCATCTTACCACATACAAATGATAGAGGAGAGAGAGAAAGAGAGAGATTGGCTAGCCACGTTCTTTTCTAGATGATTCCTTTCAAAAAGCTAGGGCCACAGTGCTGGTGGAGACTTTGCATGGAATGAGAGAGTTAAAGCTGAGCTAGCATCTCTTCCTTCCACGAGGCTGGGGAGCAAGGACAGCTTGTGAGCTATTCTATCCTGAGAAAGCCCAAGATGGGACTCCGGCAGCTCTGATCTGATGTCTAGGCATTGTGGCAAATGGTTGTTTCTTCCCTTCCTTTCCCTTGGGTACAACAATGAAGGATGCAGCTCAGCCCACTGTTAGTGTGATAGGCCCTGTGTGTAGGCAAATGAGTCCTCCACATGGATCAGGCCAGATGGCCAAGGAGAAAATCCACCATGAGACTGAGACAAAGGCTCTAGCTCACAGAGAGAGGTTTATTCCAGCTCCCTCTCTGTATTTCTGCATCCTCAGCACATACTCATGACCTTGAGCCAAAGTGCCTCAGTCCCCAGGCATACCTTTGCCCACTCTGGGGACCCCTGGTGCTCTAGCATATATCTGGGGGACCCCCAAGACCAGGCACATATTTGGGTGCATGCCAAAAGAACTCATGGGGCTCTGCATATAGCTGTGCTCATGGTTAAGATTTACTATAGTGAAAGGACACAGGATCCACAAGAGAATAAGATACAGGCAGAGTCTGGAGAAACCCCTGCATAGGCTTTCAACACTCCCTCCCTCCAGGTTGAGGAGGGAGGTGAATGTGTTCCTTTCTCCAGGAGAGAAAAGTTCAGTAAAATGTGTTCAATGCAAACACATGAGAGAATGCTCAACATCATAAATCATTAGAGAAATGCAAATCAAAACTACAATGAGATATCATCTCACACCAGTCAGAATGGCCATCAACAAAAAATCTAGAAACAATAAATGCTGGAGAGGGTGTGGAGAAAAGGGAACACTCTTGCACTGCTGGTGGGAATGTGAATTGATACAGCCACTATGGAGAACAGTATGGAGGTTCCTTAAAAAAGTACAAATAGAACTACCATATGACCCAGCAATCCCACTACTGGGCATATACCCTGAGAAAACCATAATTCAAAAAGAGTCATGTACCAAAATGTTCATTGAAGCTCTACAATAGCCAGGAGATGGAAACCACCTAAGTGTCCATCATCGGATGAATGGATAAAGAAGATGTGGCACATATATACAATGGAATATTACTCAGCCATAAAAAGAAACGAAATTGAGCTATTTGTAGTGAGGTGGATGGACCTAGAGTCTGTCATACAGAGTGAAGTAAGTCAGAAAGAGAAAGACAAATACCGTATGCTAACACATATATATGGAATTTAAGTAAAAAAGAAAAAATGTCATGAAGAACCTAGGGGTAAGACAGGAATAAAGGCACAGACCTACTAGAGGATGGACTTGAGGATATGGGGAGGGGAAGGGTAAGCTGTGACAAAGTGAGAGAGTGGCATGGACATATATACACTACCAAACGTAAAATAGATAGCTAGTGGGAAGCAGCCGCATAGCACAGGGAGATCAGCTCGGTGCTTTGTGACCACCTAAAGGGGTAGGATAGGGAGGGTGGGAGGGAGGGAGACGCAAGAGGGAAGAGATATGGGAACATATGTATGTGTATAACTGATTCACTTTGTTATAAAGCAGAAACTAACACACCATTGTAAAGCAATTATACTCCAATGAAGATGTAAAAAAAAAAATGTGTTCAATGTTCCTGCCCTGGGAAGAGACTTACCACCCAAGGTTTTTATAAGCAGCTGGTCAGGAAGGCACCCTCTGCCCAGCAACAATGATAATTCCAAACTCCAAGAAGGAAAGCAGGTGTTCAGCATAATTCACATTGTTTGCACCGTCTAGGCAAAGTGGATCATTTTTATCAGTTAGGGAGTGGGTCAAGTGCCAAGTTCCCAGATGCCAGCCAAGTACCAACCCTGTAAAGCGGTCCCAATTAAGATAGTAGCCTCCAGCCTGCTATGTTCTCTCTTGTCTGCACAACTTGTCCCATCCTGAATGCCTTCCATTCCTGTTCGTGTGGCTTTGTAGGGTAGAATAATGATACAGAAAAACTGGACATTACCTCCACTTGAAGAACTGTCTCTGCCCTGTAGCACTTGAGGTCTATAAACGGTGTGTTTTATCATTGCATTAAGTAAAACTGATATCTTCAGTAGGCTTAGAGCTGCCACAGACCAAAGAGCTGTAATCATTTTAACCCAGGCATTTAAAATGAGAATGTGAGTTTAAAGGGAATTTTTATATGTTATAACAAATTTACTTTGAAGTCCTATCTAAAAAATATCTCAGACAGACAGATAAGTCCCGTACGAAAACTGGGTCCGCCTTAAGGTCTGTGATAGTTTATGTAGGGGAACCTCTTTGGGGATGTGAAGTAAATGGTGGGTGTCCATTCAATTCAACAAATGTGTACTGAAGGCTTAATATGTGCCAGAGGATGTTCTTGGCGCAGGTGATTAGAGCAGTGAACAAAATAGGCAAAAACCCCTTACAACCGTGAGCTTACAACCTAGAGTGAGTACAGAGACAAGCAACAGGACAAAGAAAGTGCTCTGTACCTCTTCTGGGCCAGCTGTGCTTCCTTCGTTCCTCCCCTGGTGGGAATGTGAGTTTCTGGAGCCTGAGTTGGGTTCAGGGACCAGGGAGCCCAATGCATGTGAGTAAATAGCCCCAGTTCTTCCTGGGAGAATATAGTCTGTGACAACAAAGGAACTGTCGGGTGTATCTTCCTTGTCAATTCTGGCAGGACTGCCCTGCATGGAGCAAAGCTACAGGGAACTGAAGGAAGGAGGAAACATCACGACCAGATGCACTGTTTTCCTTCCAGGAGAGCTGCACACGTGTGTGCGGGCACCCACCATGGTGTGGGGTCTCTTCCCACCACTGAAATCTATCTGCAGCACTGCAGTTTTTATTATGCACTAGTGAAATTGCCCTATTATTCCTCTCTTCTCCTACCCTACATTTTAAAAAGTAGCTTAGTGATAGTTCACAGAAAGTGACCATTCAAAAGGCACCCAAAGCAGGTGTTTCAGAAGCCACTACTCTGGCTCCTGATGAAACCCTGCCCAGCAGTTGACAGCTGCACAGCACATTAAAAGAATGTATGATGCTTCAAGTGTCATGGCTTTATCTGAATCAGACAGAATAAATACCTTCAGAGAAATAATGAAAATTTGTCTAGTCGCCAAGTTCAGTTGCTAATGCAGATATCTACACTCAGATATCATTGTCTCACTTAAAAAATTCTCCTTGCTCTTTGTTGGAGTTAATTCTAAAAACAAGTCAACCCACTCCAGTGACGGCTGGTGCCCATATAGAAGCCAACCTGGAGGTTCAGTAAAAAGCCTTTGCAATGGCCCAATGCCCAACTGTTTAAAACACGGCATGAAAGTATTGCTTCTGACTTTAACAAATGAAAAATAAAAATGACAAGGTGCTTGTCTAGAAACCACGGATATCTGGATAATTCGATGACAGTTATTTCATCGTTGAGTCATGATCCCATTGAAAGCACCTATCATCAAGTGGTAAAATGTGTAATTCAATTGGTTGGAGCTCAACTATTTTTACTTGAACAATTTCTTCCAAAGACTGTGAAGTATCACTTTTCAAATACATTATAAAGCACTCCCCACATCATTTTCCCCATTCCATCACGATTTTCACGCGAGGGACCATGCCACGAAGGCACATGTCTGCACCATCTCGTTGGTAGTATCCTGGCAGGATTCCCTCACATCCCCATAGCTGTGTTTGCATCTAGGCTTCTGGGTGGCAGTGGCTGGGTCTGCATCAGCAAACCTATCAGAAGAGGAGCTCTAACTGAGGGGGAGAAAATGTTTCTTAGGCACCTGACAGCATGACTGTGAAGAGAGTTAAAATTATCAGCTCACACCAGCCTCTCAAACACTACAATATTTGGAACAAAAGCTCACAAGCACTGTGCACATAAGAAATCTGTTCCAACATGAGGCTTCATTGAAATACCCAGTTAGTAAGAGAAAGGAAGGCTATATGGACTAGGGTCAAGAGGAAATAATTCAAGTAAGCACAAGTGGATCCATGTAGCTGAATGACATCATACAAGAGAACTGCTACATTGAAACTGTTTCCTTACAGACTAAGCCAGAGTATTTTGTAAGAATACATCTTCTCGATGGTTCAATGCCACCTGGTCTTATCACTTTAAACCACAGCCCCTTGCCATGGCCGCCCCGACCTTAAGGCCAGTCACCAAATACTGCAGCCCCATCATGAAAGATACTTTGTTAAGCTATTAGAAAAGCAGTCACACATATTCATCTGGAAGAAGGGAAACAGGAGAGTGCTTACCTGACAGGAAGCTTTTCATCCTTTTCTTCTCCATCCACAATATTATCCTGACCCACTGTGACTTCACAGGCAGGAAGGTTTCAGCTGCCAGCACAGGGAAAGGCAGCACCAGCTCATGGGCTTCTTAGCGCAGCAGAAGGGTTGAAATGTCCTTTACAGAACTGTTGACAGTGCAGCTCTGGGTCACCCCAAAACCACCTGCAAAGACAGGGGGCCTGGGATTATTTGAGGCAGAACCTATGATCAATTAATTTTTAAGCAAAGAATTAAGGCATATAAGAGCAATAACACGTGAATCAAATGGCAGAAGAGCATTTCCTTAAAGTCTTCTGGAGTTGGTAATGATCTGATTAATTCATTAACTTAGTTTTTAAAAAAATATTTATTTATGTATTTATTTGGCTGCACCGGGTCTCAGTTGCGGCACGCAGGATCTTCGTTGCAGCATGCAAACTCTTAGTTGCGGCATGTGGGATCTAGTTCCCTGACCAGGGATCGAAGCTGGGCCGCCTGCATTGGGAGCCCAGAGTCTTAGCCACTGGTCCACCAGGGGGGTCCCTCATTAACTTGGTTTTAAAGTCAGGATAGCAATCTATATATGTCAAAGTGGCTCAGAGACGTTTTTGTAAAAGTTGGTGCAAGATGCTAGAACACAGACCTAATCATTATGGCTTCAGTGTAGCCCTTGTAGCAAGTGGACTTTATAGACAGACATAAAGGGTTTATATTAACCTAATAATGATAAAAATAATAAACATTTTGCATCAACAGTATGAAATTCTGAATCGCAAGCTGGAATACCCATCATGATGCTAATTTTTGCTAAATATTTCAAGTTTGGTACAAAGTAGAACTATATATATTTTTAAAGCATTTGAGATAATTTCATTTCTCCTAAAAACAAAAACCTCTTTTTATGTGCTAGAATAAAAGAGTTTTTTAAAAATAGCAGTAATTTTTTTATTGATTTACAAATAATACTGTCTTAGATGTGAACACACTAATTTTAGCATCAGACCTGCCAGGCAATAATCTTTATAAAGTTGTCTTAGGGCAAACCTATTTGCAATGGAAGAAAAGAATAAATTGTCAAAACACCAGCAGCTCAAATACGATAATTTCCCTCACCCTCCCTGGGGTTTTGTAAATAGATATTTCAATTTGTTTATACATAATAAACTTGGTGTACACATAATGTGTAGCAAGTCTCCAAAGATGGCGTCCCAGTATCCATGCCTCCCAATGTTCATGCCCTTTTATAGTCTCCCCTCCTTGAATCTGGTCTCACTTTTAATCAACAGAATGTAGCAGAAATGATGCTGAGGAACTCCTGTGGTTAGATAGTAAAAGGAAAGCCTGGTTCTCTTGGAACGTTTGTTCTGAGCGATGCCAGCTCTCACATGAGCAACTTAAGTACCTGAGGTCTATGGGTTATAAGGAAGCCCAAGACTGCCACGTGGCCACACGCCAGCCAATCCCAGCTCAGGCACCAGACATGGGAGTGAAGACACCATCGTGGTGTTTTGCAGCCCCAGCTACTACCCGACTGCAACTGCGTGAGAGATCTTAAGCAAACCCAGCTAAGCCCAGTCAACCTACAGAAACAGGAAAGATGATAAATTACTGTTTAAGCCACTCAATTTTGGTGCTGCTTTTTACACAGCAATAGATATCTGGAATACTGTATATGTAAAGGAGCAGTAAGCAACCAATTTAGATAGATAAGTATCCACATATTAGGGTTAGGAGCAACACACTCCTAATCTAAAACAATGACCCCCAGTTCTCACTGTGGGACATCTCCAAATTGCCTCCCAAAATATCAAGAATATTGTGAACGTTTAAAATAATCTTAGGGGCTTCCCTGGTGGCGCAGTGGTTGAGAGTCTGCCTGCCGATGCAGGGGACGCGGGTTCGTGCCCCGGTCCGGGAAGATCCCACATGCCGCGGAGCAGCTGGGCCCGTGAGCCATGGCCGCTGAGCCTGCGCGTCCGGAGCCTGTGCTCCGCAACGAGAGAGGCCACAACAGTAAGAGGCCGCGTATCGCAAAAAAAAAAAAAAAAAAAAAAAAAAATCTTAAAACTGATTTTAGCTGTTGAGTTTGAAAAAGAAGTATATAACATATAGCTCCTTATGAAGGGGACTCAATTAAAAGAAATCAAAAATATCTAAGACAGTTATAGTTGTAAATCAATCTTTTATTTTAAAAGACGGAGTCACCTATTTATAAATGATTCCTGCACAGAAAAGGTCCAGAAACAGACAGTCCTCCACTGTGATTCCCAGAGCCCAACTGTCAGCCGCACTCCTCGTGCCACCTGTCACCTAGGAGCTGAATCAGAATTGCAGTGTACCAGGATCTCCAGGTGATTCGTATACTCATTAGGTCTAGATTGGTGGCTCCCAAACTTGCTTGCATATAAAAATCATCCAGGAATCTTAATTCCAAAATCCAGGCCCTAAGGCCACAGGCCTTGATGGTTTTGAAGCCCACCAGGTAAGTTCAGGTGCAGCCATGCCTGAGAACCACTGGCCCCTCTAGGGAGAGCACTGGTTCTCAAACTCAGCCACATAGTAGAATCACCTGGGGAGCATCAAAAACCACTAATGTCTGTTTCTACCCTCAGAGTCCTATGTAACTGGTCTCAGGTGTTACCTGGGCATTGGGAGGTTTTAAAAATTCTCCAAGTGTTTCTCATGTGCTGCAGACCCAGAGCCTGGAACAGAGGTTCAAAATGGTAGCTGAACATGCACCACTCTTTCAGGAAGACGGTTTGGAAGTCAGGGAGCATTAATAAAAATGAACAGTTGGCCTCACAGTTTTCAGCTCACTCACCAGGTATCCCGACTGCATCAAGCTTGCTGAAGTTCAGGTCTGCCAAGTCTTGTACATCCCCATGGGCCCTCCTGGCACTTTCCTCCGGCATATTTCTCTGCTCTTCTGTTGGGCTCTCTTTCAAGTGATTAATAATGTGCATCTGCTCAACATTAGGAGCAAATATCTTCACCTTCAAAAATAGAAATAAAAACAAATGATGTCATTACCTCTATGAAAACAATCAAGCAAATCAATCTCAGATCCTAAACCAGAAAGGAAAGTCAGAAAACTACTAAGTAATTCTGTGTGTCTTCACGGCCAACACCAACTGCAAATATTACAGGCCAACTGCAAGGGAGAAATTGCAGGGGATTTCTAGAGGAAAAAAAAAATAGAGCTATAAATTAGCTTCCAGAAAGGAAGCCGAACAGAAAGAGGTTGGTTGCCTGTATTGTGTGTGAGTGTGTGTGTGTAGTTAAAGCATATATATATGCTTTTTTAAAAAATTAATTCATTTATTTTTGGCTGTGTTGGGTCTTCGTTTCTGTGCGAGGGCTTTCTCCAGTTGCGGCGAGCAGAGGCCACTCTTTATCACGGTGCGTGGGCCTCTCACTGTCACGGCCTCTCCCTTTGTGGAGCGCAGGCTCCAGATGCGCAGGCTCAGTAGTTGTGGCTCACGGGCTTAGTTGCTCCGCGGCATGTGGGATCTTCCCAGACCAGGGCTTGAACCCGTGTCCCCTGCATTGGCAGGCAGACTCTCAACCACTGCGCCACTAGGGAAGCCCTACGTTTTTTAAACAGATGGAAGAAAATATCCAATTTGACAGACAGGAACATATAGGGCTGCAAAACATGGGAGAATTGATTAAATCAGCCCTTGAAATATTTCCAAAGCAGTGATTCTAAACCCTGGTTGCATATTAGAATCCCCTGGGGTGTTTGAGGCCAAATAGACCATTTACATGGGAATCTTTGGGAGTAAAGCACTAGCCTGGGCAATGGTATGTCTTAAACCTCCCCAGGTGATTCCATCATTTGCCAGGTTGGCAATCCAGGATCTAAAGCAAGTGAGATATAAAACTCACAACCTCAGGGCTCTGAGTTAAAATCCCAGGGCTTTTAATACCAAGAGCCCAAAGCAGATTTGGAAGTTCTCACTTGCCCCACTTCTATCCATCTAGCCTCACCAAACTCTGGATTAACACCCACCCTGGCCTGCCATCAGAAACGCTTGGACGGGGAGGGAATCACTGCAGTTCCCTTGCCCCCAACCCTTAAGTCCTGCAGGGGCACTGATGTGGGGAGACATGAGAAATTGGAGGTTCAGGGCAGGCATCTGTATACTGGGGGACAGCCTTTGAGTCATACCTTCTTCACTGCCTTCTTCTCTACTCTCAAGCTTGAGGTCCAGTTCTTCTGGAGGTGGACAGGGCTGGTCTGAGTCAAATGTCCCCTGACTCTGAGAAGGCATCACTAGGGCTAGAAAGCATAAGGTCATGAGTCTCAGCCTTCTGTTACTAAACTTTGTATTTGATTAAAATTTATATTAATATTCTAAACATGCTCTCTGCTCCATAGTTTTGTTTTTACAAAATTGAGTAATATCTCCTACCTTTGATATATGTGAGAGAGATTCTAAACACATACATATCCCATTATTTGTGAAAAGACTTAGAACATTCTGAAGGGAAAGACAGATGCAAACAAACATGAAGTGGTTTTTAAACCAATAATCTGGAAACAGATTGGCCCGCAGTTGCTTCATGGAATTAATTGGATCCACCAGCCCAAGGTGGAGGTGAAGGTCAAACATACTTCTACCACTAGGGTGTCCCTTGGACCCTTTAACAACGTGTTGCATTGTAATCAAGAGTAAACAAGTCCCCAAAACCAAACAACCCAATCCAAAAATGGGAAGAAGACCTAAGTAGACATTTCTCCAAAGCAGACATACAGATGGCCAAATGGCACATGGAAAGATGTTTGACATCACTAATTATTAGAGAAATGCAAATCAAAACTACAAGGGGGTATCACCTCACACCAGTCAGAATGGCCATCATTAAAAAGTCTACAGAGAAAGCTTCAAAATGGAGGAGTATGACATGGAGACCACCCTCCTCCCCACAGCTACATCAAAAATACATCTAAATGTGGAACAGCTCCTACAGAACACCTACTGAACGCTGGCAGAAGACCTCAGACCTCCCAAAAGGCAAGAAACTCCCTCACGTACCTGCGTAGGGCAAAAGAAAAAAGGAAAAACAGAGACAAAAGAATAGGGACGGGACCTGCACCAGTGGGAGGGAGCTGTGAAGAAGGAAAGGTTTCCACACACTAGGAAGCCCCTTTGCGGGCGGAGACTGCGGGAGGCGGAGGGGGAAGCTTCGGAGCCACGGAGGACAGCACAACAATAGGGGTGTAGAGGGCAAAGCACAGAGATTCCCGCACAGAAGATCGGTGCCGACCAGCACTCACCAGCCCGAGAGGCTTGTTTGCTCACCCGCGGGGCCGGGCTGGGGGAGGGGGCGGTGCTGGGAGCTGAGGCTCGGGCTTCGGAGATCAGATCCCAGGGAGAGGACTGGCAGCGTGAACACAGCCTGAAGGGGGCTAGTACGCCACAGTTAGCCGGGAGGGAGTCCAGGAAAAAGTCTGGAACTGCCTAAGAGGCAAGAGACCATTGTTTTGGAGTGTGCAAAGAGAGGGGATTCAGAGCACCGCCGCGAGCCATGGCTATCAGCGCAGACAACAGAGACGGGCATGAGACGCTAAGGCTGCTGCTGCAGCCACAAGAAGCCTGTGTGAAACACAGGTCACTCTCCACACCTCCCCTCCCGGGAGCCTGTGCAGCCCGCCACTGCCAGGGTCCCATGATCCAGGAACAACTTCCCGGGAGAACACACGGCACGCCTCAGGCTGGTGCGACGTCATGCCGGCCTCTGCAGCTACAGGCTCGCCCCGCATTCCGTACCCCTCCCTCCCCCCGGCCTGAGTGAGCCAGAGCCCCCGAAGCAGCTGCTCCTTTAACTCCGTCCTGTATGCGTGAAAAACAGACGCCCTCAGGCGACCTACAAACAGACGCAGGGTCAAATACAAAGCTGAACCCCAGGAGCTGTAAGAACAAAGAAGAGAAAGAGAAATCTCTCCCAGCAGCCTCAGGAGCAGCGGATTAAATCTCCACAATCAACTTGATGTGCCCTGCATCTGTGGAATACCTGAGTAGACAACAAATCATCCCAAAATTGAGGCAGTGGACTTTGGGAGCAACTGTAGACATGGGGTTTGCTTTCTGCCTCTTATGTTTTCCTGGTTTTATGTTTACCTTAGTATAGTACTTAGAGCTTATTCACACTGGTAGATTTGTTTATTGATTTGGTTGCTCTCTTCCTTTTTTTTTTTATACGTATATATTTTTTTCTTTTTCTCCCTTTGTGTGTGTGTGTATGTGTATGCTTCCTTGTGTGATTTTGTCTGTATAGCTTTGCTTTTACCATTTGTCCTAGGGTTCTGTCTGTCCGTGTTTTTTGTTTGTTTTTAGTATAATTCTTAGCACTTTTTATCATTGGTGGATTTGTTTTGGTTTGGTTGCTGTCTTTCTTTTATTTCTTATTACTTTCTTATTGTTAATTATTTTCTTTTTTTTTAAAAATTATTTTATTTTTTTCTTTCTTTCTTTCTTTTTCCTCCCTTTTCTTCTGAGCCATGTGGCTGACACAGCCTTGGTGCTCCAGCTGGGTGTCAGGCCTGAGCCTCTGAGGTGGGAGAGCCGAGTTCAGGACATTGGTCCACCAGAGACCTCCCGGCTCCACATAATATCAAATGGTGAAAGCTCTCCCAGAGATCTCCATATCAACACTAAGACCCAGCTCCACTCAACAACAGCAAGCTACAGTGCTGGACACCCTATGGCAAACAACTAGCAAGACAGGAACACAACCCCATCCATTAGCAGAGACGCTGCCTAAGACAATAATAAGTTCACAGACACCCAAAAACACAACACTAGACACGGTACTGCCCACCAAAAAGACAAGATTCAGCCTCATCCAGCAGAACACAGGCACCAGTCCCCTCCATCAGGAAGCCTACACAACCCACTGAACCAACCTTACCCACTGGGGGCAGATACCAAAAACAACGGCAACTATGAACCTGCAAACTGCAGAAAGGAGACTCCAAACACAGTAAGTTTAACAAAATGAGAAGACAGAGAAGTACACAGCAGATGAAGGAGCATGGTAAAAACCCACCAGACCAAATAAATAAAGAGGAAACAGTGGGTCTACCTGAAAAAGAACTCAGAGTAATGATAGTAAAGATGACCCAACATCTTGGAAATAGAATGGAGAAAATACAAGAAATGTTTAACAAGGACCTAGAAGAACTAAAGAGCAAACAAACAATGACGAACAACACAATAAATGAAATTAAAAATTCTCTAGGGCTTCCCTGGTGGCGCAGTGGTTGAGAGTCCGCCTGCCGATGCAGGGGACATGGGTTCATGACCCGGTCCGGGAGGATCCCACATGCTGTGGAGCGGCTAGGCCCATGAACCATGGCCGCTGAGCCTGTGCTCCACAACGGGAGAGGCCACAACAGTGAGAGGCCTGCATACCATAAAAAAAAAGAAAATTCTCTAGAAGGAATCAATAGCAGAATAACTGAGGCAGAGGAACGGATAAGTGACCTGGAAAATAAAATAGTGGAAATGACTACTACAGAGCAGAATAAAGAAAAAAGAATGAAAAGAATTGAGGACAGTCTCAGAGACCTCTGGGACAACATTAAACGCACCAACATTCGAATTATAGGGGTCTCAGAAGAAGAAGAGAAAAAGAAAGGGTCTGAGAAAATATTTGAAGAGATTATAGTTGAAAACTTCCCTAATATGGGAAAGGAAATTGTCAATCAAGTCCAGGAAGCACAGAGAGTCCCATACAGGATAAATCCAAGGAAAAACACACCAAAACACATATTAATCAAACTATCAAAAATTAAATACAGAGAAAAAAAATTAAAAGCAGCAAGGGAAAAGCAGCAAATAACATACAAGGGAATCTCCATAAGGTTAACAGCTGATCTTTCAGCAGAAACTCTGCAAGCCAGAAGGGAGTGGCAGGACATATTTAAAGTGATGAGAAAGAAAAACCTACAACCAAGATTACTCTAACCAGTAAGAATCTCATTCATATTTGATGGAGAACTTAAAACCTTTACAGACAAGCAAAACCTAAGAGAATTCAGCACCACCAAACCAGCTTTACAACAAATACTAAAGGAACATCTCTAGGCAGGAAACACAGGAGAAAGAAAAGACCTACAATAACAAACGCAAAACTAAGAAATTAAGAAAATGGTAATAGGAACACACATATCGATAACCACCTTATATGTAAATGGATTAAATGCTCTAACCAAAAGGCATAGACTGGCTGAATGGATACAAAAGGAAGACCCATATATATGCTGTCTACAAGAGACCCACTTCAGACCTAGGGACACATACAGACTGAAAGTGAGGGGATGGAAATAGATATTCCATGCAAATGGAAATCAAAAGAAAGCTGGCGTAGCAATTTTCATATCAGACAAAATAGACTTTAAAATAAAGACTATTACAAGACACAAAGAAGGACACTACATAATGATCAAGGGATCAATCCAAGAAGAAGATATAACAATTGCAAATATTTATGCACCCAACATAGAAGCACCTCAGTACTTAAGGCAAATGCTAACAGCCATAAAAGGGGAAATCGACAGTAACACTATCATAGTAGGGGACTTTAACATCCCACTTTCACCAATGGAAAGATCATCCAAAATGAAAATAAATAAGGAAACACAAGCTTTAAATGATACATTAAACAGATGGACTTAATTGATATTTATAGGACATACAATCCAAAAACAACAGAATACACTTTCTTCTCAAGTGCTCATGGAACATTCTCCAGGATAGATCATATCTTGGGTCACAAATCAAGCCTTGGTAAATTTAAGAACATTGAAATTGTATCAAGTATCTTTTCCGACCACAACACTATGAGACTAGATATCAATTATAGGAGAAAATCTGTAAAAAATACAAACACATGGAGGCTAAACAATACACTACTAAATAACCAAGAGATCACTGAAGAAATCAAGGAGGAAATCAAAAAATACCTAGAAACAAATAATGAAAACAGGGTGACCCAAAACCTATGGGATGCAGCAAAAGCAGTTCTAAGAGGGAAGTTTATAGCAATACAATCCTACCTCAAGAAACAAGAAACATCTCAAATAACAACCTAACATAACACCGAAAGCAATTAGAGAAAGAAGAACAAAGAACACCCAAAGTGAGCAGAAAGAAAGAAATCATAAAGATCAGATCAGAAATAAATGAAAAAGAAAGGAAGGAAATGAGAGCTAAAATCAATAAAACTAAAAGCTGGTTCTTTGAGAAGATAAACAGAATTGGTAAACCACTAGCCAGACTCATCAGGAAGAAAAGGGAGAAGACTCAAATCAGTAGAATTAGATATGAAAAAGTAGAAGTAACAACTGACACTGGAGAAATACAAAAGATCATGAGAGATTACCATATGATAATCTCAATAGATGCAGAAAAAGCTTTTGACAAAATTCAACACCCATTTATGATAAAAACTCTCCAGAAAGTAGGCATAGAGGGAACTTACCTCAACATAATAAAGGCCATATATGACAAACCCACAGCCAACATCATTCTCAATGGTGAAAAACTGAAACATTTCCTCTAAGATCAGGAACAAGACAAGGTTGCCCACTCTCACCACTATTATTCAACAGAGTTTTGGAAGTTTTAGCCACAGCAATCAGAGAAGAAAAAGAAATAAAAGGAATCCAAATCGGAAAAGAAGAAGTAAAACTGTCACTGTTTCCAGACGACATGATACTATACATAGAGAATTCCAAAGATGCTACCAGGAAACTACTAGAGCTATGAATTTGGTAAAGTAGCAGGATACAAAGTTAATGCACACAAATCTCTTGCATTCCTATACACTAATGATGAAAAATCTGAAAGAGAAATTAAGGAAACACTCCCATTTACCTCTGCAACAAAAAAAATAAAATACGTAGGATTAAACCTACCAAAGGAGACAAAAGACCTGTATGCAGAAAACTATAAGACACTGATGAAAGAAATTAAACATGATACAAACAGATAGAGAGATATGCCATGTTCTTGGATTGGAAGAATCAACATTGTGAAAATGACTATACTACCCAAAGCAATCCACAGATTCAATGCAATCCCTATCAAACTACCAATGGCATTTTCACAGAACTAGAACAAAAAAATTCACAATGTGTATGGAAACACAAAAGAACCCAAATAGCCAAAGCAATTGTGAGAAAAAAAAACGGAGCTGGCGGAATCAGGCTCCCTGACTTCAGACTCTACTACAAAGCTACAGTAATCAAGACAGTATGGTACTGGACAAAAACAGAAATATACATCAATGGAACAGGATAGAAAGCCCAGAGATAAACCCACACACATATGGTCACCGTATTTTTGATAAAGGAGGCAAGAATATACAATGGAGAAAAGACAGTCTCTTCAATAAGTGGTGCTGGGAAAACTGGAGAGCTACATGTAAAAGAATGAAATTAGAACACTCCCTAACTCCATACACAAAAATAAACTCGAAATGGATTAAAGACCTAAATGTAAGACCAGACACCATAAAACTCTTAGAGGAAAATATAGGCAGAACACTCTATGACATAAATCACAGCAAGATCCTTTTTGACCCACCTCCTAGAGAAATAGAAATAAAAACAAAAAGCAACAAATGGGACCTAATGCAACTTAGAAGCTTTTGCACAGCAAAGGAAACCATAAATACGATGAAAAAACAACTTCAGGATGGGAGAAAATATTTGCAAATGAAGCAACTGACAAAGGATTAATCTCCAACATATACAAGCAGCGCATGCAGCTCAATATCAAAAAAACAAACAGCCTAATCCAAAATGGGCAGAAGACCTAAATAGACATTTCTCCAAAGAAGATACACAGATTGCCAACAAACACATGAAAGGATGCTCAACATCACTAATTACTAGATAAATGCAAATCAAAACTACAATGAGGTATCACCTCACACCAGTCAGAATGGCCATCATCTAAAATCTACAAACAATAAATGCTGGAGATGGTGTAGAGAAGAGGGAACCCTCTTGAACTCTTGGTGGGAATGTAAATTGATACAGCCACTATGGAGAACAGTATGGAGGTTCCTTAAAAAACTAAAAATAGAACTGCCATATGACCCAGCAATCCCACTACTCGGCATATACCCTGAGAAAACCATAATTCAAAAAGAGTCATGTACCAAAATGTTCATTGCAGCTCTATTTACAATAGCCAGGACATGGAAGCAACCTAAGTGTCCATTGACAGATGAATGGATAAAGAAGATGTGGCACATATATACAATGGAATATACTCAGCCATAAAAAGAAACGAAGCTGAGTTATTTGTACTGAGGTGGATGGAACTAGAGACTGTCATACAGAGTGAAGTAAGTCAGAAAGAGAAAAACAAATACCGTGTACTAACACATATATATGGAATCTAAAAAAAAAAAAAAAGGTTCTGAAGAACATAGGGGCAGGACAGGAATAAAGACGCAGACGTAGAAAATGGACTTGAGGACATGGGGAAGGGGAAGGGGAAGCCGGGATGAAGTGAGAGAATGGCATGGACATACATACACTACCAAATATAAAAAAGACAGCTACTGGGAAGCAGCCACATAGCACAGGGAGATCAACTCTGTGCTTTGTGTCCACCTAGAGGGGTGGGATAAGGAGGGTGGGAGGGAGACACAAAAGGGAGGGGATATGGGGATATATGTATACACATAGCTGATTCACTTTGTTATACAGCAGAAACTAACACACCATTGTAAAGCAATTATACTCCAATAAAGATGTTTAAAAAAAAAATGCCTACAAACAACATGCTAGAGAGGGTGTAGAGAAAAGGAGCCCTCCTACACTGGTGGTGAGAATGTAAGTTGGTACAGCTACTGTGGAAAACAGTATGAAGCTTCCTCAGAAAACTAAAAATAGAATTACCATATGATCCAGCAACCCAGCAACCCACTCCTGGTCATATATCTGCACAAATCTATAATTCAAAAAGGTATATGCACCCCTATGTTTATAGCAGCACTATTCACAATAGCCAAACCATGGAAACAACCTAAATGTCCATCAATAGTTGAATGGATAAAGAAGATGTGGTACACACATGCAATGGAATACTACTCAGCTACAAAAAAGAACAAAATAATGCCATTTGTGGCAACATGGGTGCAACTAGAGATTATCATACTAAGTGAAGTCATAAAGAAAAAGACAAATTCCATATGATATCACTTATATGTGGAATCTAAAATGACACAAATGAACCTGTCTATGAAGCAGAAACAGAATCATGGACATAGAAAACAGACTGGTGGTTGCCAAGGGGGGAGGCTTGGGGAAGGGATGGAGTGGGGGTTTGGTGTTAGCAGATGTGAGCTTTTATATATAGGATGGATAGACAACAAGGTTCTACTGTATAGCACAGAGAACTGTATGAAATATCCTATGATAAACCATATTGGAAAAGAATATTTTTTAAAAAGAATGTATATATATGTATAACAGAATCACTTTGCTGTACAGCAATAATTAACACAACACTGTAAATCAACTATACTTCAATAAAAAACGAGTAAACAAGTCCCTCTACTTCTGAGGAACTTCACCTCAAGGACAGACACCTGGCTTCATTAAACAACAGCAACAACCCAGAGCTGGTAGGACGTTGCCCTCCACCCTCTAGAAGTCAATAACACCCTGTTGAACAAATGAATGAATAACAGCCACATAAATTTTAATACCCTTCAAGGTAAATAGGTGCTAGGTTTAAATGGTTTCTTTTCCTAAGTTTTAGAAGCAGGAGACCTGTTTTCTAAAAGGAGGAGCTTTGTCACTACCTAGTAATGACTTTAAGCAAGTCATTTTTCCTCCTGGGGAAACTCAGTGAGTTCCTCATGAATAGACATGTTCTCTGACTTCAAACTTCAAGTCTTGCAGTCAAAAAAATGAACGGGTAGCATATCTTAAACTATTATTTAAAAGAATGGTGTAGCCGCTGTGGAAATCAGTATGGTGGTTCCTCAAAAAGTTAAACATAGGATTACCGTATGATCCAATGATTCCACATATAGGTATGTACCCAAAAGAATTAAAAGAAGGTACTCAGCAGATACTTGTACACCAATGTTCATAGCAGCATTATTCACTATAGCCAAAAGATAAAAACAACCCAAATGTCTTGGACAGGTGAACAGATCAATTAATGTGATATATGCATACAGTGGAATATTATTCATCATTAAAAAGGAATGAAATTCTGATACACACTACAACCTGGATGAGCCTTGAAGACATTATGCTAAGTGAAATAAGCCAGCCACAAAAGGACAAATATTGTATGATTCCATTTACATGAGGTACCTAGAGTAGTCAAATCCATGGAGACAGAAAGTAGAGTAGAGGTTAGCAGAGGCTGGGAGAGGGGGTAATGGGGAATTATTGTTCAATGGTAAGATTCCACACCCAACTCCAGCCTGTCCAGGTTTTCTCCACCTGAACTGACAAGCAATTTTCATAACACCTGCTGGGTGTCCTACAATTCAACTCAATTCTGACACTATCTACCTGGAGATAGCTTCAGATCCCACAGGGTAAGGACTCACCCTACAACACTGCCCCAACTTCAGACACTAGTCTCAAGTCCAGGTTGTCACCTGTGCTTCTGACCAACCAGCTATAGATCAGAGACTCCAATGACCGCACCCACCCCCCCCCGGATTTGATTAATGTGCTAGAGCAGCTCACAGAACTCGGAGAAACATTTTACTTCCTAGATGACCAGTTTATTATAAAAAGATATAACTCAGGAACAGCCAGACAGAAGAGAAGCGTAGGGCAAGGTATGGGAAAGGGTGTAGACTTTCCAAGTACTCTCTGAACCTTCCAGTCTTCCCAAATTGCCACGTGTTCACCAACCCAGAAGCTCTCCCAACTCTGTCCTTCTGGGTATTTAAGGAGGCGTCATTTATAGGCATGATTGATTAAATCACTGGTCGTTGACAACTGAGTCAACTTCCAGCCCTTCTCCTCTAACGTGGACATCAGGGGATGTGGGACAGGAAGTTCCAATCCTCTAATCATCTGGTTCGTTCCCCTGGCAACCAGTCCCCTTAGGTGCATCCAAAAGTCACCTTATAAACATAACAAAAGACAACTTTAAAGCTCACTTCACTTAGGAATTTCCTTGGGTTTTAGGTGCTTTGAGCCAGGAACCGGAGGATGACCATATGTATATTTATAAAAAACCACAATATCAAAAACGGGTACAGAGTTTCAGTTTGCCATGATGAAAATGTTCTGGAAATGGATAGTGGTATGGTGGTACAGCATTGTGGATGTACTTAATGGCACTGAATTGCACACTTAAAAATGCTTAAGATGGGGCTTCCCTGGTGGCGCAGAGGTTGAGAGTCCACCTGCCGATGCAGGGGACACGGGTTCTTGCCCCGGTCCGGGAAGATCCCACATGCCGCGGAGCGGCTGGGCCCGTGAGCCACGGCCGCTGAGCCTGCGCGTCCGGAGCCTGTGCCCCGCAACGGGAGAGGCCACAACAGTGAGAGGCCCGCATACTGCCAAAAAAAAAAAAAAGCTTAAGATGATAAAATTTGTTATGTATTTTTTACTGCAAGAAAACCCAAACCAAACCAGAAACACGCTGTTGGCCATGGGCAACCACGTGGAGGTGCCTGTCAGGCTGCTGCAGATGAACGATAGGCCTCTTAGGCCGAAGCCCTGCCTTCACACTAGGATGGTTAACATTCCCAGGGGGCCCGCTTTTCTTTGTCTAAAGCGCAGTTCAGTAGCTGGCGACCGAGTGGAGGGGACAAAGGGGGAGAGTTGAATACAGTTCAAAATTAGAAAGAAGTAAACCGCACGAAAGGAAAAAGTCCTCGGATGCGTCTGCCCCGCAACTCCTCAGAGGGAAAGCGCGCCCTCCTCCTGCCCTCGGGCTGTCCTGACCTTGCCCTGGTGTCTCAGGTGCACCAGCCTCGCCAAAGTTTGATGGGTTGCCATAGAAACGGGCTGCCAGGGCTGCCATAGAAACGCCACATCCGCCAGGATGAAGGTGAGACAGCTGAGCCTTGCTGCGTGATGGGACTGCAGCGGGCTGCACTCGATCGCTGCCTGGCGGCAGATTGGCCTCGCGCACAGCCTGATGGAGAGGGTGTTGCCCAGGGGTCACCAGTCAGGCGGGAGAGAGAGCGCGCCTGATGAAACTGCACATCCGGACTAGGGGAAGCTGCAGCTATTGTCCTTTGTGCTGGCAAGGAAGAAAAGGTGTGCCAGGCAGCCGTAACCCAGATTTTATTAACCAGAATGTTTCATTTCAAAATTAAATTTAAGAGGGAAAAAAATACGTAATCTACCTTTACCTGGACTAAAGTAACTTCCATGCAATTTATTCCAAAAGAGAACATCAATATTTATATACGATAATTGTTTAATTAAAAAAATTTCAATAATACAAATGAATCTATATACAAAACAGAAATAGACTCACAGGCATAGAAAACAAACTTACGGTTACCAAAGTGGAAAACGGGGGAGAGGGATAAATTACGAGTATGGGCTTAACAGACACAAAGTACTATACATAAAATAGATAAGCAACAAGGTTTTACTGCATAGCACAGGGAACTATATGCAACATCTTGTAATAACCTATAGTGGAAAATAATCTGAAATACATATATATATATATGTATAACTGAATCACTTTGCTCTACACCTGAAACTAATACAATATTGTAAATCAACTATATTTCAATTGAAACAATTTTTTTCATCGTGTTCAATAGATTTTTTAACTGCTCAGCTCCAAAGGCAGAAGTTGAAGTGGTGTTTTTGACAGAAAAAAACTGAACAAGAAGTGCGACTGCATCCTTTCATCTGCATCAGAGCTGAAGGACAAATAATTTCTTAGGTCACTTAAAATGGAAAGGTTGATGACCAGATACAGTGTAGACTGTAACTGAGAGCGGTGAAAGGAGGCAGTCTTGGCTAGGATGCAGTGCTCCTCGTGATATTTTGCGTTTCACAAATGTAGCAAGCATTTAGAAAGTCCAGTAACCATATCTGTAACCTAGTTTTCTTCTACGATCACAGGAAAGAAACAGCGAAGAATGTGTTTACCTTGTTTAGCTAGTATGCCCCCCGAGTTTCTTTTGTATGACCTCATATATTGACCAGATATCTGAAAGAAATTTAGTCTTGTATTATTAAAGGGTGAAATCTACAATCTCCATCAATTACATCTCTACTTCCCCTGTTAGATCTTTAAATTACTAACCCTATCTTCCTCCAACAAAAATTTACTAAGCCCTTGTTATGTGCGGTGTTATAAATAAAGGACTACATCTACTTTCAAGAAGAAACCTACCTTTCTTGGCCTGGAGATAGATGCTGGTCATAAGTCATAGATGGAAGATTGCAAACCCATGAGGCTGATTCTAACTCTTGACCCAGAAGGACATTTTCATAGCCTAAGACTGTCAGTGATGCCTAAATTTAGAAAGAAGAAGTGTACGTGGTACCGACATCAGGCAGGGGAAAGAGCAGCTGCCTATGAAAACGCATAGGCATCCGCCCACATCACTGAGGATACGGAGGAACAGGAGAAGAAGGAGGAGAAGATATTAGTCAACTCGAGAAGCAGGATAACCTGGTGGCCGGAGCAAGTTCCATGTCTGCCTGTTGGGGATCTACCTTGAGTGATGTTGCGAAAGTTACTAATATCTCTGTGTCAACACTTCCGCAATCTGCAAGAGGGAAGTAGCACCTTTTTCACAGGGCTGTTGGGAGGATTAAACATAGTAAATGTCAAGTGTGTCAAAACCTTAACAACGGGCTTCCCTGGTGGCGCAGTGGTTGAGAGTCCGCCTGCCGATGCAGGGGACACGGGTTCGTGCCCTGGTCCGGGAAGATCCCACATGCCGCGGCGGCTGGGCCCGTGAGCCATGGCCGCTGAGCCTGCGCGTCCGGAGCCTGTGCTCCGCAACGGGAGAGGCCACAACAGTGAGAGGCCCGCGTACTGCCAAAAAAAAAAAAATTACAAAGAAAAAGAAAAAAAACAAAAAACCTTAATAATCATGTATTTCTGCTCACTGAATGGTAGGCACTGCTTCCTTTTGCTTGATATACATGAAAGCAAAGAGATATTTTTGTTCTGAAGCTGGCTTTCTTGACAATATTAGTAAACTGTTCACAACAAAAGTAAAAATATATGCAATAAATAACTAGAAGATTGTAAAGAATTGTTTAAAAGATTTAATGTAACAAGTAAAAGAGTATAAATCCAGAATTACTTGATTTAGGATTAGGGTAGAGGGTTAACTATAGCTCCACAGTCGTTTGTTTTAAAGTATCACATATTAAGTATGTGACACTAATTCCTTCATGTGGATATAATGTGTAACTTTATTAAATTCACACTAAATTATACTGTTAACTTATCTTTGACCTAAAATAAGTTATGCTGTAGGTAAGTGAAATGCCAATAAAAATCTGAAAAGAGGGCCTATATATTGCTATATAGTTGATTGTATTTGTTTAAGCCAGTTAAGCACCTGTAAAACAGGTACGTGTACCCAAGTTTCATAGCTTTTGGGGGAGGGGGGCTGTTAATGAATTGATTAACATCAAGATACTATTAACCTCTTGCATTAAAATTAGTACAGCCCCAGCCCTAGGGCAAGGGCTCTTAACCTTTCTTCATGTTCCATGGATCTCTTTGGCAGCCTGGTTAAACCCCTTCTCAGACTAATGTTTTTTAGTAAGTAAAATAATATTAACACTGGATTTATAATATTGACAGTGCATTATAAGTGTCAATGAAGAAACTAATCAACAGTCTAAGAAAGAAATGGAAAATCTCATTCAAGTCAAACTGAGGATTATAACCCAGGAGACAGACTCTCAGAGAGCTCTGAGAACTGTTCCAAAGAGTGAAGAGGGGAGGTCAGTATATATGTGATTCTGGGGAAGCCGGTGTGTGCAGTCAAGCACACAGCTTGGCAGAAGTTTGTTGCTAGTCACGAGGAACAGATATCTTAGTTAATGGGTTTTTTTTTTAATGTTTTTCTAAGTATGGGAAGATGTAAGAATCCAGGTTCATAAAATTTTTTCTTCTGAACATATCTAACTCTCTGAAGGCCAGTTCTGTCAGTTTTCCCAGAGCACAGAGTGCCTTATCCTATCTTCACCCTTAATTCCTTTTAGGGTGTATTGTAGGTCAGGGACTGCAGTGGCTAATGAAATGATTCTTGTAGAACTGGATGGTGGGCAACATTCTTTGTTTTCCAATCCCTTCCCTTACAGTCTTAATTTCAGCCAAGGTCTGGGAGGCATTTCATGACCAGTTTGTCCCAAGGTGCTAGGAATGTGCATTCTCAGGTTAGGCAAGGATTTCCTTGGTAGGCCACTCAGTGCGTTGTCACTAAACTAGGCCCTGTTAACATAGGCGAAAGCTTCTGTACCACCTGTTTTATTAGTCTGTTATGGTCCAGGACATGGTCCCCTCTTGTTGCTTCTTCCCATATCTACAGTTACACTATTACAATCATTGATCTTACAGAACTGTATATTTGGCCAATCATTTCAAGTCGCATAATCATCATTAACTTTATCTGAGGCTCATCACACATTTGGTAATGCAAGAAACAATAATCTTGTAAAAGAGGCAGAATATTTACTAACATAGCCAGTAACATTAATAGGTCATACGTAAGTATTTAAGCTAAGAACTTCCATTAGGTGCGGCCCAGGATCTCCCCAGGTCCTCTGACCAGTCTGTTCTGCACCAATCCCTATCTTTAAGGGAAATGATATATTGGCATTGTACATAAAGTTCATTAAAGATGTCTGCCCATACAAGGCCAGTGGTGAGTCATCGTGACCTCTTACAGGACTGAGAAATGAATGATATCTTCTAAGGAGTTACAACATGGCTGGTGCCAGAAGGAGAAAAATTGATCTCTATGTTGAGCAGGTATTTCTGCCACCGGAGAGGTCTCGTTAACACATAATGCAGATGCACAGTGCACACTAGAGGGGAGCGAGGAAGCCCAGATGGAGAGAGAAAATATTTACATTTAAAATTTTCTTGTCTTGCCTTAAAATATGAATTTTTATTTCATCATAAGTGAGAAAGTAAAATTAGCTTGGACTGTAAAAATCTGCCTGCCATCCAGGAGCCTGGAATAAAAGGCTGATAAAATCAGTTGCAAAATTAACATAAAACAATATTTCTCCCCAAACAGAGCTGTAAAGTGTCATAACCACCTCCTGCTTTCTGACTCACTGAGAAAATTTGTTCTCTAAAGTTAAAGACTTAGAGAGTTTTTGCTGTTGGAAATTACATCAGTAAGAATGAAATATCTCACCTTTACCTGGAGATTCTCAGCCCCTTGACACAGATAAGCAGCTTCAATTTACAACCTTCACAACCCAGGTGCAGAGCTCGCAATAAGGGGTTTCTAGACACAAAAATTCCATCTCTATTTAAACTTCATAGTATCCAAGGAAATAGGACCCCAGGTCCACTTTGTCATCTAAGCTGCACATTGACTCTGTGTGTTGACACACAGCCTTGCTTTGAGCCTACCAAAATACTGCTCACTTAAATTTCACTTAAACTCCACCCTATCTCAGAATCCTATAACTCTATATTTTCCTTTGCTTGGGGAGATGCCACGCAGTTCCTCTGTGCGCAACCTCCCACGATGCAATGGTTAATAAACCTGATTTTACTAGACTACAGTATTGTTCCACTATTGTGGTCTTAGGCTAATTGGAAAAGCCTGCAAAATAAACCAATTGGATTAAAATTCAGTCTATTTGTTGGGTCCTCAAAGTTTAAAAACATCGGACTAGAGAGAAGTAGCAAGTATGATGAGGGATCAGGCAACAAAAGTCTGGAAGCATTCTTAGCCCGGGGTGCTAGGGTCATAGCCAAGAAGAACAGAAGGCAGACCAGAGCAGAGCAGATGGGAGCTACCGAGAGACTGAGTCAGGGCTAATATGAGGAAACGCTTTGTTAACCATGAGAGCTCCTTGCACACAGAGTGGAGAGACTGCACACCCAAGAGGGGAGATCCCCACCACTAACCAAGGTCGATCTGAAGCTTGGTTTTGTAGCTCTGGGAAATCCTGAGCAGGATAGAAAGTTCCACTGTGGCCCTCTAGCGTCTGGTCTCTTTATTTGTAAAATCTATAATGTTTCTTCCGAGAGCTGCTTCTTTTAGCTTTAAGCCATGCTCAAGTGCGGGCCCACTCAGAATCCTACAGGTGCCCTTCAGATCAAGCAGTACCCGTCTGCTGTCACCGCTAGGATGAGTTTCCCTCTCATCTTGGGTGGGTCTTTGGAGAAGCCAGCTTAGGTTTGGTGATTTTGAACTGGGTGGTGGTATACGGAGGAGGGCTAGGGTTGGAGCCATCTAAATGCTTAGGTAAGTGAGGGTTAAAATGAAGCCCTGCCTGAACCTCCCCAGAATCCCCAACCTGCTGTAGCAAGTGGGCAAAGGCGTGTGTGCGTAGAGGGGAACAATTCCCATCGACCCTCAGAAGGCCTGGCAGGCGTGGGGAAGCCAATGACGCTCCCACCTCTCACCGTGCCCTCACCCCCGACCCCCCGCCCACCGGGTCACAACAGTCCCCTCTGGCCACTGCAGTCACCCTGCTCATTCCAACATACTTACAAATACTATGCTGGTTCACTCATGTTGTGGGTGACGTGAAAGCGTTGGAAAGCCCTGGTCTGAGTCCTGCAGGCCGCCCTCTTGTGAAACGAGCGACTGTAAGTGACCATAAGTGACTATAAATGATTATGTGTCTTTAATACACTATTTATTTATTTATTTTTGGCCGCATTGGGTCTTCGTTGCTGTGCGCGGGCTTTCTCTAGTTGCTGTGAGCGGGGGCTCCTCTTCCTTGCAGTGCTCGGGCTTCTCATTGCAGTGGCTTCTCTTGTTGTGGAGCACGGGCTCTAGGCGTGTGGGCTTCAGTAGTTGTGACACGCGGGCTCAGTAGTTGTGGCTCGCGGGTTCTAGAGTGCAGGCTCAGTAGTTGTGGCCCACGGGCTTAGCTGCTCTGCAGCATGTGGGATCTTCCCGGACCAGGGCTCGAACCCTTGTCCCCTGCATTGGCAGGCGGATTCTTAACTGCTGCGCCAGCAGGGAAGTCCATAATGCACTATTTATAGACATACGTCAACCTCTGTCTATGAGAGCAGGGCAGGCCATGAATGCCTCATCAGAAGCAGGGCAGCTGATCCCATTGTTTTCTTCAGGTGGCTGAAGGGTCAAAGAAGACAGAGTAATGCAGAATCTCCTTCGCAACTGAAGCGGTAGATCCAACAAGGATGAACATTGAGGGGGGGAGGTGGGTGGATGTGAGCTACTTGTTAGTGTGGCCACTGTCATCACCGGCTTAGTCAGGTGAGGGCCAGTCACTCCCCCATCATTGTCTTCCTCAGTGCACTCACCTCCCCCATATATTCTCCTTCACTCAAATGTCTGTTGTCTCCTAGTCTGGGCCCTGAGGGATGAGGTAAGAGTTCGGTGCTAGAGAATCCAAACGGGACCAAAGCTGGACTTTGTTTGCTTGCTTGTGGTGACTGTAGCTGGTGGAACGTCAGCAGAAGCTCCAAAGAAGTGGTGACCTTTAAACTGAGACGTGAGGCCGAAAGAACTCGTCATTAAGAGTCAGAGAAAAAGAAGGCCCACGGCCTGTTTGGGCTGCTCGGGGGAACTGGACCAAAGCGCCTTCCGGGTCGGCCTAGTCCAGAAGCCGCCCGCGCTCGGGACGGGCGCGCCGGGACGCGCCGGACCGGGGGTGGAGCCGCCGTCGAGGGCGTGGCTCTGCGCATGCTCCGCTCGCCGGCCCTCCGCCGTCGCGGGGCGCGGGAGGCGCTGCAAGCAGCGGGAATCGCCTCATGGCGCAGGCGGGGAGAGTTGGTCCGGGGGCCTGGGGGCGGCGGTGCGTGGGCGGGGATGTGGCTCCGGTCTGCGCGCCTTGGCGCTGGGCCTCCGCGCTGCTCTGGCTGGCGGCGGCGGCAGCGGTGGCGGCGAGCGGCCCCTCCCGGCGCCAGTGGCCGGTGCCTTACAAGTGAGTGCGCTGGCGCGGCGGGGCGGGCGCTCGCGCGCGCGGCCGAAGTTCGCGGGTCAAAGGCGGGGGGGCGGGGAGGGGATTGTGTCCCGGTCGCGCAGTTGTGCGGGGGCGGCGCTCGGCGACCCTGAGGGCGCGGCGTTGAATGAAGTAAGAGAGCTGTTGAGTCGCGGCTGTTTGCTGCGCGCCGCCCTGGGGTCACCTCCTCCCGGGACCCTTGAGCCAGTTACGAGGTGACCTAGACTCAGGGCTGCCCCGAATCGTGGATGAAAAGGGAGTAATGTTATTTCGTCGCGTGACTGTCGGGTACAAGTCACTGACAGTTTGAATAGTTTGGGGAGACCTTTAATATCGCATTTATTACCGTGCCATGCCCTGTCATTTAGTTATCTTGAGTGCATAACATTTGCACGTCAAGTGTCCAGTTTACCCAGCTTGCCTGGGTTTGCCTGGGACTTCCCGTTTTTAGCACTAGAAGTCCGGCGACCCGGGAATCCGCTCGGCCCCTCGGTTGGCGACCTCGTTTGTCCACTGTCTTCAGCCTGGAGGTAGGACGCTGGTCATAAGCTGAGGACACGGAGACTGCAGATATGCGAAGCATATTTGAGCCTTTGAACTAGAAGAGTATTTACATGGCCTAATTGTCAGAGATGGCTAAGCAGAGAGAAAGAAAGAAAACATGGTGTCAACATCAGGCAGGGGAAGGGCCAGCAGCTTTTGGAAATGCACAACTATTCTGGATGACGAAATGGTGAGTTGGGAGACAGGATAACCTAGAGGTCGCGAGTGAGTTCTGGGCTCCGACCACTGCGGATCAAGTCAGGCTCCACCATCACTAGCTGTGTGATCTTGGGAAAGTTGCTCAGTATCTCAGTGTCCACATGTCCTGAGTCAAAAAGTAGGAACAGTAGTTACTTCAGGTTTGTTGGGGGGATTAAATCTAGTAAATGCTAGCCAGCTATTTTCAAACCTGAATACGGTATTGGTGTATTCTGCTCACTAAATGGCTCGCAGTACTTCCTTGTTTTGCTTGATATACATGAAAAGAGAAATTTGAGTTTGAAGCTGGTTTTCTTGAAAGTGTTAATAAAATGTTCAAAAGAAGTAAAAATTTAATATTCAATAAAACAAGGAAGAGATTGGAAATCCAAAACTACTTGATTTAAGGACAAGATATTGACTATGACTTCTTATGTTTCTTTAAAAGTTTGAAGTGTTAAGTACATGCCTTCATCTAATCCCCATCATAAAATTTTAACTTTATTAAGTTCACACTTAAATCATACTTTTGAAATTACCTTTGACCTAAAATAGATTTTGCTGTGGGTAAGTGAAGCGTATATGTAGTTGCCCATTTGCTTAAACCAGGTAAGCACCTATAAAACAGTTAAGTATATCCAAGACTCGTAAGCTTTTAGGAGGGGTTGTCAATATTTTTGTCTAGATAAAGGTGTTTTTTTTTTGGCTGTACCGCAGGGCTTGCGGGAACTTAGTTCCCTGACCAGGGATTGAACCCAGGCCAAGGCAGTGCAAGAACCGAATCCTAACCACTAGACCACCAGGGAACTCCCTAAAATCAAGATTTTAACTCTTTAAATTAGAATAGACATTTTTGTTGATGTGTTAGGATTGTAAAACAATAGATTGGGCTAGAACCTGAGGGAATCTAGGATTCTTAGAGGATAGAGGCAGCTACTTTCTCTTTCATCTTTCTCTCCAGTGAAAGGTGTGTAGTGAGTGTCTGCTGATTTGAAATCACCACAGTCCCTCCTCCCCAGTCCTACTGCTGTGGCCTTCTCAGGCTGCTTCCTTGCTTGTTGTATTATTGCTGTGACCTCCTCACTGCCCTCTCAGCCTAAATTTGGCCTTTCTCCCCACCCTTTTCTAATTCATAAAATGAGGCTTATTTAGAGCAAATTCAGTTATATCACATCTGCTACTTCAGATCCTTTAACTGATCTCCCTCCCGGGCTCAGCCCTCCCCAAGCTGTGGCACTCGAGAGGGTGCCCTTCACATTGTCCAGACATACCTCTCGTTTTATTGCACTTCTCAGATACCGCATATTTTACCAACTGAAGATTTGTGGCAACCTTGTGTGGTCAGATGGTAGTTAGCATTTTTTAGCAGTAAAGTATTTTTTAATTGAGGCACATACAATATGTTGGGGTTTTTAAGACATAATACTATTGCACGCTGAATAGACCACGGTATGATTTAAACATAACTTTTATATGCACTGGGAAACTAAAAAGCTCGGATGACTCCCTTCCCTTTACAGCGTCATCCGACACATGTGGTGGTCTGGAAGCGACCCACGCTGTCTCCGAGGTGCACCTGAATTAGGGCGAAGTGACAGTCCCTGCCTCCCTCTCCTCTCACCGCTGCTGCCTTGAAGCCTGAACTCCAGTCTTCCTTACCCACTTGAGACTCTTCCAGCGTGTCATGCTTGTCTTAGAGTATTTAGTGTTTTGTTTCCTTTTCCGTACTGACTTCCTAAAGTATTTTAAAAACCTAGGCTAGGCCTTCATCTCTTCCTTTGCCTCCTTACCCCCAGGCATCCCGCAGCAGGTAAAAATGATTTCTCCCTCTTTTGCACCCTCAGGCCTTTGTGTATTTCTTTGTAAGCACTCACCGTGCTGCGCTTCATCACTTGTTTAATGTCTTACCAGCCCTCACCCAGAGCTCCTTGAGGGGAGGAACAGCATTTTAACTTTTGTTTCCCTCCTTTCTAGTATAGTCGTAGAGCCTCGATAATATTGGTTGAAGGGGATGTCGGCTAATCCTCAAGAAAATAGAAAATGTGTTCTATTTAATTATGATTATCTTTGAATAATCTTAACATATGGATTGTTTGGGAAGTTCAATATCATTTGAAAGCTATTCCTTTATTCAGTAAATATCTGTCTACTAAATAAGGTGTGGAGCTATAAACATTTTCACGTGTGGTCCGTCTTCAGCATTCTCACAATGGGAGCGGGGAACCAGGAAGCATGCAATTATCAGTTGCTTTCAATGTATCATTTGCTATTAAAGACATCATTGGAGTTTGTTCACAGGATAACATATAAAATGTATATGTATACACTATGGCTGAGCTTTGGGTGTTTTTTCTAAAAATGTGATTGACAGTGAAATTAAAATCTGGATTCTACGATGTGCGAGAACCAAATTCCTATTAGAATCTAAGTTGATGATTTTTTTTTGTTAGACGCTTTTCCTTCCGTCCGGAACCAGATCCTTACTGTCAAGCTAAATACACTTTCTGTCCCACTGGCTCCCCTGTCCCAGTGATGAAGGATGATGATGTCATTGAAGTCTTTCGTTTACAAGCCCCAGTGTGGGAATTTAAATATGGAGACCTCCTGGGACACTTGGTAAGGCTGCATCTTGATCTTGTGGCTGGTTAATTAAGTGATTTGATTAAGTGGATTTGAGGGAATAATCTCTATTCAGTCACTAGTTTTAGATTATGTTTATTGGTGTTCCTCTTAGCACATTTTAAATAAGTAGTCCAAAAAAATAATCAGGTTTTATGATCCTGACAATAATCAATGCAATTGCTTTAATCCATCTTAATATTATGGATCCAAATGCAATTCCTGTACCCAGATCCTGGAAAGAAAGAAAGGAGGAGGCCCCGAGCAAGGGGCAAGGCAGGTGGGAATCACTTCTTCACATCCAGTTCCTATTGTGCACACTTTTCCTAGGTTAGCTCACCATTTGAGCCTCTCATCACCTGAGAGGTACACAGACTTCCTTCCTGTGTCTGGGGCATGGAGGCTGCTCAACGTGAGAATAGCAACAGGGAAGGGGAATAACTGGTCTACTCTATATGCAGCTGCGGTATCGCACTTTCTCCCATCTGGCTCCTGAACCAGCGGTTACTTCACAGATGCTTTGATACATGTATGATCTTTACACAGAAAATTATGCACGACGCCATTGGATTCAGGAGTACTTTAACTGAAAAGAACTACACAATGGAATGGTATGAACTTTTCCAGCTTGGAAACTGCACATTTCCCCATCTCCGACCTGAAATGAATGCCCCTTTCTGGTGTAATCAAGGAGCTGCCTGCTTTTTTGAAGGAATTGATGATATTCACTGGAAGGAAAATGGGACGTTAGTTCTAGTAGCAACCATATCAGGTAAGTTTCAAAACTATGGCAGCATTTGATGATTGCATCAATATCCAAAAATGACAGAAATTACTTTCATTGAGGCCTCTCAGTAACGGTCTGCTCTTCAGAGATCAACTTATAAAATACACTTCTGGAATCACTAACCTTTGATCCAAACTATTACTCATGCAAAACTTCACCTTATTTACAGATTATCTTTTCTATTTTCATAATAAAAATAAATGATATAAAGCTGTACAATTAAATTGGACTTTCTAAATAAAATAATAGAGGTAAATCTCTATTTTAGAGGTGACCACCAGTTTGTTCTCTGTATCTGTGGGTCTGTTTCTGTTTTCTTTTGTTTGTTCATTTGTTTTATTTTTTAGATTCTACATACCATATGAAATCATATGGTAATTTGCCTTTCTCTGTCTGACTTACTAAACATAATATCCTCTAGGTCCATCCATGTTGTCACAAATGGCAAGATTTCATTCTTTTTTACGGCTGAATAATATTCCATTGTATGTACATGCCACATTTTCCTTATTCATTCATCCCTCGATGGAAACTTGGGTCATTTCCATGTCTTGGCTATTGTAAATAATGCTGCAGGAAACTTAGGGGTGCTTATATCTTTTCAAGTTAGTGTTTTCTCTTCCTTTGGATAAATGTCCAGGAGTGGAATTGCTGGATCATATGGTAGTTCTATGTTTAATTTTTTGAGGAACCTCCATACTGTTGTCCATAGTGGCTGCACCAATTTACACTCCCATCAATAGTGCACGAGGGTTCCCTTTTCTCCACACCCTCACCAACACTTGTTATTTGGTGTCTTTTTGATGATGGCCATTCTGACAGGTGTGAGGTAATATCTCATTGGGGTTTTGATTTGCAGAATTGGTATCTTTTAAATGTAATCTGGGAATCTTTTAACTATTTATCATGCTGTTTTCTATATTTCTTCCTATTTTCTAATTGATGTGCCCCAAACCATCCAACAATATAAAAGTCCATTTCTCTTTTAGCAATGCTCATTGTGGTAAATAGCTATCCTTCTTTCATTCCAGGCCAGTTCACATCTCTCTTTTCTCCATTTCCACCTACCTCATTATCTACAAAATCTTCCTTCTGACATCAAAGTATGATCATATGAACAAGTGATCACTATTTTCTGTAGAAGAGTTTGCAATATGCTGGTACTTAAATCTTTTAAGTTATCCATCTGCCTTGTGATTAATCCTGTTCATTGACCTTTTTTTCACATTACAGAATAGGGTTTTGAAGCATTCATATCTCTTCATTACAAGCAGTGGCTTTTCAAAGTTGAACACTATGAACAGTATCCCCAGCTCTAAGAAAACGAGATTTATATTATTTCACCATTTTAATACCATAAAATTGATAAAAGCAGCTACTCTGTTCATTCTGTAGGGCTTTAAATATTGATTTTATGGACTCAAGCTGGAGTAACCTAAGAAAGATTCACACACAGTGACAAAGTGAAATGTTGGGGCCATGCTGTTTTAGGCCCAGATGTGGTTGCAGCCATGCAGAGTATTTTGTTAACATTTGGAGAGATTCCTCTGGTCTGGTACAAGGTGGTAAGAGAGAGTGTTAGCCATCCTGGAGTCTGTATAATCCATGAACTTGGTCAAAAACATTTCCAGTTTAGTTGACTCACTGGAAGAATTTGTGTAGTGGGTAGAAAGGTTGTAAGCAGTAGCCACAAGTACAGGGAGCAAAGGGAGATACCAGATATTGAAGGTGAATGGGGCACGGTGCTTCCTTCTCAAGTCAAGTAGCTGTTCCTCAGGCAGCCATTCATACCTTGCTTTGCACAGAAAAGCTTCATGTTTCACCTTCCTCAGTTCTTCTTACACTGTCTTTGCCTCATTCACTTTTTCCTCTTCCACAATTTTTCCCTTGCTTCTTTTTTCTCTTTTGCCTCTGAATCCAAGATTTGTTGAGTGGAGTAGAGAAAGAGGGCTTTGGCACATGTACAATTTAGCTTTTGACTGTAGCTTAAATGATTACAGAATTTGTATGTAAGACTCCTCTTTATACACCTATTATATCTAATGTTTAGTTCAGAAATACCTTGTGCCTTGAAAAATGGAACAGTAATTGGCTGAGCTTGGATTCCTTTTGTGAGATGCAGGTTTGGAAATTCAAAAACTGTTGTTTAATCATGTAGTCATGGCCTTGATCTGGTTAGAGCATTTTACTTAAAACTAACATGATTAGCTTTGATGTTCACATAGTGTTGTGTTTTTCTGTTTGTTTTTAACTAGGAGACATATTTAACAAAATGGCAAAGTGGGTAAAACAGGACAATGAAACGGGGATTTATTATGAGACATGGACTGTCCAAGCCAGCCCAGAAAAAGGGGCAGAGACATGGTTTGAATCCTACGACTGTTCCAAATTTGTGTTAAGGACATATAAGAAGTTGGCTGAACTTGGAGCAGACTTCAAGAAGATAGAAACCAACTATACAAGAATATTTCTTTACAGTGGAGAACCTACTTACTTGGGAAATGAAACATCTGTTTTTGGGCCAACAGGAGACAAGACTCTTGCTTTAGCCATAAAAAGATTTTATTGTCCTTTCAAACCACATTTGTCAACTAAAGAGTTTCTTTTGAGTCTCTTGCAAATTTTTGATGCTGTGATTATACACAGACAGTTCTATTTGTTTTATAATTTTGAATATTGGTTTTTACCTATGAAATTCCCTTTTATTAAAATAACATATGAAGAAATCCCTTTACCTAACAGAAACAGAACACCCTCTGGTTTATAAAACCTTAATTCTACTGCTTTTTTTTCCTACTAGCTCATCAGTTTTTCAGGGAGTGGTTTTACATGTGTGGATTTCTTAGGCCTTTCTTCCTTGGGACAGAAAGGTAAAATACACATGGGCAGAATTGCTGCATAATAATATCTCGGGAATTTTTTTGGAAAGAAGCTGAAAACTCTTATTGTGTTGGCCAAAGTGAACCCATTAGGTGATCTTGATTTCAATCGCCAAGGCTTTGTTAATATGGAGAATTATATCATGTCATCAGATACACAGGATCTTTGGACTCAGAATGTGAAATTGTGGATATGGTGTGCCAAAACTAAAAATACTGTCAGTGACATTGTCATGGTGGGAGCTACTTTTTGCAGATATGGTAATTACACTTTCTCATTTAGGTACTTTCTGGTAGTTTTGACTGACTTTACAGCCTTTGTAACTTCTAGAGCCAGTCCTAGTAGTTTGATTTTGTTCTATTCACCTAAC
The DNA here is from genome assembly GCF_039906515.1 of Pseudorca crassidens. Classification (NCBI taxonomy): domain Eukaryota; kingdom Metazoa; phylum Chordata; class Mammalia; order Artiodactyla; family Delphinidae; genus Pseudorca; species Pseudorca crassidens. The sequence goes on along the minus strand of NC_090313.1, from coordinate 29,439,119 downwards.
CTTAAAGAGTAATTGGGACACCACAGCTGGAGTGGTCATGCTTCCAGATGTGGTAAAATCAGTGATAAAGAGCATAAGTTTCTGGCTAGCATTTTAGAACTAGCCAGTAACTGGTATTTTGTGATTTAAGCAACTTATCATTTCCAAACCTTAGTTTCCTTATCTCGAAAATGATTCATCTGTCACGAGCGTTGTAAAGACTGAAGCCATGTATAGTTTGGCCTAGTAAGGTCACAGTAAGTGGTAACTATGACGATTAATCAGAGAACAAACTGCCATCATTGATCTTGCCTAATGTGGTTTACAGGCCAGCCTTTCCTGGCTTTGTAATAATCACCCAGACTCTGAGCGGGCAGCATAGTGCTTCTGCGGTTCTTCACACATACGGAACATGGAAGTATCTGACTGCAGGTACATCTGGGTGAACGGGCACCCTTTAACTAACTCCTTCACTGCTTCACACAGTTCCTCCGCCGCCCACTAAAGCTGCCAGCAGTGGAAGAAGGTACACTTCCCAGAGAGAGGGCAGGTTTTTGTCAAGGATCGCCAAGTAGCCGTGCTTCCATTAGGGCCATCAAACAAGGTTTCAAGGTCCTTTAAGTGTCTGATAACTGAACACCTTGTTTCTATTCATGGAAAAAATACCTACCAGTCAGGAAAATGATGAGGCAGAGATCAGAGAAAACAGTCTGTATTTAATATGTAAATGTACCAATTCTATTCAGTTTCTGCCCACATTTGAGTGCTTCCTAAGAGGTTAGTACATTGAGTTCTCATAAAAAGCCTAAGCGTAGGTACTCTTCACGTGACTCAAATGAGGAAATTGAGACTTAGAAAGGTTACGTGACCTTTCCACAGCTACCCACCTAGTGGTAATGGAGCCTCATTTTGAACCAGGTTCTGCTGACTGAATGGGATGCACCAGCAAGCAGGTTTTTCGGCGCTGCTCAAAGTGTGGTCCTCAGACCAGTGCCTGGACCATAAGTTACTAACACCATATGTTCTGGTCTGTGAGGAGGAACTCTTAAAGCAACTTGTTGGACTAATTTTGTTTCTGTTGAATCCAATTAAAAAAAAAAAAAACGGGGGCTTGTACTTTGCTTTTATTTCGTCTAGGAATTTATCACTGTCTTCAAAACTATAGGCACTAAAACTCAGTCTAAAAATAAAAACCCAGTCCTTCAGCACAGATAGCATAAGAAGCACTGCATCATTATGATGCCTGCTGCACAGAGGATGTCTCACCCTCAAGCACAGGGAGAAGTGGCTTTCACTGCCTACAGTTTAGCCTTGTCTACTCATGTTAATAGCGCCAAACATTCCTGATTACTTTAACCTCTTTAACCTGCTAGTTGTCTTCAGAATATGTCACAAGAAAACTTGGATCTTTGCACTGGCACCATCTAGCGGCTAAAATCGGGCAATGTCAGCCTCTACGGATTCAGGAAAATTGCTCTGGAAAAAGTGTTTGGATTTCCAGACCTACATTGGGGTAACAAGCAGAAACTCCTATGCCAAGTTTGTATTAACTGTAAATCACAGAACTTGGTTCCATGGCAACAACAAATGAGGACATCCGTACATGGAACTTGAATATTAAAGCAAGAATCTACTAGTTACATTAAAAAGCGTTCATGATTTTCCACTGTTCCTAAGAATACTGATGTGAAGAAATTCTACTGAGAATTTGACATACAGACTCAGGATACTATAACAGAGTGTGTAGCATTCATATAAGTAAGTACTTCTTAAGAACTTATCAAGCCTATCAGCTATACTTACAAGTTGAAGTAGGGCTTTGAAGCAGACATGATTCAGGAAAAAGCTTTTAAAATGGTAGCTGGAAAACCAAGACACAAGCCAGGCAGGAATCTGCCAATTAAATTTTGCTGTCCTTTGAACTTCTGTATAACTAACTTAAATGTGATTTCTGTTTTTCTTGTTAAGTTGTAAATGTATAAAATTTCCTCTACAAGAAACCATTAGTTGAAGTCTTAAGTTATATTAGGGCTTTAGAATAATCTTATTAATAACTTATTAATTCTGGCTCCATATTAGGTAAGTATACCCACAGTGTGTCATCAGTTGTAGGTACAGGAAAATAGGCAAAAGGTGAAAATAAACTGTAAATATTTGGAACCCTCACTCAATATTGGCTCCTTATTAGAAATCAGAAAAATAAAATAAAAAATCTTAAGACATCTCATCCAGTTTTATAATCTGCTCTGGTGGCACTTAACAAATTCCCTAGGACTGTATTTCCTTTAAGATGACTTTTTTTTTTAAAAGAAATTATTGGTATGTTAAAAAAACAGCAACGTTCCCAAACCCCACACACGCTTTTCCCCTCACAGCAAATGAGTTGGCCAAAGTTTGTTTCCAGCATCTTCCTCGTATTTACCCTTTGTTGTCCAAATAGCATCCTGCTTCTTAAACCTTCTACATTTTCTTTCCCCTATTTAAAACAAAACAGCATGGTAATCATATATTCTTTTACTGGACTGATTATTCTAAGGATAAGCTCTTAATTCACTTTGGAGTAAAAGGCTTTGTGTTCTTTTTTATATATCATATGATATGTCCTTTTTTTTAAAGGAAAATTGGGTATCAGCAAGTAGGTAAAATTTTTCTGGCTGCTTGGTAACATTTAAAAACCAGCCCCACAGATAAACTGAGCTGGAATCTGTGCAAAGATTGTGCCCAGCTGTGTATGGGGTAGAGATTACTTTACAGCTTATTAAAGGACCTAGTTCAGGCCTGAGCCTTCTTCATACCAACCCTTGCCTTCTATCCTAAGCTTTTCCATAAATATAAAGAATTCTCCTTTGATTGCAGTAAATTGACTTATCTTTAGTCATGCCTTTTTACTGATAATATTGTTAATAAAATAGCCCAGATTAAGATTACCAAGGTAAACCGAAGTTATTTTATGGAAGCTGGAGATGAAAATAATTTCAATAGTTTAAAAACTATTCTGATTGTATGGATTTATATAAAGGTGTTTCTCTCTAAAAATGCTAGCTGGTTTCAAGGATCCTGACTAAGATTTCTATTCCTGAACAATCTGTTTTTTAAATTCTTATTCTAAATGCCTAATCTTGTATCTCAAAAAGGCCACTCTACCATAAATATTTAATATTAAACATTACATCCATCAGATATGGATTTGAAACTAAAACTATAAATCTGTAAGCTTAACTTGTTTTAAAATCAAATAAGTACATTTGTTAGGGTAGTTTTAAAAAATAATACAACAGCATTAATAACTATCTTTATTCTAAAATTGATAAAAGCATTTAACATATACTTTACAGTATAAACAAGTGCTATGCATTTTGCTTAAGAAGTGACTTAAAGTTTTTCAAGCATTATATAATTCAATTTGTACAGAAAGTAAATTTCCAAATAAAGCTTTGGTTAGTAGAACTGATTACATACTGTCAAATCCATTTTCCAAAGCTGTTCAAAGAAAAAAGTTTCATCCACTAACACAGGTATTTCTTGTACAAAGTTTTTCACTGGTTAGTAAGAGGGAGGAATATTACAATAATTGCTTTTGATTTCCATGTCTGGACCAGCCTTTTTTCTTCTCATTTATATGCGCTCAGAATACCATCACTTTTGGAAGCATAAATTATGCAGAAAATCACCTTTTTACTTGATTCTTAGGAAGGTAATCTATTTTAAAAATAGATCCGTAAGACTGTTAGCTTCCATATCTACCAAGATGCCTTCTAAGTTTCAAGCACTAATACATCCCACTGGGGGTAAATCACTTCTAATTTCCCTTAGGAGGGTAATATCTACTAGCACTAGTGCTCAGAATCAAGTTTATGTAATATCCAAAAAAAACTAAATATAGCCCCAAACAATATTTTTACAGTTTCTACAATGTATGGATTACCTTTATTCATATGAAAGTAATAAAAATGCTGCCTAACTTAAATAATATATCAGTTTAACCAAATAAACTATCACAAAACTGCAGACATTTTTCTATTAAAATTTTCCAGTCCACTGAGCAATATTTACTCAAAAATATGATTATGAACTTAAATATATGCTCTTTTAAATTTACTGTTTATGCTGAACTGTACATTGGTGCTTTTATGATTTTTGAAAATTCTACTTACATAACTATATAATTCCAAAATGTAAAAATAAGCCATCACTAAAATTCACTGGAGACGAATATTCTTTCATGGAAACAATTTATAAACATTTTAAAGTTCTACCTTTAATTATTTCAATTTGGCTTTTTAAAATAAACTTCTCATTTCAATTATTGTGTAATACTTCAAAACTAAGTTTAAACAAAGATAAACCCAAGAAGAACTAGTAAAAGCATTCCTTACTTTACATATGATGCCCCAAGTGCCACATACATAGTAATGTATCACAGAAAAGAATTTATATAGTTTAGCAGATTACAGAGCAATCCTAAAAGTTTATACAAAGCTAAACACTGCCTCCCTTTTATTCCACTCATTTTCTTTTAATTTGATCTTGGCTCTATTTATTATTATCTTTCTACAGTAACCACTGTGTGACATTTATCAGTTTTTCTAAGTGCTCCAATTAATTGTATATACTACTTTCAACAGCTTTGTAACATTTTAGAACATTCAACCAAACTTTTTCATTAGATACAATATATCCTACATTTTTCTCACAAAATGCTCACTTTCCTGAGCTATATTAAACACCTTATAACAGGTGTATGTATAACTGAAGACCCTAAAATGTCAAGTTTACATTTTTAAAAAATGCATAGAGAACATAACATTTTGGAAAACCTATTAGTACTCACTTATTAGATATTACAATATATATGTTTTGTTTCCTTCAGACTGTAAAATGTTTAATCTTTACTACTTTCAGATCTGAATCACTTTTCTAATTTTTTGAGATTTAACTGCTATTAGGCTAAAGAAATAGATGAAGTTTTCTGATCAAAACTGGTCCATGAGTCTTCCAAAAAACAATCCTTATATACTCAATGAAGATATCAAATTTCTGTGCCACAAAATAGTAGAATTATATCAGACCTACAGGAAATAAACTTTTATTATAATACAATATGCTTAAAATTAAGGTGCTATTATTCATCATGCCCTATGTCATGTGGTCTTTACCAAGTGGGCATCATGTCTGGAAACCATACTCTACCAAGATGCTTAGACACTTCCCAGTGAATCTGCTCCAAACTATACTTTTGGTCAGGAATTAATACTTCTTCCATAATGGATAATTGAGACAGGCGGCCACCACACATCTTCACAAACTCAACAAAGGCACTGCATGAGACTTCGCATTCCCCTAGTCCAATAGCCGACAGATTTTTGCAACGTTCTGCAATGCGAATTAACTCTTCATCAAGTGGCCGTAATCCATTAGCACACACTACTAGCTCAACTAGTCTAGGACACGTCATTCCGACACGGCCAAGCACATCTTTGCTTACTGATCTCCCAAAGTAAAGATGGGTGGCAGGTATTTCATACCGAAAGAACGGATCAAATTCCTCTTCATATAAAAAAAAATACATTACTAAGTTCACTTTGGGTGAATGTCTGATGAAAGCATCCCAGCTGCTCTTCTGAATAGCATGGAAGTGTGTCTGTCCAGGATTCTCACTGACCACGTCAATGCGCAAATGTTCTAATCGAACGTGTTTTTCAGAAGATAGAGCAAGCAGCAACTCATCGCTTAGCAAGTGGTAATTCAGGGCCAGTTCACGTAAGCCATGACACCGATCTGCCACACAAAGGACACCTTGGAAGAAAGAAGACCCAGTTACTTATAAAGTTTTCTACAAGTCCACCATCTCCAAGAATTTGATCAAGTACATGGCCTACAATAAAGTTTTACCACGTTTCGTTACCACAGAGCTATACAATTTACAATCTAGTTGTACTGACTGAACCAGCAGGAAGTCACACATACTTAAAAATCTATTACCAATTCTGTCCGTAAGAAAATGAGACCAATTCTAAATCTGATACCTTAAAAGAAATGAAGCTCACTTACCAACTCAGAAAAATCTTAAATTATTCACTATCATTTAAAAATATACCATGACTAAATAAGACTTATCCCAGTAATGCACAGTGTCATATTTTTTTTAAAAACTGATGACTAACACTAAGTTTATAGGTTAAGCAAGAAAAATCACATGATCATTGTGACAGGCTAAAAGACATTTTTTTGAAATTCAAAATCTAATCTTAATGAAAAAAATAAGGTAAAACCAGATAAAATGAGATTTATGTAACTAAATAAGACATTTGAAAAATTTTAAAAAAAGACTTCCATCAAATGAACAAAAAGTTTAACTGCTAATAGTAACGTAACAAGCCTGTCAAATTTCTAAGAAAAAAATACCAAGATATCAACTAGATAGATGAATCAAAAGATAACTGCTCAATTCACATTAATGGAAATATACATCATGACTTTTAAAGCTCTAACGTTCTCAGAAAGCAACTCCTTATATGGTTCCTTATACTTCGGGCACTATGCTTCAAAAACTGCCCAAAACCCCTAGCACAGGAGCAGGTTTCACCAAAGGTCAGTATCTGATCTCTGAAGTGGTCTAGTGTAAGAACTCTGCCGCAAAGAGACACACCCTGATACTACTTGATAAATGACCCACTCAAACCATTTCTTTTCTGTGTTTAGAAACAAGGATAGGAACAACAAAACAGACAACATATTATCTACTATTTATTGTACAAGTATGATATGTTAGGTTCTAGATATGTTATCCCACAAATACTCAAAAAAAATCTAGAAAAATAAGTGTCTTTTTTAGTTTGAAGTTGAGTCAGCTAGCTAAAGATAGCAAAGCTGGAATTCAAACACAGACTGAGCGACTCTTAAGTGCATGTGTTCACCTCCTGCCTAAGAAGCAACAAGACGGAGGTCACCAATAAGCCAAAGCTTTATACAGCTGTGGGAGGAGAATACAGGCAACAGAGTCAATGACGTGATAAACTGAACCACCAGTATAAGAGAGTCACCAGAAGAGGGAGTAAAAGACATCTGTGCTTCACTATTCAGCCACTGCAAAACTTCTGTTCTCCACAAGGTATGGATATACTTTGAAATAAACCCTGATCATCCAAGGTAACCTGGACACATCTCTGTTCTCCGCAATCTCATAAAGCCTGATATAAAAAGAAATAAACACATGGGAAATGGTAACCAAAGACGCAAATAAAAGAAACTTTGAGGTATCATTTAATGACTACTAAAACATTTGTGGCAGGCATAATTCTAAAAGTTGTCCTCAAGATTCCATGCCCTAACCTCCAGAACCTGTGAATGTGGTAAGATGATCACTCCCATGATTTTTGTTATACTATAGACAGCACAGTTAGCTTTAAAGTAAGATTAGCCAGGCGATCCTAATCTAATCACATGAGCCCTATAAACAGTTTTCTCTGGCTGGTTGCAGAAGAGGAAGTCAGATTCAGAGCTTCTCTAGCTAAACAGAGAAGCCTGCTGAGCCATGCCTCTAGCTCTGACCTACAGAACTGGGATGCTAATAAACGGGTGATGCTTAAAGCTGCTATATTTGCAGCTGTTGGTTATGCAGCAATAGAAAACACACAGTTACAAGTGCTTAAATACTTAACACGAAATAGTGACAAAGATAAAACTGGTAAACTATTACAACTCAATAATACAAAGACAAGTAACCTAACTGAAACATAGGCAAAGGATCTGAATAGACATCTCTCCAAGGAAGATATACACGTGATCAATAAGCACATGAAAAGACATCTGAGTCATCAAGAAAATACAAATCAAAACCACAAGATACCAGTTTACATTCACTAGGATGGCTATACTCAAAAAGACAAATAAGTGTTGATGAGGATGTGAAAAAGTTGGAGCCCTCGTACACTGCTAGTGGAAATGTAAAATGATGCAGCTGCTTTGGAAAACAGTCTAGCAGTTCCTCAAATGGTTAAACAGAGTTACTACATGATTCAGCAATTCTAATTCTTGTTATACACCCAAGAGAAATTAAAGTGTCCACACAAAAACTTGCATATACATTTTCACAGCATTATTCATAATAGCCAAAAGGTAGAAACAACCCAAATATCCATCAACTGATCAACAGAAAAATGTGGTATTATCCATAAATGCAATATTATTTGGCAATAAGAAGAGAAATACTGATACATGCTACAACATGGATGAACCTTGAAAACATCACAGTAAGTGAAAGAAGCCAGTCACAAAGGACCACATACGGTTCCATGTACATGAAATGTCCAAAATAGGTACATCTACAGAGACAGAAAGTAGATTAGTGATTGCGTAGGGCTGGTTGGAATGAGGGTTTTGGGGAGTGACAGCTAAGAGGTACTTTTGGGGATAGTAAAAGTTTTTTAAAAGTCACTGTAGTGATGGATGCACTACTCTGTCAATACACTAAAAGTCAATACATTGTAAACTGTACGATATATGAATTATATCTCAATAAAGCTGTTATAAAACTGGTACAGAAATCCATTGGTGGTGGTGTATAAACTTATACAACTCATGTTGGAAAAAAACACAGCAAGAAGCATTAAAAAAATCTAAACCCTTTGACCTAGCTCTTCCACTTCTAAATAATTTGTCCAAAAGAAGAAATTAACAGAAGCAGACTATATGCTAAAACAGTTCATTTTTTAAATCACAGCAAATAGCAGAAACAAGTTAAGTGATCAACTGTAAAAGAACTATGAGGCAAATGTTGGCCTATCAACAAGACAGAAAACTAAGTAGCTAAATGTGCATTAGTTCAGCTGATAATTAATGAGTGTCTTATATGTTAACAACTGGTGCTAGGATGGTAAAGAGTCAACAGAAACAAAACATCCTTATCCTAACAGAAGCCAGCAGATAATTAAACAAGAATGCTCTGGGAGTCACAGCAAGGAAATCAGGGAAGAATTTCTGGAACTAACACAGACCTACAGAATTTAGAAGGATCAAGCTAGGGCAAAAGGCGAGTAAAGAAGGAAAGAGAATAGCATTTCTGTGCGAATACTCAGACATGGACGAAAACACAAGCACTGTAAGAAATGAAGGGAGCTCAACATACAGTATGTAAGTAAGAGAATATCTTAAAGGCCGAAATCCAATAGACAGGCAAGGACCAGATCATATGGGACCTTGTCAGCCTCAGTAAGGAGTTTGGAACTTACCTAAAGTATAGTGAGAAGTTTTGAAGGAAACTGGAGGGAAAAAAATCAGATGTATATGTTAGAAAGATTACTCTGGCTATACCATGGAAATCAAATTAGAGAAGAGCAAGACTGCAAGTTAGGAGATCAGTTAAGAGGGTACTCACAAAGCTTACAGGGCTAGATTAGAGTGGACATGAAGAAAGGTAGAGTGTATTAGTTTCAGCTGCTTAACAGAACACCACAGACTGGGTGGCTTAAACAATAAACATTTATTTCTCACAGTTCTGGAGGCTGGAAGTCCAAGATCGGGTGCCAGCGAGGTTGGGTTCTGGTGAGGCCAGAACTCTTTCTGGCTTCTTGCTGTGTCTTCACATGGCAGAAAGAGAGATCAGATCATCTTTCCTATCCCTTCTTAGAAGGGCACTAATCCCATTTATGAGGATTTCTTCCTTATGACCTAAATACCTCCCAACCCACTTTCAAACACTGGGGAGTAGGGCTTCAACATGTGAACTGGGGCAGTGAGTGAGGGGTGGAGGAGAACACCACAAACATTCAGTAAATAGCATAGAGATTCAAAGCATATATCAGTGATGGAGTCACTAGACCTCAGTGACTAAAGGGATGTAGAAAGTAAGGGTAGAAGAAATCAAGGATATCTGTTCGGTCCCTGACAACCAAACAAGCAGTACCATTCACTGAGACAGTAAAAAGGGAGAAGCAAGAGATTTCAATGGGGGGAAAAGGAAGTTCATTAATCTGACGTACCAGTGAGACATTCTAGAGGCACTAGGCCATCAGCAGCTCAACACATAGCTCTGGAGTTCCAGAAACACTAAAAGTAGGAGGTGTTAACATATAGAACATAACCGAAGCCACTGATGAAGCTGACACAGCCCAGAGTTTACAGAATAAAACAATAAAGGGCCCAGTACGGAACACAGTGAAACACCAAAATTTAAGGAATGAAAAGAGAAACTAGCAAAGGAAACACAGTAGGAACTATCAGAGAGGAAGGAGGAAAATCAAGTCACTAGTGTCAAATGGTGCTTAGAGGTCCAGTAATAGACAATTATAAGGACTATATGAAATGGGAAACATTTTTTGATAAAAATTGAACTGAAAAACTGTTCAATGAAGAAAAAGGCATAGAAAATTGCCCTTAATTACAACTTAGAGAAAGAAACTATCTAAATATACAAAATATGGATAGAAAAAAAATACATAAGTGTTAAATTTTATATTAAATCCTGTGTTTATACTCTTAAAGTATTACAGGTGCTCTTTCTCTCCCCTTCCCAACAACTAATCCAAATGCCATTAAAGCTCAGTAAGACCAAGCAAGCTTATACTATATTATGAGCACTGATCTGTATATTTAATAAAAATAAATGAGCATGAGATGTACCAGGATAAAGAGAATAATGAGCTCAGTTTCACAGAGAAACCAGAGACCCAAAGGTTCTCGTACAGTGTGGTAAGTGCTACAAGCTATGTTGAGAGTGCTATGGAAACAGCAAGTGGGGCTTCTAAACCAGACGGGAGGAGGAAGAAACTGGAACAGCTGAACTAAATTTTGAAGGCTGGACTGGAGTTAGCCAGGTGAAGAAGTAAAAAAAAATTTTTTTATAGAGGCATTCTCCAAGGTACAGTGTACTGGCCACACACACATACAAAGAACTGTTGTTACATAGGGCTCAAATAAAAGCTACACATGAGTAAAAAGCAAACAAGATTAAAGAGAGAGGTGGGGGTCAGGATACAAAGATCTTTGTACACTATGAAGTATGGACTGTACTCTCACAGGAACCTATATACGGTAGACAGTCAAATGTGACCATGGTCACATAAGGAGCTGCCAATGCCCGATCTTCTTAACTTCTATTTTATTTAGATTATCACCTTCAATGATAATCTAGAAGCGGCAGAAAAAGATAGGAAAACACTGCAATAGACCTCACCATTCCCATCACCACACCCTCCGTGTGGGAGACATGGGAGGATAGAAAGTAATCTCCATCCAAGAGGGAATCATTTTCTTGGGGGAAGGCCAGGCTTTAGTTATGGCAAAAAGGTGGGAGGTGTTCTGTAAAGAGATCAAAACAGGTTTTCCAAAGTAACACAGCAAAATGGTTGGGAGAGATGTCAACAGTTGGAGGATGAGTCAGGAATGAAGCATCAGACTAACACAAAGTGTAGGTTTATAACTGCTTTATAATACAAACCATTTGGAATTTAAATGCTCTCAAAGTGAATAATCTAGTAATGCTTAGTCTATACAAGAAAAGCTGGGAAGAGCATTAATAATGCTGCTCCTCCATTTGATGCACTTGGCTCTAAAACTCAACTTAGGAAAAGGACTATTTTGCAAAATGTAAGGTGATAACTTCAGCACAACTCCTCTCCCTCCACATAGTGAGACAAAAAGCAACTGTGAGATTTCTATGACTCAAAACCTACCCTGTTAGCTCAACCACAATTAGAGAAAATTCTACTTTACCTAAAGGGCCATCTCAGGCTGACCTCGCAGTGTCCTTTCCTTTTATTTTTTTAATTTATCCATTTTCTAGCACAGGTTGGACACAAATTGCCAAATAAAAAGATTAGAAAATAAGTTGAAAGTAAGTGGCTACACCAGGAATGCTACAGAATTTATGCTACTGTATTATAACAATAAAAATATTTTTATTCAATAGAGAGGAAATAATCATATGAACTCACCTTCAAGGTTAATGATCATAATTCTCCTTAATTTGATAAACACATCAATACATTTTACTAAAATATTATCTGGCAAAAGCCACACATACCTGCTGGAGAGACGTGAGGACAGCTGCTCATTTTTAGCAACTTGAGTGTATCACTGTTGTTGGCCACTAGTACTTTGAGGGAGGGATCATCTACTGGGGTGTCATCTATCTTAAGGGAGGACAAAGACTTGGAGTTTACAAACACAACCGTCAGTGCAGAGATAAAGTGAGACTGAAAAACAAAAAAATTGAAACACTGTTTCAATTTTTACAAATGAGAATTGAGGGGTTTTCATATAATACACACATAGTTCATCTGAACCCTAATGTATTTCACAACTGTTTTGGGGTAGCAGCCCCTCACTCTGTTGTGGGAATATGGTAAAAAAGAGAGGTGACTTCCCACCATCTTTGAGAACGACCTTTTTACGTGGGGGAAAAAAGATTTCAAACCTCAGGATGGGTGTCTCTGAATCACAACAGTCACTGGTAAGTAAAAAGAGGAACTCTGGAACACAGAATGAGAATACCTCTCAGACACTTCACATCACCTTATCTGGAAATCCTACTCCAGTGTATTAACACTGAACTGCATTCTTTTTTGGTGATAGTAATGACCACTAAAATAGTTAATAACTATTAGCAAAATCATCAAAAATTAAAACAACAGTCAATCAACCTAGAAGCTATGAAAGACTTATTTGGAATATGGAAGCTCATACAAAATTTGATTCTAAAATAATAAAAATCATAACTAAATAAAATTCCAAACTTAAAACTCCTTTAGGGACTTCCCTGGTGGTCCAGTGGCTAAGACTATGTGCTCCCAATGCAGGGGGCCCAGGTTTGATCCCGGGTCAGCGAACTAGAGCCCACATGCCACAACTAAGAGTTTGCATGTCGCAACTAAAGATCCTGTGTGCCGCAGCTAAGGGCTGGAGCACCCAAATAAATAAATATTAAAAAAAAAAAAAACTCCTTTAAATTTGCTAAATTATCTACAATTATCTATATATGTAATATTCTGTTGGACACAGAATCTGACCTAAAGACCACTGTAGGAAACCATTTCCTAACCATTGTAGGAAATAGGAATTAAAGCACAAAGTATGGGACTCTGGATCAGAGCTAATAAGCCATAACCAATGGACTCACTACAGCAGTGAAAGGGAGGGATGAGGGCCAAGTAGTACAAGTAGTAGCCAAGAAAGTACAATGAAACATCTTCTTGGTCACATTCCCTAAATTACTTTTTTCCTACTGTGATTAAATAACTACTTAAATTTTGATTAAGTATCTGTTTAACAACTTAAATGTTAACATCTTTCTCCTAATATTTCCATATTAAATTCAACTATATATGTATTAGTATATGCATGACTCCATCACTGACTTCTTTTTCCCATTTCCCTCAGAGTTAGCTCTGGTCAAATACAGTTGTTTCACGTTCTCTTCAGTTCTCCCAGGATTTCCAAGATATAGCAATATAGGCTTTCAATATTCTACGAAAGCCATAATAAGAAAAGAAAGAAAAACAGCATAAACATCCTAGGCCCATTTAATAAGGAAGGAAGAGTCCCAGATGCACCCATAGTTCCCAAAACCAAAATGACTGCATGTAAGTATAATACTAGTACTAGATATGCATAATGATCATCCTGAGTAATAAAAAAAGAAGGAAATTATGTTCAACATACCTTTTACTATGGTATCTTTTACATACTGTATGTGTACTTATATTTTAACTACAATATGTACACAGAAAAATCAATTCAAAATAATTCATTTCCCATATGAAGCTTGAACAAGGCATTACTATACCACATAACTCAGTGCTTCTTAGAGGGCCATGAACCATCTTAATCAGAACCACCTGGACTGCTCTTAGGAAAAGGAAATTTGGAAGGATACCCAAAACTTAGAAGTTCCTCAGATGATTGTTATGCATATTAAGTTTGAGAACCACAGTGATTGAACTCCTATACTTAGAACCTTAAAATGTTGACATGAACAGACTCTTGCTGATTTCCCTCATGTTACACATGAGGAAAACAATTTATCTCAAATGTACATATTCAATGAACCTTTTAAAAAATTAATTAAGACTTTGAAATCAACTGGTGATACATTTGTTACTGATATTCCATTGAACAGCCTGGGTTATAATATAAATTCAATTTAGTAATACAGACGTACCTCGGAGATAGGGCAGGAACTGGTTCCAGACTACCACAATAAAGCGACTGTTACAATAAAGCTAGTCACACAAGTTTTCTAGTTTCCCAGTTCATATAAAAGTAATGTTTACACTACACTGTAGTCTATTAAGTATGCAATAGCATTATATTTAAAAACACAATGTATATACATTAAAAAATACTTTATTGCTAAAATATGCTAATCATCACCTGAGGCTTCAGCAAGCTGTCATCTTTTTGCAATAGTAACGTCAAAGATCACTGATCACAGATCACTATAACCAGTAAAACAATAATGAAAAAGTCTGAAATACTGCAAGAATTACCAAAATGTGACATAGAGACATGAAGTGAGCAAATGCTGTTGGAAAAATGGTGCCAAGTGACTTGCCTGCACGCCACAAACCTTCAATTTGTTAAAAATGCATTATTTGTGAAGTGCTGCAATAAAGTGAAGTGCAATAAAAGGAGGCATATTTCTTTCTGAATCATCCTAGTAAATTAAACGATTAGGTGTTTAAAGGGGTGTCTATATTTTAGTTTGTGGCGTATTCTGATAAAATCTTACAGATTACTGCTGGATACTAACCTAACTGAACATGAGCTAACTTACACAGGGATTTTATCAGTTGCCTTTCTAAAAATGCACACTTATTTTTCTATTTTAAGAGAATAGTTATTAGAGAAAGAGACTATCTCGAATTACATGCAGGACCATGTCAGAACATATATATGAATATAAAATTTATATAAATTTCACCAAAAAAAAGTTTTCTTTAAGTAAAGTCTGTAAATTAATCTAAGCTGTACTTATACTAACTCTGCTCAAGAACAAATCTGTACACACTTACCAGAAGACTTCCTAGGCGAGCTCTACCTGCTCTTAATACTGGCACTGTCTACTTTTCTTTGATTATAATCTCACCAATCTGCTCTGAAAGTCCAAAAGGGAGCATCTGTATGTCTCTTTTTTTCTAATACGCTTATTTCTCAGTTTTACTTAGTCTCTTTCAGTGCTTCCTATAGAATACTCTGCAAATTCACTCACTCTTTAATATTATCCATAAGGAAACACAAAGTTTTTAAAAAAGGAAAAGTGCTCTAAAAAATCTTAATACTTAACATTCTAAATAGTAACTGGTTTTCCATTTTACATACCACTTTTCTTACATTCTCATTATCAGTACAAGAAATGGGTAGGATTTCACTGGATTTCTCAGTAAAAGCTAATAAAACAAAACCAGCAGATACCTTTGGTAAATCCATAAAGCTTGGCCGAGCAGTTGAAATAAGTCCAAGTGTTTTTAAAGAGCAATTCACAAGTTGTGATAATATATCACAAGCTGCTTCAGCTGATTCTTTGCTGCTGTCCACCTGGGAAAAGAAAACATCCTTTACACATGAATATGGTCGCATTTCTCCGTGCATATTTTAACTTTACAAAAGCAAGAAATACAGTTATTAGTTTATTGCATTATAATTTAAAGAATTCATATTTATCCTTTCAATCATCTACCCTCACATACAATGTCAAGCTTCTCTGAATCTCCCTGAAAAACTGTAAGGGCAACTGTCAAGGCTTAACTTTCACTATGATAAGATATCTATTTAATGTTAAAAAGACCTGGCTTTTAAGTTGACTTATTACAAACAGACTATATAACCTAATGGAAATATGAACTTACAATCTTTGAAAAATAATTATATATTTGGCAGTGGATCAGATCATACATGTAAATACAGTGACTATGGTACAAATGCTTCAAAACAAACTGAATGAGTATTTACTCAGAAGGTTCCAGTGAATCACAACCTGGGATTTACCATTAATGTTATTAATTGAAAGATGAATGTGAAGTAAAATGAGGGTGTCCAACTAGTCAAGCATGAAAATCTGAACCAAACAAGAAGTGGCTGCTCCCATGCACTCTTTTGCATAGACATTTCCTGGGGGAAGGAAAATATGGCCAAAAAACTCCTTAAGGATATAAGAAGGAGCTCGTCTATCAAAAAGGAAGCTGTTCCCTGGGCTAAAAAGCATCTTAGAGTAGTTAAAAGTAATATTCCTTTAATTTCCAGATTGACGTAAATTACCTTAACCCAAAAATGTCCTGAAGAGCTCGTTGTAAAACTGATATACCAATTTACATTACACAGTTTCAGAACTATTTTCAATCCCACCCTTTGGCTACGTTTCTCTACACCAGCGGTTCTTTTGAGAACTGCTCTGGTTCTGGACCAGCAGCAGCAGCTGGGGACTTGCTAGAAATGCACATTCTCACGCCCAATACAGACTATCCGAATCAGTAATGGAGCGCTGGAACCCAGCAAACTTTGTCTCAGTAAGCACTCCAGGCATTTCCGATGCACACAGAATCTGAGAACCACTGTTCTACATTAATAACTCTGACTATAAGACTCTGGCCTATGGTCAGTGAAGAATTAAACACAAATATTATCAGGAGAGCTCAGAAGAATCCTGGGATGTGGCTCTTTCTACAAATCAGAAATTTCCTCAGAAAAATAAACAATCCCTAATAAAAATGTTTAAGCTTATAGGACAAATGGTTTTGTGAAGGTTACACATGTTGGATACAGCTGAATTGTGTCACAGGTTAACACTGACCCAGCCAATCCACTGGATGGCACTGGTCTTTAGACCTAGGAGATTAATGTATTATACTCATCTTTTTATAGGATTTACCATTATAACACTTTTAGACAACTCAAAGATGACTGAAACCGAGGGGAAGGCTCTTCAGGTTTCCTCATGGGCAGGCGGAGAGGGACAACACATAAGGAGTTCCTGGATTTTTGTTTGTTCTATCCTCCCACTATTCCCCCACCCTTGTCCTCAGTTAGGATGCAACATAACATCCAAGACATCCAATTAAATAAGTATTAAGTATGTCCCAAATAATGCCAGGGATACTTACACTAAAAATTATCCGCTGATTATCTGAAATTCAAATTTAACTAGGCATCCCCTATTTTTATTTGCTAAATCTAGCAATCCTACACTTGGTGGCCTAAGTGCCTTTGTGCATTTTTCTGGAAAGACAGCCGTAATACACCCAACCATTCCCAACACCAGGTCTCTCTCCTCTTGTGACACATATGGGAGAATAAACAGGTAATCCCCATTTTAAAAGGAATGACAGGGCTTCACTGGTGGCGCAGTGGTTGAGAGTCCGCCTGCCGATGAAGGGGACACGGGTTCGTGCCCCGGTCCGGGAGGATCCCACATGCCGCGGAGCGGCTGGGCCCGTGAGCCACGGCCGCTGAGCCTGCGCGTCTGGAGCCTGTGCTCTGCAACGGGAGAGGCCACAGCAGTGAGAGGCCCGCGTACCACAGAAAAAAAAAAAAAAAAAAAAAAAAGGAATGACAGTCTTGGAAGCAGATAAGACTTTAGTTTTGGCAAGGGATCTCTGGGTTAAGAACCATTGCTATATATGGGTTAAAGTGACCTGTTTAACAACAGCTGCATATGGCAAATCAGGTATTCATGTGTTACTTTTCAACAATAATTATCAGGTGTATTAAGGATTTAGTGAACGTACCCACATTTCATTACTCAACCCCAAAACAAAACACTACAAGCCTCTGTACTCATACAAACCACTATGATTCCTTAAACTATTCTGGACATCTCAAAAAGCCACCCCTCTTCATTTATCTCATCACTACCTAATTTCCAGTACGTCCCTGCTGGCAATGAAAAGAAACAAACAGTTCTGTCTGGCATTCTTCCATGTACCTTTGTCTATTTCTCTCTAAAATATACTCATCCAAACCTTTTACAGAGAGTTTCTGTATCTCTTTTTTCTTTAAAAACTCCATATCACAAAGCCATCAATAAGCAAAACTCAGTCCTATTAAATAAAAATAACAATTAAGTTTTAGTGAAAATTTCCACATCTTTTATTTATTTTACTGTATTATTTCTTTTGGTTCAAATTTGTTCACAATAATTCAATGTGACAGCTTTGGTATATGTTTATTTAATGGTTGCTTCCACTCTTTTAAGAAATTAGTAACATTTATAATAAAATGGAATAATTTAGCTCAATATAGTTATTTATGATCGCCTCTAAGGTACACGATTACTCTAAATCTTTCAGCACTTTCCCTAAAAAGGCAATAGTTTAAAGACATGAGAAGATGTATTGGTTTAGGACACAAAAGCCACTAAATATGCTTTATTTTTAAAAGAAGGATTTAAAGTATTACCTTGAAGCTGACATATTGTAGATGGTTTGAATGTCTTTTAATAATCTGTTTGATCAGCTCTGGATGTGTTGCTTTCAAATAAGATGTAGCTGGCTGATTCAGTTCAAATTCAAAACATCTCCACAGGTCAGGCATGTGAAATACCTGGTTCCAGTTGCGGCAAACTTGTGAAGCACGAGCCCGGTCAAGAAGAGGCAGATACTTAAACACTTGGAGAATAATGTCCTGAAGGAGATTACCCCAATCGCAAGTCTGAGAACGCTCATTTGTAGTCCTCAGTTTCTTGGATTTCTCTGCAGTACCTTCTTCTGATGAATTATGGTCACTATCTCTTCCTCCTCCTCGTTTCATCCTATTCAGAAAAAATGCATCATTTTTTTTTATACTTTTCAATAGAAATAAATCCAAAATTCATTCTTCTGTCACTGAGATGTGTGTACATGTGCTTACAAATACCAACAGAAACATGCAGGAAGAAGTGGATCAGGAATTCAAGGAGAAGAATGTCAAAACAAAATATAATGAAAAACGCCAGCAGAGACCAACTGTCGTTTTACAAACTTATGTCTTTGGTAGGTGCTTTTAAACATTTGTACTGTACTACCTGGGGGGAGAAGTTGATCATAATTTTGAAGCTAAACCAAGAATTTATATTTCAAAAGTTGCAGTCAACTAGAAGGAATATAAAAGAGAACCTACAGTGACACTTTTTCAAGATTTCTTAAAAGTCATCTAAGGGTACCTACTATATTTGAATTCCTGAATTCATGGCAGAGTCCCAGGAACCTCCAGAGAAGACCTGAATTAAGTAATCAACAGATCTCTCCACACTGGGTAGCCTGTGATATGTGTTACTGCCAGACCCAATCTCTGCTTAAAATGAGCAAACTCATCCCCATTGTGCGTATTTGGTCTGGAATGTGGCTGCTTCTTCCAATACATCACTTGCTGTTGCAATGTTTTATCCAAGTTGTATTTTTGAATGAGAGTTAAGTGTTTATTCTATCTGTTTGTATGACCTGCATTCCATTTGATTTTTTGAAAGTAGTTTTGTTGTTGTTGTGTAAAACAGTAGTACGGTTAAAGAGAATGGGTTCTGGAATCAAGCTCCCTGGTTTAATTCCTGGCTCTGCCTCTCACTGGTTATGTGGCCTTGAACAAATTACTTGACTTGCCTGTGCTTCAGTTTGTGAAATGGGAATAACAGAAATACGCAGGGTTCTTGTTAGGAATTAAACAGTTATTAGGGCTTTTGAAAGGAGATATCGATGATTGCTGAACTCAGGTATAAGAAAGCAGTCTAGTATTAAGGACATTAAAGTGCAACACAAGAAACAGAGGTTACCAACCAGAGGGCAAAGAATGATCCTAGACTTGTTTTAAAATGAAGTGTGTATGAGAGAGAATGAGAACGCAAGCTTATGTATGAGAAAGATACACTGGAAGTAGATGACCACATTAATATAGTAACTATAATAGTGGGATTATATAATAATAGTGGGACAATAATAGTGGTGGGATTACAGGTGATTTTTTCTTTTGCCAGTATGCTTCCCTATATTTTACACGTTTCTTTTAATGTCAGTGAATTAAACTGTAATCAGATAAAAGGTCTCGTTTTGATTTATTTGGAAAAATAAATATTGCAGGCTCTAACTAAATGGGGGTAACTGCAGACCACTCACTGGTATCCCTATTTAGTTTAGAACCTGCAATACTTTTGTCTCTAGAGAGCAGTTCTGGCAGGGTATGGTTTGGATTTAGAGTCACAACTTTTTCACAAAGGATGGCTTGTAGCTCTAGCTCCCTTCGTCTGGCACATCAGTATGTAAGAATTCTGACTCCTGTGTGGGACAAATGTACACAAGCATGGCTCTTAACCAAATATGTCTCTGCAGACTCTCTCTCTAGTAGCTAGCTAAAATTGTGAAGGAGGATTAGGGCCTGGAGGAAAATGGCAGAGGACCCTGACTTTCATGCCATTAAAATCAGCCCAGGAGGTCTTAGTACATGTGCAGTAAACCACCTATTCCTCATTACTCCTACTTCCAACTCTAAGTTAAGTAAATTAAATTATGTATATAATATTGTGCAGGGGGAGAGGAAGGGAGAAAACAGAATGACAGAGGTGATAGCAAGAGGGTAGTTTTATAGAAAACTAAAACTTACATCTGAATCTAAGAATACATTTTTAAAATGTGTTGAGAGACAAGGCAGTATAATCTACAATGTCATATTTAATATTAAAAAAGGTCTCTCCTAGGAATAATTCTCACTAGAGGTTGAGATAACAGTGTCATTATGACCCATTTTTCTGCTTTAACTTATCCTGAAGGCTTACTTTAGTTTTAGCATATAAAATCTGGGTCAAAGAACAAAGAGTTTGCTACTCAGGGCTTATAATTTCTCTTCTGACTACCTAAAACTACTCAGAATTTTGAGAAACAGATTAAAAACATAATGAAGTTATCTTTATAATTTCTACTCCTTATTAAAGAATGCTGATCTATTTCTGGAGAAAAGTCTTCTAAAACCAGAACTATTCAACTTAAAGACAGAATGATTTGGGCTTCCTTAGTGGCACAGTGGTTGAGAGTCTGCCTGCCGATGCATGGACACGGGTTCGTGCCCAGGTCCAGGAGGATCCCACATGCCGCAGAGCGGCTGGGCCCTTGAGCCATGGCCGCTGAGTCTGCGCATCCGGAGTCTGTGCTCCGCAATGGGAGAGATCACAACAGTGAGAGGCCCGTGTACCGCAAAAAAAAAAAAGACAGAATGATTCATTTTACTTTAAAGTATATGGCCATATAAACAAAAATGACAGGCTTTTTTACACAGTTATCTTTGCTGATCCTAACAAATACCTTCTTTTGTCTGTTGCAGTCTTGTTTTTAAATAAAGTATATTTCAATACCTTTCCAAATTGAGGGGAGAAAAAAGTTGACATATCAAAAAAAAGTATGCAACATTGAGGAAAAGTATCTCTTGGTCTAGATATATAACACTATATGATCACCAAAGTATATTTTAAGCACTTACTAGTCTATGACTAGTCTGTAAATTATCAATATATGACTGTAATATGTCAGAATTACAGTATACTAAGCAATAGAAAAAATGTAAGACCAAATGCCAATATAAATGTCTCTGTATTATCCTCATGTATGCATAAAAATGTGAGCTCATAGTGGGCACCTAAGAAAAAATTTTAATGTCTAATTTTTTCCACGATGATCTCATTTATTCATGCAAAAATTTGCATTGCTTTCAAAAGTATTTTATTAAATCTATTTACACATGAAGCTGTTATACAGAAAGTTAAACAATTTTGAGCATCCACCAGTCTGCAAAGAATTTACTTCAATGGATTATCTTATCTCCTACTTTTAGTCAAAGTGAAAATACCTCTCACACTTGAACAGGAGTGCAGAGGAGAAGCTGGATGATCAACATCTCTTAGATTTTGTAGAGCACCCGAACTAGGCCTCTTCATGCCTCCGGCAGTTCAGTTCAAACTGTAACTTTTCCAGGCCCCAAATAATCGATGCAACTTAGGCCCCTAAAAGCATCTGGTGAGGGACTTATACTGCTACGAAGCATCAAAAAGCAAACTAATGAGGAAAGACTCCAGCCTCGTTGAGCAGCACAGGGAATTATGCAATTTACTCTTCACATTTCCATACACTCTGAAAGAAGCAGTCCACTTGAACATCAGTTGAAGAGCAGCAGAGGAAAACACTTAGCCGCGTGCCCCTCGTTGTATTTTTAGTACATTGCACTGGTAGTAATTTTAAAAGCCCATTTGTAGTTAGCTCTAAAAAGCCTGTTTTGGGCAACACACTTCCTTTCCATTTATGTTCTTCTTTGACTAATATCACAATTAATATGCATTCTTTGGCTGGAACACAAGACTAAAACAGCGCAAAGAGCTTAACTCAGGACTAGATGGTATCAGAGAGTGTGGTGGTGCGATCATTTGTAGATACTAGAAGTTGATGGCGTGTTTATAAAGATTTCAGGAGTAGAAGGAAGACGACTCTAATTAAAAGATCTGGGCCGTTCCACTGGACATGATCAGCAACAAAATAGCTCATCTCTTAGCCTGGAGATACAGGCCAATCATTTAACAGGCTGTTTTCCCGATCCCTGCACGCAACCCCATCTGAAAGGGGTGCTCTTGCTCAAAGCAGGCGCGAAGCTGCTAATCACAAATTGACCAACTTTTCCACGTGGCTACGAGCGGCCCGGGCGTCCCCTCCTCCCGCGCCACCTCCACGGATTGGCTTTCCCTGACATTTCTGCTGCGCCCTACCCCGGGCAGTCTGTTTTGACATCTTAATGCCCCTCATTTCTCAAGCTACAAGCACGGCCTTAGCCGACACCGGGAAGAGCCGGACAGAGCGCAAGCTCAACCGTGTCGGTCACCAGCCCCCGCCGAGGGTTAACAAAGCCGGGCGACAGGCTCGGAGGTGTCGCGGGGAGACTGCTGCAGACCGCCGCCGCGCACGCACCACGCCTTGTTGACTTGTTTTGAAGCAGGCTCTGCGGGGAAATGCCCCGGGGCAGGGTCCGCTGTCGGGCCGCTGCGCCACGCCCCGCCCCGCGCTCCCGAGGAGCCACGCGAGCGCACCCGGGGCCCCGCGCCCCCCGGCCCGCCCAGCCGCCCGCCCACGTCGGCGACCCTCCCCGGCCCCGCCCACGCCGCGGGGCTCGGGCCCTCGGCAGTTACCTGCTGCCGGGGGCGGCTTCCCCCACACTCCACCGCGGGCTCCGCGGGCGGCTTGGCTCGCGACTCTCACATGAGGCCCCGCGCCTTGCGCTCCCGCTGCCGCGGCGCCCCGCGCTCCACCCGCATCCGAAGCGCTGGTCCCGGGGCGGGCGCCAACGCGGCTCCGCCTTTGCGGCTCTGGCTGCCCAGGGAGAAGCCGCCCTTCTCAGTCCCGCGCCGTCCGCGTCCTTCTCCCAGGTCTCTCGTCGCCGCGCGAGAGACGCCTTCAGCGAGCCGCAGCCACCATCACCGTGTAGGTCCTCTGCGCCGCGGGCCAGACACTGAGTCCAAAATGGCGCCCGCCTTCGCGGCCGCCCGCTTCCCCTGGCGCGTCTCCGCTGAGGGGGGCGGGCGCGTCTCCGCCGCGGCGCGTCCGCGGAGGGCGAGGCGGGGGGCGGGAGGAGGCCGCGCCCATTCGGGAGCGCGCCCCGCCCCGCGCGGCCGCGGGCCTCAGTCACCTGGTTCAGGCTGGAGTGTCTGCCGCTTTCCTCCCGGATACGTGACTGCGGCTTTTCGGGGTTTTTCGTCTTGAAACCGACGGTGGGAGGGCTGGAGCCAGCTAGATGCCTAAGAGACTCTCTGCGGTGGAAACTGTAAGTTTAGGGAGGTGGAGCAGCGAGAAGAAAGAAGGGCGAGTCTCTGGAACCGGCTGTAACCCAGCAGCTGGCTCGGGCCGAAGGATAAACGGTAGCTGCTGCAGCGGACACACCTCCGCGCGCGAGGCGGGAACTCCGATGGCCACACCTGCGCCGCGTAACCCGAGGGGGTAGAATACAGCTTGTAATAATACACACCATATAGACCATGACAGGTATAGCATAATAATATTCATCATGTATGCATAAGGTGTCTTTTAAAACTGCGGGGAATTAAAGCCGAATGGTGACAGTGTTAACTCTGGGATTACAGGTGATTTTTTAAAAATCGCCTTTATAAAGTAGACTCCTGAAATTTGTAAGTTGCTTTCTGAAACACAATGAGGAAAGTGTAAGGGAGTAGATGGCTATTTAAAAGAAAACTCTGGTGACGCCTTTTGTAAGTGGAGGCATCTTTTTAACTGCTACCTGGTTAGCTTGTTTTAAAAGTTTGGATTTTGGGGATACTGGGTTTTCTTAAAGTTAGAACCGTCCTTAGGTGCAAAATCATAACTTGAATCATGCACCTTCCCTCCCTCAAAAATAAAAAGAAAGTAATTTTTCATCCAAACATAGATGTCTTTTCAAGGATCTGACCCATGTGTAAGAGACTAGAAGGCAGTGAAGCCCAGGCAGCCCTCCACAAAACTGAGCTAGGAAGCCGTGTGTAAGATGATAGCAAGATTCAACGCGGGAAGATGCCACTGTTCTTCGTTAGGGCCTGGCTCTCTGATCATCAGGTCACAAGGAACAAAGTCTCTAGCAACATAATAATGTGTACCTGCACTGCAACATTTTTTAGGTTCCTCCGTGACTGGCTGCTGAAGGACAATAGGAAGACAGCCTGTGATAATTATAAGAGGAAGAAGATAATTATAAGAGAGGACCTTGCTGAAGAGCAAGAGCCCCCTTGACCTCTTTTTCCTTTATCACAGCACGTTATCACCTCCTAACATATTACATATTGTATGTCTGTTATGTAATGTCCCAAGCCCATTTATTGAAAGCTAGGTTAACAATAAATGATCAGCAAAACACATTAAACCAAATCAGCAAACATAACTAGTATATATTACATCACATTAAAATTTTCACACTCTAATTGTAGTCCCCTTTTAATTCCTCATTACAGTCTATCCTCTCCCTAAAGAAGGCAAGCATGGGATCTTGGCACACCTTGCCTATCTAACGCTTCCTTTTCTTTTCTGTTTTTGTTATTGAAAGATTTTATTTCACATTTTTGAAAAAAGAAACTTGTGCTTATTTTAAAATCATTCAATACCTATTTAAGTTTTCCCGTTGTGTTAGTCAATATCAGTCTGGAGGGAAGGGAGAGGGTGGCGGTGGAGTAGTGTGGTCCAACAGCGAAGAATATTTTGTTACCAACCCTGTTGGACAGGGTTGCCAGAATTGCCAGTGCAGAGATTACGAAAATTTTTCTTGTATGATAATGAAAATACCATATATATCAGTATTTGTGAAAAACATCTATGCTAACTCTTAGAGTGAAATTCATAATTTTAAATATAGTTACTCAGAAACAAGTACAATTCAACAAAAGCCAAATATTTAACTCAATAAATCACAAGAAAAAGCAACAGAAAAAATCCAAAGCATCAAGGATAGTATAATGTTGTTTACAACGTGGCTACCACCTGTTCTTCCCTTGCGTATGGTCAAATGCTGCTTCTCACATTAAGAGATGAAGTCCAGGGAATTCCCTGGCGGTCCGGTGGTTAGGACTCTGCGCTTACACTGCAGAGGGTGTGGGTTCGATCCCTGGTTGGGGAACTAAGATCCTGCAAGCCACATGGCACGGCCAAAAAAAAAAGGAGAGATGAAGTCCAGTTCCCTTGCCCTTGAACCTGGGCTTGCCCTGGTGATTTGTTTCACCAGTAGCATGAGGCAGAAGTGACATTTTAAAACTTCTGAGGCTAAGTCTTAAGAAACCTTACAGCTTTGATTTGGGTCTCTTGGGATGCTTACTCTTCAGACAGTGTGCCAGAAGAACCAGTCACCATACCAGAAGAAAACGAAGCAGCACAGTGCAATGCTCAGTGAACTCCAAGAGACAATGATAAATACCCGTTTCAGTCCAGTAAGGCATTAAGTGGTTTGTCACGCAGTCGTAGATAACTGGAAGAGAATTAAATAATAAAGACAAGGACAGGAATCAACAAAATAGGAAAAAAATAATAGAGAAGATTATCAAAAACAAAAGCTGGTTCAAATAAAAGTGAATAAGGTAGATACAGCTCTAGTCAGATTGATTAGGAAAAAGTTGCAAATTAACAAAATACAAAATTTTTTGAAGGGGGAACAAATATAGCCACCATAGGTATTTAAAACAATAAAAGTATGTTGTAAATAATTATTAGCTAATAAAATTGAAAGCCTAGATAAAACAAGTAAGTCCTAGAAAAATATAAAATGCCAAAATTGGCAGGAAGAAGTAGAGAATTTGAAGAGATCAATAAACATTGATGTAATTGGCAAAGCCCTTTCCTCCCAAATAACCCTAGACCCGGAGGGAATTATAAGTGAGCCCTACCAGACTCCCAAGTAAGAGTTAATCCTTTCTTCTACAAGTTGTTTGAGAAAAAGGTTGAAGAAGAAAAGCTGCCCAGGTCATTTTATGAAGCTAGTATAATCATCGCTCCCAAACCAAATATGGAAAAGAAAGGAAAACCGAAGCCCCATTTCTCTTATGAAAATAGGTGCAAAAATTCAAAAAGAAATATTAGGTAATCAAATTCAACAATGTACTACCAAAACCAAAAAATAAACAAAACCAGGACAAAACAGTGACAATAACACTCCGGAGCCCCTTGACCTCTTTTTCCTTTATCACAGCACGTTATCACCTCCTAGCATATTACATATTGTATGTCTGTTATGTAATGTCCCAACTCGGATATAATAAGCACCATGAAAACCTGAGTCTTAGTTTGGTTTGTTTGCAGATCCTAGGCTCCCGGAACAGTTCCTGGCTCGGTAAGTGTTTCTCTGAAGAGTGAAAGAACATGACAGGATGGGGCTTCTGTTTGTATTACATGGTGTAGTGTCCCGGATTTGAGCCATGTTGCAACTAAAATAAATCCGTCGTGGGGAGTACATGGGCAGATAGATGTTGCGGGAGAGGGAGAATCCTAAAAGGTAAATGGGGATAAGCAAGTTTGATTATGGACCAGAGGCTCCAAATCGTACAAGGAACCCTGTGCTTTTGTGATTCACCAGTATCACAAGTCCCACAAGGAACGGGGAGCCCCCTCACAGAAAACAGGAAATCTGTTAATAGAACAGGAGAAAGAAACTCTAACTATCGTGGTCCTCCTTCCTCCTCCACTGTCTACAAGGTGCTTGGTGTAACAGAGGAGGAAAGGGACAAGGTCTGTGTCTTTCTATAGCTGTCTAAAGGGATAACATCCACCAATGAAACAGAAAACACTTGTACAGTGATGTATTAATAAGTTCCTAATAAGGTAGTATACAAGAGTGCTGAGGGCACGAGATGCAGAGTAGAATAGGGATAGGTGGGCAGAGCTCATTCATTGATCAAGGTCAGTTTTGAATCGAATCTCAAAGAAAATAATGGAATTAAAGAGAAGAGAGGCAGGCAGTCTATCCAACTGGCAAGGGAAGCACAAGGCCAGGATTTGGTAAGATTATAGAATCATAATTAGAAGGTCATTGTGTTCAACTACTGCCCAAGACTGAAATCTGTAGTGAACACTTAGTTGTCGCCTAGTAGCTCTTTTGGGGAGAAGCCCCTCCCCATCTGCTTGGTTTTAGTAGTGGTTTCCTGTAGCACGGGAACCTAGGCCCCGTCCACAGTTGATTGGTCCAGAAATGGACACGTCATTCAAGTTAAGACAGTCCTCCCCGCTGGGAATTTGGAATTAATACGGAAGGAAAGAGAGTATTCCCTTCCTTGGGTGTTTGGACTGGGAACATACAGACACAGGGGTTATAGGTGGTCACTTTCTACCACATGGTCTGGAAAGCAGAGAGGCGTGGTCTGCAGTGAGAAGGAAGGAGAGCAAGATGGATGCAGAGAGAGGACCTAGAGGAGAGACGAAACCACAGCCCGAGCGCTGGTCCTACCCTGTTCTCAAGACCCGGCGGTATCCCAGCGATTGCCTTTTTTCTGGCTTGCTGAAGTTACTCTGCATTTGTTTTCTTTTGCTTGCAACCAAAACTCCTTACCAGTGCAAACTTGACCTGGAAAGGCTCCTCCTTAGTTCTTCAATGTTTCCCTTTAACTGAAGGGCGATCATGGAATTTGTTCCCGCTGTGTCCTGTGTCTGGGAGTGGGGCTAGGGGTGGCATCTCTCCATAGCTGCCGTTAACCAAGCATGAGTCTGCCGAGTAACACAGGGGTGGCGGCTGGGGGTACACTCCTCTCGGATGGAGTTCTAGGAAAATGAGTGGGCCTGACGACTGCCTCTTTTTGCAGGATGTCCTGCCTTCCATGTGGGCAGCTCAGCCACAGATCTTGTATGAGAAAGATGCATGGAGTTCTCTTCTGAGGTCAGGTAGCTCTCCGAGGAGCAGTTGAGTTGGGGAGGGACAGAACCTTTAGCGTTAACGTAGTCATCCCTTTGAATCACACAAGGGACGGGCCTTGTAGATGTATGGTTTTATAAGGAGGATGCTCACAGGTTCTTTCCCACTCTTTGACCTCTTTTTCTCTTTCCCCAATTCCTCTCCTTTCTCTGAAGCTCTTTCCTTTCAGGTCCCCCAGTTTGGCATTTCCCCACAAGAGGAGGAACTCGCATCTCCTCAGGCCTTTCTGGGGTCCTGCAAACTTGAGAGCTGTAAGTCTCCACTGCTCAGTCGAAGCTGCTCCAGAGTGGGATGGAGAAGGTCTGGCACCTGGGTCGGGGGCTTAGGTTTTGATCCTTGTTCTGCCTTTACGGGATATGCAAGCGTGGACAAGTTACTGAATTTCTTTGTGCTTCAGTTTCCTCATCTGTAAAATGGAATAATAATAATAATAATGTTATTATTTTATATCTACCACAGAGTTGCCATTAGAATTGAATGAGTTAACGGTACGTGAAGCACGTCTGTCAGTCGCAGGCACATAGTCAACGCCCAGTGAGTGTTAGCTACATTGCTCTTATTATCACCACTCCAACTCCGCACATGAGGACACTCCCGCCTCTGTGGCGTCTTACCTCAGCAACCCCACTTCTCTCCTCTGAGTTACGCCAGCATACCTCTCCCTCTCAGGCATATTAGCCCAATGAAACTACTTCATTTTAGGCTGTCTCTTGGAATTTTAACTCTATCTAGGACTAGACTGTAGACTCCTCAAAGGAAAGAAGTCTGTTTTAAGAACCTG